>NW_027556098.1:133457537-134147537 GCF_003287225.1 Phascolarctos cinereus
GTTCTTTTATCTCAAGTCTGTTCCTTCTTCCATATGATAGTCCTTTGAACATTTGAACACAACTCCAAATATATTGTCTGATCATAGAAATCTATCATAGTGCCTTTAGGGGTATAGGATTTTTTTTTGAAAGAGAGAAGAAAATGCTGTAAAAGGATCCTATACCCTCTAAAATCACAGCACACAAGTGAATAACTGCTCACAGTGTTAGCCTTAATCTCTTGCATACCAACATATAAGCAGATGAGTAATACAATGCAGATTACAATCTCTCTAGTTTTTAAGTATATGGTTTAGTGTATGATTTCCCAATTTCACACATTCCATTATATGGTAGCCAAATTTGTGGTGATGGGTGTCTCTGAACTTCCTCATGTTGGTTCTCAGAGTCCATTGTTAGATTTAAAGACTTAGGCTTTGCGGTTTAGTAGCTTGGGTTCTGTTGGTATAATCTATGAGAACACAATTATCTCTATGACAAGATGAAGCATCAAAGGAAGACTTTGATAGAGCAAATATTTATTTTATCAGTTTTAAGATAAGTTCTTAAAACATTTGATTTATGAAACATTTGACTCCTTTCCCTCAAATTGTATTTGCATATATCAATTGGTTTAACCTCGCAGGAATATTTTGAGTTAGATGGGGAAACTGAGATACAGAGAAGGTTAGCAGCATGGTCATGGTCACAAAACTAAATAGCAGATCAATTGCTAGAATTGAGAATTCTTAAGTCTTAAACAACTTTTACATCATCATGGTTTCATCACGTAATACTAATTTGAAAAGACATCTAAAGACAGAGTTCTTTTCCTTTTGCCTGTCATGGATACCCTTAGGAGTCTAGTGAAGCCTATAGATTCCTCAGAATGTTTATAACTAAATAAAATAAAATACAAAGGATTGAAAAGGAAACTAGTTCTGTTAAAATTGTTATAAGAATGTAAAAACAAAATAAAGAAAAGAAATTCCTGGATCCCAGGTTAAGAACTCCTGACTTAAGAATCCTGAAATGTGATCACTAGAAGGATCTTCATAGATCTTCTATTCCAAATCCTACTTGAATAATAAGCCCCCCTTAATTTGTGAATATTCATTTGAAGACCAGTGTTAGGGAAGTCCCAACTCATAAGGAAGCTATTCTGACCTCAGTTTCTGATATGATCTGGTGTAAACATTTATAGTTAGAACTATAGCATTCAAATTAGGCAGTTACTTTGGCAGAGGTACAAAAATACATATTGAGCAAATTTCCTGTATCCCTTGCTCACTAATCAAGGCAGCCCCTCATAGCAATGGAAGCTCTTCCCACGAGTTCTGAGAAGTCTTTATAGGCTTCTCACATTGATTCCTCCTCTCCAAATAGACACACCCTTCCAGGGCCTATACCTCAGCCCCAGATGGAATTGGGGGAAGTTCCTTTTTGCTAGATCCACAGTGTCTAATATATTTTCAACCTATCATAGTAGGTTATCCCATTATAGAGAGTATGGAAGTTTAGAAAAGAATTGGAAGCCTAAGTCCATGACTCTTGAAAATTTAGTTTCTAATTCTGTCCTTCAAGCAATTCTTTCCAAAGTCTTTCCACTCTTCACCTCTTTTTTTCAGAATGCATTAAAGGAAATGCCCTTGCAGGTCACCTTTTATTGCCTAGGACAACATCCAGAAGGAAAATGGGCTTGGAAGTTGCTCATTGGGTTCTACATGTTGTGTAATTTCATGGATTTAGAGCTAGAAGGAGCCTTAGAGGTCATGTGATGCATTTTAGAGAAGAAGGAACTGAGGACAAAGGTATCAAGTGACATAGATGGTAAAGAGGTAGAGCTGGAAATAGAAACCAGGTCCTGCCAATCCTTTACTTTATGGATGAGAGAACAGAGGCTAGAGAGGTTGTGATTAGCCTAAAGTTACATTATCCAGGCCTGCCAATCCATCCAGGAATCAGTTGAACATGTTTCCTAAAACGTTTGCCCCATTCTTGATGAAGCTAAATTAATAAATGGTAAGTTTAGCATCTTGTTGTACAACAGTCATGTCAACATGGGGGAAAAATGATCTCCACTAACAGTGTGAAGTGTTGCAGACAACAAACATGAAAAATGACATGCAACAAAGTTACTGAATAAAAAAATAATCAGTTTTTCCACTCAGGTGCTTTCTAATATCGCTCATGCTTTTGTAAGAGATGCAGCGTTCAAAATAAATAATTTAGAGGCTTGGTGTTCCCTGGATCCTTTGTCACCAGCTTCTACTGAATTGCCAAATGAAAATATTTCATTTTGGGTACTCTGTATGTGGCCATATATTTGTCACCATTTTTATAACTCTTAGAAGGACTCCATGAATATAATCAACTCAGGCTCTTCTCCTGAAGACTGAGTATATCAAAGAATATGTAAAAAAGGTAGGTCTGATGATCGTCTTATTCCCTTTATTGTAGTAGCAACATTTGGGCCACTATAGTTAAGGGTCTGTCAGCAGTTTTATGAGTACCACTACTGTGGGGGTTTATAACTTGGTCATAAAAAGTCGCTCCAGGATGAAACTTGTCATGCAAGGGAGCTTTTTTTTTCTTTTTCAAGTAAATTTCAAAACAATTTTATAGTGCCATTTGAAAAGTCATAGTATCCTGCAGCTCCTGAAATGTTGTGGTTCAGTAGCTCATACCACTGAAAGCAGCTTTAGCACACCTGGAGCTAGGGCAGTATGGTGGCAGGGATGCTGGGTTTGGAGTCAGAGAACCTTGGTTCAAAACCCACCAAATCAATTATCACCTGTATGGTTTTATGCAAGTTACTCAAACCCTCTGGGCATCAGTTTCTTCATTTATAAAATGAGGAGGCTAGATTAGGTTATCTATAATCAATCTACAAGAATTTACTTAGTACCCACTATTTGTCAAGCAATGTATTAATTAGTGGGGATACAAAGATACCAGTAAAACTGTATTTTCAAGGAACCCATACTTTATTATGAGATAATATGTACATATATTGGTATTTGCAAAATAGCTACAAAGTGATTGGGGGGAAGGCATCAGTGACTAGGAGGGGGGCACATGTTTTAATTGAGTATTAATGAAAATTAGGGATTGTAAGAGGTTGAATTGTGGGGAAACTGTGTGCCAGGTGTGGGGAATAGTCAAACCAAAGGCAAGTTGACAAGAAATGGAAGGTCATATATAAAGATCTTTCCAGCTCTGGTTATATGATCCTGTGATCTCTCTGGGGAAGTAAAAGTCTGTACTAAAAATGGAAATGTTTTTAAAAAGACAAATATTAGAGAGAAAAGCACAAAGTCTGAGTCTGAGAATATCTACAGTAGATTATCTTATCTATTGCCTTCTGCTTTCAGGAAGACCATGTCCAACAGTTAACATAGATGGAAATCATAGATATTTTTAAGTAGAATGCAAGGAGAAATTTCATAACCTTATTTCTTATCACCAGTTTACCATTTTCAATATTTTCCATTTCTTTGTCACACACACATACACAAACACACACACATACACTCACACACTATGCACACACACATACACACATCCCTCAGAACTAAATTATAATATATGGTGTAGTATTATTTGGAGTGAAAGTAGCAGAGTTTTAATCCTGGATTTCCTACACACTGCTCATTGTAACCTCAAGAAAATCATTTAACCTCTCAGGTCTCATTCCCTTTTTTAGTGAACACAAATGTGTTAGTTTAGATCTGGAATTCTTAAATCTGCTGGGTCACTGGCCTTTACAGAACTTTGGTGATGGACCCCATCTCAAAATAAGGTCTTAAAATGCACAAATAAAACATGTAGTATGGAAAGGAAACAATGACAATGAAATTCAATGATCAAAATACTACTTTAAGAAGTTAATGAACTGCCTATTATGAACTCATGGACTAAATGATCTTTCAGATTTCTTCTGGTTCTGTCATATAGAATGTGTCCTTTACAAACTTGAAGGCATTAATTAAATCATTCCATAATCCTCTTCCAGGTTTTGTAGTTTGGTTTCTTTGGCTTTTTTCCCAGTAGGACATATGTTAAAGCATTTAGGTTTTTCTGGCCCTTGGCCCTTGGGATCTTAGTTCCTTACCTCTTTCTTTAATTGTGCACCCCAGGAATAAAAATAGGATTCTATTCAATTCTAAGTGACCTGGAAGAAAATGGAAGAAATACCAATTCAATTAATTAGGCCATCTTTTATTACACTTACTATGTACAAGTAAAATTATCATACACACACACACACACACACACACGTATATATATATATATATATATATATATATATATATATATATATATATTATATATATATATAATATATATAATATATATATATATATATATATACATGTAGCTGTTATATCTCCTGGGCATACAAAGACAAAAATAAGATATTTCTTTCCCTCAAAAAACTTATTCTCTTGTAGAGATACAACATATAAACAAACAGACAAAAAATTATATTTGATAAGAAATAGGAAACACCAGTAACTGAAGTTTGAAGAAAAACAGCTTAGGAGAGGAAAAAATTGAGAAAGGGACCATTGAACATTTGGGAATAACAAATATGAAACCATCTATCAACATTTTAATTATTTCTCTCCTCTCTTCCTGGTATGTAGGTTAGACTGGCTCTTTCCTAAAAAGGAAGGAAGCTGTCTCAGGGATTTGACTAACTCAAGGTGGTGAGACTCAAGTCAACTGCCTCTTGATGCAAAATGGCATAAAAGGATCCACTTACATAGAATCAGGACACTTCAGACTCAGAAGATATACCAGGACTAGAGGAATCATCACACCATACCCTACTGACCATATGGATTCTCATAATGGGGTTGGAGAGGAGAGTTATCTACCCAAGCTAAGTGATGCAATATCTTTTTTTTTTAATATCCTTTCTATGCTCTGGCAAAACAACAACTTTTGTCAATTGTTGAAATACCTTTAAGTGCACTACTTCATTCTAATATTAAATTCAAATCATAAACTGGCCTAATCAGGCCAACTCCTTACAGAAGATTTTCTGGAAAGGAAGAAGGTAGAGAGCCCTCTATTAAGGCATAAAAACCTCGTAATCCAATGCAGAAAGGTAGAAATATTAAATGCATCTTTTTCAGATCATGATACAATAAAAATTACATGTAATAAAGGGCCAGGGAAAGATAAACTAAAAATTAATTAGAAATTAAATAGTCTAATCCTAAAGGGTGAGTCAAACAATAAATAATAGAAAAAATCAATAATTTCATACAAGAGAATAACAGTAATTAGACAACATGGTTCTTAGGGAAAGTTTTATATCTCTCAATGCTTACATGAATGATTTGGCATGCAAGTGAAAAAGCTAGAAAAAGAACAAATTAAAAATCCTCAATTAAATACCAGATTAAAAATTCTGAAAACCAAAGAAGAGATTAACAAATTGAAATTAAGAAAACTATTGAACAAATAAATAAAACTAAAAACTGGTTTTATGAAAAAAAATCAATGAAATAGATACACTTTCGGTTAATTTGATTTAAAAAAAGAAAGAAAACCAAATTACCAGTATCAAAAGTGAAAAGGGTAAAGTCACCACCAATGAATGGGCAATTAAAATAATAATTAGGAGCTATTTTTCCCAACTGTATGCCCATACTTTTGACAATCTTAGTAAAATGGATGAATATTTAGAAGAATATAAATTGCCCAGATTAACATAAGAGGAAATAAAACACTTAAATAATCCCATTTCAGAAAAAGATAATGAACTCCCTAATCAATTAACTCCCCAGGAAAAAATCCCCAGGGCCACATGGATTTACAAGTGAATTCTACCAAATACTTAAGGAACAATTAATTCCAATACTATATAAACTGTTTAGGAAAATAGGTGAAGAAGGAGTCCTATCAAATTATTTTTGTGATAAAATATGGTGCTGATACCTAAACTGGGAAGAATCAAAACAGAGAAAGAAAAGTAAAGACCAATTTCCCTAATGAATATAGATTCAAAAACCTTAAATAAAATATTAGCAAATAGATTATAGCAACTTATCTTAAGAATAACACACTATGAAAAGGTAGAATTTAAACCAGGAATGCAGGGTTGGTTCAATATTAGGAAAACTATCAGCATAATTGACCATATCACTAACAAAACTAACAGACATCATATGATTATCTCAATAGATGCAAAAAAAAAGCTTTTTACAAAATATAACACCTATTCCTATTAAAAACACTAGTGAGTATAGGAATAAATGGAGTCTTCCTTAAAATGACAAGTAGCATCTACCCAAAACCATCTGCAAGCATCATATACACTAGAGATAAATATGAAGCATTTCTAATAAGATTGAGGGTGAAACTAGTATGCCCATTATCACAACTGTTATTCAATATTTTACTAGAAATGTTAGTTTAACAATAACAGGAGAAAATGAAATTGAAGGTATTAGAAAAGAAACTAAGCTATCAGTCTTTGCAGATGCTATGATGATAGACAATCCTAGAGAATCAAGTAAAAAACTATTTAAAATAATAAAGAAATTTAGCAAAGTTGCAGGATATAAAAGAAACCCACATAAATCATCAGCATTGCTGTATATTACTAACAAAGCCCAACAGCAAGAAATAGAAAGATAAATTTAATTTAAAATAATTGTAGACATTATAAAATATTTGGGAGTCTACCTGCCAAAACAAACCCAGGAACCATACGAACACAATTATAAAACACTTTTCACACAAATAAAATCAGATCTAAATAATTGGAAAAACATCTGTTGCTCATGGATAGGCTGAGCTAATATAATGAAAATGACATTTTTATCTAAATCAATTTACTTATTCAGTGCTATATCAATCAAACTACCAAAAATTATTTTATAGAGCTAGAAAAATAATAACAAAATTCATCTGGAAGAACAAAAAGTCCAGAATATCAAGGGAATTAATGAAAAGTAATGCAAGTGCCTTAGCTGTACCAGACCTTAAATTACATTATAAAGCAGCAATCATCAAAACTACTTGGTACTGACTAAGAAATAGAGTGTTGGATCAGTGGAATTGGTTAGGTATGCAAGACAAAATAGTCAATGACTATTTTAACAAAAACTGCTGGGAAAACTGGAAAACAATATGGCAGAAAGTGGGCATATACCAACATCATACACCATATACCAGGATAAAGTCAAAATGGGTGTACAATTTAGATATAAAGGCTGATACTGTAAACAAACAAGGAGAGCAAGTAATGTCTACATACTATTTTTGTTCTTCTTGTTTTCTTCTGTTTCTTCCTCGTGATTCTTCACATTTGTTCTAATTCTTCTTTATAACATGGCTAATGTGAAAATATGTTTAAAATGAATTTATATGTAGAGACTATATCAGATTGCATGTCATCTTGGGGAAGGGGGAAAGGATTGATGGGAGAAAATTTAAACCTCAAAATCTTACAGAAGTGAATGTTGAAAACTAAAAATAAATTAATTTATTAAAAAAATAACCTGTTACCAGCTTTAGATGATTAAAGTAAGGGGAAATGAATAGTATAACAAAAAGTCCTGAATCCAGCATGAATCTAGAAAGCATTGCCATGAATTTTAAGTTCTTGGACAAAGAGACAAAGATATATTGGGAAAGAAGATGAAGATGAAGATGTATTCATCACTGCTACCAGCAGACAGCATAAACTTCAATAGAGAAAAGCAAATTTAGGATGTTTAATTTTGGTTAAGGAAATGGCATTTGATATTTAGGTTTCTATATCACGGTTTAAAATATAGATATGATGAGCAGAATCTTGTCTGAAAAATGGAGAATTTAGTAGATGTAAAGTTCAACATGAATGTCAGAGAACAAAGGATGAGAAGGTATGGATGGGTTGTAATCTGTATCACTAAAAGGAGGTTTCCTAGTAATGGACCTACAGATCTAAAGATTATTCAGAACCAGTAACATGATCATTTCATTGTGCTCTGTGCAGGTTAAATTGTTTCTGCAGTAATGTCTTCTGTTCTTGGAACATTTTATGAAGCACAATCCAGAAGAGAGTTACTAGAATGATGACAGGCTTTAACATCATGTTATACAAGGATGAGCTGAGGGAAAGAACAAAGTTTAGCACAGCAGAGATTGGAGAGGGGGAGAGAAGCGTGATAATTATATTAGAGAATTGTAAGTATGATTATATGAAAGAGGGGTAATCAGGTTTGTCCTGCTTGTACTTAGCCAGCTGAAATCACACACACACACACACACACACACACACACACACACACACACACACGTATAAATGTATGTATGTTTATATCTCCTCCCCTCAATTCTCTGCTAAGATCTAGTCCCTCCCTCATCACCAAATACCTGCTGGACATTTCTGCTGGATATCATCTGGGGACCTCAAACTCAATGTGTTCTAAACAGTTTCTCCTCCCAAAATTCCACCTTTATTCCTAATTTCCATATTTATGTTGTAAACACTGCCATCACTTTAATAATTCAGCTTCTCAACCACATATTTAATCTAAATTCTTCTTCCTCTCTCATCAAAAATCCTGATATTTAATTAATTATCAAGCCAATTACTTGTCAATTCCATCTCCATAACATCTCCAAGATATATATCATATTCTTTATACTCCCATGTTCACCACCCCAGTTCAAAATCTTGTCAATTCTCACAAGATTTATTGTGTTAATTAAGCATCTTCTTTGATCTTGGCATGGAGCTACATGTTAGAGATAGAATGTTGAAAAATGACATAGTCAATACCCTTAAGGAGCTTACATTCTGTAAGACATTAATATTTATTAAATGTTTTATGACCAGATAGGAGATATTTAGAAACAATACAATTCAATAATCCAGTGACTGATAAAGCAGAAAACACAAGTTATGTAGGGGGGAAAAAACCTCCCTTATAAATACTGCTGGGAAAACTAGAAAGAAGTCTGGCATAAGTTAGAGTTAGACCAATATCTTACTTTATATGCCACAAAATGTCCTAAAAGGATACATGACATTAAGATAAAGGTCATATTAAAAAAATAGGAAAAATGGACCATATAAGTCTTAAAGCTATGATTGAGTGATATATTCTTAACCAAATAAGAGAGAAAGTCAATTACAAATGATAGATTACTTTGATTACTTGAAACTGAAAAGCTTCTGCAGATAACAATAATGAATCTAGGTTAAGAAGGGAAGTGGTTGAATGGGAAAAAAAATCTTTGGATGAAATTTTATTAATAAGGGTTTGATATTCATGATATGTAAACAATTTACATATGTGTATATGATTAATAATAACTAATATATCCTGGAATAGACAAATAGTCAAAGGGTATGAACAAACAATTCTTAAAAAAACTGCAAAGTATTCATAATCACATGGGGAAAAAAATGCTCCAAATCATTAATATAAGAGAAATGCAGATTAAAACAATGCTAGGGGTCATTTTACAACCCACGATCTGGCAAAAATGATGATTGGAGGGGTTGTGAGACAATAGGCACACATTGTTGGTGGAGTTCTGAGGTGGTATAGCTATTTTGGAAAACAATTGTAATTATGAAAATAAAATCACTAAAATACCCATACCCTAGAGACTCCATTCCTGAGCTTACACCCCAAAGAAGCCATTCGAAAGAAGAAAAAAAAAGTGACAATCTACTCTAAAACATTAATAGCTGTAATTTTTTGTAGGCAAGAAATGGAAACAAAGTAGTTGTCCATCAATTGCTTGAACAAATTATGGCACATGAATTTAATGGAACACTACTATGTCATAAGAAATGAAATGAATACAGGCAAATCTGTAAATAAATAAAACAATAGAAATGGTAACTAAAACAACATAAATGGAAATAACAGTGACGTACAAAAAATCAAAAGTAAAAGCAACAAAATTATAAATATCAAATGAGATCCAAATGAAGAGATATGAGAAGACATCCCCCCACCTATCCCTCTGGTAAAGGTGGGATGTTTACAGGTGTTACACTTTAAACATATTTTGGACTTTTTCAATGTAGTATTCAATTGTGCTGACTTCTTTCCCCTTTCTTAAAAAAATATTTTTTATGTGGGTTGGCTCTCAGGGAAGGGAAAAAGAATGAATATATAAGATATATGGTGATGTAAGCAACACAAAATACAAAAAAACCCTTATTTTAAGAGTCTACTCTAGTTGTAATTACATAAAATGTAGTAATAGTTTTCAGCTCAATGGAAATACTCAGTATAAATTCAAAATCTACATCCATTTCATGGGATTCATTATTCACATTAATCAGCACAATGATATACAAGGCACTGTGCCTCTCTTCCTAAGTTGCATCATGTTTTTCCCTGAAAAAAAAGTGTATTTTTTTCCTTCTCCATCACAGTAATTTTACTCCTTTAAAAAATAAAGGTACTGCTTGCTCTCTTGGTTTTTCTCTTCTGGCTCTCTAGTTATTCTTTTTAGTCATTTTCTTTGTTATTTTTCAACTGTGTGAATGATTAGTTTATGGGTTCCTCATGCCTAACACCTTTCTTTCAAGTTCAAATCACTCATGCTCTTCATCCTGAAACATATCAGAGGAGAGAAATATAGAGAATCTTCAAAATTTGTGTGTTTAAGTTTCATGACTTCAAACATTCCTGTGACATTATTAGGAACCTCATTTCACTTTTGCATTGGCAACCTCATACATTCCTAGCAATGCATAGTAGACAGAAAAATGACAGGCAAGATGCATGCAAATTTGTGGAGCAAAAGATAAGCTACTAGGTATTTCACTTGCCTTGTTCACCCTATTTTTGTAGAGTAAAGAGCACCTTGTGCATTTGGAGTTTTGGTGGTGATGTTGCAACCTCACCAGTCTTGGTGTCTTCTGACAGCAGTAATTAAAGTCCCAGCAACCTCTCCTTTGGTTTTCAGAGGGCAGTCAAAGTAGAGAGGTTTACAGCAGTACAGTATTTTCTGAAATCAATGTTGTTAATTTTTTTATGGAGATGCTAGCACAAAAAGTCACAATTCTAAGGAATTACCAGTGAGAAAAATGTTTTACATGTTACCAATTTTATTTGTGTACTGCATTTTATGGGTTATTTTATGGTTACTGTACTAGGAAAAGTGCATATTATCAAATTTAATGTTTTGTTATAAAGAATTGTATGCAGAAAAGTGTATTTTCAGTAATCTCTAGAGAAAGATTACATTTTTTGGTGGTTTCAGGGACCCTATTTCCCCAAAATTCAGCATACCAATGTTCTTTTTCTCTTTCTTTCTTTCTTTCTTTCTTTCTTTTTTTGTCTTCCTTTTACTTTTGAACTGTTTTCTAGGAATGCTATCTGCACAAAAATTGAGGATTGACTTTATCCAAAATATTTCTCAGGGAACTCAGCTTGTTGTTTGAATCATATATGCATTACTTTCACATATTCATACATACAACCTCTCCTTAATACTCATGATTTTTTTTTGCCTCTTCAATTAGATGTATTTTTATTGCCAAATATGAGACCTTTTTTAGCACTTGAAATCAATTACGAACCACATAATTGCCTATAATGTCCTATGTTAGCATATGAAAGAGTAAGAAAGAACCTACCCCTTTGAAAGAGTAGTAGTAATTCCCCTGCAGCAGTGATAAATTGAGAGTAATCATCATCAATGGTTTCCTTGAAGCATTTTTGGAAATTAACAGTGGAATCTTCCTAAGATTAAAAGAGAAGAGAGAGAGGTTGTCACCAGTAGAATTGCCCCTGGATCACATATCACATGTGCACAAACAATTAATGAACATTTACCTTCTAGTTCTATGGCTACAGGATGACCTGGCCATATCGTAATGAAATGAATACATAACAAGAAAAGTCCCAGTCCACTTTCATGAATATTTATATGTTATAGGTATAGATGGGATATTTGACAAGACAATCAACTGCATTAAAATTTTAGAATGTAGAGACAAGACTTTAACCCAATCCTAGAAAAAGATTGAAATCAACCTGGCATTTAAAACCTCCACAGTATGGGTACTCCTATCTTTTCAATCTGATTTCATATCACATCATTTCACATACTCTTCCTTTCTGGGATCCTGACTCACTTGCTGTAATTCATATAAAATAGTCCATTTCCTGCCTCCATGTCCTTGCACAAGTTGCAACAAATGTCTGAAATTCAATTTTTACCCACCTCATTCTTTTAGGAACCCAAGCTTCCTTCAAAACACAGCTGAGGTGCCAACCTATTGTACCAATTATTTCCTGATTCCAATAGTTATTTTCTCCCTTTCTTGAAATTCGCTTTGATCTCCATATATTTATTCTATGATTAAATGTTGGTATACATGTTGTAACTCTGCCCACCCCCATCAAATTCACAGACAGGAGCTATTTCATTACTTGTTTTTTTCTTTCTTTGTATCCTAAAAGTGCCTAGTGCCTGGAATATAGCAATGAGTATTCAGCATGAGTGTTTGTAAAATTTAATTCATTTGCCCTGTGGAAAGCCAGACCTAGATGGTGGGAAACAAACTTTCAGGTAGCTCCCTTACTGAACAAAACTCTTGACATAAGAAAACTAATGATGTCACAGAATCATTTTTTTTATTACTGATTGGCATGTCTTAGGTGACTCCTTCTAACCCTACATAAAATGTAAGTTCTGTATCACAAAATTATGTCAAACTCACGAGCAGGAAGAGAGCACTACTGTACTGTTGGGGCCCAGGTCACGTATCAAAGCCACTTTTCTGAAGATGCCCACTTTTTATGTTGCTGCTTATAAATTGTCTTCTAAAAGCCCATTTGGAGTTTTATTAGCCAGTCTTCTTGTGATTTAACATAGTCAGGCAACTTGTCTATTTAATTAGCTCCTTCATGGCTAATTCTTATATGCTTCTCCTAGAAAAAAAGCTTACCTACTTTAATAAAAGGGGAACTTTTCCTTACCAATAGTCATTTTTTAAGAGTCATTCTGAATTTGTATTGGGCTGAGATTGTTTCTCATGCAGCTGTAATCTACAGTAACTGTTGCCTGACAAGGGCCTTTTAACTGGAATTGCTCTTGTTACTGCCATAATAAAATCCGTTTAGAAGATGAAAAGCCAGCCGTTATAGGTTCATCTTTTTTTTCCCCCAGGTGAAATTTCTATCCCTTACACAGTTTTACAGCACATTAACATTTTCAACGTTATCAGAAGTTTGCACTTTTAATAGTCAAGACAGCTTTTGAAACCCCAAATGAAAATTACTAAAATTAGAGATGAGTGGACTTAGAACTAGAGAATTCATTCTCCTTGGGTATCAACCACCCATGTGGCCTAAATTAGACACCTTTCAAAGCTTTTGTAAAACTATTTTGATTTTGCATTGAGGGATCAGATGTTGTATTGCAGCCCAGTGCTTTAAAGAAGTTATTGGAACCCCCTTCTAGGGATTCACCCTTCAACCATGGTAGTGGGACTATGGATAAACTCTTAGAGTATACCCATTATTGAATATGGAGTAGAATTTTTCTCATGGGTTTTTCATTTTATGAGATCAGAAAAAAGATCAACCTGAAAGACATGATGAGAAATTACATTTGTAAACTTTCAAATCCAGGGATCAAAAAAGGCTAAAGGCTCTTGTAATTTATGTTGACCCAATGGATCAAAAATCAGGTTACAAAAAGTTGACAACAACCACAGAGGACAGCATAATGCATTTAAAAAGTCCATCTTTTTTACATTAGCATAGTGCCTAGAACATAGTAGGCACTTAATAAGTTATCATCATCATTATTATCATCAAAAAGACAGCCTAAGTTCTACATCAGCACCCATAAGATATTAAAAATCTTTATAAGAATACCTCTAGTTTATTAAATAGATCTTCTATTGAAATCCATGGAAAGAGTTGAATTAAAAACCTAAAGGATGAGAAGGCATGAATGGATTGTGAACTACATCAGTGGAGTTTTCACAACAGTGAGATAATTAATTCCATTGGAGCAGTGAGAAAACAATGACCTAAGAGTGGGCAGAGTTGGGTTCTAATACCATATTTTCTAGTAACTAGCCATTTGTTCTTAAGCAAGGCATTTCATCATTTTTTAGTCTCTTCATCTTCTAAGTGGGTGATTTGGACTCAATAATCTATAACTTTACTTTCAACTCTAAAATTCAGTTATTCAAGTAAAAGTCCTCTTACTTGTAAAAGAAATTGATATTATTTATTTTGATAAATGACAACTCTTCCAACATTTCAATAAACCAGATATGTCTTCATAAATGTTATGTTCTCTCCATCAATATGTCAAAAAAAAAAAACCCATGCCTTTCTTCCCTAGTCTGGGCTTAGAATAATGTGTGTCTCTTTGCCCTATTCATATGTGATTGGCTTCCATTATGTCATTGATACCCTTTTGCCCACCCCACCAAAGTCCTTCTATGCAACTCTGTTTTTACTCAGTAGCATACCATTTATTATGTAGAACCTGGAGGTAGCCACCTAATCTGCAGAGTGAATAATCTAAATATGGCTACAACAAATTCAATATACTCAAGGTACTTTGTAGGTCCTCATCTACTGAAAAGAAAGAAAACAACAACTCATAAGCCCCCACCAAAAATGGTTTAAAGAAAAGGAATTTAATGAAATAACATAGTAAGGAAGGTAGCAATAAAATATGTTCTATCTTATGACTTACCTTTTTCTTAAGTACACAACCTAAAGAGGTCAAGAATAAAGGGAAAAGATTCACATGTTCAATCAACCAATCAATAAATATTCACTAAGAACCAAATATGTGTTAGGCATTATTCTAAGTAGTGAGGATACATTTTTAAAAGAAAAAAAATAGTAAGAGGCTTACATTCTAGTAAGGAAGATACACGAATAAATAAGTATATATAAGATACCCATTGAGTAGATGCCAGATAAATTTGGATATCAAGGAAATAGATTGGGGATTGGGAAAGGTCTCCCAGAGAAGGTGAAATTTCAGGTGATTAATAAAAGAAGTTAGGGTTTCTGAGAATCAGAAATGAGGGAAAGTAAGAGTCTTTATACCAAAACTTTAAGTAGTAGCAAACAAATGGAAATGAAGAAGGTGCCTATCTCAGAAAATGTCTAAACAAATCATAGGATGTGAATGTTAAGGACTATTGTTGTGCTATAAGAAATAACAAATATAACTGATTTGAAGAAACATGAGAAGAGTTATATAAACTGATATGGAGTGAAGTGAGAAGCAGAACCAGGAAAATTATTAACAAAAATATTTTGAAGAAAAAACAATTTGGAAAAATCTCAGAACTCTGATCAAAGTACCAACATCTACACCCTCCAAAAAGTGGATGAAGTATCTCTCATACATATGGAAGAGATGATGGAATAGAAATTCAGGATGAGACATGCAATCTCATACATAATAATTGCACTGATTTGTTTAGGTAGATTGTTCGTATTTGTTACAAGGAAGAGTTTCTACTTGGAAACATAGTTTTTTGGTGGTACGATAGTAGAAAGACATAAATACATTAAAAAAAGTATATTTTCTAAAACACACTGAAGAAAAATAAGTTCAGGAAGATCAGAAAAAATTTATTGTTAAATCATGCATGTACGCATGTATGTGTCTATATACATATATGGGTAACTAGGTTGAACAGTTGCTAGAATAATAAGCCCGGAGTCAGAAAGACCAGAATTAAATTCTGACCTCAGACATTTACTAGCTGTGTGACCCTGGAGAATGCCACTTAATCTCTGCCTGCATAAAACTGGCGAAAGAAATGGCAAACATACACATCTGCACACTCACATGTCCAACCCAACTCCCCCCTCCCATATATAGATATATACATATATAATATGTATATATATATATGTACACATACATGTATATATATATACACATATATATATAACACACACACACATATACATAACTGTCATCTTCCCTGTGTTTTATATATATATATATATACACATAACATATATACACATACGTATACATACATACATACATACATACATACATACATACATACATACATATATATGGCTATGTGTGTATATATTAAAATAGAACAAAATATCTAAGAGAATTCAAATGATACACATATAAACATATAAATAATAATAACTGGCATTTATATAGCAGTGCTATGTTCTAGACACTGCATGAAGTACTTTACAAATATTATCTCATTTATTGCTCACAACAACCTTGGAAGGTAGTTATTATTATCCTCATTTTTACAGTTGGAGATATTGAGGCAACAGAAGTTAAGTAGCTTGCCAACTGTCACATAGCTAGTAAGTGCCTGTGGCTAAATTTGAACTTAGGTTTTTCTGATTCCAGTCTCAGCAATCTATCCACTGCACCACCTAGCTTCCCCTTTATAGCACTTTAAGGTATGCGAAGCACAAATGACTCCACATTTAATACATATAATGTAAATTAACACATATAATTTCATTTCTACCTCCACCATTACCTTTGGTTTAGAAGTGTCTTTCTGAGGTTCCTCAATCACTTTCTTCTAGGAAAAGTCTTTTTGTACCCTTATACTGAAGGGTTGTAGACCCAATAAGTAGGTGAAATTTTCCCTCACTCTAAGAGCTTACAGTCTAGTAAATAAAAAGCAGCTAGAAAATAGCAACAAGCCATCAGTGTCCAAGATATGGATCTAACAGAAGTAGCCCCTCAGAATCATTGGGACTGCACCCCGCTGTGAAACTCCACAGGTCAGCTATGCTGATTAAGGCAGGAGCCACTGTTCACACAACTGTCATACTATTAATAGCCTACAGAACCATCAGGACCTTTGCTCACCATGGAATTCTGTATCTATATAATATTTTCTTCCCAGCCAGCCAAATTCTTCCAGTGCTCACACTGTACTACTTTAGCAGACTTCTTTCTAGTGATATTTGCAAATATTACTGCCATCTTCTATGTGGGCATCTGCATACCCAACTTTGTATCTTCCTGGTGTCTGAATATGTATATTCATTTCAGGGCTTGGGATTCAACTTTGGATCCTGATGAGGACACTCTCTTTATGTTCCTGGGGGAGTGTGGCTTCCTTACTAAATCCATGAGGGCACCTGCTTCTCACTTCTTTTGGGTTAGACAAATTAATCCATGGATAAACTCTACCAAATCATTAGACCTTGAAGATGTAAGGGAGTCAACCAGTGCCTATGACACAAGGCAACATAAAAGCAAGTCCATGGTGTGTGTGTAGGGGGTAACAGTGAGGCAAAATGGGGAAAATGTTGGACCTTTCATTAGGCCTTAAAAGTAGAGATACTTGTCCCTGTCCACTCAACCTCTTATATAAAGTACAAAGGAAAGTTCTTTCCTCTCCCACATGTTGTGACTCAGCGCTCCTGCCTACATACCTTGGCATAGGTTGTTTCCCACACCTGGAATGTACCCTCCTCACTTTGCTGTCTTAGAACATTTGACTTAGACCAAGAATCAGCTCAAATGCCTCTCTTTACAAAAGACTTTCCCCCATTCTCTCTTGTCATCCAATCATTTCAGTCATATCCAACTCTTCATGACCCAATTTGAAGTGTTCTTGACAAAGATATTAGAGTGGTTTGCCATTTCTTTCTACAGCTCATTTTACAGATGAGGGAACTGAGGCAAACAGGGCCAAATGACTGGCCTAGGGTCACACATCTAGTAAGTATCTGAGGCTGGTTTTGAACTTAAGAAGATGAGTTTTCCTGACTCTAGGCCTGGTACTCCATTCACTATCCTATGTAGCTGCCCCTCCACCCATTCTCCTTAACTGCTAGCTGTTTTCCCTCATTATTTTGGATCTATTCTTTGTGTATCTTGTGTGTAATGATTTATGTAAATGCTTTATTCCACATTAGAGTTTAAACTCCTTGAGGTCAGAGACTGATTTGTTTTTTCTCTTTGTATACCTAACATCAAGTCCAGATAAGGAAGTAGGCTGAAAGAATGGGGGAAGGGGAAAGAACATCATAATGAGTGATTATGGTAGCAAGAATGCTCAGTACATAAAAACAGAAGAAGAGAATAGCTCTGAAACATCTATAAAAAATGCCTCAGAGGAAAAATAAAACACAACTTGGGTACAAACTCAACCAGATAGTTAAAACTTTGCTTTCTAAATACATGAAATAAGAGTGCTTGAAGGAAAAAAATGGAAAAGAAATGAGAGTTGTGGGGCAAAATTTGAAAGAGAATAATATTTTGTTCTTTTTCTACTTTATTTTAGTTGTATGCCCAATTCATTAATCTCCTCTTTTTCTATTTTATTTATGTAAGCATTTAGAGATATAAAACTTCCCCTAGGAACTGCTTTCGCTGCATCCCATAGGTTTTGGTATGTTGTCTCATTATTGCCATCTCTTGAATGAAATTATTGATTGTTTTGATGATTTATTGTTTGACCCAATCATTTTTCAGGATTACATTATTTAGTTTCCAATTATTTTTTAGTCTATCTTTCCATGGCCCTTTATTACATATAATTTTTATTGCATCATGATCTGAATAGGATACATTTAATATTTCTAACTTTCTGAATTGGATTGTGAGGTTTTTATGCCATAGTACATGGTCAATTTTTGTGTATGTGCCATGTACTGATGAGAAAAAAGTATATTCCTTTCTATCCCCATTCAGTTTCCTCCAGAGGTCTATCATACCAAACTTTTCTAATGTTCTATTCGCCTCCTTAACTTCTTTCTTGTTTATTTTGTGGTTAGACTTATCTAGTGCCGAGAGGGGGAGGTTCAGGTCCCCCACTAGTATAGTTTTGCTGTCTATTTCTTCCTGTAACTCCCTGAACTTCTCCTGTAAGAATTTGGGTGATATACCATTTGGTGCATATATATTTAGTAATGATATTACTTCATTGTCTATGGTGCCTTTTAGCAGAATATAGTTTCCTTCCTTATCTCTTTTGATTAGATCTATTTTTGCTTTTGCTTTGTCTGAGATCAGGATTGCTACCCCTGCTTTTTTTACTTCAGCTGATGCATAATATATTCTGCTCCAGCCTTTAACGTTTACCCTGTATGTGTCACTCTTTTTCAAATGTGTTTCCTGTAAACAACATATTGTAGGATTATGGTTTTTAATCCATTCTGCAATCCCTTTCTGTTTTATGGGAGAGTTCATCCCATTCACATTCACAGTTATGATTACTATCTGTGTCTTTTTCTCCATCCTTTTTTTCCCTCCCATTTATGCTTTTCTTTCTCCTTTTTCCTTCCCCCCTTCACTAGTGTTTTGCTTTTGACCACCGCCTCCTTCAGTCCCTTCCCCCTTTTATTATTCCTTTCCCTTTTCTTCCCCTTTATTCTTACTGCTTCTTCCCTCCCTTCTTTCCCCCCCCCTCCCTTTTCTTTCCCCTTTTTCCTCCCACTGCCTATAGGGCAAGTTAGATTTCTATACTTAACTGATTATATTATGCCCTTCTTGAGCCTAATCTGATGAGAGTAAGGTTCAAACAATGCTCCCCCTCTTTCCCTCTGCTGTGATAGGATTTTGTGTCTTTTCCTGTAATGTAATTTACCCTTGTCTGCCTCCTCCTTTTTCAGTACCTTTTCTAAGATTAGATTGATCCACTTATTTGGATCCATTTAACTTGATTAGATTTTTTTTTATCATTACATCAAAGTCAACTAATATCCACCCTCTTTATGTATACTCCTTTAACAAGGTGTAATAACAATACAGTTCTCAAGGGTTGCAACTCTCATATTCCCTTGTAGGGGTTTAAACAGCCCCCCCCCTTATTAACAACATATTGTATCCTTCTGTCCCATTTACCTTTTTAAGTCCTTCTTGAGTCCTGTACTTGAAGATCAAATTTTTTGTTGAGCTCTGGTCTTTTTATCAGGAAAGTTTGGAAGTCTCCTATTTGTTGAATCCACCTCCTCCCTTGAAAAATGATGCTCATTTTTGCTGGGTAATTGATCCTTGGCTGCATTCCAAGCTCCTTTGCCTTGGAATATCATGTTCCATGCCCTGCGGTCTTTTAATGTAGAAGCTGCAAGGTCCTGTGTAATCCTGACTGTGGTTCCATGATATTTAAATTGTTTCTTTCTGGCTGCTTGCAGCACCTTCTCTTTCATCTGGTAATTTTGGAATTTTGCTATTATATTTCTTGGCATTGTCAATTTGGGATCTCTTTCAGGTGGTGATTGGATTCTTTCTATGGTTATTTTCCCTTCTGGTTCTAGGACTTCTGGGCAGTTTTCCTTTATGATTTCCTGAAAGATACTGTCCAGGCTCTTTTTTTCATCATGATTTTCAGGTAGTCCAATAATTTTTAAATTGTCTCTCCTGAGTCGATTTTCCAGGTCGGTTGTTTTACTGATGAGGTATTTTACATTTTCATCTATTTTTTCATTTTTTTGTTTCTGTTTGACTGATTCTTGCTCTCTCATAGAGACATTAGTTTCCATTTGTCCAATTCTAGTTTTTAACAGATTGTTTTCTTCTGTTAGTTTTTGTACTTCCTTCTTCAACTGGCCAATTGTGTTTTTTAGGGACTTGTTTCCTTCAGCATACTCTTCTGTTAGTTTTTGTCCTTCCTTCTTCAATTGGCCAATTGTGTTTTTTAGGGACTTGTTTTCTTCAGTGTATTTTTTTTCCAACTGGCCAATTGTATTTTTGAAGGACTCTTTTACCTCTCTCATTTGACTATTAAAATCCTTCTTGAGCTCTTCTAAGAAGGCTTTTTGGGCTTCAGACCAGTTCATATTCCCTTTTGTTGTTGCAGATGTGGGTTTGTTGACAATGTTGTCCTCTTCAGAATTTCTGTCTTGATCTTCACTCTTCTCATAATATGAATCTATGGTACGTTTCTTTTTACTCATGGTGTTTCTTTATTCCCTGGCCTTTAAAGAGATTGAGCTCTCCTGCTGGGGAACAGAGGGTACTGACCCAAGCTTCTTGTGTTGGGAGCCTAGGTCTTGGTCACTGGCTTTGCGTGCTGGGGCCTCTTACGTTGGAGGGTGCAGGTTTCTGGCAGGTTACCTTGTGTTGGGCTGGAATCAGCAAGGCTGGAACTTTCAGGCAATTCTAGGTTGCCTGCTTTTCCTTTCCTTTAGCTTTCTTCTGCTCCTTTTAGATGGTTGCTGGAGGGTGTTTATCTGCCTAGGGCCCCTTGTAATGCTGCCTACCTAGTTTCTGCTAATGCACTGGGTGATTCCTTTGTGGTAGAGTGTAGAAGCACCTGGTGGTTTTCTGAGGTGGTTTCCACCGGTTCCTCGCCCTCACTGAGGCACTCGGAGGTCCAGGTGTTGGTGTTTGCCTGCTCTACCACCTTGGCTTCAGGATTTCTTCACAATTGGGGGCTTCAGGGCTCCTACAGCTCACCTGGTGTTGGGTTGGAATCAGCAAGGTAGGGGCTTTAGGAAGCCTTTAGGTTGTTTTCTTCACCTGCTTTCAGATGAATGCCGCAGGGTACTTATCCACCTGGGGCCCCTTGTTTTTGCTGAGGCACTGAGATCCGTTTGCTGGGCTACTGCACTGCTGCTCCTTGTCTTTCTTCTAGTTCAGGTGTTCCAGGGTTTTTGGTTTTTTTTTTCCTGGGCTGATATTTTGTGGGTTTGCAGAGGTTGATAGGGGAGAGTGAGAGTGACTACCTTTTCACTCCACCATCTTGGCTCCCGGAAGCAGAAGTCAAGAGTAAGTTTCAAACAATGCTTATCTCCCTTCATCAAGCGAATAATATTTTGGCACAAGAAATATAAAACCAAGAAATAAACTCCGTGAAAATTTGAATGGACCAAATAGAAGACAAAGACCTGTTCACTAACTGTATAACTCTAGCCAAGTTATTTAGCACTCTCAGTTACAAAATGGAAGCAATATTTGTCCTACTTACCTCAATGGCTGTTGTGAGGATGAATTGAGAGAATTTATTCTCGTGAAAGTATTTGTAAACTGAAAAGCAGTGTACAAATATCAATCATTCTTACTGCAGGAATAATTCATTTTATTGTGCTTCACAGAATGCATTTTTTTTTTTTGCAAAGTAAAGTTGTATGGAACCCTACATCAAACAGGTCTGATGGCGCCATTTTTTCCAACAGCATAA
This sequence comes from Phascolarctos cinereus, assembly GCF_003287225.1. Taxonomy (NCBI): domain Eukaryota; kingdom Metazoa; phylum Chordata; class Mammalia; order Diprotodontia; family Phascolarctidae; genus Phascolarctos; species Phascolarctos cinereus. The sequence goes on from NW_027556098.1 coordinate 133,479,620, forward strand.
GTCACATTTTGGCAATTCTTGCAACATTTCAAACCTTTTCAATATTATTACATTATCATATATTGCCATATTATCATTATATTATTATTATATTATGGGCTGTCCAGGGAAGACTAGAACCTCTGGTGTAAGGGCTTGCTGAGCCCTTTTCAGGGCTGCTCATCCACCTTTGGTGTCCACCTGTTACTTTACTCTCACCTGGGACCCCAAGAAACTGTAGCAGGAAGAGTAGCCACACTTTGGTAAAATGTTCTTGGCAGGTGGGCTAACCCAGATTGAAGGTAACCAATAGGCTTCACACTCATTAGTGAATTAGGGAGATGTCTACCCCAAGCATGTGAAAACTTCCTCCAGCAGAATAGATGGATGAGAACAATTTGCTCCAATGGCCATAAAGGCAACTGAAGAAGGCATTGTGGAACATTTAGAGCCTGATCAGACATTGTAGACACCAAGGTTATCCATTGCATACCAGGCCATCACCAGGGAGCTCGACTTTTGTCCTGTCACAGTATTCTGATGACTGAAAAAGAGAATGAGGCTGACCAATTTGTGCAATCAAGGCATCACCCATCATCCACTATTTTACCCCAACATCATGATGTCACTGGTCATTGGTCCTCTTCAAAAATAAAGGAATAGCAACAACAATAGCAACAACAACAATTGTGATTAGTGATCTTTGATGTTACTATCATAATTGTTATGGGGTACCAAACCGTGAACTTATTCTATGAATGTTGTGTGTGTTCTGCTGTACTGACCAACCATTCCTTATATCTCTCCATCGCCACAGGCTTCCCTATTTCCTGAGGCACAAAAATATTGAAATTAGTCCAATTAGTAACCCTACAACATCTTCTAAGTGTTCAAGTGAAAGGAAGAGTCAAGAGATGGAGCGAACTTCATTGCTGTCTTATTTTAAGGAATTGTCACAACCACCCCAACCTTCAGTGAGCAGTGCCTCAATCAGTCAGCAGCCATCAAAATAAAGACAAAACCCTCTATCAGCAAAAAGTTCACAATTCCCAGAAAGCTCAGATGATGGTTAGCTTTTTTTTTTTTTTGCAATGAATTACCTTTTAAGTTAAGATATGTCCATTTTTAGACATAATTCTGTTACAAACTTAATAGACTGCCGTATAGCGTAAACATAACTTTTATATACACTGAGAAACCAAAAAATTCCCATTACTCACTTTGTTGCAATATTCACTTTATTGAGGTGGTCTGGAACCAAGCCTGCAACATTTCTGAGGTATGCTGGTATTTTTAGAATACAATGTTGCCTCTTCTCAGGAGAAATGAAGACCCAGTAGATCAAGATTGTCTTTTTAATTGTCATTGTTGCAGATCTTAATCAGTCATAACTCTTTTTTTTCTGGGTGAATTTCACAAACGGATTCTTTAAAAAAAAGTACACTACCACATAAAGTGCAAAATAGCATGATGATTTATGGAGAGAAAAATAACTCTAAACAGCAGTAAGTTTCTTGAGCAATTGTTGCTCAATATCTCCAATAAAAACAAACAGCAGACAATGCTCTGTGACTGTCAACACACAATAGCTAACATATCTAAATCTAAGTAATCTTTTATAAATGACACCGGAAATTGAGATCAACTCTACTGAGAAATTCTGGGTTGGTTTCCAATAGGGACTCTGGTTCTGAGCAGTGGAAAAACTCTTCCCAAGTCATGATTCAAGTCAGTCTGACTTTTCCACAATGGGTAACAATAAAGGTTTTAAATCAATGGACCAGGTCCTGGTTATTTGCTCATTCATCCACTCCATCTTCCCCCACCACAAAAATTTTTTAAAAAAAATCTCCTTGGCACACATAAAAACAGCTTGTCCTTGTGTCCTGGTAAATGCTTAACAACTAGCTCTCTGAAAAATATACTCAGAATACACTTTAAATTCAATCTGCATTATTAACATTTTCTCCATAATTTTCTTAAGTATACACAACCAACAACACAATAAATCAAAACTTGATTTGTAGAGTTTGCTGATTTCCAAAGTACTAATGCTCACTCTGAAAATTTAACAATCAGCTCTTGCTTTGCACAGCTGGTTTGAGCTTACTCCAGCACACCTCTGCAGGCATAATAGAAGATGAAAGACCACATTATGTATGATTACCACTTCCTAACCTAGATTCAAGGGTGGGAGATGGGAGGGAAAAGGGGATGTGATGAATGTGCTCATCAGAAAGACAAAGGAATAAAGGAGCAGAAGTTGGTTAAAAGAACCTAATGCTTCAATCATATGTCAATACATTTGCTTATGATATTTTTATCTTTGCCCTCTCCACTTTCATAAACCAATGAAGAATTTGGAATGTAAGAACTGCTGTTGTACCCTTATGCCTTGATATGAAAGATGGACATGAGAATCATCAGTGTAAAAAAAGCTAGGACAGGATCTGAAGGCAGGTAAAATCCTAAGTGTTCTCAAGCTGAGAATCCCAGAAGCTGAGAAAATCACAGCAGATAGAGATGATCCAGCCAATAACTCAATCTCTATGCTCCCAAATGTAATTTTCCAAGGATTACCACTCTACCAGATTTCCTTATGAAATTCCCCTTCATAGTGCAATAGAGTTATTGGTAAAACCAAGATGGCACAGCAAAGGCAGGGAGCTCTCCCCCAAATCCTTCTAAATACTTTAAAATAATAACTCTAGCGGGGTGGAGCCAAGATGGAGGAGTAAAAGTGGTGACTTGTTTGAGCTCTCCCCCAAACCCCTCCAAATACCTATAAAAAAATGGTTCTAAACAAATTCTAAAGCAGCAGAACCCACCAAAAGACAGAGTGAAACAAATTTCCAGCCCAAGACCACCTGGATGATTGACCAGAAAGGTATATCATGCTTGTCTATGAGAGGAGTGCAGTTCGGTGTGGGCATGCAGGCCACAGTGAACCTGGAGCAGGCCTCAGATGACTGAATTGTGGGCAGCTGTGGCAGCTTCCAGACTTCTCAACCCAGGAACAACAAATACAACTTAGGAGGTCAGTGGGAAAAGTCTGTTTCTGTGGTGCTGAGAAAGGAACACAGGATCTCAGATCCAGTTCCCTGAGAGTATGGCCGGGGGGGGGAAGCCACCTCCTGAGCTTCTGGCCCACAGACTGAGGGGGAATCAAGTGGCTGATCAGAGAGGGATTGAAGGGATCTCTTTGCCAGTGCTGAGGCAGAAATCTCTTGCTTTGCTTGTTCTTGGATCTGGGTCACAGTTCTAGGTGGCATTCCTGGGGTGAGGAAGAGCGCTGGCGTGATGGAGCTTGTAGTGGCTATAGAGAGGAATCCCTCCTCATATTTACAGAATATAAAGGAGTATTTGTGGTCACTAATACACCACAGCATAGGCCAGGAGAGGAGTAAACACCTTGCCCCTTATTATACCACCTTGAAAGAACTGAAAATTTACAGGTCACTACAAGTATCTCTGAAAACAGCTGTACAAACCCCTGAAGCTTGGAACAGTCAATTCTCCACATTGGAAGCAGACTCTTATCTTAACAAAGAGTTTAAAACTTGAGTAATTGGTTAGGATCATGAGCAAGCAGTGCAAAAAGAGTCAGACTATATTATCTTACTTTGGTGAAAAAGAAGATCAAAATATACAACCAGAAGAAGACAACAAAGTCAAAGCTCCTACATCCAAAGCCTCTTAGAAAAATTTGAATCAGTCCCAGGCCTTGGAAGAGCTCAAAAGGGATTTTGAGAAGCAAGTAAGAGAAGTAGAGGAAAAACTGGGAAGAGAAATGAGAGTTATGCAAGAAAATCATGAAAAACAAGTCAACTGCTTGCTAAAGGAGACCCAAAAAAAATACTGAAGAAAATAACACCTTAAAAAAATAGCCTAGCGGCAGGTAAGGTGGTGCAGTGGATAGAGTGCCAGCCCTAGAGTCAGGAACACCTGAGTTCAAATCCGGCTTCAGAAACATAACACTTACTTAGCTGTATGACCCTGGGGCAAGTCACTTAACCCCATTACCGACTCCCCCCCAAAAAATAGCCTAACCCAAATGTCAAAAGAGGTCCAAAAAGCCAATGAGGAGAAGAATGCTCTAAAAAGCAAAATTGACCAAATGGAAAAGGAAGTACAAAAGATTACTGAAGAAAACACTTCCTTAAAAATTAGAATAAAGCAATTGGAAGCTAATGACTTTATGAGAAATCAAGACACCGTAAAACAAATCAAAAATAATGAAAAAATAGAAGACAATGTGAAATATCTCATTGGAAAAACAACTGACCTGGAAAATAGATCCAGGACAAAGAATTTAAAAATTATTGGACAACGTGAAAGCCATGATCAGAAAAAGAGCGTAGACATCATCTTTCAAGAAATTATCAAGGAAAACTTCCCTGATATTTTACAACCAGAGGGCAAAATAGAAATTGAAAGAATCCACCAATCTCCCCCCTGAAAGAGATCCCCAAAGGAAAACTCCTAGGAATATTGCAGCCAAATTCCAGAGTTCTCAGGTAAAGGAGAAAAATATTACAAGGTGCCAGAAAGAAACAATTCAAGTACTGTGGAAACACAGTCAGGATGACACAAGATTTAGCAGCTTCTACATTAAAGGACCACAGGGCATGAAATATATTCCAGAGGGCAAAGGAGATAGGCTTACAACCAAGAATCATCTACCCAGCAAAACTGAATATAATCCTTCAGGGGGGAAAATTGTCATTCAGTGAAATAGAGGACTTTCAAGTATTCTTGATGAAAAGACCAGAGCTGAATAGAAAATTTGACTTGCAAATACAAGATTCAAGTGGAACATGAAGAGGTAAACAAGACAGAGAAATCATAAGAGACTTATTAAAGTTGAACTGTTTACATCCCTGCATGGAAAGATGATATTTATAACTCATGAGACCTTTGTCAGTTTAGGGTAGTTGGAGAAGAAAAGTATATGTATAGATAGATAGATAGATAGATAGATAGATAGATAGATAGAGGGCACAGGGTGAGTTGAAGATTAAGGGGTCATATCCAGAGAATACAATTGAGGGATGAGAGAGGATTATACTCAGAGAAGAAGAAAGGGAGAGGTAGAATGGGATAAATTATCTCACAAAAAAAAAACAGAAAAAAAGGCTCTTACAGTGGAGGGGAAATGGGGGAAGGTTAGAGGGAATGGGTGAATCTTATTCTCAAGGATTTGGCTTAAGGAGGGAATAACATACACATTCAATTGGGTATGGAAATCTGTCTTACCCTACAGGAAAACAGGAGGAGAAGGGGACAAGAGAGCAGGGGGATGATAGAGAGGAGGGCAGATTGGGAAAGGGGGTAATCAGAAGCAAATACTTCTGAGGAGGGAAAGGGTCAAAAGAAAGAATAGAATGAATGGGAGGGCAGGATAGGATTAAGGGAAATAAAGTTAGTTTTTCACAACATGTCTACTATGGAAGTGTTTTGCATAACTGCACATGTATAAAATATATTGAGTTGCTTGCCTTTTCAATGAGGGTGGGTGGGGAGGGAGGAAGGGAGAAAATTTGGAACTCAAAGTTTTAAAAACATATGTTTAAAAAAATGTTTTCACATGCTACTGGGAAATAAGAAATACAGGAAATGGGGTACAGAAGTCTATCCTGCCCTACAGGAAAATAGAAGGGGAATGGGATAAGAGAAGGGGAGGAGAGATAGAAGAGTGGACAGACTAGGGGAAGGGATATTCAGAATGCATGCCATCTTGGGGTGTGGAGAGGGGTAGATGGGGCAAAAATTTGGAACTCAAAATCTTGTGGAAGTAAATATTGAAAGCTAAAAATAAATAAATTTATATTGAAAAAGAAAATGCAAAAAAAAAAAATAACTCTAAACAAATTCTAGAGCAGCAGAACCAACAAAGGGATGGAGTGAAAACATTTTCCATCCTAAGACAACCAAGAAGGACAACAGGAAATTTCTGTTGCACCAAAGTGAGAGAGGAGTACAGTCCCAGTGTCGGACCTACCAATGCTTGGGAGCCACTGAATTAATGGCAGCAGTGGTAGTCTCCAGAGCTCTCAACCCACAGATGCCAAAGACAACTTAAATTCTTAGCAGGAAAGTTCTGACACACCTGGATGAGAGTGGAGCAGATTCCAGCATAGGCCATATCAGCACAGCCCCAGCAAACCAAGAGCAGGCCTTGGGTGCCACTGAATTAGCAACAGCTGAAGCTGCTTTTAGACTTCTCAGGTCACAGATAGTAAGGGGGCTGAACAATTTGTCAGAAGGAGATTTCATGGGTGTTTGATAACATAGAGGCAAGACTGTTGCTTTGCCCAAACTGAGCTCCAGGTCACTCTCCTAGGTGGCAGTCCCACAGTGAGGAGGGACATTAGCACAATAGAACTTGTGGCCCCAGTGGACGGGGGATACTGCTCATAGTTCCAGAGCATAAAAGAGTGCCTGTGGTTACTCACAGACTAGAGCACAGGCCAGGAGAGTAAATACCTCTCCTTAGATCAAACCACCTTGGAAGAATTTAAAACTTAGAGGTCCCTATCAGTATCTTCAAAATCGGCTGCACCAAAGCCCTGAAGCTTGGAACAGTGATCCCTTCTCCCTGGAAGCAGAACTTTACTTTAACAGAGAATGGGCAAATGGAAAATGAGCAAACAACAGAAAATAAAGTCTGATCATAGAAAGTTACTAAGGGGACAAGGAAGATCAAAAAACATACTCAGAAGAAGACAATAGAGTCAAAGCTCCAATATCTAAAGACTCCAAGAAAAAATATGAATTGTCCTTAAGCCATGGAAGAGCTCAAAAAGGATTTTGAAAGTCAAAACAGAGAGTTACAGGAAAAATTAGGAAGAGAAATGAGAGTGATGCAAGAAAATCATGAAAACATGATCAACTTGGTAAAGAAGACACAGAAAATACTGAAGAAAATGACACCTTGCCAGGGTTCTTCTTCTGGGAGCCAAGATGGTGGAGTAAGAAGTAAGTTGGTCTCACCCTCTCTTATTGACCTCTAAAAGCCCAGAAAATATCACCCTAAGAAAAACTCTAGAACAGCTAAACCAGCAGAGAGATAGGGTGCAGCAGTCTTGTAGCCAAGGACACTTGTGGGATTAATGACAAAGGCGCCTTACATTCTGGGGGAGGGGGAGCAGGACAGAATAAGAGGTGTCCCAGCAAGCTAGCAGAAAGCCTCACCTCAGCATACTAGGGGAAGATCCTGAACCCCGGGGAGAAGGCAAGCACCAACACCAGCACCCTGAGTGCCTCAGTATGGGCAGGGAAACTGGTGGAACCCTGCTTGGAAAACCACCAAGTCCCCCAGTGCCTCAGCAAAACTCTGGGAAGCACAACTACAAGAGGTAAAGCTCCAGACTGAGAAACATCCAGCAGCAGCAAAATATCTCCATATAAGGCCCTGGTGTGCAGGAGCCAAAGAAAGGAGTGCAAGGCGTGGGTGAGCAGGATTCTTAGAAAGCAGCATAAAGCCCAGGTCAGTAGGCACCCTCCAGGGGCCACACTCCCCACCCCCACCCCTAGAGCTCCAGTATTGCTGATTCCAGACCAATACCAGGTAAGCTGCCAGAACCCTATAGCCTCCAACTGCCAACACCTGAGGCCCCAGTACACAAGGACAGTGACCAGAGGGTAAAATAGGCATAGAAAGAATCCACTGATCACTTTCTGAAAGAGATCCCAAATTGAAAATGCCAAGGAATATAGTTGCCTAATTCCAAAATTACCAGGTCAAAGAGAAAATACTGCAAGCAGCCAGAAAAAAACAATTTAAATATCATGGAACTACAGTCAGGATTACACAGGACCTTGCAGCTATTACACTGGAAAATCATAGGTGGTGGAGGAATATGATATTCTGTAAAGCAAAAGAGCAGGGATTACGAGCAAGGATCAACTGAACATAATCTTTCAGGGGAGGAAAGGGACATTCAAGGAAACAGGGGACTTCCAAACTTCCTGTTAGAAAGACCAAAGCTCAACAGAAAATGTGATCTTCAAATACAACACTGATGAGAAACATACATTGATAAATACAACAGAAAAAAAAACATTATCAATAAGGGCAAATTGTTTACATCCCTGCAAGGGAAGATGACACCTATAACTCTTGAGAACTTTGTTGTTATTACATCATTTAAAAAGGGTATGCATAGACAGGAGGGATGGGTATAAGTTGACTTTTATGTAATGATAAAAAAAATCTAAGTGGGTTAAATGGATATAAGTGTATTAAGTGGATCTAATTAAGGGAGAAAAGGAAAGGGAGAGGCAGACAACGGTAAAGTACATTACAGGAAAAGGCACAAAAACCTATTAGAGTAGAGGGAAAGAAGGGAGAGAGATGGACATTGTTTGAACCTTACTATCATCACATCTGGCTCAAGGAGGGAATAACATAAGCAGTTAGGTATAGAAATCTAACTTGCCCTATAGGCAGTAGGAGGGAAAAGGGGAAAGAAAAGGGAGGAGGGATAGAAGGGAAGGAAGAAGTAGTAAGGATAAAGGGGAAGAAATGGGAGGGGGCTAATAAAAGGGAGGTGGGACTGAGGGAGATGGTGGTCAAAAGTAAAACTCTAGTGAGGAAGGAAAGGGAGAAAGGAAACGGGGGAAAGAGGATGGAGAGAAAGACGCAGATAGTAATCATAACTGTGAATATGAATGGGATGAACTCTCTCACAAAATGAAAGCAGATAGAAGAATGGATTAAAAAACATAGTCCCACAGTATGTTGTTTACAGGAAACACATTTGAAACAGAGGGACACACACAGGGTAAAGGTAAAAGGCTGGAGTAGAATATATTATGCTTCAGCTGAAGCAAAAAAAAAAAAAAAGGAGGCATAGCATTCCTGATCTCAGAAAAAGCAAAAGCAAAAATAGATCTTATTAAAAGAGATAAGGAAGGAAACTACACCCTGCTGAAAGGCACCATAAACAATGAAGTAATATCCTTACTAAACATATGTGTACCAAGTGGTATAGCTTCCAAATTATTAGAGGAGAATTTAAAGAAGTTACAGGAAGAAATAAACAAGAAAACTATCCTAGTGGGGAACCTCAACCTGTCCCTCTCAGAACTACAGAAATCTAACCACAATATAAACAAAACAAAATAAAAAAGGAAGTTGGCTAACATGATAAAACAGGAAAATAATAAATGTTGAGGAAGAAGTGGAAAATTGGAACACTAATGCATTGTTGGTGGAGTTGTGAAATGATTCAACCATTTTGGAGAGCAATTTGGAACTATGCCCAAAGAGCTATAAAAATGTGCATATCCTATGGCTCAGCAATATCACTACTAGGGCTGTATCCCAAAGAGGTCACACAAATGGGAACAGGACCCACATGTACAAAAATATTTATAGCAGCTCTTTCTGTGGTGGCAAAGAACTGGAAATTGAGGGGATGCTCATCAAGTGGGAAATGGCTGAACAAGTTGTGGTATATGAATTTAATGAAATACTATTGTGCTATAAGAAATGTTGAGCAGGCAGACTTCAGAAAAACCTGGAAAGACTTGTATGGACTGATGCTGAGTGAAGTGAGCAGAAGCAAGAGGACATTGTACACAGTAACAGCGACATTGTGCAATGACTACCTTTGATAGACTTAGCTATTCACGGTAATGCAAAGATCTAAGACATCTCCAAAAGTCTCATGATAGAAAATGCTATCCACATTGAGAGAAAGAACTATGGATTTTGAATGCAGATTGGAGCATACTATTTGTTCTTTTTTGTTTATTCTATTTTGTTTAGTTTCCTCTTTCATGTCATTCCTCCTATCAGTTCTAATTCTTCCTTACAGCATGACTAATGTGAAAATAGTTTAATAGGAATGTGTATTCAGGGCCTATATCAGGTTGCTCACCATCTTGTAGAGTGAGGTGGGTAGAGAGAGGAAGAAAAATTTAAAACTCAAAAGCTTATGGAAATGATTGTTGAAAACTAAAAATAAAGTAATAATAATAATAATAATAATAATAATAATAATAATAATAATGAAAATAACACCTTAAAAACAGGCTAGTCCAAATAGTAAAAGAGGTACAAAAAGCCAGTGAAAAGAAGAATGCTTGGGCAGCTAGGTGGCATAGTGGATGGAGTACCAGCCCTGGAATCAGGAGAATCTGAGTTCAAATTTGGACTTGGACACATGACACTCACTGGCTGTGTGACTCTGGGCAAGTCACTTAAGCCCAATTGCCCAATATATTAAAATAATAATAATAATAATAATATTTTTTAAAAAAAATAAAAAAAGAGAAGCATGCCTTAAAAAACAGAATTGGCCAAATGGAAAAAGAGGCACAAAAATTCACTGAAGAAAAAAGCTCTCTAAAAAAGTAAAATTGTCCAAATACAAAAGGAGATAAAAAGTTCAATGAAGAAAATGCTTCCTTAAAAATTAGAATTAAGCAAATGGACATTACGAGAAATCAAGAAACAGTAAAATGAAACCAAAAGAATGGGAGGGGGGGAATAGAAGACACTGTGAAATATCTCACTGTAAAAACAGCCAACCTGGAAAATAGATCCCAGAGAAATGATTTAAAAATTATTGGACTCCCTGAGAGCTATGATCAAAAAAATAGTCTGACCATCATCTTTCAAGATATTATCAAGGAAAATTGCCTTGTTATTCTAGAACCAGAGGGTAAAATTGAAAGAATCCTCCAATCATCTTCTGAAAAAGATCCCAAAATGAAAACTCCCAGGAATATTATCACCAAATTACAGAGCTCTCTGGTCAAGGAGAAAATATTACAAGCAGCCAGAAGGGAACAATTCAAGTATCCTGGAGCCACAGTCAGGGTAGCACAAGATTTAGCAGCTTCTATATTAAAGGACTGGAGGGCTTGGAAACATGATATTCTGCAGGGCAAAGGAGCTAAGATTACAACCAAGAATCATCAACCCAGCAAAACTAAATATAATCCTTCCAGGGAAACAAAGGAAATTCGGTGAAATAGAGGACTTTCAATCATCTTGATGAACAGACCAGAGCTGAATAGAAAATTGGACTGTCAAATACAAGACTCAAGAGAACCATAAAAACATAAACAGGAAAGGGAAAACACAAGGGACTTGATACATGCCTACATTCATTAAAATACATAAAAACATTCTTTAAAACATTCCTACATGAGAAGAGGATACTTGTAACTCATAAGAACTTTCTCATTATTGTGTCAGTTAGAAGTATATGTAGACAGAGGGCACAGGTGTGAGTTCAATATGAAGGAATGATATCATAAAAAATTAAGGAGTGCAAGAGGAATGTATTGAGAGAAATGAAAAGGAAGAGGTAGAATGGGGTAAATTATTTCACAGAAAAGTGGCAAGAGAAAGCTTTATTTTTGGCTTGGGCAATTGGGGTTAAGTGACTTGCACAGGGTCACACAGGTAGTAAGTGTCAAGTGTCTGAGATCAGATTTGAATTCAGGTCCTCTTGATCCCAAAGCCAGAGCTCTATCCACTCTGCCACCTAGCTGACCCAAAGAAAAAGTTTTTATTGTGGAGGGAAAGAGGTGGTAGATGAGGGGGACTGAGTGAACTTTACTCTCATCAGAATTGGCTCAAAGAGGATATAATGTACACACTTAACTGGGTATAGAAATCTATCTTACCCTACAAGAATGTACTGGGGGAAGGGGATAAGAGAAGTGGAGGGTTGATAAAAGGGGAATGGGATAGTCAGAAACAAAACACTTTTGAGGAAGGACAGGATGAAAGGAGAGGGAGAATAGAATAAATGAGGGGATAGGATGGAGGTAAATACCATTAGCAATAGTACCTGGAGAAAAATTTGAAGCAAGGTTCTCTGACAAAGTCTTCAATTCTCAAACATAGAGAGAACTGGGTCAAATTCATTAAAGTAAGAGCCATTCTCCAATTGATAAATAATAAAAAGATATGGACAGCTTTTAGATGAACTGATCAAAGCTATCTATAGCCATATTAAAAACTGCTCTAACTCACTATCAATTGGAGAAGTGAAGATTAAAACAATTTTGAGGTATTGCCTCATACCTACTAGATTAGCTAATAAGGACAGACAAGGAAAATGGCAAATGGTGGAGGGTATGTCAGAAAAAAGAAGAAAAATGAAATTTTATGCATGGTTGGTGGAATTGTGAACTGACTCAACCATTCGGTAGAGCAATTTAGAACTAGACCCAAAGTGGTATAACACCCTGCACACCCTTTAACTTAGGAATACCATTCCTAGGTATACTAGCAATGCTACCACTCCAGTATCCTGAAAGAGATTAAAAAAAAAAAGGAAAAGGGCCCATATGCACAAAAATATTTACACAAGCTCTTTTTTGCAGGCAAAGAATTGGAAATTGAGGGGGTGCCTATCATTTTGGGAGTGGCTGAACAAATTGTCATATGTGACTGTGATGAAATAGTATTGTATTATAAGAAATAATGAGCAGCATGTTGTCAGAAAAACCTGGAAAGACTTACATGAACTGATGCAAAGTGAAATGTACTGCTTACAAAGTAACAACAATATTGTAAGACAATCAGCCACCAATGATTTAGCTATTGTCAGCAATGCAAGGATCCAAGACAACTCTGAAGGATTTATAATCTAAAATGCTATCTGTCCCTAGAGAAAGATCTGTTGGTGCTTGAACGCAGACTGAAGCTTAGGGTTGTTGTTGGGGTTTTTTTTGAGGATTTTTTTTTGTCAATATTTTCATTCACATTATGACTGTTATGGAAATACATGTATGATCTATATCAAGTTGTTTGCCGTCGTGACGAGCCCAATCAGCTATGAGCCCACTTTGGAAGCTTTCCTGAAAGATTCAAGTCCAGCTTGCTCTTTCCCCTCCGAGCCACGCAGTGATGAGGCAGGAGACAAGATGGCAGCAACTCTGTTTATTTTTAGCAAAGCACTCACTTATATAGTAAAATAACAGGAACTCTGTCTCATGTTACAATGACGTATACCCCGTGCTCTGCTCAAGTACAGTGCATGCACAATCTGTGCGCTTACCTACAACCAATCACAAATATACTGTTAATGACTAATGAGTAACTAGGAAAGTTAAAGATGCATAGGATAGAGCACCCAGCCAGGCAATCTTTGCTCATGGACAGACACCCCAGAGGGGCTTCTGCCCTTTAGTGAGATCTCATGAACCATCTGTGGCCTTCTACATCCCTACAGATCCCTAACAGTTTGCTTTCTCAATTAGGAGATCTGGGGGGGGAGGGAGATGTTCCCACCTGATTAAGGTAGTTATTTTAAATAGGACAAAACATTTAATCTGTTCAATGCCCCCCCATACTAGAGAAGAAATCAAATCTATCTGGGAAGAGGATGATGTACATATGCCTGGTATGCTATCTGCTACTCCTATTATCACAAAGATGCTTTCATTGCGGTTATAGAATGTGCTTCTGTAAATATGAATGTTTTAGGCAAATTTTAAAAATCCTTGTAATTTTATCTACTTACACAACAGTTTAATATTAAAAAATAGGGGAGTAGCTTGTCACTGAACTGTTTCTGTCTCAATTGTTAAGATTAAGATGAGAACTACAACAACAACAACAATAGATAATATTACTATAGAACTTCTAGGTTTGCAAAATTCTCTACATTCATTATCTAATTTAATGCCATATTGATAGAGAGGCAGTAGCAACAGCAGCAGTATGGGATAGACAACATATTCTGTTGAGGGCAATCTGAAAATTCAACAAGCAATTATTAAACACCTCTTTTGTTTCTCTTACATGCCTGAAAGGCTCTCCCTCCTCAATTCTACACTCTGAAATCCCAGGCTTCATTCAAACATCAGTTTATTTTTTTTTAAATTTTGTTAATTTATTTTGATTTATCAACAATCACTTTCATATGCTTTTGAGTTTAAAATTTTTCTCCCCCTTCCCCCCCCACCCTCCCCAAGATGGTGCACAATCTGATATAGGTTCTACATTTACATTCCTGTTAAACATATTTTCACATTAGTGAAGTTGTAAGAAAAATTAAATAGGAGGAACTATCAGAAAGACGAAACAAACCTCAACAGAAGAGAAAAAAAAATGATAGTGATTCAACTTCCATAGTTCTTTCTTTGGATGTGGATAGCATTTTCCATCACGAGGCCTCTGGAGAAATCTTAGATCCTTGTGATATTGAGAATGGTTAAGTTTATCAATATTAGTCATTGCACAATGTGGCTGCTATTGCGTACAACATTCTCTTGGTTCTGCTCACTTCACTCAGCGTCAGACCATACAAGTCTTTCCGGGCTTTTCTGAAGTCAGCCTGTTCATCATTTCTTATAGCACAATAGCATTCACATACCACAACTTGCTCAGCTATTCCCCAATTGATGGGCACCCTCTCGATTTCCAATCCTTTGCCAACACAAAAAGAACTTCTATGAATATTTTAGTACATGTGGGTCCTTTTCCCATTTGTTGATCTCTTTGGGATATAGCCCTAGAAGTGCTATTGCTGGATCAAAGGGTATGCACATTTTTTAGCCCTTTGGGCATAGCTCCAAATTGTTCTCCAAAATGGTTGGATCATTTCACAACTCCACCAACAATGCATTAGTGTTCCAATTTTCCCACATCTTCTCCAACATTTATCATTTTCCTGTTTTGTCATGTTGGCCAATCTGATAGGTGTGATGTGGTACCTCAGAGTTGTTTTGATTTGCATTTCTCTAATCAATAATGATTTAGAGCATTTTTTCATGTGACTATAGATGGCTTTAATTTCTTCATCTGAGAACTGTCTGTTCATATCCTTTGACCATTTCATTTATCAATTGGGGATGGCTTGTTCTTATAAATTTGTCTTAATTCTCTATATATTTTAGAAATGAGGCCTTTATCAGAGAGACTGGTTGTAAAAATTCTTTCCCAATTTTCTACCTTCCTTCTAATCTTAGTTGCATTGGCTTTGTTTGTGCAAAAACTTTTCAATTTAATGTAATCAAAATTATCCATTTTGCTTTTCATAATGTTCTCTATCTCCTGTTTGGTCATGAATTCTTCTGTTCTCCATAGATCTGATAGGTAAACTATTCCTTGTTCTCCCAGTTTACTTATGGTATCAGCCTTTATATCTAAGTCATGAACCCATTTTGACTTTTTTTGGTATATGGTGTGAGATTTGGGTCTATGCCTAGTTTCTGCCATACTCTTTTCCAGTTTTCCCAGCAGTTTTTTTCAAAGAGTGGGTTCTTATCCAGAAGCTGGGGTCTTTGGGTTTATCAAATAATAGATTACTATAGTCATTGACTACTGTGTCTTGCATATTTAACCTATTCCACTGATCCACCCCTCTATTTCTTAGCCAGTACCAAGCAGTTTTGATGATTGCTGCTTTATAATACAATTTAAGATCTGGAATTGCTAGGCCACCTTCCCCTGCATTTCTTTTCATTAGTTCCTTTGATATTCTGGACCTTTTGTTTTTCCAAATGAATCTTGTTATTTTTTTTCTAACTCTATAAAATAATTTTTGGTAGTTTGATTGGTATGGCACTGAATAAGTAAATTAGCTTAGGTAGGATTGTCATTTTTATTATATTAGCTGGCCTACCCATGAGCAACTGATGTTTTTCCAATTATTTAGATCTGATTTTATTTGTGTGAAAAGTGTTTTGTAATTGTGTTCATAGAGTTCCTGGGTTTGTTTCAGGAGGTAGACTCCTAAATATTTTATAATGTCTACAGTAAGTTTAAATGGGATTTCTCTTTCTATCTCTTGCTGTTGGGCTTTGTTGGTAATATATAGAAATGCTGATGATTTATGTGGGTTTATTTTATAGCCTGCAACTTTGCTAAAGTTGTTTATTATTTCAAGTAGTTTTTTACTTGATTCTCTAGGATTCTCTAAGTATATCATCATGTCATCTGCAAAGAGTGATAGCTTTGTTTCTTCTTTGCCTATTGTAATGCCTTCAATTTCTTTTTCTTCTCTTATTGCTAAAGCTAAGGTTTCCAGTACAATATTGAATAACAGTGGTGATAATGGACATCCTTGTTTCCCCGATCTTATTGGAAATGCTTCTAGCCTGTCCCCATTACATATAATGCTTGCTGAAGGTTTTAGATAATGCTATTTATTATTTTAAGGAAGACTCCATTTATACCTATGCTTTCTAGTGTTTTTAATAGGAATGGGTGTTGTATTTTATCAAAAGCTTTTTCTGCATCTATTGAGATGATCATGTGGTTTCTGTTGGTTTTGGTGTTGATATGCTCAATGATGCTGATAGTTTTCCTAATATTGAACCAACCCTGCATTCCTGGTATAAATCCTACCTGGTCATAGTGTATTATTCTTGTGATAAGTTGCTGCAATCTATTTGCTAGTATTTTGTTTAAAATTTTTGCATCTATATTCATTAGAGAAATTGGTCTATAATTTTCTTTCTCTATTTTGACTCTTCCTGGTTTAGGTATCACCATATTTGTATCATAAAAAGAATTTCATAAGACTCCTTCTTCACCTATTTTCCCAAATAGTCTATATAGTATTGGAATTAATTGTTCTTTAAATGTTTGATAGAATTCATGTAAATCCATCTGGCCCTGGAGATTTTTTCCTAGGGAGTTCATCAATGGCTTGTTCAATTTCTTTTTCTGAGATGGGGTTATTTAAGTATTTTACTTCCTCTTCGTTAATCTGGGCAATTTATATTTTTGTAAATATGTATCCATTTCACTAAGATTGTCAAATTTGTTGGCATATAGTTGGGCAAAATAATTCCTAATTATTGTTTTAATTTCCTCTTCCTTGGTGGTAGCTTCCCCTTTTCATTCTTGATACTAGTAATTTGGTTTTTTCTTTCTTTTTTTAATTAAATTAACCAAAGGTTTATCTATTTTATTGGTTTTTTCATAAAACCAGCTCTTAGTTTTATTTATTAGTTCAATAGTTTTCTTAATTTCAATTTTATTAATTTTTCCTTTGGTTTTCAATATTTCTAATTTAGTGTTTAGTTGAGGATTTTTAATTTGTTCTTTTTCTAGTTTTTTTAGTTGTATGCCCAATTCATTAATCTCCTCTTTTTCTATTTTATTTATGTAAGCATTTAGAGATATAAAACTTCCCCTAAGAACTGCTTTCACTGCATCCCAAATTTTGGTATGTTGTCTCATTATTGTCATTCTCTTGAATGAAATTATTGATTGTTTCTATGATTTGTTGTTTGACCCAATCATTTTTTAGGATTAGATTATTTAGTTTCCAATTATTTTTTAGTCTATCTTTCCATGGCCCTTTATTACATATAATTTTTATTGCATCATGATCTGAAAAGGATGCATTAATATTTCTGCCTTTCTGCATTGGATTGTGAGGTTTTTATGCCCTAGTACATGGTCAATTTTTGTGTATGTGCCATGTACTGCTGAGAAAAAAGTATATTCCTTTCTATCCCCATTCAGTTTTCTCCAGAGGTCTATCATACCTAACTTTTCTAATGTTCTATTCACCTCCTTAACTTCTTTCTTGTTTATTTTGTGGTTAGACTTATCTAGTGCAGAGAGGGGAGGTTCAGGTCCCCCACTAGTATATTTTTGCTGTCTATTTCTTCCTGTAACTCCCTGAACTTCTCCTGTAAGAATTTGGATGCTATACCATTTGGTGCATATATGTTTAGTAATGATATTACTTCATTGTCTATGGTGCCTTTTAGCAGGATGTAGTTTCCTTCCTTATCTCTTTTGATTAGATCTATTTTTGCTTTTGCTTTGTCTGAGATCAGGATTGCTACCCCTGCTTTTTTTCTTCAGCTGAAGCATAATATATTCTGCTCCAGCCTTTTACCTTTACCCTGTATGTGTCACTCTTTTTCAAATGTGTTTCCTGTAAACAACATATTGTAGGATTATGGTTTTTAATCCATTCTGCAATCTTTCTGTTTTATGGGAGAGTTCATCCCATTCACATTCACAGTTATGATTACTATCTGTGTCTTTTTCTCCATCCTTTTCCCCCTTTTATGCTTTTCTTTCTCCTTTTTCCTTTCCCCCACTAGTGTTTTGCTTTTGACCACCCTCCTTCAGTCCCTCTCCCTTTTATTATCCCTTTCCCTTTTCTTCCCCTTTACTTACTGCTTCTTCCCTCCCTTCTTTCCCCTCCCTTTTCTTTCCCCTTTTCCCTCCTACTGCCTATAGGGCAAGTTAGATTTCTATACCTAACTGATTATGTTATGCCCTTCTTGAGCCAAATCTGATGAGAGTAAGGTTCAAACAATGCTCCCCCCCCTTCTTTCCCTCTGCTGTAATAGGATTTTGTGTCTTTTCCTGTAATGTAATTTACCCTTGTCTGCCTCCTCCTTTCTCAGTACATTTTCTAAGATCAGATTGATCCACTTATTTGGATCCATTTAACCCACTTGATTAGATTTTTTTTTATCATTACATCAAAGTCAACTAATATCCACCCTCTTTATGTATACTCCTTTAACATGTGTAATAACAATACAGTTCTCAAGGTTGCAAGTCATCTTCCCTTGTAGGGTTTAAACAGCCCCTTATTAACAACATATTGTATCTTTCTGTCCCATTTACCTTTTTAAGTCCTTCTTGAGTCCTGTACTTGAAGATCAAATTTTTTGTTGAGCTCTGGTCTTTTTATCAGGAAAGTTTGGAAGTCTCCTATTTTTGAATATCCATTCCTCCCTTGAAAAATGATGCTCATTTTTGCTGGGTAATTGATCCTTGGCTGCATTCCAAGCTCCTTTGCCTTACAGAATATCATGTTCCATGCCCTGCACTCTTTTAATGTAGAAGCTGCAAGGTCCTGTGTAATCCTGACTGTGGTTCCATGATATTTAAATTTTTTTTTCTGGCTGCTTGCAGCACCTTCTCTTTCATCTGGTAATTTTGGAATTTTGCTATTATATTCCTTGGTTGTCAATTTGGGATCTCTTTCAGGTGGTGATCGTGGATTCTTTCTATGGTTATTTTCCTTCTGGTTCTAGGACTTCTGGGCAGTTTTCCTTTATGATTTCCTGAAAGATACTGTCCAGGCTCTTTTTTTCATCATGATTTTCAGGTAGTCCAATAATTTTTAAATTGTCTCTCCTGAATCGATTTTCCAGGTCGTTGTTTTACTGATGAGGTATTTTACATTTTCATCTATTTTTTCATTTTTTTGTTTCTGTTTGACTGATTCTTGCTCTGTCATAGAGACATTAGTTTCCATTTGTCCAATTCTAGTTTTTAACAGATTGTTTTCTTCTGTTAGTTTTTGTACTTCCTTCTTCAATTGGCCAGTTGTGTTTTTTAGGGACTTGTTTTCTTCAGTGTATTTTTTTTCCAATTGGCCAATTGTATTTTTGAAGGACTCTTCTACCTCTCTCATTTGACTATTAAAATCCTTCTTGAGCTCTTCTAAGAAGGCTTTTTGGGCTTCAGACCAGTTCATATTCCCTTTTGTTGCAGATGTGGGTTTGTTGACAATGTTGTCCTCTTCAGAATTTCTGTCTTGATCTTCACTCTTCTCATAATATGAATCTATGGTATTTTCTTTTTACTCATGGTGTTTCTTTATTCCCTGGCCTTTAAAGAGATTGAGCTCTCCTGCTGGGGAACAGAGGGTACTGACCCAAGCTTCTTGTGTTGGGAGCCTAGGTCTTGGTCACTGGCTTTGTGTGCTGGGGCCTCTTATGTTGGAATTGGGTGTAGGTTTCTGGCAGCTTACCTTGTGTTGGGCTGGAATCAGCAAGGCTGGAACTTTCAGGCAATTCTAGGTTGCCTGCTTTTCCTTTCCTTTAGCTTTCTTCAGCTCCTTTTAGATGGGTGCTGCAGGGTGTTTATCTGCCTGGGGCCCCTGCAGTGTTGTCCTCCCTTTTCTGCTAATGCACTGGGAGATTCCTTTGTGGTAGAGTGCCAGGCACCTGGTGGTTTTCTGAGCTGGTTTCCACCAGTTCCCCCCCTCACTGAGGCACTCGAGGTCCAGGTGTTTGCCTGCTCTACCACCTGGGCTTCAGGATTTCTTCACAATTGGAGGCTGCAGGGTCTGACAGCTCACCTGGTGTTGGGTTGGAATCAGCAAGGCTGGGCTTTAGGAAGCCTTTAGGTTGTTTTCTTCACCTCCTTTCAGATGAATGCTGCAGGGTACTTATCTGCCTGGGGCCCTTGTAGTTCTGCTCCCTTATTTTTGCTGAGGCACTGGGAGACCCACTTGCTGGGCTGCTGCATTGCTGCTCCTCATCTTTCTTCTAGTTCAGTTATTCTAGGGTGATATTTTCTGGGTTTTCAGAGGTTGATAGGGGAGAGTGAGAGCAACTACCTTTTTACTGTGCCATCTTGGCTCCCAGAAGCGGAAGTCCTATCCACACGTTAGTTTAAAAGCCTTTTTCCTGGTCCCCACTTCATAGATCACTTCATATTTGTTTTGAATGTATTTCACATTTACTTATCTCTTTATCTGTTGCCTCCCTCCACTTTCTAGTAGAATTCAAAGGTAGACACAATTTCATATTTTGTTTCTATATCCTCAGCAACTCCCTTGCATATTACCTATTCATGGTAAACTCAAAGATATGTGGGTTATATTTTGGTTGTTGCACTGTAATTAAGTAAATAAGGTTTTTTATTAAGGAGAATAAATTAAGTAAATAGGGGCAGTTAGGTGGTACAGTCCATACAGCAAGGGGCTTGGTATCAGGAAGACTGATCTTCATGAGTTCAAATCTGTCCTCAGACAATTACAAGTCACTTAACCTGTTTTCCTCAGTTCCCTCATCTGTAAAATAAGCTGGAGAAGGAAATGGCAAACCATTACAGTATCTTTTCCAAGAAAACCTCAAATGGAGTCAGGAAGTAGTAGACATGACTGAAATGACTAAACAACAATTAAGGGGATGGTTCAAGTGAGTGCTGCAGCAAGGAGCTCTTTAAATATTTTTCAGTGACAGGTAAGTTAAAAGCAATTTCAGAAGCACCTTAAAAACACCCCTAAAATTTTTCTGAGAATGTTTAAACTGGAAAGGATTTTAAATGAATAACATAATAACCCCTTTTCCCAATGGTATTTTCAAATTGCCCCAAAAAGACAGTTTAAAACCACTTAAAAGTGTTTGTTTTCCAAGCCTGTGCAAGTTCATTTTAAATAATTCGTGAAATTAAATGTGAAATGCAGCAAAAATACAGTAAGACTAGCCAGTTAAGTATACCAAGTACAGAACCCTAAAAAGTCCAGGCTCTGTGGTAACATAGACTGACTTACATATCCTTTATTAGAGTTTGAGAAAACAGAGAGTAGAGTTTAACCACAAACTGAATATTTCTTGTGCAATATAAAATATGTTTTAGTATAAGAACTTTATCCTTTGTATATCTCACTGTTTATGTATTTAAATTCTTAGCCTGATCACTGCATTTACATTTTTGGCACCTGTGGTGTTTCATTAAAATTTAATAAATGTCTTTTCTCCTAAAGATTAAAGAAGGAATGATGGCCTCAACAAGCTTCTCAGTTGCTGCAGCAATGAAGAACAATAAGATATTAAAAAAGGCATTTGCAGGTCTTGAAAATCAAATAAAGGAAGGCATTGTGAAGCCAGCTGGTACTTTTGAAGGGCAGACAACAGAATATCTAATGTATTTCCTTGAGCATTAGCCCTAAAATGAAATGACAAAAGAGAATTGGTTCTGAAGAAAGGAAGCATGTTGAGTGTTTTCACTTTTCGCAGTTGTTGAGGGAAGTGGCTGCAAGATAGTGGAAAGAATGTTAGATTTGGCTCCAGGAGGACTGGGTGCAAGTCTTGGTTCTGCAATTTAATTTTCTAAGTGATGATATTTCCCCTCTCTGAGGCTCAGATTACTCACCTGTCAAAAGAGAAGAAAGTTGCCATGTTGTCAGTGTGAAATGATATAATGTATATAAAGTTACATGAGAACCCTAACATGATATCTAGATCTAAATATATGATTGAAAGTAATGACCAAAAAAATCACAGATGGAAAGGGTGATCTCACTAATAGAGAGAGCTGTGACCAATTGTATAAATAGGTAGATTTCTCTATGGTCTGATTTAAAGGGAAAATTTGGGAGTACTATCTACCATAAGATATCAAACCTACTACCTATCATCATCTCAAACTGTTTCAATTTCTTTTTGATTTTCAAATGTTACAATAAAATTCATTTCATTTCACTAGAGTACTTGATAGTGGAAAAAGAAGAAAATGTTCAGTGATGCTGTGAATAACACAATAAGTGGAACTTCTTGCCATAGTCAAAAGCATCCTGAGATTGAATATGCTCCCTTGTATAGAGCCATGATTACGTGAAAATAGTCTAGCTCCCTAGACTTCTTACTCTTTGTTTACATGATGTCATTTCAGCCGCAATTACTATTCCAATAAGGTTGTGTCCTCTCCTTGGCCTCTATTTATAAAGTAAGAAATCCCAGAAGATCTCATGCTATGAGGTAGCAATCTAAGGACTTGGCTTTTTCTTAGGTTTGAGAATCCTTGTCTAGGCTTTTGTACATTTTCTAAACATTACAGGGTTAGTGGTAAATCACTGTTGTAACCACACAAAGCTTGATTCAACTAGGCAATTTGATGGCCCAGTGGATAAAGCACCAGACCTAGAGTCAGAAAGACCCAAATTCATATCTGGCCTCACATATTTAGTAACTGTGTGACTCTGGCCATTTAACCCCTCCTCAGTTTCTTTATCTATAAAATAGGAAATATAACAGTATCTACCTCTATAGAGTCATTATGAGGATCAAATGAGACAATAATTATAAAGCACCTAGAACAATGCCTGGCATGTTCCAAGTGCTATATAGATATTAGCTTTTATTATTGTTGATGTACCAGACCACAAGTGTAAAGGGATATTAGAGCTCTCCTAATATCATACTTTTCATTTTATAGAGAACACCAAGTCCTAGAGAAGTTAAGTAACTTGCCTGAGGTCACACAACTAAGTGGTAGAGCTGGGACCGCATTCCAATTCTGACTCAAATTGTAGAGAGGCAGTGGGGAGGGGGAGAAAGGATGCTCAACTTTCAAGCCAAATAAACTATTTCTAAAATAATTTTGCCTATTCTCTTCATTTCATCATTTCATCAATTCCTTCTATTCACTGCAGGGAGGTGATGAAGTAGATAGCATATTGTACCTGGAATCAGGAAGACCTGAGTTCTAATCCAGTTCCTGACACTTGCCAGCTGTGTGACCTTGGGCAAGTAACTTACTCTGCCTTAGTTTCCTCAACTGTAAAATGAGTTTAAATATAGCACCTACTTTCCAGAGTCATTATGAGGATTAAATGAGTTCATATTTTTAAAGGACTTAGAATAGTGCTTCGCCCATAATAAATGCTATATAAATTCTAGATTATTATTATTATTATTATTATTTTACAGGTAAGGAAAATTAAGGTGAAAAAGTTTCATTGACTTGCCCAAGGCCATACAATTAGTAAGACTTGCACCTCTAAGAATGAGCACATCATCCTGTATTTTTTAATGAGTCATCCCATACCATAAGTAAAGTATATACCTTTATTCTTTATTACAAAAGAGGTAAGATAACACTTCAATACATGCTGTAGAAGAGCTTCAAGCTTTTGGAACTTTGAGGTAATCAGTAAATTAATGGACTCGCAAATAAAAGTCCAGAGGTCCAAGTCTTCTAAAAGGAAGTAATCTTAATATTTATTTCACAGGGCACATGACATAATGAATGGGAAAGTACATTGGAAACCACAAAGTACTAGAAAAGTATAAGATGATATTGGTGATAAAGGTTTTGAGGGGAAGTAAGACATAGCGTAAAAAGAACATTTTGTTTGGAGTTCAGTGCCTGATATTAGCCTGGTGACTGAATGTTACTTAAGTTCTTGGAGCCTTGGTTTTCTTATCTGTAAAATGGGGAAAAAACATTTTCGTGAACTATTATCATGAAGTTATTGCAAGAAAAGCAGTTTGCCGCCTGTTAAGTACATATTTTTGTTGTTATTATTATGGCATTTAACTAGATGAGCTTTGTAATCTTTTCAACTCAAAGATAGACAGATTTCAAGAGAGGCAAATTCCTAATGAAAAATAATTCCAGGCTTCTACTTAATCAAAGAAGAATAGTTCTCCCAAACCTGATGCCTAGGAAATGAGAAAATGAATAGCCTTTTCATTGCCAACCTAGAAAACCAGTAACCAACATGAAAAATAAAAGCAATTTCCAGATTGTTCTGAGAGTTGTTGTGCTTTATTGTGGGAACAGTGTGAATATAACTTACATGGTTAGCTCTGTGTCATACTGGGTTCCTCATTTTGGGTAAAATTTATTAGGGCTGCTAACAAAAGCAGATTAAGTGTTCTCCACTCTATTTGTTTTATGCTACAGTAAGAAAAATATAAAATCCAAATACCCACATAAAATAATGGACGATCAACCTAATGAAAGCATATAACCTGCTCAAAGAGAGGCATAAATATCAAGAGACTATACATGAGATGACTGGATTATAGTGCTACTGAGACCCTTACAAGGCCTTCCTCTTTCTTCTTCCAGCCTCTTGAGGAGACTTTCAGAGAACTAACTCTACTTAACCAAAAAAATACCTTATCACTTAGGGTATTTATTACTTATTTATGGAGTATCAGTCTGCTTCCCATGTGGTAGAAAGGTACAATCCCAGTCCTATCAATAAATAGGTGGCTTTTTCTCACTCAGTCAATTAATACAGGAGAAAAGGCAATGATGGCAGAGACAGAGCACCTGGGTTCAAATCTCACTTGTGTTAGTAATACTCTGGGTGACCTGGGTCAAGTCGTTTATTCTTGGTGGGCCTTAGTTTCCTATATATACAAGAAGAAGGCTAGTCTAGAAAGCATTTGAGATCTCTTCCAATTCGCTATCTATGAACTATGACTCTACTGAAGGTGTTCCAGTCCCCAAGAAATCTAGGAGGTAATCCTCTATCAAGCTTCATTGACTCATTTAAGCTTCTAAGGAACTGATTCTGGCATGTAATCAATCACTTTCTAAGTCATTCCGCACATGAGATTGTATAGATATAGGGAACCTCCATGATAAAGAAACTCCCTCCATCAATGCAGATTAACAACTTGTCTATAACTTATATGACATATTCTAAAAAAAAGTTTCTTTGGGCACTGTGAGGTTAAGTAAGTTACTAGTGGTCACACATCTAGTAGTATATAGTAGAGGAAGGGCTTGAACCCTGATCTTTTTGACTCCAAGGCTGGTCCTTCTATCCACCAAGCAAGGTTGCCTCTCTACTTCCTCGATTTCTTTGAAAATTCAGAAAACTTCCTCACCTCCCTAAATTGCTGCTCAGCTAATGAAGAACAATTAATGCTGCTTCCACTAGAACATAGTTCTCAAAATTTTGAGCATGAGGAAACTCAGGGAATTTTAAAGAGACTGTCCCACCCTACTTCAGCTCCCTATTGGCCAAAGAAGCCTTCTTCTCTTTACAATGCAGAGCCAGGCCTCAATAAAATTCTGAAGTAAAGAAAGTTTTCTTCAGTCTCTGTCACTCCTGCAACACACACCTCTTACCTCCTTCCAGTGACTACCTCTAGCCTCTGAATTCTCTCATTATACAGTACTCATCATTGACTTACCTATCTAAATTCCATCTCCTCTTTCTTTGTATTGTTTCATGGTTTCTCTCTAATTAGCCCTCTACATCTCCCCATTAACAATTACTTATACCCTTTCTTATCCTCTCATTAGTCTAGTTTCTCCTAAATATAGGAGGACTTCATCTAATTATTTCAAGTTAATAGTGGATAATGTCTTAATTTGCCTGGGTTTTATATGTACATTTTAACAGTGACCTGGTATAGATATAAAAGAGGTCCAATGACATAGCAGAAAGAAAGCTGTGCTTTGAACTAATAGGAGTTAGGTTAAACTCCTGCTTCTGAAACTGACTGTCTATGTGATCTTGGACAAGTCATTTAACTCTCACTCAAACAGGTAATTCTCTAAGACTAAAAATTGAAAAGAATATTCCTACCTACACTGGTAAAGGGAGTTTCCTTACCTGAGAATTCACTGTAGCACTGAAATCATAGGTCCCTTTCCTATTCTTTGTGTAGACAATGGCTTAATCCAACTCAATGAATCTAACATTGGAATTAATCACCATTACAGGTCAGTGAGGGGATAGACTTTTGGTCTAGGGCCTTCCCAACATCCCCCAATTTTATTATACTTTCCCAAGTCTGATCTGAACAGGATTGGTGTTACAGCTACTTCTTTCCCCATTTCTGTGTATTTCTGCCTTCTTCTGTTGCATGTAGCAGGGGGATGTAGCTGATGGGCCTACCTACTCCACCATTTCTGAAAATTTCTGGGTACACTGCATACCACATTATAGGGAACAGAAAATTATCCTGAGAACACTGACTTGGGGACTTGTGTGCAGACCTGTGTGAGGCTTTACCTCACTAATTTGTCAGTTATGAGGTTTGTGTAGCAATCCTCAACTAAGTTATTAAAAATCCGATTTAGAGAATCATCTCCAACCTCCCTGTTACAGAAGCCAGTGAGAGGTTTGAGTGTTCAGACTTTTAGTAGGTACAACATAGAGGACTGAGTTTGGGGGAAATTGTGAAAATTAGCTGTCCTGGGAGAATCCAAATCAGTGTGGGGAGACCATCAGATAATAAACAAAAAAACAAACAAAAAACTAAACCCATATCTGTAAACTCCATACTAGATTAAAAAAAATTGATAAACAAATAAAAAAAAGAATTGGTAGTGCATAATTAACAGTGGTTCAAAAATAGAGTTAATTTTTTTTAATTTTAAACTTAAATAAAAATGAGAGAAGAAAAACAACTGCCATGTATACAGCAGACTGTAAAAGAGAATTCAATATGAAACAAAACAAAACAAAAAATCCATTTCAAGAAAACCCATATAACAAATACTACACATTGTTTTCAAAGCTGCCCAGCTTTTCTTTGCTTCCTTGTTGTTGTTCTTGGGTTTTGTGTTTGTTCTCTGCTGTACACTTTTCCTTTATTTTTTTTCTCCTCCAGCCCTTCCTCTACCATCTGAAAACAGGCTACATTAAGTATGGATACACACACACACACACACACACACACACACACACACACACACTCATGCACATTTATGTAAGGCCATACTACACTAATTTTCTCCTATCACCTTTTTCTCTGAAGGTCGGTAACATCTTCCTTCCTAAGTCCAAATCTTTCCATGTTTTTTTCTAAATCAACGAGCTCATTATTTCCTATACCATGGCAATATTCCAACCCCAACACATCCTATATAAGACATTGTCAATGAAAGCTTTCCCCCTCAATTTTCTGCATTCCTTCTATTCTTGGCTACATAAATTTTATTTTTACAAGAAAATTTTAATTTAAAATAATCAAAATTATCCTTTTTACATTTCAGTAATGTCCTCACCTAAAATTATAGTTTAAAGTCTGATACTGCTGAATCTACTTCCTTTACATCTTTTCCCCCTGGTTTCTTTGAAGTTCCTGAACATTTTGTTCTTTCAAATGAATTTTGTTATTATTTTTTCTAAGTCACTAAAAATTACTTTATGAATTTAATTGGGATGACATTGAGTAAATAGATTAGGTAAAATTGATATTTTCAAAATTATATTGGTATACCTATACCCATGAACAATAAATATTGCTTCAATTTTTTTAGATGATTTTATTTTAATAAAAAGCATTTTACATTTATGTTTATATAGTCCCTGTGTCTGTTTTGGCAGGTATATGCTTAGGTATTTTATGCTTTCTAGGTATGTTAAATGGTCTAAAACAATATTGATTAATATTGCTAACACATAGTGTGGTTTCTCTATTTTTTTCCACTTTTGATTAAATCTATTTTAACTCAAACTCTGTCTGAGATTACTAGCCCTGCTTTTTTTTACATACTAAATTCAATTCCTACCCTTTATTTTATCTTTGTGTGTATCTCTAATTTTTATAATATTTCCTGAAAGCAACATATTGTTGAATTCATTTTTTAATCTGCTATCCATTTCCATTTTATGGGTAAATTCATCCAATTCTCATTCTAAGCTACAATTACTTCTTGTATATTTTCCTCCTTTCTATTTTCCTTTGCTGTCGTTCTCATCCTATTTACCCTATCCTTTCTCATTCCTTTGTTTTACTTCTATCCTCTATCTTGCCCTCTATTATTTAACCTTCCCAACCCTGTAAGATTCCCTCCCTTATCATCTCCCATCTTATCCCCTTTCCCTCTTATTTGTCTCTGAATTTAGAAGACTTTTATACCCTTCTAGACGTACATGTTGTTCTCTCTTTTACCCATTCTCCATGAGAGTAAGGTTCAAGCACTACCCACCCCCCAACACACACACTGCCTTCTTCTGTATCATTTCCCTTTCGTTTTATGTCTCATTTGCATAAGAAAATTACTCCTTTTTATCCCTCCCTACATTTGTTTTTAGAATCACCCACTATATTCAGCTCAGACCGTGACTTTCTTTCAAACTACCCAAATAATGACAATCATAAGAGTACTGCTTATATGTTCAACATGTATGAAGTGAACAATTTGATTTCATTGAGTCCCTTATAATTGGTCTTTACTGTTTACCTTATATTTCTCCTGGATGTCTAATTTTTCCTGAAGTTATGGGTTTATTGTAACAAAAACCTGAAAGTTTTTGAGTTCATTTGGTGTTTGCTTCTTTTTCATTCAGGATTGTACTTAATTTTGCTGGGCAAGTTATTCTTGGTCATAATCCCAGCTCTTTTGCTTTACAGAATATGGTAATCCAAGATCCACAGTCCTTCAATATAGTAGCTGCTAGATCTTGTATAATCCTTATTGTAGTTCCATGATATTTAAATTGTTTTTTTTTATTTTGCTTCCAATATTTCTTCTTAACCTGCAAGCTTTGAAATTTGACTATGATATTTCTTTAAAGTTTTCTCCCTGGGATCTCTTTCAGGTGGTGTTCAATGGATTTTTTTTTCTATTTCTACTTTGCCTTCTTGTTCTAGAAATTCTGGACAATTTTACTAGATAATTTCTTGCAATATTGTATCAAGATCCTTTTTTAAATCATAATTTTCATGTAGTCCAACTATTCTTATCTTATTTCTCCTCAATCTGTTCTCCAGATCAGTTGCTTTTCTGATGAGATGTTTCACTTTCTCTTTTTTTTTATTCTTTTGATTTTGCTTTATGATGTCTTGGTGTCTTAGAACATCATTATTTTCCCCTTTCCCAATTCTAGTATTCAAGGAATTATTTTATTTTTTAAGTTTTTGGCTCTCTATTTCCAGTTGGTTGACTTCTTTTTCAGAATTTTCCTGATTTTCTTGGATTACTTTTATTTTTGTTTTCTAATTTTCCCTTGATCTCTCCTACTTGATTTTTACAGGCTTTTTGAAGTACTTCCAAGAACTGTTTTTTTGTGCTTTGGGCCATTTGACATTTCTCATTGAAAAAGGAGTGGCTTTTTTAGTTCCATTATCTTCCTTTGAATATGAACCCATATCTCCTCTATCCCCATAGTAATACATATGGTTGCATTCTTTCTCCTTTGCTTACTCATTTTTTTTCCATTTTTTTAGCAGCTATTAATGTAATCAAGTTGTAGTTCTGAGACATGGGGAATGATGTCCTAAGCCTCAGGTCTTTCTTAGTGTTATTTTATAAAGTCCATCTTGAGGCCCAACCTTGGGCTCTCCTCTCCACTCCTAAGCCATGGCTAGGGCCCCCAGCTACACTCTCCCACAAATGATCTAGCTCCCTGAGGTCCCTCTTGTATCTGCAAACTACAGCTGTCCTCTCTGCCTTAGAAGTGAAACCAGGGATCTGCTCTCTTGCAAGTGTCCACAGCCAACAGGTTCCCTGCCCCTCCCTACTTCACTCACTAGGCACATCTTGCTCTTTCTCCCCACAGCTACAGCCTGGGATGCATCTGGTCATCCCAGCTGTTCTTGGTCTCCTTCCCTTGACAGTGGAAGGTCCTTCAATCTTCTCCTACTCAGCAGTCAGACTCCCACACTATCTGCAAGATGAAAGTTTGTAAGGCTGAGGCTGCCTCAACTCAGCTGCCCCCAGGGCTTGTTGTTTCTTCATTCTGCAGAGTTGATTTAGAGATGTTTGTACTTCACTCAGCTCAGGCCTCTGTCTCTACAGGTCAAGTCTTTCCTGGGTCTTCTCAAATTGTCTTAGGAAGACAACTGCTTTACCCCATGTTTATTTCTGCTGCTCTGAGGTGATGTTCTGTCTTTTTTTGTGTGGAGGAAATTTGGAGAGCTAAGAGCTTTTAGACCACTCTGCCATCTTCTTGGAATCCTTTATGAAAGTTAATTTTTAAAATGTAACTTAACAGCCTGTGTTTTCTTTTCCCCTTGCTTTGTTATATTGCCTCTTGTTCCTGGATTGTGGTTAAATCCCTTTTTCTTGGCTGAGCTATCAGTAAGCTCCTTGTCCCTTTCTCTGATAGGAATCCGAGAGAAACCTAACTATTCTTTGTACTTTAACATTAGACTTTCCCTTAGCTAATTAGAGAATCTTTCTCTTAACTGGGTTAAACATATCTTCTCTCCTGACTCCTTAGGCACTCCTCAGGAATTATCTGCTAATTGAAGAACAGCTGTCATTTTCCTCATAGCCCTTTAAAAACTGTCACCTCACTCAACAGCTTTTGGTCAGCTCTCTGCTCTCACAGTCAGAAAATGGAAGAGGACCGAAGTACATTGAGCAAGCAATGGTGTGCTGGAGCCAGCTCAGGATGGTCTCCCGGAACTGATTGTTTCATTTTCAGTGTGAGTGTGCACATCTGGCAAACCTTACAAATCAGGACATGATTTATGGCTGTGTTGATTGCTTATATTTAAGAAAATGCTGGGGGGAAATGTTAATAATGCAGATTAAACTTAAAAGTGTGTTGTGGGTGCTTTGTTTTTTTTCAGAGTCAGTTTTGAAACTTTTACCAGCATAACTTTATCTGAAGGGTACCTTACTGATTATCTAATCCAGTACTATCATTTTACAGATGGGGAAACTGAGGCCTAGAGAGATTAGATTCATTTACATAGGGCTATTTTTCTTGTTTTCCATTTGGTATTATTAGATGGTTTCTCTGTCTCAACAGTCCAATGTCCTCCTTTCTTTAGGGAGAGCTTTAGGTAGTGATTGAATGTGGAATTATTTGATCAACTATCTCTGATAAAAATGTGATATCGAAGACTTATAAATAATTAATACAAATATTTAAGATCAACAGACATTCTTCAATAAATAATTGGTCAAAAGTTCTGAGTATAGAACTATTAAAAGAAAAAATCACAAATATCAATAACTATATAAAATGTATCAAATCACTACCAAGATAAATGCAAATTAAAATAACTTAGAATTTTCACTTATTGCCTGTTAAATTATAAAAATGAAAAAATACCAAAATACTTAATGTTGGAGGGACTCTAAGAAAACAGGATCAATAATATTTAGTTGATGGAACTGAAATTTGATTCAACCTTTCTGGGAAAAAATAGATTTATGAATGAAAGGTAAATAACATGTCCATATCCTTTGGTCTAGCATTATTACTAAGGGGCATTATTTTTAACACCATATTCTTTGCAAGCAAACTTTGATCTTTTCTGAATAAAAGTATCACAGTAATATGAGAAAATACTTGAGAAAAGATTTACAATAATCACAAAAAGAATGCTCTCAAGAAAAAAGAGAAGATGAATTGATTATGTAGTAAAAGTGAGGGGTAACTTATGGATAACTTTCACATGCTCCACCGATGTCCTTGATTTCTCAGGATAAAGTGAGAAAAGCATTCAGTAAATGAGGTAGACCCATTGTGATGAATGAATATGATTATGGATGAGTTGTGATTTGCAACATTGGTAAAAATAACCTTAATATTTTGTTGAGGTATTTTTAAAATAGCCCAGATATCCTTTTTAATCCCACCTCATCGCCCTCCCAAAAATCTAACCCTTATATCATTTTTAATAAAAAGGAAAAAACATTCATCAAAATCTATCGATACATCAAAAAAAAGTTATATACATTACTCTGTATCCATGCTCCTCCTATTTTTGAGAAAAGGGAGGGAGGATGCTGGTTCATAACTCTTCTTTGTGGCCAGGCTTATTCCTTATAATTGCATAACAAATTTTAATTACTTTTTGTCTCTTGTCATTTTCATTTACATTGTTATAGTTGTTGGATTCATTGTTGTCTTCATTCAGCTTACTTCCCTTCACATCAATTCATATAAAGTCATTCTATGCTTCTCTGTATTCATTACGTTCATCAATTCTCAGAAAACAAAAATATTCCATTATGTTCATGTGTTATACTTTGTTTAACCATTCTCCAAATGATTAGCATCTTTTATCTTCACAGTTCTTC
Source organism: Phascolarctos cinereus (assembly GCF_003287225.1). NCBI lineage: Eukaryota > Metazoa > Chordata > Mammalia > Diprotodontia > Phascolarctidae > Phascolarctos > Phascolarctos cinereus. The sequence goes on from NW_027556098.1 coordinate 133,512,033, forward strand.
ATCACTACAAAAATGTTCTATAAATATTTTAGTGCATATAGAGCCCTGTATTTTCAATAACCTCTTGAAGGTATATGCCTCCTCATTTCTTACATGGTTCCACTATTTAGCACTTCTCTAACTGACATCTCCACAATTCTCTAGGAAGCTCACTGTTACAATCACTAACCTCTTGCTACTCTACCTCATCATTACCTTTTGCCTCTATGATTGGAAAGGGGATCCATGAATGGCAAACCTCCATTTAAGGTGAGAGCTCATCTCAGACACCTTCTTTTTCGTCTCACTGCATTACTTTGGGACTTCTCTACCATGTTCCTGTGTCAGGTAACTTCTCATATCCTTTTTTAGCTTCCTTGAGTATGTTGTTTTCCCCGTTAGACTGTAAGCTCATTGACAGCAAGGACTGTTTTTCTTTTTTTTCTTTTTTGTTGTATTTGCACTCCCAGGCTTAGTACAGTGTGTAGCACATAGTAAGTGTTTAATAAATGTTTATTGATGCCTAGCAGTGGAATCTCTGAGTCAAAAGTTGTGGTCATTATAACTACCCTATTTGCAAATTTAAGCTCTCAGATTCCACCACAATGTCTTGGCAATGATGACTATAGTATTTTAGGGAAATCTTTCTCATTAATATATATGCCTTGGGCTCCTAAGACCAGATAACTCTGATTTAACTTTTCCCATCAACTCCATACACATTCACAGAACTGTCTCTTTGATAAAATGGTACTTAATTGCATGTACTAAAGACCATGTTGTGGTTCTTATTGTCATTAGCATATCTATTCATTTTTCAAATCTTTCTCACAAATAGGAATAATCTGATCTCCAACAATATATGCTGGAAGTTAGGCTAGGGAGGATATAAGAAGAAAGTAACTGTATAGGCCATGAATTTGAATATAAGAAAATAAATCCCCCAAATATATTTCTAGACCAGTTCCTCACAGGAGAATGAACTGGATAAGTTCATCATACATTTCTCCTCATTCCCTGGCATACCAATAACCCAACTGGTTAACCTGACATCTGAGGACACAGATGGTACATCTGTCTCTGTAGTTACGATTCAAATATTCAGGTGTTTCCCCTAAAGTGCATAATCCGATTTGTGGTGTCGTTACCAGCTGTCCTTAACTAGGTAAGGGCCCAATTTTCCCCCACTTAGTGATGTCAACGGAGTGGTTCCATAGGTTCACAAATGTAAATGTGGCCCACAGAACTAAGCATCCAGTATGATGGCTTCATTAATTGAATTGGGCTCTCAGAAAATGTACTGATAATAATAGTTCCCATCTATATGGCATTTAAAAATTCACAAAACAGTTTTCACACATTATTTCACTTATACTGAAAATAGCATTGTGTGGCAAAAGCTATTATTGTTCTCCATCTAGGTGAGGAATTTGAAACTTAGAGTTACATAATTTTCCTAGGATCAGACAGCTAATGAATGTTTGAAGTAGGATTTGAGTTTGATTCTTCCTTAAATGAAGTTCAGCCCCCAAATGCTTATACTCTTCTATCTCTGGCTAGTGTCATAGGATTTGGGGAATGGTCATATCACCATTAGATAGTAATATACATATAGAAGATTCTGGGGGATCTGCTTCTGGAAAATAGAATGATTGCCATATGCGTGGACATTCTATATTGACTTTTACTGTTGACTGACTAGCTGAAAATGCCTGAGTCTTTAAAAAGCTTTGCTTAGCAACTAAAGTGTCTTTTCCTGCCTTCAAATCTGAGGGTAAAGGACTCCTTCACCAACACCATTAGGTAATGGAGGGGGGGCCTGAGGCCCAACTGTTGAATTTTCCTCATGTTTAGGCCATGTGGCCCTGAGAAGTAGGCTCAGAATTTTGGTCCTTCCCTTTGTTATTGTCTTTCCAAGATTATGGGAGTAGACTCTCTGAGTTGGGAACACAAGGTTTTGGATGTTACCAGACCCACAGGCAAGTCCTGAGGAGTAAGAGTCTAGAGATATAAGCCCAGTGGAACTTTGGCCTCGAAATTATGAAGACTAATACTAAATAGGAATTAAATAGTCAATATATAGTGATCTAAATTCTACCTAACCCCTCTTCCCCCTTTAGCAAATAATAAAGGAATTATGTCCCTGATATATTGCAGGAAATGTTTGTATATTTGATCTTCCTATCTTTTTGAAGTAAATGTCTCTTTGTAAAAGTTCATCTGATGGTATATTTAAATGGAACTGGCGAACTAGTCACAAGGCCCTAAAATTGGGTGAACACAATTGGTAGGGGCTTAAGTTTATGGAAGAGAAAAGACTCTCCCCTTCCTTTTCATTGCTGGAGAACCTGGGAGGAAAGGGGGCAAGTGTAACGAAGATGGCCCTAAGGGAGTGGGGCCAGAGAAACCATATTATACTAACAAAATGAAACATTCCATACAAGTAACTTCCAAGGTAATGAAAGTCAGAAGAGAACATATTAAAAGCAAAAGGATTCAGATCTTAAATTGTAAATTGCTATTTTGACTGGAAAAATCCACATTAACATGACATTAAATATTAATGTTATTATTATTTATCAAGTTAATGGACATTTAAATATTTTAATACAACATGTTTCTCTTCCTTTCCTGAGAAGGAAAGAGATATAGTTCTTAGTTTAACTTTTAAGCTGAAATACTCAAAAGCAAGTTAATAAAGCACCAGAAAACAAAGAAAACAAGTAAGCTCCTGTGGAGCAAAATTCTCATGTTCATGCTCTGTTGACAAGATCAATAGGACTAGAATGAATCTCAAAGCACCTAAAGAAAGGGAATAATGATATGTACCTCTAGGATATTTTAGGCATTTCAAAGGCTATCTCATACATTATCCCACTAAAATTCTTGTGATGATAATGCAACATAACATATTATTACTATTTGCATTTTTCAGATGAGGAAACTAAGGAACAAAAAAGTAAACCGGTTGCCAAAGATCAAGTTAATTTCTCCTTGTACAATCATAAACAAGTTACTTATCTTCTCATATCCTCAATTTCTTTGTAACATGGGGGATAATAATACCTGCATTATGTGTCTCATATGTTGTTAACATGAAAATGTTCTGCAAAACTTACAATGCTATATGAATGCAAGTGATGATGATGATGATGATTTTAGCAAAATTTATTGAATGGAAGTCATATTCCCTATTCTGTGCACAGGAGACTACCAACCAGAAAACATAAACTTATAAAAAAGTATGTTGTAAATCACCTGGTACACGGCCACTTAACGTGTTTTCACTCTTAGTTTTGTGGTGGAATTAAGGACAGGGGGAAGATGCCAAGAAGTTTCAAATGAATAGAGTTGGGGTCTGGCCAACTTTCCATCCTGAAGCTCCCTAAAGTGGAGATAAGCACAATGTTGCAGTCCAGTTTTGCACTATCAACATTACAGTAGGGACACTGCTGCCCTTGCCCCACTTTTAAATCTGTGGTTAGTATTGGCACGAATATGCACGGGACACCTGTGAGTACTTTGCATGATCCTAACTTGCTAAAATGCATTTTGCTGCCAGGTCTTACTTCCAATAGGATCCATGATTCCCATAGCTTACTTCATTTGCTTTTCCTCACAACACAAATTATGCTGCAACTTTTCTTAATTCTTTTCTTTTTGTGTTCCTTTCTCTTCTCTTTTTTTCATTTTATTCTTTCTCTTTTCATTTTATTTCTTCTTTATTCTCCCCTTTTCTCTTTTCTTTTGTGTCACTTTGGAAGTGCTACTGAGGGACTGGAGAATTTGAAGAATGAAAAAGGAGTTGGGTCAAATTGTGCTTTCTTGTGCTTCCTTTACCGATCATTAAGCTCATCAACTCAATTCAGTGTTCACCCATACAAATAACTCCACTAGCACTTAATAAACACTTATTATTTGTGAGCCGTTATAAGATAGTGGGGAAAACAAAGGAAAAAAGGGGCGAATCAGTCTCTATAGCCTTCAATGCATTTAAATTCTCATGAAGACGAAAGCATTTACACACATGAGCAGATGTAGAATGATTATACAATGATGAAGTCAAGATGATTGACTCTAGTAGCTAAGGGAATCAGAAAAGTCTTCATGAAGAAGGCAGTACTTGAGCTCAGTGTGGAATTAAGTCAGGATTCATTGACCAACTTCAAGTCATTGGTATGGGTGGGATGTGCTTCCCTCCTGGAACAGCACCACTCCTGAGAGTCCTCTCTTCTGGATTCTACCTGCATATCCCCACTGCCCCCGTTATAATACAGCCTGACTTGCCACCCTCTCACAAGTATTGGGGTTGTTACTTATGCTACAGAGGCTGGAACCAGGATCTATGGAAATGAGTTTCAACTGCTCCTAAGTAGGGTGAATTATCCTTTGAGTTGCATTCTTCCACCCTACTGAATTCCTGCTGGTTTCTAGGATTCCTATTAGTGACTATAATATTCCTTACAATAATTATACAATAATATAATATTTCTTTGTTCCAAAGACTAGTCAGTTAGGTCCCCATAGCAAATAGCAATATGTCCATGTTATTACTCCTCATGCAGTTCCAACCCACAGCATTTCCTCCTGGATTTATACTATTTACATATACCCTACATATGTAAAAATGGAAATACCCATACTCAAAAATGTGTCGTGGAACATGTCAACTTTTGGAGGGAAATAATGTCCTATTTTATGCAGTTAAGATTTCATAAATCTTCCAATATTCAATCTGGCACAAAAATCTGGGTTATGTCTATTAAGGTTGCTGGAGACAGAAGATACATTTGAGATTTATTGTTACCCATATCTGCAAACCTGTCTGAGCCCACGAATAAAGTCTAATTGAATTGGTGCATCTTTTTCTTGTTTTTGCTTTTATTTGTAAAAGAAAATAGAACACTGACATTGATTCAGGGACCACTGAGGATAAAAGTGCTCCCTGTGGGTTTTCATGTCCTTTTTAGTCACTTTTTTATCTTTTTCTGAACAGATTTCCACCAAATATGTTTATACTTAGGGATGCCCTTGGGATTGGAAGGAGAAGGAAAAAGAGATCACCCTAACCCAAATCACTCTTGGTTTCAGTGGCTGATCCATATCATAGAATTATGAATAAAAATAAGAATACTACCACTATGTATTTTAGCGTTATTACTTTTTAGTGAACAATAATATCTATTTCCTCACAGAAGTTTTAAAGGAGTATGAACTGGAAATTTTGAGAAATGGACTCTATTCCCTATCTTTGGTATTACTAGATATAAGAATCTCCCAGAATGTTTCACCCTTTATACTTATCTTAAATCAAAAGCAAACTATATCTGCTTATGCATGTTTCTCTTGCTCTAAAGACAAACCTACGAGGCCTTAATGACCTACACATAGTAGGGAGCATGAAGGAAGAAAACAAACAGCTTTTACCTCAAGATCAGATCTCATCTTTGATGTCCCCTGCTCACTAGTACTATTCTTGCTAATTGACTGCCCTTATAAACTCTGGACCCAGACAATCTACACCTAAGGAAAGTGTTTGATTCTTCCTGCCTTAACTGACTTCCCCAAAACTGATCTGTTAGCTTGGATATATGGTACTCCTGGTCCTTCTAGCCTGGTGGAACTCCAGAAATTTCTTGTTAAACTTTGCTGTTGTTATTGTTGTAGAGTTGTTTTCAGTCATGTCTGAATTTTGGGGTTTTCTTGGCAGAGATGAATGGTTTGCCATTTCCTTCTCCAGCTCATTTTACAGATGAGGAGACTGAGGCAAATAGAGTTAAATGACTTACTCAGAGTCACACAACTGGCATTTGAGTCCAGATTTGTTTACCTAATCCATAATTCTGTGTATCTTCTACAGTGCCATTTCATACCTCCTACATGTATAAGTACAAAAATTCATCTGGTGGGGCAGTGGGGTGAGGATGTGTGATCACAGATAAAGATATCCTAAAGACCTCCACATTATCTGGTAAGTAAATTCAATCAAATCTCCAATGTAGGCACATTGTGTCTCACCTGAATTCAGTTGGAAGAATCCCTTGAATCCATTTTCTGATTTGGAATTAACATATTGTATTTCATAGCATTTTCTTAATTATCAGATACTGATTCTAATTTTCAGTTGGACTTTCTTTGTACCCTGACCTGCCCTTGTGTATAACTAGGATGGTTTTGAATAGGATTCTGATTTAAACCCCAGGAATTTCTAGTATTCCAAAGCAACTGACAGCACCTAGCAAAGTGTTTTATCCAGAGAGGTGTTCAAGCTAGTACTAATTGATTGATTAATTGATGAATAATGATATTTCTACAATCATAGTTATAGGAAACTTCTGTATGAGCTTTATAGTAATGAGGCCCCAGAAACAGTTGTAGAGTACAAGACTTTGTAAGAGAGAACATGGTGGCCCTCCCTTTTTATACATATCATAGAATGACTAAGCGGTCAGTTATCTTTAGGACAGCCAGGACAGTTTTGATTGGCTGCTATGCTCTGCCACTTTACCTTGTGTTGATTGACAGCTCTATCATTCAGTGAATGGAAACACACTGACACCAGATAACATTGAGTATAACCTCCAATTCCCCTTTCCCTCCTTTGACTCAAGAAGAGAGAGTTCTGTACATTAATATTAATAGCTAGCATTAATATAGCACTTCAAAGTTTGCAAAATGCTTTACAAATATAATCTTACTTTATCCTCATAAAAGCCCTGGGAATCTTACCCCATTTTATAGATGAGGTAACTGAGACAGGCAGAAGTTAAGTGACTTGTCCGGAGTCACATAGTTAATAGTAAACACACAGTGTTTAAGATTAAATTTGACCTCAAGTCTTTCTGACTTCAGGTCCAGCATTTTATCCAGTGCTTTACCAATTAGCATCAGCATGAACATGCAGAATGTCTACTCTGGCTGTAGGTATTCTGGGATAGAAGACATTATAAAATTTTTACATTGTTGCCTAGTATGTCTCTGGTCTACTTCATAAATAGCTAATTTGGGAAAGCAGCAGAAGAGGGTTTGTGGCTATAGCTCCACATAGGACAGTGACCCCACATGCCCTAGAGCAGTTAATGAGTTCATAGAAATTTTATTTGTTTGTGAACAACTAAGAAATTTTCTATAAAATAAGGGAATTAAACTAAATTATATTTGAACTCTCTTGCAGTTTCAACTTTTGTTGAGTATATCTCTTACTTATAACCTGCTTCCCAATACAACAAACAAAGGTAGTGACCATCACTCGTAAGCTTAAAAAAAGGTGGCTTTAACCTAGTATGTATTAAGCATTAAGAATATTCAAACCAGTTAACTCACTGATTATAAATTTGGCAGCTGATATAGGGGAAAAAAGATTGTTAGATTAGAAGTCTGAGGGAATTAGGTTTGAATCTAGGCTATATAAATTATTATCTGGGTGATCTTAGATTAGTCATATGACTTCTCTAAGGCTCCATTTTTGTTTAAAAAATCAGGCTGTTAATTAAATACTTAGTTCTCTTCCATTTTTAAGTTGCAATGATCTTTACCTTATAAGCAGATAGAAATGGTACAGCAGATACAAAGCTGGATTAGGAATTAGGAAGATAGCAATTTAATACTGCCTCATATGTTCATAGCTATGTACCTCTTAAATTGTTTCATCTCTCTCAGCCTCAGTTTCCTCATCTATAAAATGGGGATAATAATGATCCTTATCTCGTAGAATCATTGTGATAATCAAATGAGATGATGTATGGGAATCTGCCTTCAAACTTTAAAGCCCTAAATAAATGTGAGCATATGTATGTTTTAAGCAGATATTTCAAGAGCAGGCCATACTTTGGTTCAATAATACTATGTTACCGGAAAATGTTTGCCTTCTCGAGATCTGGGAAATGTTTAATAAATATAAATATAGTATACCATGTGGCTTTGAGTTGCATGTATCAAAATGTTGTTTAGTTAAATAAGAAAATAATTCTCCATGGGAGCTAATTTGAAATGATAATGTATTTTCCTTTTTAAAGAAAATAGGAATTAGTCATCAGCTAAGAACTTTTCTTTATTTCCTCTGAGGGGTATAATTAAAATCTGGAGGCCTGACTGAAAACATTTAAGATATACTATATCTGATCTCTTTCTTTCTCCACTTCATTGTGAAGCAGGTTGAAATGACTGTGCTGTGTCCTACAAGTAAATGTAGCCTTGGACTACTGGCCACCTTTGTGAATCCTAATGATGAGTATATGACTTATATGACTGGCAATGTCTTTGTTCAAAGATACAAGAGGATGGAATTTAAAGCATGGTCTAAGTTATCCTGTTTCTCCTATACCATAGATGAGGAATTTCTTGTCCAAAGCCATATCTAAGTCCTTGATTTTATTTCATGTGATCCCTAGTATTGCTCTGGTCACTACCCCTAAAAGATAGGAGTTAATACCTCTCTTTCTGGATTTTTCACTACCTGTCAGAAGAGAATCTCTGAAGATGTAAGGATGGAGGGGAGGGGAAAGCTCAAAACTAAGTATATAAAGAGCATTTCAAAGTCAGTGAGAATAAGTGATAATACTCAATTCCTTCTTATTCCTGGAACAAAGTAATAGCAGTGTGAATCTTTCTACTTTTCCATCTTTGTTCCTCCATATCCCTTTTTCTATACATATTTCTCTCTTCCTCTGTTCCCTGGTGCCAGCCTTCTTCAGGCTTCTATACTTTTAGCTGTCCATATGGTAAAATTCGAATATATTTGTTTTGTTATTTTTTATGCTCAAATCTACGATTTTGCTTGGGTTAGGGAACTATCTGTGTGAAAACTTCTTCCACCGACATTAATGAAGCTTAAGAAATGACAAAATTAATAGGTTCAGAAGAAACTGGGAAAAAATTCTATGAACTGATGCAGAATGAAATGGGAAGAACAAGACAACCAATTTATACAATAACAACAAATGTAAAGAGAAAACAACTTTGAAAGACTTTAGAACTCTGATCAATGTAAATATCACTTAAAGTTCCAGTAGAATTAAGATGAAACATACTACCCACCTATTGACAGAGAAGTTATAGACTCAATATACAGAGTGCAAACTATATTTAGGACACAGTCAACATAGAAATTTGTTTTATTGGATTATATTTGTTATAAGAATTTCCTTTTCGTCCAGAAGCGCAGGAAAGGGGAGTCGCTGCGGTTTCCTGCTTCAACAGTGCTGTTCAACTGAACGTGCTGCTCGATTCCCGGCCGGAGCCGCCCTTAGCCACCTGTTCACCTTCACCTCCACTAACCAACACTTCTTCCGTCCTCCCGTTCGAGTAGCAGCCGCCCGCCTCAGCCGCCCCTGGCCATCGCCGCTGCCGCCTCAGCCTCAGTCGCTGCGCAGCCGCCTCCTCCCGTCTCCTCCTCCCGCTTCCTCCTCCTCCTCCTCTTCTTCACCGCCTCCGCCATCTCCGCCGCCATGACGACCTCGTCCCCCTCTCAGGTGCGACAGAACTACCACCAGGACTCGGAGGCCCCCATCAACCGTCAGATCAACCTGGAGCTCTACGCCTCCTACGTTTACCTGTCCATGTCTTACTACTTCGACCGAGATGATGTGGCATTGAAGAACTTTGCCAGATATTTCCTACACCAATCCCACGAGGAGAGGGAGCATGAAACTGCAAAACCAGCGAGGCGGTCGGATCTTCCTGCAAGACATCAAGAAACCAGACCGAGATGACTGAGAGAGCGGGCTGAACACAATGGCGTGTGTTCTTCACTTGGAAAAAAAAAATGTCAATCAGTCTTTACTGGAATTGCACAAGCTGGCAACTGTCAAGAACGATCCCCATTTACGTGATTTCATCGAAACCCACTACCTGGACGAACAGGTAAAGTCCATCAAACAACTGGGTGATCAGGTAACCAACCTGTGCAAAATGCGGGGCCCTGATTCTGGCATGGCAGAATATCTTTTTGACAAGCACACCCTTGGAGACAGTGACAAGGACAGCTAAGCCACACCTGGCTTCCGCCACACTTGGGAACTGTGGGGTTGACTCCTACTGTCTTTCAGTGCATACATATTTTGGTTATCTGACCTTTTCATAATCTGTACGAAAAAACTACCACCGTTTACATCCCAATGAAGTGACTAAGTACTGCTGGAAAAAAGAAGAATTTCCTTTTCTTTTTCTTTAGTTGGGGGCAATGAAATTTGGTGTGACATTATAAATGCATATAAAAATAAATAAACGAATTAAATATAAAATAAAAAATCACTCCACTGATGTGAATCAGCAGCCTTTTTGCAAAGTATGGTCTTGGAGAGGCACCTGAGGCCCTTAAGTTACTTCACTGCAGATAGACAAGTATATGTCAGAAGCATCACTTGAACCCACTTCTTTCTGACTCTTAAGGCTGGTCCTTTATCTAGTAAATCACTAAGATACATCTATTACATTTTAAAAATAGGGTCATTGATTTAAAATTAAGTGGCAAAACATTGATATCTCTCTTTTAAAATGGAAGGAAAGTAGTTCTTGTGTATGACCCTCAGTTAATCTTTTCTGTGGATCAATGTCCTTTCATGGGGAAAAAAAAGTTCTCCACTCCTTATTCATAAAACTGAAAAATGTAGCATATATCTACTGTCACTAGACACTAACAACATGTGCTGATTCTGTTTTCATTGTATTACAATTTATTTCTGTCCCAAATAAATATTTTAATATTTCAGGTAAGTCTCTAAGACTCTAAATTGCAGAGCATGTGCCAATCAGCATCAGTAGAGGGAATTCCTCACCAAGAACTCACTACTAATTAAATTACATGTCCAATTAAAAAAAAAGGAAAGAAAGAAAGAAAAAGGAAATTATTGTAAAGCTGTTCCTTGCATGGTTCTGTGATCAGGGAGAGAAGCATAATGCCTCCACCTGAATTAACTTCAGAAATTCCTCAGACAACTTAAAACAAAAAGCAAAAAAGGCTAGCTAACCCTTTGATTCAGATAGGACTGGAAATTATCTTAATGAGCTAGAATTTCAAGTGAGACAAGACAGTTAAATTGCCATCAAAATTCTCCATGATTTGAACTTGAGTCTATGAAAGTTCACAGGTGATGAAATCCATGAAGTAAAAATGTTGTCTTGATTCCAGAATTCATTGTCACCATTAGTATAGATTTCACTCTCCTTTATCCCTTAGTATCCAGTTTCACGAGTTTTTGAGGCTGAACAAAAACCATCACCTAGTGGCTAAGCCTTGGGGTTATGAACCTCTCTGCACTTAGTCCTTATATGATAGGTACAGTTAATGAATGGATGATATTCAAAACTTTTTATTGGCTTTTTATAAATTGTCAGAACTTTTAGAAATTGCAGAGCACTAATATAGCCTCAGAAAACCCAGCCACCTCCACATCATAAAAGGATATCATGTAGTACGCTACAGAGGAAAGATCGCAAATTCTATAGTGAGAAGACCTAGGTTCAAATTACACTTGATGTGCTTACTAGCTTTGTGATTTTGAACAAATTGCATACTACTCCTGGCTCTCAGTTTTCTCATTTGTAAAATGAAGTTACTGGACAATATTTCTTCTAAGGTTCTTTAGATCTCTAGATCTATGATCTTATGAGTAGGACTTTGGAGAAGGTCTTCCAGAGTAAAACATACTAAAATATAACTTGACAAGATTTTTATACAGAGACTAAGGTAGTATGCTTTGATTACAACCCAAATCTAGGAGGAAGGGGTCAAATAGAAGGAAATACATTGGGCTCAGATTCTTAGAATCTAGCCAATAGCTCACCAATGTTCAGACTCCTTAAGATTCTGCCCAATATGATGGATGCTCTAATAAGCCTTGTCTTTGGTTGAAAAAAAAAGAGAAAGAAATAGATTGAAGAAATTTTACTAAGTCATTATAGTTATCCTTAACTTATTTACCTGTGACTGGGGTATACAAAGGTCCCTGGAGCTTGATTACACTGGATAGGTGTTTTCTGTAAAGTCTCCCAATTGTTTCATCCTCCCAAGTATAAAACAACACAAATTCAACCTGTTCATGACCCAGTAAGGACTTTTTGTAGGCATGACAGAGCTTCCTAGTTCTGGGGAAATTGACTTTATATATTCTGTGGCATGTTCTGGATTAGGAACAAAGAAACTTGATTGACTATATCACAAATAACTGCATGCATTTTCTCTGTATCAGTTTTCTCATATTCTCAATTATAACTTCATGAATCCCCTATAAACATGTGTTATGTCTTTTTTCCTTTAAATCCAAGTGGATTTTTACTGAAAATAAGTGATTTAATCCCACTGAAACAGATTCAGATATAAGATTTGATAATAACGTGGATCTGTCGAACAGTCAATCAGTTAGCATTTAATCATATTCTGGAGGTACAAAGAAAGTCAAAACAGTGATTTCTCTCAAGAAGTTCACATTTTAATGGAAGAGGCAACATGTAAATAACTATTTACCAGATATGTGTAAAATAGATAGGAGGTAATTTCAGAAGAAAAGGCCCTAGGAGCTAGATGAAAATAAGGAGGGAGATCATTCCAGGAAAGGGGGATAGTGACAAAGCAAGAAGACAGTAGATAGGGGTGAAGCATACTGCATTGTAAATGGGCCAGTGTGGCTGGATGGTAGAGTATGTGGTGGTGGTGGTGGGCTGGTGGGGTGGGGGTGAGGGAAAGGTGAGTAATATGTAGGAAGACACAGGAGGAAGGAAGGCTGTGAGAAGCTTTGAACAGCAAAAGATGTTGTATTTGATCCCATACGTAAAAGTAAGCCACTGGAATGTATTGAACAGGAAAAGGGTGAGACAGTCATTTTTAGGTATGCTTTAGGAAAACAAAAACAAAAACAAAAAACCTTTGGCAGCCAAATCGTGGATGTATTAGAGTGTGGAAGAGCATGAACTAGAGAGAAAAGTTAAAAGACAATTTCAATAGTCCAGGTGATATCTTGAATTGAGATGGTAGCTTTGTAAGTGAAGAGAATGGGACATTTATTTGGAATCTTTGGAAGATAGGAACGAGGAGATTTGCCAATGGATTGTGAAGAATGTGTGATGCAAAGGACTGAGAAGAGGGAACAGATGTCACATAGATGATGAAGAGGATTAGGGGTTATAAGACTAAAAAGGATGGAATGATAAAAAATCATTGTCAGAAGAAATTTTGGAGTTCATAAACATGGAAGCTGGACATTTATGCAATATGGCAAAATAGAGGGTATCACCATTTCTTTTTTTTTTTGTCTTCCTTTTTGATATTTATTTCCAATGCTTGGCACAGTGAATTAACCACTTAATAAATGCTTCATTTATTCAATCAATCACTTGATAAATTTGCGTTCATTGATTGATTGGTTGATTGGGAGGAAAGATGATGTTACAATTCTATGTAGAGGCATTGTTTAAATACAAGGAAAATTTCAGCACAGAGTCATTTTGAAATATTGTTTTCTTTTGATTTTCCTTTGTCCTTCCAAGGGAAGGGGGCAATGAACAAGGATTTGCATAGTGCTTAGTATGTACCAGAGACCATGCTAAGTGGTTTTTTAAAAATTAATTAATTTATTTTTAGTGTTCAACATTCACTTCCATAAGCTTTTGAGCTTTAAATTTTCTCCCTCTCCCTCCCTACCCTTTCCCCAAGAAAGCATGCAATCTAATATAGGCTCTACATATACATTCATATTAAACATACTTTAACATGAGTCATGCTGTAATGGGAAGAACCACAAAAAAGAACCAAAACAACAAAAAAGAGAGAAAATAGTATGCTTCAATCTTCATTCCAACTCCATAGTTCTTTCTCTGGATGTGGATAGCATTTGCCATCATGAGTCTTTTGGAGTTGTCTTAGATCCTTGCATTGCTGAGAAGAAACAAATCTATTAAAGTTAGTTACCATACAATGTGGCTGTTATTGTATAAAATGTTCTCTTGGTTCTCCTCATTTCACTTTGTATCAATTCATATAAGTCTTTCCAGGTTTCTCTGAAGTCTTGCCTGCCCATCATTTCTTATAGCACAATAGTATTCCATTACATTCACATACCACAACTTGTTCATCCATTCCCCAACTGATGGCCATCCCCTAAATTTCCAAATCTTGGCCTCCACAAAAGAGCTGCTATTAATATTTTTGCACATTTAGGTCCTTTCTACATTTTTGTGATCTTTTTAGGATACAGACCTAGAAGTGGTATTGCTGGGTCAAAGGGTATTTAGAGTTTTATAGTTTTTTGGGCATAGTTTCAAATTATTCTCCAGTATGGTTGGATAAGTTCATAACTCTGCCAATAAAATATTAGTGTTCCAATTTTCCCGTAGCTTCTCCAACATTTATCATTTTCCTTTTCTGTCATGTTAGCCAATCTGATAGGTATGAGGTGGTACCTTATAGTGTTTTTAATTTGCATTTCTCTCATCAGTAGTGATTTAGAGCTTTTTTTTTTATGTGACTATTGACAGCTTTGGTTTCTTCATCATTTGACCACTTATCAATTGGGGGATGACTTGTATTCTTATAAATTTGACTCAGTTCTCTACATATTTGAGAAATTAGGAATCAGAGACACAGGCTGTAAAAATTATTTCCCAGCTTTCTGCTTTCCTTCTAATTTTAGTTGCATTGGTTTTGTTTGTGCAAAAACTTTTTAACTTCTTGTACTCAAAATTACCCATTTTGCATTTCTCAGTGTTCTCTATCTCTTTTTTGGTTATAATTTCTTCCCTTTTCCATAGTTCTGAGAGATACTTGGTCATTGTTTCAGCCCTGATTGGCTCAGAGTAAACGTATATAGCAATTGTTTCTGTTTTGGTATGAAACTCTGAGGGTCTTCCCCTCCCAGATATATATGTATATATTGACTAGGTAAAGAGGCCATTCTCTGCCTCATTTCTTACCTAGCCTTAATCACTGAATACATGCCACCTCAGTCAAACTGAGACCTGTTAAAGACCTTATCTTGAAAAGGCCAAGGTCTCTCATTGCATCCGCGGCCATGTCCAGTTGTCCTGATCTATATAGCACCTCTTGAGTGCAGAGGAGAAAGTGAAGCTGGTCACTTTGCACAGTGCTCCCTCACTTAAATCCAATGTATTTGCATGCTATGACATCACCTCCCTGATGTCATGGTCCTCTTCAAGAATGAAGAAACAACAACAACAATGATAACAACAATGATCTGACAGGTAAAATATTTCTTGACCTCTTATTTTGCTTATGTCTAAATCATGTACCTATTTTGACCTTGTCTTGGTATGTGTTGTGGAGATGTTGGCTTATGACTAGTTTCTGTTATACTATTTTCCAGTTTACCTAGCAGCTTTTCTCAACTAGTGAGTTCTTACACCAAAAGCTGTAGTCTTAGGGTTTATCAAACAGTAGATTACTATTGTCATTTACTACTGTGTCTTTTGCACCTAAACCATTCCACTGATCTACCATGCTATTTCTTAGCCAGTACCAAATAGATCTGATAATTGTTGCTTTATAATATTATTTTAGATATAGTATGGTTAGGCAATCTTCCTTGCATTTTTTTTTCATTAATTCCATTGATATTCTTAACCGTTTGTTCTTCCAGATGAATTTTGTAATTATTTTTCCTAGCTCTAAAAATAATTTTGGTAGTTTGATTGGTATGGCACTAAATAAGTAAATCAATTTAGGTAGAACTGTAATTTTTTATTATATTAGCTGAACCCACCCATGAGTAATTTATATTTTTGCAGTTGTTTAGAGCTGACTTTATTTGTGTAAAAAGTGTTTTGTAATTGTGTTCATATAGTTCCTAGGTTTCTCTTGGCATGTAGACTCCCAAATATTTTATATTACCTACAGTTATTTTGAATGAAATTTCTCTTTCTATCTCATGCTGCTGGGATTTCTTGATAATACATATAAATGTCGATGACTTAAGTGGGTTTATTTTGTATCCTGCAACTTTATCAAAATTGTTAATTATTTCAAGTAGTTTTTTAGTTCATTCTCTAGGACTCTTTAAGTATATCATCCTATCATATGTAAAGAGTGATAATTTTGTTTCCTCATTGCCTATTCTAATTCTTTCAATTTCTTTTTTCTTCTATTATTTCTAAAGCAATGTTTCTAATAAAATATTGAATAACAGTGGTGATAATGGGCATCCTTGTCTCATCCCTGATCTTATTGAGAAAGTTTCTAGCATATCCCCATTACATATAATGCTTGCTGATGGTTTTAAATTGATAGTACTTATCATTTTAAGGAAAACTCCATTTATTCCTATGTTCCCTAGTGATTTAATAGGAGTGCATGCTGTATGTGGTCAAAATCTTTTTCAGCATCTATTAAGATAATCATATGATTTCTGTCAGTTTTATTGTTGATATGATCAATTATACTGATAATTTTCCTAATATTGAACCAGCCCTGCATTCCTGGTATAAATCAGACTTGATCACAGTGCATTATCCTTGTGATATAATTGTAATCTCTTTGCTAATATTTTATTAAAATGTTTGCATCAATATTCGTTAGGGAAATCTGTTTAATAATTTTCTTTTGTTTTGGCTCTTATTTTTTAGGTATTATCACCACATTTATATCATAAAAAGAATTTGGTAAGACTCCTTCTCCACCTATTATTCTAAAGAGTTTATATAATATTAGAATCAATTGTTCTTTAAATGTTTGGTAGAATTCATTTATAAATCCATCTGGCCCTGGAGATTTTTTATTAGAGAGTTCATTGATGGCTTATTCAATTTTTTTTTCTAAAATGGGGTTATTTAATTATTTTATTTCCTCTTCTGTTAATCTGGGCAATTTATATATTTTTTTATAAATATTTATCCATGTCACATAGATTATCAGATTTATTGGCATACAGTTGGGCAAAATAGCTCCTAATTGTTGCAATTATTTCCTCTTCTTTGGTAGTGAATTCATCCTTTTCATTTTTGTTACTGGTAATTTGGTTTTCTTCTTTATTTTTTTAACTAAATTACCCAAAGGTTGGTCCATTTTATTCTTCCCCCCCCCCATAAAACCAGCTCTTAGTTTTATGTATTAGTTCAATAGTTTTCTTACTTTAAATTTTCTTAATCTCTCCTTTGTTTTTCAGAATTTCTAAATTGACATTCAATTGGGGATTTTTAATTTGTTCCTTTTCTAGCTTTTTTTAGTCACATGTTCAATTCATTAGTCTTCTTTATCTCTATATTGTTTATGTATGCATTTAGAAATGTAAAATTTCTTCTAAGAACTACTCTGGCTGCATGTCATAAATTTTGATATGTTGTCTCATTGTTTTTCTCTTTGACGAAGTTATTCATTGTTTCTATGGCTTGTTATTTGACCCACTAATTCTTTAGGATTAAATTATTTAATTTCAAATTAATTTTTAGTCTAATTTTCCATGGCCCTTTGCTACATGCAGCTTTTGTTGCATCGTGATCCAAAAAGGATGCATTTAATACTTCTGCCTTTCTGCATTTGATCATGAGACTTCTATGCCCTAATAAACGGTCAATTTTATTTAGGTGCCATGTACCACTGAGGGAAAAAAAAGTTATATTCCTTTCTATCCTCATTCATTTTTCCCCCAGAGGTCTATTATATCTATCTTTTTCTAAAATTCTATTAAGTTTCTTAATTTCTTTCTTGTTTATTTTATGGTTAGATTTACCTAGTTCAGAGAGGGGGAGGTTGAGGTCCCCCACTAGTATAATTTTGTTGTGTATTCCTTCCTATAATTCACTTAACTTCTCCTCTAAACATTTACATTCTATACCACTTAGTGCATTTTTATTTAGTATTGATATTACTTCATTGTTTATGGTACCTTTTAGCAAAATGGTCTTTCCTTCCTTATGCCTTCCAATTAGATTTATTTTTGATTTTGCTTTATCTGAGGTCAGGATGGCTACCTCCTACTTTTTTTTTATTTCAAGTGAAGCATAATACATTCTTCTCTGCCTTTTACCTTTACTCAGTGTGTATCTCTCTGCTTCAAATGTGTTGCTTGTAAACAATATATTATAGGATTCTAGTTTTTAATCCACTCTGCTGATTCCAGTTAGTGATAGAATTCAGTACATTCCTATTCACAGTTATGGTTACTATTCCCTTCCATCCTGTTTTCCCACTGTGTATACTTTTCTCTTTCCTTTCACCCTCTCCCTCCTCACTAGCATTTTGCTTCTGACCACCACCTCTCTCAATCTGCCCTCTATTCTATCAGCCCTCCCCTCCCTTTACTTTCCCCTTTCCCCTCCCTCTTCCCTATAGGGTAAGATAAATTTCTATACATAATTGACTGTGTATGTTTTTCCCTCTTTGAGCCAAATCCAGTGAGAACTGAGTTCAAACAATGCTTATCCCCTACTTTCTTTCTCTCTACTGTGATCGGTCTTTTGTGACTCTTCATGTGATATAATTTACCCTATTCTGCCTCCTCCTTTCTTTTTATCCCAGTACAGTCCCTTTTTCTTCCTAATCTGTAATTGTTTTTATATCATCACATCAAAATCAACTTATATCCAAACCCTCTTTCTATGTATACTTCTTTTAACTGTCTTAATACAGATATAGTTCTTAGGAGTCACTAATATCAGCTTCCCATGTAGGAATAGAAATAGTTTAACCTTATTGAATAACCTGTTGTTATTGGGTTTTTTTTCCTGTTTTCCTTATTATGATTCTCTTGAGTCTTTTATTTGAAGATCAAATTTTCTATTCAGCTTTGGCCTTTTTAGAGGAAAGTTTGACAGCCCCCTATTTCATTGAATATCCATCTTTTCTCCTGAAGGATTATGCTCAGTTTTGCTGGGTAGTGGATTCTTGGTTGCAATCCAAACTCCTTTGCTTTCTGGAATATCATCCCAAGTTGTCTGATCCCTTAATTTAGAAGCTGCTAAACCGATATCTGAATTGTTTCTTTCTGATTGCTTACAATATTCTTTTTTCCTTTAATTGATAATTCTGGAATTTGTCTACAATATTCCTTGGAGTTTTAATTTTGGGATCTCTTTCAGGAGGTGATTGGTGGATTCTTTTAATGATGATTTTAACCTCTGATTCTAGGATATCAGAGCAAATTTCCTTGATAATTTCTTGAAAGATGATGTCTAGACTCTTTTTTTTGATCATGATTTTCCGGTAGTCCAATAATTTTTAAATTATATCCTCTGAATCTATTTTCCAGGTCACTTGTTTTTCCATTGAAGCATTTTACATTTTCTTCTATTTTTTTTCATTCTTTTGATTTTGTTTGACTGATTCTTAATGTGTTGTAGAGTTAACAGCTTCCACTTGCCCTATTCTATTTTTTAAGGACTCATTTTCTTAAGTGAGCTTTTGTACCTCCTTTTCCATTTAGCCAATTCTACTTTTTAAAGAATTGTTTTCTTCAGTGGATTTGTTTTTCCATTTGACCAGCTTTATTTTTTAAGGAATTGTTTTCTTCAGTCAATTTTTGTCCTTTCTTTTCCAAATTGTTGAGTCCCTATAACATAACTCCATTGCTTTTCCCAATTTTCATTCTGCCTCTCTTATTTGACTTTAAAATCCTGTTTCAGCTCTTCCAAGAATGCTTTTTGAGCTTCAGACCAATTCCTAATCCCCCTTTTACATGTAGTCATTTTGGCTTTGTTATACTCTTCTGAGTTAATGTTTTGATTTTTCCTGTCACCATAGTAGCTTTCTATAGTCAGGCTGCTCTCTCTCTCCCTCTCTCTCTCTCTCTCTCTCTCTCTCTCTCTCTCTCTCTCTCTCTCTCTCTCTCTCTCTCTCTGTGTGTGTGTGTGTGTGTGTGTGTGTGTCTCTGTCTCTCTGCTCATTTTTAGCTTATTTCATGACTGAAAGTTGAGCTCTTCTCCTTGGGCACAGGGAGTCCCAAGCTTCTACTGCTGGAGATCAGGGTCCTGATCGCTGGCTTTCTGTGCCAGAGGTCTCTGGTGCTGAGAACCTGCTCACTGTGCTGAGGTGGCCTTGCCTAGTCATGCCTATTGTGCTAAATTTCTGGGTCTGGCAGTTTGCTTTCTGCACTGAGGCTGGAGGGCTCATAGCTGACCTGTGGTGCTACTAGCCTGGTAAACCAGTGCTGAGTGGCCTCAGTTGCTGATCTGTGCTGTGGCTAACAGCCTCCTGCTGGCTTGCCTGAATGTTGTTTGTACTGGGCTGCACTGCCTTTTACCTGAGTGAGACAGTTCTTTCCTGAAGTCCTTCTAAGTTATCTTAAGCTGGAAAATGGTTTCACTTCATTTTCTTGTGAGCTCTGTTGCTCCAGAATCCATTTAGAGGCTTGATTTAATGTTGTTTCTGAGGGAAACTAAGGAGAGCTCAGGCAATGTCCTGGTTTCTCTCTACCACCTTAGCTTTCCAACCATCATTCCATAATCTTAATGAAAAGAATACTAAAATAAAGTCAAATTGAATAATTTTATGAGCTAATATTATTCTAAGAGAACAGGTAAAGAGACATATTTAGGTCCTTTCTACAGCAATGTCAGAAATGATTGGGGTCATGTTGCAGGGGGAAAAAAGCAAGGAAAATAAAGTGAACAAACTATGTTTCAATCTGTATTCAGAGTTCATCAGTTGTCTCTCTTGAGGTAGATAACATTTTTCATTGCACATCCTTTGAAATTGTCTTTGATCATTGTATTGATACAGCAGCAAAGGTTCTTACATTTGGTTATTGCTACAATATTGTTGTACTTATATGCAATGTTCTCCTAGTTCTGCTCACTTCGCTTTATGTCATTTTACGTGTATTTCTAGAGTTTTTTGAAACCGCCCCGTCATCCTTCCTTATAACATCATAGTATTCCATCACAATCATACACCACAATTTGTTTAGCCATTCCCCAATTTATGGGTATCCCCTCTATTTCCAACTCTTTGCCACCACAAAAAGAGTTGCTATAAATATTTTTGGACATATATGTCATTTTAATTTTTCATTGATCTCTTTGGGATACAAACTTCTCCCTGAGTCTTATATTTGAAAGTCAGATTTTCTATTTAGCTCTAGTCTTTTCATCAGGAATGCCTGAAAATTCTCTATTTCATTAAGTATCCATTTTTCCCTTGAAGGAGTGTACACAATTTTGCTGGGTGATTCTTGGTTGCAATCCAAGCTCTTTTGCCTTCTGGAATATTATATTCCAAGCTCTTAACTTCTTTAAGGTGGTAGTTGCTAAAAATTGTGTGATCCTGACTATGGTTCCATCAAATTTTGATGCGTTCTTTCTGGCTGCTTGAAGTATCTTCTCTTTGATCTAGGAGCTCAGAAATTTGGCTATAATATTCCTTGGAGTTTTCATTTTTGGTTCTCTTTCAGGTGGTGACTGGTGGAATTTTCCAGTTTCTATTATACCATCTGGTTTTAGTATACAAGAGCAGTTTTCCTTGATAATTTCTTGAAATGTGATGTCTATGGTCTTTCTTTGATAATAGTTTTCAGGCAATCCAATAATTCTTAAATTATCTCTCCTCAATCTATTTTTCAGGTCAGTTGTTTGGTTTTTTTCCCTGTTAGGTCATTTACATTTTCCCCATTTTTTCCATTATTTGATTTTGTTTTATTGTTTATTGATCCTGTGTAGGCATTAGTTTCCAGCTGTCCAATTCTAATTTTTAAGTAGTGACTTTCTTCAGTGAGCTGTTTTACTTCTTTTTCTACTTGGCTAATTCTCTTTTTAAGGTGTTTTCTTTTTCAAGTCTCTTTTACCAAGCTTTTCTTTCATTTACATACCTAATTTTTCCTCTACCACTCTTAGCTGGTTTTGAAAAGGAGGGCCTAGAACAGAACTCAATAGGGCACCTACTGTTAGAGCAGATGACCTGGGTAAGGATGCAGAAAAGAAGACTGGACAACAGCCAGATAAGAGGAAAACTTGGGGATAGTGATTTCCCAAAAATCTAGAGTGAAGAAATTATCAAGGAGAAGAAGGTGAGAAACAGATTTAAAGGCTGCAGCAAAGTCAAGGAAGATAAAGACTGAGAAGAGGTTATTGGATTAGGCTAACAAGAAATCATCGATAACTTTGGAGAGAGCAGTTTCAGTGGACTGATGAGGTCTGGAGTGGGGTCATAAAAGGTCAAGAAGTTAAATAAAGGAGAGAAAGTGGATACACCTATTCTAAAACACCTTTTCAGGTATTTTAACCACAAAGAAGAGAATGATACACTGTAATAGCAGTGGTAGAAAGATCAAGTGTGTTTTTTTGTTTGTTTTATTTTTAGATGAAAGAAACATAGGAATATTTGTAGGAAGTAGGGAAGGACTCAATAGAGAGAGATTGAAGATAAGCAATAGTATAGGGATGCCAGAGGGGGCAATGTTTTGGAGGAAATGGGATGGAATGAGTTGGCTCATGCTCATGGAAGGGTGGGTCTTTGTAAGTAGTAAGGCCACCTCTTCATGTGAGACAAGGGTGAAAAAGGAGATAGTGGCAGAAGGGGGAAATAGAGAGCTCATTGCTAAAGAAGTCAGCTTCTTTTCTTACCCACTTATCATGACTTATCAGACCAAAATACCCCTTCTGGGCCACAGCT
Organism: Phascolarctos cinereus; assembly: GCF_003287225.1. Taxonomy (NCBI): domain Eukaryota; kingdom Metazoa; phylum Chordata; class Mammalia; order Diprotodontia; family Phascolarctidae; genus Phascolarctos; species Phascolarctos cinereus. The sequence continues at coordinate 133,534,558 of NW_027556098.1, forward strand.
GTCCTATACCCATTTCCTTCCTTTAAATAAGTTCTTTGTGGGAGGGACTATCTTGCCTTCTATAGTTGAATGCCCAAAGCTTACCACAGTATCTGGTATATACATTACTAGTAGCTTAATAAATGCTTTTCCTTTTATTCGTCCAATTAATTATTTCATGTTAAACAGAATAATCCTGGAGGAATAATATGGAACTATTTACTGAGCTAGTAGGGGACAAGAGTCAAGGTGAAAGAATGGTTAAGAAGCTAGAGAAATCATAACAAACAGAGGGGCTCAAGGCAAACCACATCATAAAAGGGTATTTGATTACCTCTATTTCTTTTTTTCCTTCCTTTTTTTAAAGATTTTAGACCCATTGAACTAGGTACCTACATGAATCCAGTGTCTTTTGTAACTTCACATTGCTGGAGGATATACTGGAGGTGATCAATATGTGTGGTAGAGAAGGAATTGCCAAACAAAAGCTTTATCATTAGTTCAATAAACATAATCCAGCCCAAGGAGAGGGGGGTATGGGTATTTGTGAGGTTGATTCACCTATAAAAATCAATTTATTTGAGCTTTTCTCAGAGAAACCCAGTAAGCCAATTATTGTACCCTGAGGATGTTTTATATAAATTTACCTTGCATTATAAAAATAGTATGCATTTCCATCTGCCTCCAAACATATATTGATGCAACTCTTTCAGCATTAAGGCTCAAAATCTTAGTCATTTTTAACTGGACTTCCTCTTCTTATCCCTCATATCCAATTAGTTATCAAGTTCTTTTGATTCTTTTATTTTATAGTCTTTTGAATGCATCCCTATTTCTTCATTCCTGATGCTATGACACTTACTCAGGGACTCAGCATGGAAAATACAGAGTACTGCCAGAGTCTCCTGGTGGGTCTCCAAACACTATACCTACTCCTTTAGCCCATCCTGTATACTACTGACCAACTTGTTTTTTAAAGAGCACTTTCAGCATGTTACTTCCATGTAAATTCTAGAAACTTTACAATTTAAAGACTATATAGTAACCATGAATTAGGTATAGAAGTTGTTCATTTTTTTTAAATTACTCAGGCTCAGAGAGGGAGTGAATTTCCTGTGTTCACAAAATAAATGTCAGAACTGGGATTTGAACCCTTACCTCTGTGGCAGATGAAAGATGAAATGACTGCAGAAACAAAGGCTTGAACTTCCAAGAATATTGATTTATTAAGCAATGCATGCCAATTTGAAAACAAATTGAACCAGGCCTCCTCACCTTTGGCACTAGACTCCAAATACAAAGAAAAGTATTTTTATGCATGAAAAACAATTAATTAAAAAAAAATCAACAGAATGCCAACCAGGATACCAAATTAGGTCATCTGATTAATAACTGGAGGAACGATTAAGGATTTTCCAAGTTGGGAGGAGGAGAGTGATTTTAAAATCAGAGAAAGAGGAGTCACACTTCTCCCACCCTGCAACTGTCTGTATTCAGTCAAAGAAATATGGAAACAATAACTGACCATTATGGGGCCAGTTTTCAGATAAGACATATGGGTTGCTTGACATGTGTGATTGTGAGAAAAGTCTTTGCACCAAAATTCAGATCTGACTGGGTTTCTGGTCAGCACACCCTTCTTAGGTCCTTAGTTAAGGCTCTCTAAGCAACAGGTAAAGGTGGTTTAGCTTGCCAGCCAGGCAGGGCTAGCTTCAAATAATGCAATAATATTTTCTCTTTATTCCTATAATTGAACAAAGTTTTCTCACAAGATAGAAATTGGAATAGACCCATAACTGAATAGAAAGGGAACCAAACTGGCTCCAGAATCTTCACGAGATGGAGTCATTGTGGTTCACTTAATTTCCACAATTTCCTCACCCTTGACATCATAATACCAAAATGCTTTGTTGCAATGGTGTCAAATTAAATATAGCAGGCCGTCTATTGACTCATAAAATCAGATTAGTGTTACCTATGTTGTATTGTATTTTTATTTATTTTATTAAATATTTCACAATTACATTTTAATCTGGTTCAGCCACACTTGGGAGTTTTGTAGGTAGTTAGTTATGGCTTGTGGACTGGCAGTTTGAAAACTCTGCTAGAATCCACCAAGCAGCCCTTCTAGTATTTAGTCTAAATTCCTTCCACTGGTTTGGAAAGGTCTCCATAATTAATTCCACCCTACTTATCCAATCCTATATCATCATTCATTACTCTCCACAGTGCATCCTATGTTCCAATCAGGGTAGACTTACACTATACCATCTATATATACCATACTGATTTCCTTCTCCATGCCTTACCTGAGGTGCCTCCTCCTGATATTCCCTCTCTGTTCTCTCCCTATCTAAATCTTTTAATGCTGAATCAAGATTCTTCTTTTCTGTGAAGCTTCCCCAGACTAACCCCTACCTATAATGTAGTTTTTCCAACTCAATTTATTAATTTCTTACTTTACTTTTAAAAGTTCATTAACTGTTTTATGTATGTAATCTTATATCTCCACCTAGATAGTAAACTCCTAGATTAAGCAACCACTTGGTCCATATCATAGTAAAAATAACACTGGGCTGAGAGTCAAGAGATTGGGGGTCTAATTCCAGTTTTGCTAAAAACTACCTCATTCACCTTGGGCAAATCACTTAACCTTACTTTGTTTCAGTTTCTTGCTCTGTAAAATTAGTGTTTGATCATATGATTCCTAAGATTTTTTGAACTCTAAGTTCATTTTATATTTTCCAACCTGGTCACAACCTGGTTAGCTCCAGCTTCATTAAGGTTGCTTAGTAGGACTCCCACTTCTGGGAGCCAACATGGCACAGTAAAAAGGTAGTTGCTCTCACTCTCCCCTATCAACCTCTGAAAACCCAGAAAATATCACCCCAGAAAAAAACCCTAGAATAACTGAACTAGAAGAAACACGGGGAGCAGCAGTGCAGCAGCCCAGCAAATGGATCTCCCAGTGCCTCAGCAAAAATAAGGAAGGCAGAATTACAAGGGGCCCCAGGTGGATAAGTACCCTACAGCATTCATCTGAAAGGAGCTGAAGAAAGCAACCTAAAGTCTTCCTAAAGTCCTGGCCTTGCTGGTTCCAGCCCAATACCAGGTGAGCTGTCGGAGCCCTGCAGAACTCCAATTGTAAAGAAATCCTGAAGCCCAGGTGGTAGAATGGGCAAACACCAACACCTGGACCTCCCAGTGCCTTGGTGAGGGCAGGGGAACCTGTGAAGGCCAGCTCAGAAAACCACCAGGTGCCTCAGCACCCTACCACAAAGGAATCTCCCAGTGCATTAGCAGAAACAAGGGAGGCAGCACTGTAAGGAGCCCCAGGAAGATAAACACCCTGCAGCACCCATCTAAAAGGAGATGAAGAAAGCAAAAGGAAAGGGAAAGCAGGCAACCTAGAATGCCTGAAAGTTCCAGCCTTGCTGACTCCAGCCCAACATGAAGTCAGCTGCCAGAACCTACAGCCTCAATTACCACATAAAGGCCCCAGCAACAAAGCCAGTGACCAAGACCTAGGCTGTCAACACAAGAAGCTTGGGTCAGTGCTCTCTGTTCCCCAGCAGGAGAGCTCAATCTCTTTAAAGGCCAGGGAATAAAGAAACACCATGAATAAAAAGAAATATACCATAAATTCATATTATGAGAAGAGTGAAGATGAAGACAGAAATTCTGAAGAGGACAACATTGTCAACAAACCCACATCTGCAATAAGGAATATGAACTGGTCTGAAGCCCAAAAAGCCTTCTTAGAAGAGCTCAAGAAGGATTTTAAAGTCAAATGAGAGAGGTAGAAGAGTCCTTAAAAATACAATTGGCCAATTGGAAAAAAAGTACACTGAAGAAAACAAGTCCCTAAAAAACACAATTGGCCAATTGAAGGAAGTACAAAAACTAACAGAAGAAAACAATCTGTTAAAAACTAGAATTGGACAAATGGAAACTAATGACTCTTATGAGAGAGCAAGAATCAGTCAAACAGAAACAAAAAATGAAAAAATAGATGAAAATTAAAATACCTCATCAGTAAAACAAACCTGGAAAATCGATTCAGGAGAGACAATTTAAAAATTATTGGACTACCTGAAAATCATGATGAAAAAAAGAGCCTGGACAGTATCTTTCAGGAAATCATAAAGGAAAACTGCCCTGAAGTCCTAGAACCAGAAGGAAAATAACCATAGAAAGAATCCACACTCACCACCTGAAAGAGATCCCAAATTGAAACTCCAAGGAATATAATAGCAAAATTCCAAAATTACCAGATGAAAGAGAAGGTGCTGCAAGCAGCCAGAAAAAAATTTAAATATCATGGAACCACAGTCAGGATTACACAGGACCTTGCAGCTTCTACATTAAAAGACAGGGCATGGAACATGATATTCCATAAGGCAAAGGAGCTTGGATTGCAGCCAAGGATCAACTACCCAGCAAAAATGAGCATGATTTTTCAAGGGAGGAATGGATATTCAAAATAGGAGACTTCCAAACTTCCTGATAAAAAGACCAGAGCTCAAAAAAAATTTGATCTTCAAGTACAAGATTCAAGAAAGACATAAAAAGGTAAATGGGACAGAAAGATACAATATGTTGTTAATAAGGGGACTGTTTAATCCCTACAAGGGAAGATGACACTTGCAACTCTTGAGAACTGTATTGTTATTCACCATGTTAAAGGAGTATACATAAAGGGGTGGATATTAGTTGACTTTGATGTAATGATAAAAAAAATCTAATCAAGTGGGTTAAATGGATCCAATAAGTGGATTAGTCTGATCTTAGAAAATGTACTGAGAAAGGAGGAGGCAGACAAGGGTAAATTACATTACAGGAAAAGACACAAAATCCTATTACAGCAGAGGGAAAGAAGGAGGGGGGTGAGCATTGTTTGAACCTTACTCTCATCAGATTTGGCTCAAGAAGGGCATAACATAATCAGTTAGGTATAGAAATCTAACTTGCCCTATAGGCAGTAGGAGGGAAAAGGGGAAAGAAAAGGGAGGAGAAGAAGGGAGGGAAGAAGCAGTAAGGTAAAGGGGAAGAAAAGGGAAAGGGATAATAAAGGGAGGAGGGACTGAAGGAGGCTGGTCAAAAGCAAAACACTAGGGGGAAAGGAGAAAGAAAAGCATAAAGGGGGAAAAGGATGGAGAAAAAGACACAGATAGTAATCATAACTGTGAATGTGAATGGGATGAACTCCCCAAAACAGAAAGGATGCAGAATGGATTAAAAACCATAATCCTACAATATGTTGTTTACAGGAAACACATTTGAAAAAGAGTGACACATACAGGGTAAAGGTAAAAGGCTGGAGCAATATATTATGCTTCAGCTGAAGTAAAAAAAGCAGGGGTAGCAATCCTGATCTCAGACAAAGCAAAAGCAAAAATAGATCTAATCAAAAGAGATAAGGAAGGAAACTACATCCTGCTAAAAGGCACCATAGACAATGAAGTAATATCATTACTAAACATATGTGCACCAAATGGTATAGCATCCAAATTCTTACAGGAGAAGTTCAGGGAGTTACAGGAAGAAATAAACAGCAAAACTATACTAGTGGGGCACCTCAACCTCCATATCTCTACACTAGATAAATCTAACCACAAAATAAGCAAGAAAAAAGTTAAGGAGTTGAATAGAACATTAGAAAAGTTAGGTATGATAGACCTGGAGAAAACTGAATGGGATAGAAAGGAATATACTTTTTTCTCGCAGTACATGGCACATACACAAAAATTGACCATGTACTAGGGCATAAAACCTCACAATCCAATGCAGAAGGCAGAAATATTAAATGCATCCTTTTCAGATCATGATGCAATAAAAATTATATGTAATAAAGGGCCATGGAAAGACAAACTAAAAAATAATTGGAAACTCAATAATCTAATCCTAAAAAATGATTGGGTCAAACAACAAATCACAGAAATAATCAGTAATTTCATTCAAGAGAATGACAATAATGAGACAACATACCAAAACTATGGGATGCAGCAAAGCAGTTCTTAGGGGAAGTTTTATATCTCTAAATGCTTACATAAATAAAATAGAAAAAGAGGAGATTAATGAATTGGGCATACAACTAAAAAAACTAGAAAAAGAACAAATTAAAAATCCTCAACTAAACACCAAATTAGAAATATTGAAAACCAAAGGAAAAATTAAAAAATTGAAATTAAGAAAACTATTGAACTAATAAATAAAACTAAGAGCTGGTTTTATGAAAAAAAAAAAAATAGATAAACCTTTGGTTAATTTAATTAAAAAAAGAAAGAAGAAAACCAAATTACTAGTATCAAGAATGAAAAGGTGAAGCTACCACCAAGGAAGAGGAAATTAAAACAATAATTAGGAATTATTTTGCCCAACTATATGCCAACAAATTTGACAATCTTAGTGAAATGGATACATATTTACAAAAATATAAATTGCCCAGATTAACAAAGAGGAAGTAAAATACTTAAATAACCCCATCTCAGAAAAAGAAATTGAACAAGCCATTGATGAACTCCCTAGGAAAAAATCTCCAGGGCCAGATGGATTTACATGAATTCTATCAAACATTTAAAGAACAATTAATTCCAATACTATATAGACTATTTGGGAAAATAGGTGAAGAAGGAGTCTTACCAAATTCTTTTTATGATACAAATATGGTGTTGATACCTAAACCAGGAAGAGTCAAAAGAGAAAGAAAATTATAGACCAATTTCTCTAATGAATATAGATGCAAAAATTTTAAACAAAATACTAGCAAATAGATTGCAGCAACTTATCACAAGAATAATACACTATGACCAGGTAGGATTTATACCAGGAATGCAGGGTTGGTTCAATATTAGGAAAACTATCAGCATCATTGAGCATATCAACACCAAAACCAACAGAAACCACATGATCATCTCAATAGATGCAGAAAAAGCTTTTGATAAAATACAACACCCATTCCTATTAAAAACACTAGAAAGCATAGGTATAAATGGAGTCTTCCTTAAAATAATAAATAGCATCTATCTAAAACCTTCAGCAAGCATTATATGTAATGGGGACAGGCTAGAAGCATTTCCAATAAGATCAGGGGTGAAACAAGGATGTCCATTATCACCACTGTTATTCAATATTGTACTGGAAACCTTAGCTTTAGCAATAAGAGAAGAAAAAGAAATTGAAGGCATTAGAATAGGCAAAGAAGAAACAAAGCTATCACTCTTTGCAGATGACATGATGATATACTTAGAGAATCCTAGAGAATCAAGTAAAAAACTACTTGAAATAATAAACAACTTTAGCAAAGTTGCAGGCTATAAAATAAACCCACATAAATCATCAGCATTTCTATATATTACCAACAAAGCCCAACAGCAAGAGATAGAAAGAGAAATCCCATTTAAACTTACTGTAGACATTATAAAATATTTAGGAGTCTACCTCCCGAAACAAACCCAGGAACTCTATGAACACAATTACAAAACACTTTTCACACAAATAAAATCAGATCTAAATAATTGGAAAAACATCAGTTGCTCATGGGTAGGCCGAGCTAATATAATAAAAATGACAATCCTACCTAAGCTAATTTACTTATTCAGTGCCATACCAATCAAACTACCAAAAAATTATTTTATAGAGTTAGAAAAAATAATAACAAGATTCATTTGGAAAACAAAAGGTCCAGAATATCAAAGGAACTAATGAAAAGAAATGCAGGGGAAGGTGGCCTAGCAATTCCAGATCTTAAATTGTATTATAAAGCAGCAATCATCAAAACTGCTTGGTACTGGCTAAGAAATAGAGGTGGATCAGTGGAATAGGTTAAATATGCAAGACACAGTAGTCAATGACTATAGTAATCTATTATTTGATAAACCCAAAGACCCCAGCTTCTGGGATAAGAACCCACTCTTTGAAAAAAACTGCTGGGAAAACTGGAAAAGAGTATGGCAGAAACTAGGCATAGACCCAAATCTCACACCATATACCAAAATAAAGTCAAAATGGGTTCATGACTTAGATATAAAGGCTGATACCATAAGTAAACTGGGAGAACAAGGAATAGTTTACCTATCAGATCTATGGAGAACAGAAGAATTCATGACCAAACAGGAGATAGAGAACATTATGAAAAGCAAAATGGATAATTTTGATTACATTAAATTGAAAAGTTTTTGCACAAACAAAGCCAATGCAACTAAGATTAGAAGGAAGGTAGAAAATTGGGAAAGAATTTTTACAACCAGTCTCTCTGATAAAGGCCTCATTTCTAAAATATATAGAGAATTAAGACAAATTTATAAGAACAAAGCCATTCCCCAATTGATAAATGGTCAAAGGATATGAACAGACAGTTCTCAGATGAAGAAATTAAAGCCATCTATAGTCATATGAAAAAATGCTCTAAATCATTATTGATTAGAGAAATGCAAATCAAAACAACTCTGAGGTACCACATCACACCTATCAGATTGGCCAACATGACAAAACAGGAAAATGATAAATGTTGGAGAAGATGTGGGAAAATTGGAACACTAATGCATTGTTGGTGGAGTTGTGAAATGATCCAACCATTTTGGAGAACAATTTGGAACTATGCCCAAAGGGCTACAAAAATGTGCATACCCTTTGATCCAGCAATAGCACTTCTAGGGCTATATCCCAAAGAGATCAACAAATGGGAAAAGGACCCACATGTACAAAAATATTCATAGCAGCTCTTTTTTGGTGGCAAAGAATTGGAAATTGAGAGGATGCCCATCAATTGGGGAACGACTGAGAAAGTTGTTCTGTATGAATGTAATGGAATACCGTTGTGCTATAAGAAATGATGAACAGGCTGACTTCAGAAAAACCTGGAAAGAATTATATAGTTTGATGCTGAATGAAGTGAGCAGAACCAAGAGACTTTGTACACAATAACAGCACATGTGATGACTAATATTGATAAACTTAACCCTTCTCAGCAATACAAGGATCTAAGACATCCCCAGAGGCCTCATGATGGAAAATGCTATCCACATCCAAAGAAAGAACTATGGAAGTTGAATTGCTATCATTTTTTTCTCTTCTGTTGAGTTTTGTTCCCAATTTCTAATGGTTCCTCCCATTAGTTTTAATTTTTACCTACAACTTCACTAATGTGAAAATATGTTTAATAGGAATGTAAATGTATAGCCTATATGAGATTGTGTGCCATCTTGGGGAGGGTGGTGGGGAGGAAAGGGGAGAAAAATTTTAAACTCAAAAGCATATGGAAGTGATTGTTGATAAATCAAAATAAATTAATAAAAATTTCTTTTAAAAAGGTTGCTTAGTAAACATTTGCTTGTTTGAATGAATGAATGAAGAAATTGAATGATGGTGTAATTCATATTTCCAAGATAAAAATGGCCATGGTCCCAAATAACTTTTTATTCAATATATGATAATTCATTGAATTTCAGCAATGTAACGAAAAATGCAGACTCTTCTAATGCAAAAATGTCTAACAGACCTGGTACTATGGAGATTGACAGAGTATCTGTAATGACCAGAGAAGCTTACGAGTAAAGTTTAATGTCCTTCAATGGATCATGCACATTACAAGATTAATTAATGATTTGATTCATGAGGCTTCAGGGAATGAGTGCCCAACAAAATAATCTAAGTAATTTAAATCTGCAATAAAGTAGAAGTGGAACAGTATTTGATGGCAGCGCATAGCAATGATTCACCCATGGGGGAAAAACATTCTTATTACAGCTACATCCAAACAATCCATAGGAAAAGCAATATCAAGTTCACGTGTGATTTGATTACATTTCTTCACAATAGTCCTCCAAGGCATATTCAAACCCAGATACATCTCAGCCAATATACATAATTACAAAAGCTCGGTAAACCAGCACATTCCACCCAAATTATGCGTTCTGCTTTTGAGATGGGAAATGTTGTAGAATGTTAATAGTCTCTTTACTCACAACAGATTTCCCCTACCATTTGTGAATGACATCTATATCAGCTACAAGGACAACTGGCTCCCTTTGCATCCCAATAATCAATAAGCAAGCATTTATGGAGTCTTTGCTATGTATTTGACATTGTGCTGGATTCTGGAGATGCAAATACAAAGGTGAGATAGTTTCTTCTTTCAAAGAGTTTGCATTCTACTAAGTGAAGACAAAACAGTGTCCCCTCATACAAAACCAGTGTTGTGATGTGTCTCTGATACACTGACTATATATTGTGTGTATGTGTATTTGTTTATGTGTGTGTGTGTATATATATATATATGTGTGTGTGTGTGCGTGCAAATACAGTGTATATGTATATATATGTATGTATGTATGTATGTGTGTGTATACATACATATATATATATGTATGTATGTATATATATATATATATATATATGTACGTATGTATGCCATGTCATAGGATCAAAGGATCAAAGCTGGACGGGCCTTTAGGGATTACTAATTACAGGCCCCTTATTTCACAGATGAGGAATGAGGCTTAGAGAGATGAATTGACTGGCTTAAGGTAACACAAAGCAAGGAACAGAGGAGGAATTTTAGTTGAGGTTGTCTGGACCTAAATTTCCTGTTTTTTCCAGTCCACTTCACTGCTTCTCCAGAGTAGCTGAAAAAAATATATCACTCTGTAATCAACCTGGTCATTAGCCTTTCTGAATTTAGCTCTTCTCATCCTCAGATAACAGGCTTATAAATAGCACCTGCTCCATACCAAAAACTTTTCTAGCTTGATGGAACCTATTAGAGCTTATGTATGCTGATATAGCCTTCAAGAACCCACAGCTTACCTCTTTGCCACAAGGATTAATGTGAACATAATTATTTGTAAAGATACTTATTTCATAATTTGATAGATCTATAATCTCACTGATTTGGGATAATCTGTCACAAAAGTGTAAAATGTAAACTATCTATACCTTCTCTCAAATAGGGCAACCTTTGACTTACCTTTACATAAATCCAGTACTGAGGTTTCATACAATTTCCTAGGGCTCTTCCTTTAAATCTCTTGGTGTTGTTTAGGTAGCAATATTGCAAAATAGTCATCTATCTATTGATTTTCAATCTTTCATTGCAACTGCTCTACTTCTTTCCAAACTATACATATCTCTCATTTTATGTTTATAAAAGTACCTTCTCTCTACTTTGTCATTGCTAATGTGCTGTAACATATTTATGCTCATTGTGCACCTCTCCCCATTGTTTTTCAGGTGATACACAATTTTAATTCTTTGTACATGTCTATTATTGTGTGTCTGTCTATTTATATAGATAAATGCACACACATATATTATATACATGTATATATGTGAATACATGTACTATGCATTGGTATAGATGTGCAGGTACAAATTGATATAGTTGATATAGGTATAGGTATTTGTAAGTACACATAGATGATAGCTATAGATTAGATGTAGGTACAAATAAATATATGGATATATAGAACTAGATAGATGATATGATATAGTTATAGACAGAGAGAGAAAGAGAGAGAGAGAGATCAGACACTAGCTTTTAATTAATTATGGGCAAATGGCAACCTCCCTCAATTTCAGTTTCATCATCTGTAAAATAAGGATACTAAATCTGAATAACTTACTTTATAGAGTTATTTTAAAGTTCAAATTATAAGATCTATGTCAATACCTTCTTAACCTTAAATTACTATAAAAATTCTAGCTGTTATTGTTTATGCAATGCAATTCCACCACAACCACCTCCATAACCAATTTCCTCTTTCTCTATATCCCTAATTTTGAGTTTGGTGCTCCCTTATGTACCAAGTTGTACTATCAGAATGAATTGCTAGGACTTAATAGAATCACTTCTTCAAGAATCAGTGTCTATCATATTTGCATGAGACTAAAAGATGTTTAAAAATATAGATAGCATCCTAATTCTATAACCCTCCATTTTGTATATGAATAGACAGGTCCACAAAGGGGAAATGATTTACCCAAAGTCACATAGTTAATCATGTCAGGAACAGGATGACAGCCTAAGTCTTCAGATTCTCAGTTGAGTGATCTTTCCACCTGTCCAGTTAGTTTCTGCATAAGGTTCTGTCAGCTAGCTTTACTCTTTTCCCCCAGTGAATTAGCAATATGGGTAATAGTGAATAAAAACACAGATCCACTGTTGTGCTGGCTAAAATTTAATTTTCCCATGAGTAAATATGAAATTCTATTGACTAGAGGGTTTTTTGGATAATATATAAATCACTTGAATATATTCATTCATACATTCATACAAGAAGCTATGTCAATTTTATTCCATAATAAGGTATAAGGTCCTTGATTTTATTTGGTTCAGAGAAATGAAGCTAGAAATGGATCTGTTCTGTCCAGACACAGGCCAACCTTTGGCTGAGATAGAAAAGAGACCCTGAGTGTCTTAAATTTCTGGAAATCTGGATAGGTCAGTTAGGGTAAAACATGGGGATTAGTATTACCTTGAAATGTGGTAGCTAGAAGATGTATGGATAAAGCACTAGGTCTAGAATCAGGAAGATCTGAGTTCAAATCTGGCCTTGAAAACTTATTAGCTGTATGACCCTGGGCAAGTCATTTAACCCCTATTGCCTCAGTTCCTCATCTATGAAATGTGGACACACTGGAGAATGGCAAACCACTCCAGTATCTTTGCCAAGAAAGGAATCATAGTAGAGTCAGACATGATTAAACAACAACTGCTCTTGGCCAACCCAGCCACGTCAGTCTCAAGGTAGCTTCCCCTTTTTCTTCTTATAAGAATAATTTCTGCTTGAAGCTTCAAATTGTTTTCTTGCTCTGCTACTTAGTATTCATAGAATCTTGGTCAAGTTATCTCAGATTGCTGGGTTTCAGTTTCCAGATTTGTAAAATAAGGGGGTTGAAATACACACACACACACACACACACACACACATTATATATACATACATATATATAGTTCACAGTTTAATTATCTATCTCTCAGTTTTTTTTTCTTTTTTTTACCTGGCAAGTCATCCTTTGTAACAAAAAGATTTAAAAAGGAATAGGGGAAAAAAAGTTCACTAAAACTGATAGTCAACTGGGTATGACAATTAGTTCAATGGAATTTAAAATGCATTATAGTTCTAAGTCTGATGGTGCTGAACCCAAATCCTGGGTGCCAATCTTGGTGGTTTCCATCTCATATTATGCCTCCTTTTCATGCCAAATGATTTAGTAAAAGAACCCTAAAGGTCTTAGGGAAATTAAAATTCCAGTATTTCTAGCTATTTAAGACTTAAGTATTTCACATAACCTTCAGTTTCCTCAACTATTATATGAGGATAATAACATGCATGCTTTCTGCCTTGTAGAGTTATTGGGAAAAAAAACACTTTGTAAATCTTAAGCAGTATGTGATTAGGAGTTGTTATTATTGATCAAAGCATTTACAGGGATTGAAAGGGGAAGGTGTGAGGGACATTCATGGGATCAGAAATCATGAAATGTATTAGTTAGGAGACTCTTAGAGATTATCCTGCCCATACTCTTCATTTTACTGTAAAGGAAACTGAGATCACATGGCTCATTAATGGTAGAACCTACATCTCCTGATTACCAGGTATGCTAGCTGAAACTGACAACATGACAGAAAGAATATCTCACAGGTGAACTCTGACTCATAACTGATCCTTTCTCTAGTATAGATTATAACTAAGAGGAGAACTCTGAGAAGTCATAAGGTTAGATTTGATCATAGTCTGACTTCCTTACTGCTAATATATTAATATCATCTTCATTGCCCTCATAAGTTCACTACAAATTCCTATAGCATTCTTCTCTTTTACAATATTTTTAGAATTCATCTCTTCTCCATTCCCACTGTTGACACTTTAATCCAGGTCCTTAACATCTTAAATGTGTACTACTGCAAGACCCTCTTGACTGGCTTTCAATATGAAAAGACAAGCCTTAGAGGATTTTCATGTGACTCAGATACTCCAATGGATACATAATTTCACTAATGTAGGTATACCCTCTAGCAATGTGTATTCCAACTAACTCATACTTGTCATCCTGTGCAAATGTTGGCCATTTTCTACCATATAGAATCATGACAGGGAGCCCAATTAACAAGAGAGGGCTCTTCCTTATTTTCTTTTTATACCAAAAGTATCCCATAGGAGCACATGGGCTGTCTGTCTCTGACTCATGCCATGTGGCTAGTCCATCTACTTTTTCACTCATACTTAGCATCAATAACACTAACTTACATTGATAGAAAAATTTAACATTTATAAAGTGTTTTCCTTACCAACTAATCTTTGAGATATTTTGCATAAGTGTTACTATCCACAGGAGGAAGCTCAGGCTCAGGGAAGATTAAATTATTTTCCTAGGACTTTAGTATAGCAATTGATGTCCATTGTTACAATCTCTAATCAGCGAGAAAAGGTTAAATTCTATCCACTCCATTTTATTTTAAAAATCTAGGGAACTGTATATTAAGTTTTCAGAAGATTTTTTATTCTTTTAAAGGATGTAATTTTGTTATTTTTTTAAAAAAGTCAATTAAGCTTCTACTACCTAGAAAACTCACTTTTGTGGAACCCTTAATTACCCATTGATACTGGATTAAGGAAATGGAACAGTGATTTATACACATACACTCATACAATCTATGATCCCATGATTCTATGTCTTATACATACAATCATGGGATCATAGATTTAGGGCTTTAAGGGATCTCAGAGTACATCAAATCCATACAAGTGAAGAAACTAAAATCCAAAGAAATGGACTTAGCCAAGGTCATATATGTAATAGTATATCTACAAATTAAATAATGTACTTTCTCATTCTTTTCCTCCTTTCTCTACCACAGCCACCTTCACCCTCTCCATCTTCTGATCAGCCAAAGACAAAGGAGGAATAGCAGGACATTGTGACACTCTCAGGGTATTTTGTGGTTAAGAAAATGTCCCAGCCACTTGATTAGAGCACAGTGTCTCAGACAAAAATTTTGTGTCCTTTCAATTTCATTGCAGACAATTTTTTTTCCTTCCAGGCCTCTCCCTAAATCCATTTTTCTTACAGTTATCCCAAAAATTGGGCATAAGATAAAAAGCAGTTGGTATGTGCTTCATAGTAGAGGAGGGCAATTTATGGGAAAACAGTAGAACTGAATAGTATGCAAAACGCATGCAAAGTTTGACTTATGCATTAGCCACTGTGTAAAATGACCGAGCAACTCATTAGGTTGTATGAGAAAGTTGAATCACATTTTCTCAAATGATCCAAATCAGGATTAATTCAACCTGTATTCTGTCTGAATTGGCCCTCCAGAGACTTATTCTTTAAAAAAATGGCAAAAAGAGCCATTTTCATTTTAAAATTCGATGTTTTAAGCACCTCTACTATGTGGCCTGGCCCCAACTTTCCTTTTCAAATTACCTTTCCATGTTATCCTCTCCTCTAAGCCTCCTATCTCTTTATCCACGTGCTCCAAAATTAGCAAGACCTACATTTTAATGACTCTGCATTCTTTTCTCCTTTTCCAAAAGAAAAAAAATAGAGGTGCTATTTTCCCAACCCTTCTGGTGTTTCTTCCATTTTCCTTGAGTTATCTAAAATCAATGATAATGACTCAGCTACTGTACTCATAAGTTTTCTCCATACCCTGAGATTTATTTCATATGACTAGAACTCATTGAAGGTAACTCAATGCCTCCCTGCCATAGCATCCTTTATTTTATTTTCAATTCTCTTATAAAATATTTTCCCCTGAATTTCATACCCTGTAGGATATTCTTCTTAGTAGAGAAAACTAGCCAAATAAGAGGCAATGCATTTTAGAATCTCTCCACTATTCGTCATCATCATCATCATCATTCCATTCCACCTCAAGTTCTATCCATTTTTTGGTCTTATTCTTACACCAATATAATTTTCATCACCCTTTCTGTTGTTCCTAACATTTAATACAGGTTTTACATCCTTGTGGAATTTATTGTGCTTTACACTGTCTTTTGGGATTACATCATTCTTAGATAGTCTTCTTCAGTTAACTGTTTTTGCTTCCATATTCTCTACATGAATTGTATAAATTCAAGTTTTTGTTTGTTTGTTTGTTCATTTGTTTTTTTTTTAATGGGCTCCCTGTTTATTCATATGCATCTGTTTAGACTGCTTTGGCTTTTCACCTTTTTAGTTGAACTTTTCACTCACAACTCTATCTTTCCTCTCAAAGTTCTTAGACTTCAAGTGTCATGGACTTCTTTGGAAGGCTGGCACAGCCTATGTACCCCATTTCAGAAACATATTTTTACTTTTATGATTTCATAAACGAAGGAAATATTTAATTTTGATAAGAAATTAGTAAAAATAAAGATGTAAGTTTTCTTCCAACTTCAGCTACTACCTGGAATCTATGTACAGAACACTTGGGCACCTCATGTTAAAAATTACTACTCCATATCAACTTTGTGATC
Organism: Phascolarctos cinereus; assembly: GCF_003287225.1. Lineage (NCBI taxonomy): Eukaryota > Metazoa > Chordata > Mammalia > Diprotodontia > Phascolarctidae > Phascolarctos > Phascolarctos cinereus. Next base: position 133,551,003 of record NW_027556098.1, read on the forward strand.
TGTCTATGAAACAGTATTGAATGCCTTCTTCTGGCTACATAGTCAGCAATACCATATTAGCATATTTCCAATTTTTTTCCACTACTTTTGCTTGCCCAAATGCTTTCCACCATACTTAGCCCTTATAGACATCAAGAGTATAATATCTTGAAAGTAATAATAGCAAACATTTACATAGCACCTATTGTGTGACAGGCATTGTGCGAAACACCTTACAATTATTTCACATGATCTTTACAACAAGCCTAGGATATAGGCACTTTTGTTATCTTTATTTTGTAGGTGAGGAAACAGAGGCAAATAAAGGTGGAATGACTTGCCCACGGTGACAGATCTAGTAAGTTTCTGAGGCCATATTTGAATTTAGGACTTTCTCACTCCAAGCCTTGTGCCCTACCCACTGTGCCACCTACCTGTCCCAGATACATAATGCATAATACTTGATACATAATGCATGATATATAATACTTTGCTACTAGTACTTTTTTATAATACATTCACATTTACATCATAAAACATACACATTCTACCAAGTTATTATACTCTTGAGGTGATACTGATTTCCTTGTATCATATAATATGCTTTCTTCCTATGATACTTTAAGGTCTGCAATTAATCTTCAAATTCATATAGATTGGCTAGTAAAAAGAACTGGAGTTCTTGTTGAAATGCAAGGAAGTTGCATGCTATTATTTTTATTATCCATATTAATAGCAGTATTCATATTCATATTCATATTATATCGTCACTGCCTCTTTTCTTAAGTCTCTAATGAATTATTACTCCATCTTTCTATATCACTCCTACTTCTTTCTAGAGTATCTATACAGTATCTATAACATAGTTATACTTATTTGTGAAGAGTTTTCTCCTTCCTACCCATTTTCATTTTAAAGCCCTTTTCATCAGAGTCCAAAGATTTTAAGGAAATTATTATTCCTGATCATAATTAAGATGTCCTATATTCCTGGTCATGAAATCATAATTTCTCCATCTTAAGTCACAGGTCACAAGCCAAAATTCCTTTTGCTGACATCTTCTTAACTAGTTATTCTTTTCTCATCTTCCCTTCTTTCTCCTTTAAAGAAACTAAATTAAATAGGAGTGAATGGATTGTTCAAAGAGGACAAATACCTGTAGCGTGAGAGCTTACCAATCACTTTTCAGGGCTGCTCATCTAACTTTGGGGTTTACTTGGTGCTCAACTCTCACCTATGGCTCCAAGAAGCTGTAGAATGAGCAGTGGCTACACCCTAGTAAACCTTCTGGGCAGATAGACTAAGCCAGATTGAGGGCAACCTATAGACTTCAAACTCATTACTGAGTTGAGAGGCATCTACCCCCAGAAGAATACGTGCATGAGAAAAATTTGTTCCAATGGTCATGGAAGCAGCTTAATCAGGCTCTGGAGAGTACTTACAGCTTGGTCAGACATTGAAGACATCAAGTTCATACACTGCATCCCAGGCCATAATCAGTCATCTTGACTGTTGTCTTGCCACTGGACTTCGATCACTCTGGAAGAGAGAATGACACTGACTTTATGCAGTTCTTCTTCAATCAAATCCAATTCATGCAGAAATTAAAACATTGCCCAGAGATGTCATTGGTCCTCTTCAAAAACAAAAGTCAAACAACAACAATTGAAATGAAAAAAATAGTGAAAAAACATGCATTTGTCCATCCCCAAGTTCTACATTTTTATACTTGGGACATCATAATGCTTAAAGATGTTTTCTAGGTGGTTTTTTTTTTCCTGTTGCTAAGATTTTCTACAATAGAAATTATTGGAAGTGAGTATTAAATAGTAGGCATGAGAAGTTTAAGAAAGCACATTCAAGGTACATATATGCCGGTGGAAAACAATTGACTTTAAAAAAAATTTAAATTAAATTGTTTATTTTTAGTTTTCTACATTCACTTCCAAAAGCTTTTGAGTTTTAAATTTTCTCCACCTCCCTCCCCTCACCCCTTCGTAAGATGGCATTTAATCTGATATAGGGTATAAATATACATTTCTTATTAAACATATTTTCACCTTAGTCATGTTGTAAAGAAGAATTAAAATGAATGGGAGAAACCACCATAAAGAAGAAATAAAACAAAACAAAGAGAGAGAAACAGGAGAGAGAGAGAGAGAGAAGAGAGAGAGAGAGAGAGAGAGGAGAGAGAGAGAGAATAGTATGCTTTGATATGCATTCAAACTGAATAGTTCTTTCTCTGGATGTGGATAGTATTTACCATCATAAGTCTTTTGGAGTTGTCTTAGATCCTTGTATTGCTGAGAAGAGCCAAGTATATCAAAGTTTGTCATCACACAATGTGGTTGTTACAGTGTACAGTGTTGTCCTGGTTCTGCTCACTTCACTCAGCATCAGTTCATATAAATCCTTCCAGGTTTTTCTGAAGCTTGCCTTCTCATCATTTCTTATAGAAAAATAGTATTCCGTTACATTCATATATCAAAACTTGTCCAGCCATTCCCCAATTTATGGCCATCCCCTCCATTTCCAATTCTTGGCCACCACAAAAGAGCTGCTATTAATATTTTTGTACATGTGGGACTTTTCCCCATATTTATTATGTCTTTGGGATACAGCCCTAGAAGTGGTATTGCTAGGTCAAAGGATATGTACATTTTCATAGCATTTTAGGCACAGATTTGGATCCAAACAATCCAGAATGGTTGGATCAGTTCACAATTACAAAAACAATGCATTAGTGTTCCAATTTTCCCACATCTTCTCCAGCATTTATAATTTTCCTGTTTTTCATGTTAGCCAATCTGATAGATGTGATGTGGTACCTAAGAGTTGATTTAATTTGCATTTCTCTAATCAATATTGATTTAGAGCACTTTTTAACATGATAATAGATCACTTTAATTTCCTCATCTGAAAACTGCCTATTAATATCTTTTGACCATTTATCCATTGGGGAATGACCTGTATTCTTATAAATTTGACTTAATTCTCTACATATTTTAGATATATAGAGACTTACCTTAGAGCCTTTATCAGAGACACTGGTTGTAAAAATTCTTTCCCAATTTTCTGCTTCCCTCCTAATCTTGGTTGCATTGGCTTTGTTTTTGCAAAAAAAAAATTCAATTTAAAGTAATCAAAATAACCCATTTTGCATTTCATAATGTTCTCTATATCTTGTTTGGTCATAAATTCTTCTGTTCTCCATAAATCTGACAGAAAAATTATTCCTTGCTCTCCCAGCTTGTTTATAGTATCAGCCTTTATATCCAAATTGTGTACCCATTTTGATTTTATTTTGGTATACAGTGTAAGATGTTGATTTATGTCCAGTTTCTGCCATACTATTTTCCAGTTTTCCCAGCAATTTTAGTCAAATAATGAGTTCTAATTCTAGAAGGTAGGGTTTTGAGATTATCAAACAGCAGATTACTATAGTCATTGACTAGTGTGTCTTGTGTACCTAACATACCCCACTGATCCACCACTCTATTTCTTTTCCAGTAACAAGTAGTTTTGATGATTGTTGCTTTATAATGCAATTTAAGATCTGGTATGGCTAGGCCACCTTCCCTAGGATTTCTTTTCTTTAGTTCTCTTGATATTCTGGACTTTTTTCTTCTAGATGCATTTTATCATTAATTTTTTAACTCTATAAAATAATTTTTTGTAGTTTGATTAGTGTGGCACTGAATAAGTAAATTAATTTAGGAAAAATTGTCATTTTTATTATATTAGCTCAGCCTAAAGCTACTCAGCAACAGATTTTTTTTTCCCAATTATATAGATTTGATTTTATTTGTGGGAAAAGTGTTTTGTAATACCGTACATATAGTTCCTGAGTTTGTTTTGGCAGGTAGACTCCTAAATATTTTAAAATATCTACAGTAATTTTAAATGAAATTTATCTTTCTATCTTTTGTTGGGCATTGTTAGTAATACATAGAAATGCTGATAATTTATGTGGGGTTATTCTATATCCTGCAAATTTGCTGAAGTTGTTTATTATTTCAAGGAGGTTTTTACTTGATTTTTTTGGATTCTTTAAATATATCATTATATCATCAGCAAAGAGTGATAGCTTAGTTCTTATTTGCCTATTCTAATTCCTTCAATTTCTCTTTCAATTTCTTTCAAACCACACTAAAGCTAACATTTCTAGTACCATATTGAATAACAGGTGAGAATGGGCATCCTTCTCTCATCCCTGGTCTTATTGGAAATGCTTCTAGCTTATCCCCATTACTTACAGTGATTGCCGGTGGTTTTAGCTAGATGCTACTTAACATTTTAAGGAAGGCTCCATTTATACTTATGCTTTCTAATGTTTTTAATAGGAATGGGTGTTGTATTTTGTTAAAAGCTTTTTCTGTATCTATTGAGATAATCATATGGTTTCTGTTAGTTTTGTTGTTGATATGATCAATTATGCTAATAGCTTTCCCAATATTGAACCAGCCCTGCATTCCTGGTATAAATTCTGCTTGATCATAGTGTATTATTCTCATGATAAGTTGCTGTAATCTTTTTGCTGATATTTACTTAAAATTTTGCATCTACATTCATTAGGGAAATTGTTCTATAATTTTCTTTGTTTTGGCTCTCCCTGGTTTAAGTATAAGTGCCATATTTGCATCACAAAAAGAATTTGGTAGGACTCCTTCTTCACCTATTTTTCCAAATAGTCTATATAGTATTGGAATTAATTGTTCTTTAAATGTTTCATAGAATTCACTTGAAAATCCATCTGGTCCTGGAGATTTTTTCCTAGGGAGTTCATTGATGGCTTGTTCAAAAATTTCTTTCTCTGAGATGGGGTTGTTTAAGTATTTACTTCCTCCTCTGTTAATCTGGGCAATTTATATTTTTGTAAATATTCATCCATTTCACTAAGACTGTCAAATTTATTGGCATACAGTTGAACAAAATAGTTCCTAATTATTGTTTTAGCTTCCTCTTCATTGGTGATAAATTCACCCTTTTAATTTTTGATGCTGGTAATTTTGGTTTTCTTCTTTCTTTTTTTTTTTTAATTAAATTAACCAAAGATTGATCTATTTTATTGCTTTTTCCCCCATAAAACCAGCTGTTAGTTTTATTTATTAGTTGAATAGTTTTCTTAATAGTAATTTTATTAATCTCTTCTTTGGCTTTCAGCATTTCTATTTTGGTATTTAATTGGGGATTTTAATTTGTTCTTTTTCTAGCTTTTCTAGTTGCACGCACAATTAATTGATCTCCTCTTTCTCTATTTTATTCATATAAGCATTTAGAGATATAAAACTTCCCCTAAGAACTGCTTTTGCTGCATCCCATAAGTTTTGATATGTTGTTTTATTTTTGTCATTCTCTTGTTTGCAGTTATTGATTATTTCTATGATTTGTTTTTTTACTCATTCTTTAGGATTAGATTATTTAGTTTCCAATTAATTTTTAGTCTATCTTTCCATGACCCTTTATTACATGTAATTTTTAATTGCATCATAATCTGAAAAGGATGCCTTTATACAGATTTCTGCATTTCTGCACTGGATTATGAGGTTTTTATGCCCTAATACACGGTCAATTTTTGTGTAATTCTCATGTACCACAGAGGGAAAAAAAGCATATTCCTTTCTATCCCTATTCAATTTTCTTCTGCGATGTATCATATATAACTTTTTTTGAAATTCTTTTCATCTCAACCTTTTTTTTTGTTTTGTTTATTTTGTGGTTAGAGTTATCTAGTTCTGAGAGGGGGACGTTGAGGTTCCCCACTGGGATAGTTTTCTTGTGTATTTCTTCCTGTATCTCCTTTAACTTCTCCTTTAAGAATTTGGATGCTATATCGCTTGATTTAATAATGATATTACTTCATTGTCTATGGTACCTTTTAGCAGGATGTAGTTTCTTTCCTAATCTTTTAATTAGATCTATTTTTCCTTTTGTTTTTTCTGAGATCAGGATTGCTCCCCCACTTTTTTTTTTTTTACTTCAGGTGAAGCATAATATATTCTGCTCCAGCCTCTTACTTTTACTCTGTGTGTATACCTCTGTTTCAAATGTGTTTCTTGTAAACAACATATTGTAACATTGTGGTTTTTAATCCTTTCTGCTATCTCTTTTGTTTTATGGGAAAGTTCATCCCATTCACATTCTCAGTTATGATTACTATATGTGTCTCTCTCCCCATCTTTATTCCTCCCCCCATTTATGCTTTTCTTTCTCCTTTCTTCCTTTCCCTCCTCAATAGAGTTTTGCTTTTCACCACTGCCTCCCTGATTCTTCTCTCCCTTCTAAAACTCATATCTTTTCTTTCCCCTTTCCCCTCCTACTGCCTATGGTGCAAGTTAGATTTCTATACCTGACTGAGTGCATTATTCCCTCCATTATACAAATACAATGAGAGTAAAGTTCAACCAATGTTCATCTCCCTTCTTTACCTCTACTGTAATGTTTTTATGCCTCTTCATGTGATGCAATTCACCCTTTTTTACCTCCTCCTTTCCTCTTCTACCATTAAAATCCCTTTTTTCCCCATAATTAGGTTTTTATCATCCCATCAAAGTCAATTTATACCCACATTCTCTGACTATGTACATCCCTTCTAAATGCTCTAATAATGATACAGTTTGCAAGAGTTATAAGAATCATCTTCCCATGTTGGGATGTAAAGATTTTGCCCTTATAAAATAACATGTTTGTTTCTTTGTTTTCTTTCCTGTTTACCTTTTTATGGCTCTGTTATATCTTGTATTTGAAGATTAAATTTTCCATTGAGCTCTGGTCTTTTCATCAAGAAGTTCTGGAAGTCCCTATTTCATTGAATTTCCATCTCTTTGCTTGAAAGATGATGCCCAATTTTGCTGCATAGTTGATCATTGGTTGTAATCCAAGCTCTTTTGCTTTATGGAATATCATTTTCTAAGACCTCCAATCTTTTAATGTAGAAGCTACAAGATTCTGCTTTATCCTGACTGTGGTTCCACAATATTTGAATTATTTCTTTCTGGCTAATTGCAGTATTTTCTCCTTAACCTGATAACACTGGAATTTGGCTATAATATTCCTTGGTGTTTTCAATTTGGTATCTCTTTCAGGAGGTGATCGGTGGATTCTTTCTACGGTTATTTTACCTTCTGGTTCTAGGACCTCAGGGCAGTTTTCCTTGATGATTTCCTGAAAGATGCTGTCCAGGCTATTTTTTTTTCTATCCATCATGCCTTTCAGGTAGACCAATAATCCTTAAGTTGTCTCTCCTAGATCTATTTTCCAGGTCAGTTGTTTTTCCAATGAGGTATTTAACATTTTCTTCATTTTTTTTCATTCTTTTGATTTTGTTTGACTGAATCTTGGTGTCCCATAGAGTAATTAAGCTTCCACTTACCCAATTCTAATTTTTAATAACTGATTTTCTTCAGTCAGCTTTTCTAACTCCTTTTTCACTTGGCCAATTATATTTTTTAAGCGGTTGTTTTCTTCAGTGTACTTTTTTGCATTTCGCTAATTTTATTTCTTTTTTTTAAATTTTTTTTATTTTTTCCATATGCTTTTGAGTTGAAAATTTTTCTCCCTTTTCCTACCCCCCACCCTCCCCAAGATGGCACACAATCTGATATAGGCTTTACATTTACATACCCATTAAACATATTTTCACATTAGTGAAGTTGTAAGTAAAAATTAAAACCAATAGAGGAACCATCAGAAAGATGAAACAAAACTCAACAGAAAAAAATAAGTGATAGCGATTCACTTCCATAGTTCTTTCTTTGGATGTGGACAGCATTCCATCCTGAGGCCTCTGGAGATGTCTTAGATCCTCATAATGCTGAGAAGGTTCAGTTTAACAATCTTAGTCATTGCATAACGTGGCTGTTATTGTGTACAAAGTCTCTTGGTTCTGCTCACTTCACTCAGCATCAGACCTTATAAGTCTGTCCAGGTTTTTCTGAAGTCAGCCTGTTAATCATTTCTTATAGCACAATAGTATTCCATTACATTCATATACCACAATTGCTCAGCCATTCCCCAATTGATGGGCATCCTCTCAATTTCCAATTCTTTGCCACCACAAAAAGAGCTGCTATGAATATTTTTGTACATGTGGTCCTTTTCCCATTTTTTGATCTCTTTGGGATATAGCCCTAGAAGTGCTATTGCTGGATCAAAGGGTATGCACATTTTTGTAGCCTTTGGGCATAGTTCCAAATTGTTCTCCAAAACGGTTGGATCATTTCACAACTCCACCAACAATGTATTAGTGTTCCAATTTTCCCACATCTTCTCCAACATTTATCATTTTCCTGTTTTGTCATGTTGGCCAATCTGATAGGTGTGATGTGGTACCTCAGAGTTGTTTTGATTTGCATTTCTCTAATCAATAATGATTTAGAGCATTTTTTCATATGACTATAGATGGCTTTAATTTCTTCATCTAAGAACTGTGTGTTCATATCCTTTGACCATTTATTAATTGGGGAATGGCTTGTGTTCTTATAAATTTGTCTTAATTCTCTATATATTTTAGAAATGAGGCCTTTATCAGAAGACTGGTTGTAAAAATTCTTTCCCAATTTTCTACCTTCCTTCTAATCTTAGTTGCATTGGCTTTGTTTGTGCAAAAACTTTTCAATTTAATGTAATCAAAATTATCCATTTTGCTTTTCATAATGTTCTCTATCTCCTGTTTGGTCATGAATTCTTCTGTTCTCCATAGATCTGATAGGTAAACTATTCCTTGTTCTCCCAGTTTACTTATGGTATCAGCCTTTATATCTAAGTCATGAACCCATTTTGACTTTATTTTGGTATATGGTGTGAGATTTGGGTCTATGCCTAGTTTCTGCCATACTCTTTTCCAGTTTTCCCAGCAGTTTTTTTCAAAGAGTGGGTTCTTATCCCAGAAGCTGGGGTCTTTGGGTTTATCAAATAATAGATTACTATAGTCATTGACTACTGTGTCTTGCATATTTAACCTATTCCACTGATCCACCTCCCTATTTCTTAGCCAGTACCAAGCAGTTTTGATGATTGCTGCTTTATAATACAATTTAAGATCTGGAATTGCTAGGCCACCTTCCCCTGCATTTCTTTTCATTAGTTCCTTTGATATTCTGGACCTTTTGTTTTTCCAAATGAATCTTGTTATTATTTTTTCTAACTCTATAAAATAATTTTGGTAGTTTGATTGGTATGGCACTGAATAAGTAAATTAGCTTAGGTAGGATTGTCATTTTTATTATATTAGCTCGGCCTACCCATGAGCAACTGATGTTTTTCCAATTATTTAGATCTGATTTTATTTGTGTGAAAAGTGTTTTGTAATTGTGTTCATAGAGTTCCTGGGTTTGTTTCGGAGGTAGACTCCTAAATATTTTATAATGTCTACAGTAAGTTTAAATGGGATTTCTCTTTCTATCTCTTGCTGTTGGGCTTTGTTGGTAATATATAGAAATGCTGATGATTTATGTGGGTTTATTTTATAGCCTGCAACTTTGCTAAAGTTGTTTATTATTTCAAGTAGTTTTTTACTTGATTCTCTAGGATTCTCTAAGTATATCATCATGTCATCTGCAAAGAGTGATAGCTTTGTTTCTTCTTTGCCTATTCTAATGCCTTCAATTTCTTTTTCTTCTCTTATTGCTATTAAAGTGGTGATAATGGACATCCTTGTTTCACCCCCGATCTTATTGGAAATGTTTCTAGCCTGTCCCCATTACATATAATGCTTGCTGAAGGTTTTAGATATATGCTATTTATTATTTTAAGGAAGACTCCATTTATACCTATGCTTTCTAGTGTTTTTAATAGGAATGGGTGTTGTATTTTATCAAAAGCTTTTTCTGCATCTATTGAGATGATCATGTGGTTTCTGTTGGTTTTGTGTTGATATGCTCAATGATGCTGATAGTTTTCCTAATATTGAACCAACCCTGCATTCCTGGTATAAATCCTACCTGGTCATAGTGTATTATTCTTGTGATAAGTTGCTGCAATCTACTTGCTAGTATTTTGTTTAAAATTTTTGCATCTATATTCATTAGAGAAATTGGTCTATAATTTTCTTTCTCTATTTTGACTCTTCCTGGTTTAGGTATCAACACCATATTTGTATCATAAAAAGAATTTGGTAAGACTCCTTCTTCACCTATTTTCCCAAATAGTCTATATAGTATTGGAATTAATTGTTCTTTAAATGTTTGATAGAATTGCATGTAAATCCATCTGGCCCTGGAGATTTTTTCCTAGGGAGTTCATCAATGGCTTGTTCAATTTCTTTTTCTGAGATGGGGTTATTTAAGTATTTTACTTCCTTCTTTGGTTAATCTGGGCAATTTATATTTTTGTAAATATGTATCCATTTCACTAAGATTGTCAAATTTGTTGGCATATAGTTGGGCAAAATAATTCCTAATTATTGTTTTAATTTCCTCTTCCTTGGTGGTAGCTTCACCCTTTTCATTCTTGATACTAGTAATTTGGTTTTCTTCTTTCTTTTTTTAATTAAATTAACCAAAGGTTATCTATTTTATTGGTTTTTTCATAAAACCAGCTCTTAGTTTTATTTATTAGTTCAATAGTTTTCTTAATTTCAATTTTATTAATTTTTCCTTTGGTTTTCAATATTTCTAATTTGGTGTTTAGTTGAGGATTTTTAATTTGTTCTTTTTTAGTTTTTTTAGTTGTATGCCCAATTCATTAATCTCCTCTTTTTCTATTTTATTTATGTAAGCATTTAGAGATATAAAACTTCCCCTAAGAACTGCTTTCACTGCATCCCATAGTTTTGGTATGTTGTCTCATTATTGTCATTCTCTTGAATGAAATTATTGATTGTTTCTATGATTTGTTGTTTGACCCAATCATTTTTTAGGATTAGATTATTTAGTTTCCAATTATTTTTTAGTCTATCTTTCCATGGCCCTTTATTACATATAATTTTTATTGCATCATGATCTGAAAAGGATGCATTTAATATTTCTGCCTTTCTGCATTGGATTGTGAGGTTTTTATGCCCTAGTACATGGTCAATTTTTGTGTATGTGCCATGTACTGCCAAAAAAAAGTATATTCCTTTCTATCCTCATTCAGTTTTCTCCAGAGGTCTATCATACCTAACTTTTCTAATGTTCTATTCACCTCCTTAACTTCTTTCTTGTTTATTTTGTGGTTAGATTATCTAGTGCAGAGAGGGGGAGGTTCAGGTCCCCAGTATAGTTTGCTGTCTATTTCTTCCTGTAACTCCCTGAACTTCTCTTCTAAGAATTTGGATGCCATACCATTTGGTGCATATATGTTTAGTAATGATATTACTTCATTGTCTATGGTGCCTTTTAGCAGGATGTAGTTTCCTTCCTTATCTCTTTTGATTAGATCTATTTTTGCTTTTGCTTTGTCTGAGATCAGGATTGCTACCCTGCTTTTTTCAGCTGAAGCATAATATATTCTGCTCCAGCCTTTTACCTTTACCCTGTATGTGTCACTCTTTTTCAAATGTGTTTCCTGTAAACAACATATTGTAGGATTATGGTTTTTAATCCATTCTGCAATCTTTCCGTTTTATGGGAGAGTTCATCCCATTCACATTCACAGTTATGATTACTATCTGTGTCTTTTTCTCCATCCTTTCCCCCCATTTATGCTTTTCTTTCTCCTTTTTCCTTTCCCCCTTCACTAGTGTTTTGCTTTTGACCACTGCCTCCTTCAGTCCCTCCCCCTTTTATTATCCCTTTCCCTTTTCTTCCCCTTTAGTCTTACTGCTGCTTCCCTCCCTTCTTTCCCCCTCCCTTTTCTTTCCCCTTTTCCCTCCTACTGCCTATAGGGCAAGTTAGATTTCTATACCTAACTGATTATATTATGCCCTTCTTGAGCCAAATCTGATGAGAGTAAGGTTCAAACAATGCTCCCCCCCTCCCTTCTTTCCCTCTGCTGTAATAGGATTTTGTGTCTTTTCCTGTAATGTAATTTACCCTTGTCTGCCTCCTCCTTTCTCAGTACATTTTCTAAGATCAGATTGATCCACTTATTTGGATCCATTTAACCCACTTGATTAGATTTTTTTTTATCATTACATCAAAGTCAACTAATATCCACCCTCTTTATGTATACTCCTTTAACAAGGTGTAATAACAATACAGTTCTCAAGGGTTGCAAGTCATATTCCCTTGTAGGGGTTTAAACAGCCCCCCCTTATTAACAACATATTGTATCTTTCTGTCCCATTTACCTTTTTAAGTCCTTCTTGAGTCCTGTACTTGAAGATCAAATTTTTTGTTGAGCTCTGGTCTTTTTATCAGGAAAGTTTGGAAGTCTCCTATTTCATTGAATATCCACCTCCTCCCTTGAAAAATGATGCTCATTTTTGCTGGGTAATTGATCCTTGGCTGCATTCCAAGCTCCTTTGCCTTAAGGAATATCATGTTCCATGCCCTGCGGTCTTTTAATGTAGAAGCTGCAAGGTCCTGTGTAATCCTGACTGTGGTTCCATGATATTTAAATTGTTTCTTTCTGGCTGCTTGCAGCACCTTCTCTTTCATCTGGTAATTTTGGAATTTTGCTATTATATTCCTTGGCGTTGTCAATTTGGGATCTCTTTCGGGTGGTGATGGTGGATTCTTTCTATGGTTATTTTCCCTTCTGGTTCTAGGACTTCTGGGCAGTTTTCCTTTATGATTTCCTGAAAGATACTGTCCAGGCTCTTTTTTATCATGATTTTCAGGTAGTCCAATAATTTTTAAATTGTCTCTCCTGAGTCGATTTTCCAGGTCGGTTGTTTTACTGATGAGGTATTTTACATTTTCATCTATTTTTTCATTTTTTTGTTTCTGTTTGACTGATTCTTGCTCTCTCATAGAGACATTAGTTTCCATTTGTCCAATTCTAGTTTTTAACAGATTGTTTTCTTCTGTTAGTTTTTGTACTTCCTTCTTCAATTGGCCAATTGTGTTTTTTAGGGACTTGTTTTCTTCAGTGTATTTTTTTTCCAATTGGCCAATTGTATTTTTGAAGGACTCTTCTACCTCTCTCATTTGACTATTAAAATCCTTCTTGAGCTCTTCTAAGAAGGCTTTTTGGGCTTCAGACCAGTTCATATTCCCTTTTGTTGTTGCAGATGTGGGTTTGTTGACAATGTTGTCCTCTTCAGAATTTCTGTCTTGATCTTCACTCTTCTCATAATATGAATCTATGGTACGTTTCTTTTTACTCATGGTGTTTCTTTATTCCCTGGCCTTTAAAGAGATTGAGCTCTCCTGCTGGGGAACAGAGGGTACTGACCCAAGCTTCTTGTGTTGGGAGCCTAGGTCTTGGTCACTGGCTTTGTGTGCTGGGGCTCTTATGCTGGGAATTGGAGGCTGTAGGTTTCTGGCAGCTTACCTTGTGTTGGGCTGGAATCAGCAAGGCTGGAACTTTCAGGCAATTCTAGGTTGCCTGCTTTTCCTTTCCTTTAGCTTTCTTCAGCTCCTTTTAGATGGGTGCTGCAGGTGTTTATCTGCCTGGGGCCCCTTGTTGTCTCCTGTTTCTGCTAATGCACTGGGGATTCCTTTGTGGTAGAGTGCGAGGCACCTGGTGGTTTTCTGAGCTGGTTTCCAGGTTCCCCCCCCTCACTGAGGCACTCGGAGGTCCAGGTGTTGGTGTTTGCCTGCTCTACCACCTGGGCTTCAGGATTTCTTCACAATTGGAGGCTTCAGGGCTCTACAGCTCACCTGGTGTTGGTTTGGTATCAGCAAAGTAGGGGCTTTAGGAAGCCTTTAACTTGTTTTCTTCACCTCCTTTCAGATGAATGTCACAGGGTACTTATCTGCCTGAGGCCTCTTTTTTTTGCTGAGGCACTGGGAGACCCGTTTGCTGTGCTACTGCACTGCTGCTCCTTGTCTTTCTTCTAGTTCAGGTGTTCCAGGTTTGTTTGTTTTTTCTGGGCTGATATTTTGTGGGTTTGCAGAGGTTGATAGGGGAGAGTGGGAGCGACTACCTTTTCACTTCGCCATCTTGGCTCCCGGAAGTGGAACTGGCTAATTTTATTTCTTAAGGACTTGTTTTCTACAATCAATTTTTGTCCTTCCTTTTCCAAGTTACTGACTCTCTGTTGGATACCTCTCATTTCCTTTCCCCATTTTTTTCTACCTCTCTTATTTGACTTTTAAAATCCTTCTTGAGCTCTTCCCAGAAGAGGTTTTTAGGCTTGAGATCAGTTCATATTCCCCTTTCAGGTTTCAGATGTGAGTATATTCACAATGCTGTCCTCTTCTGAACTTATGTTTTGATCTTCCCTATCCCCATAGTAAGAATCTATGGTCTTCATTCTTCTATGTTGCTTTTTGCTCATGGTGTTTGCTTTTTTCCTGGCTTTTAAAGTTGATTTCTTCTTCTGAGGCATAGGGGGCACTGTACCCCATTTCTTGTCATGGAGGCTAGGGGCATGGTTACTGTCTTTGTGTGTTGGGGTCTCAGGTTCTGCAAGCTGGAAGTTTTAGAGGCTGTAACTTACCTTGTGCTGAGGTGGACTTGGTGGTGGTGGCTGGTGTGTGCTGAGGCCAGGTGAGGTTTTTCTGTGTTTTCCCGGGTTTACACTGAAGCTCACAGGGTAGAATGTGGAAGTGGGGTGGTCTGGCCACTGGAGGTTACCTACTCACCCAGGGCTGTCCTAGAGCATGGCTCAGCTGCTGGTAGATGCCTGTCCATAGCACAATTGGTGGTTGATTGCACTGATGTCTGCCAGTTCCTCTGACTTTGCCAAGACATGTAGGGTGTCCTAATGTTGGCATTTTTCATCTCCACCTCCCTGGGGCTCAGGATCTCCCTCTGGTTTGCTGAGGTGGAGCTTGTTGGTGGCTTCCTCAGACGCCTCCCATCCTGTACTGGTCCACTTCAGCCGCAGCAAGAAGGACCTTTCCTGTCCCATTAATCTCCTTAGGCTCATTGGCTAAAAAACTGCTGTACCTCATCTTTCTGCTGGCTCCACTGCTCTGGGATTTTTCCTGGTCAATTTTCTGTATTTTTCAAGGTCAATAAGAGTGAGTGAAAGTGACTTACTACTTACTCCGCCATCTTGTCTCCTGGAAATCCTAACAGTGGACTTCTTGACTGTATAAGATGAGTCAATATATGGCCTTGGTAGACCTTAATAAGAATTCTCCTTTACAGATGGCAGTACTGAATGCCCTCTTATCTGGTAACACCTATGTATCCACAATTTTGAGCATGGCACCTAGCACATAACAGGCATTTAAAAGTGACTACTTAATTGAGTGAAGTCGTTCTATGGAACAAAGGCAGTTGATTATTCATCAGAGGGTAGAGCTGAGAAGCACTTTATACCTATTACATAATTACAATGATTCAATGGTCCTTCTTTTTCCCAATCTTCTTTTTGTCACATTATTTCATTCTCCAACTTCCTGACACAAATTTGCCTTCTCTGCTACCTTGTGGATTGCTTGTTTGTTTTTCCTTTGAAATAATCCAAACATTGTTTTGAGGAACATTTCATTCTCTCTGGTAAGACAGAACATAAAGAGACATTTCTCCATCCTTCTTATACCCTTCTCTAACACTATGATTTTTTTACATAATTACTGACTGATTTTGAAAGAAAAAAACATCATTTAGTTCAGGCTCTTTCTAATTGTGAACACCTTGGCAAAGCTTTGGTAAAAGAATTTCCAATATTTCTTAGTGCTGTCAAACATTTATTGAGTAGGTGTATTTGAACTGTAATTATAGAGTCGATCAACAGTTTAATATCAGCCAGAGCTAATTCATATCAAGGGTATGTCCCAGCAGGAGGCTGGCCAAAGTCGATGAGGCTTAAGGACAAGTTTTTTTTTTGTCATTGAAGATGCATCTCTAGGTATGGCATAAGCATCCCAATTTATGTCATATTTAGGATTTTGTTTTGGCACTAATGAAGTCTCCTTAGTGGCATGTAAATTCTTTCCATGAGAATTCACTAACCCAACTTAATAAAAAATGAAAATTCTATTTAAGTTAATTTACTTATTCAATTCCATGCCAATCAGGCAACCAAAGAACTATTTTTGTGGAGCTAGAAAAATAATACCAGACTTGATATGAAAGGACAAAAGATCAAGAATATCAAGGAAATCAATGAAAAAAATATGTGAAGGAGGGTGGCCTAACTGTACCAGATTTCAAGCTATATTACAAAGTGGTAATCATCAACACAATCTAGTACTGGCTAAGAAACAGAGTGGTGGAATGGTGGAATAGATGAGGAAAACAATACACAGTAGCAAATGACCATAGAAATCAATTGCTTGATAAACCCAAATAACTAAGAACTCATTATTTGACAAAAAATTCTAGGAAAATTGAAAACTGTTTGGCAGAAACTAGCTATAGACCAACATTTGAAATCGTATAATAAAATAAGATCAAAATGGGTAAATTATTCAGATATAGAGGGTAATATAAGCAAATTAGGAGATCATGGAAAAATTTAGCTGTCAGGTCTATGGATAAGGGAAGAGTATACAACCAAACAAAATGTAAAGGGGATCACAAGACATGAAATAAATATTTTTGATTGCATGACGTTAAAAAAATGCATAAACAAACCAATGCAGCCAAAATAAGAAGGAAAACAGGAAACTGCAGGAAAATGTATAGCAAGTTTCCCTTATAAAGGTATCATTTCTCAAGTATATAAAGAAGTGAGTTAAATTTATAAGAAAAAATTTGAGACGTTCCCCAAATGATAAATGGCCAAAGGATATGAACAGGCATTTTTCAGAAGAAGAAATCAATACTATCAATAGTCACATGAAAAAATATTCTAAATCACTCTTATTTAGGGAAATATCAATTCAAACAACTCTAAGGTACCAACTCATACCTAAAATGTTGGCTAAAAAGACAGAAAAGGGAAATGATAAATACTGGAAGGAATGTGGGAAAATAGGAACACTAATGGACTCTTGGAGTTGTGAACTGGTTCAACCATTTTTGGGGAAAAAATGTGCTCAAATAGGTATAAAACTGTGCATATCCTTTGACACAGCAATACCACTACTAGTTCTGTATCTCAAAGGGATCAAACAAAGTGGAAAAGACCTATTTGTACAAAAATATGTATTGCCACTCTTTTTGTGATGGCAAAGAATTGGATGTTGAGGGGAAGCTCACTAATCATGGAATGGCTGAACATGTGGCAAAATTATTGGGATGAAATACTATTGTGCTACAAGAAATGATGAGCAGGGTGGTTTCAGAAAAATCTTGAATGACTTACATAAACTGATACAAAATGAAGTGAGCAGAACCAGGAAACATTGTACAAAATATATCATAGCAATGATCAACCGTGAAAAACTTAGCTATTTAGATCAAGACAATGATCCACAATCATTCCTGAAGTCTCATGAGGGAAAAGGCTATCCACCTCCAGAGAAAGAACTGGTTCTGAGTGCAGATTGAAGCATACCCCTTTCACTTTCTTTTTCTTGTATTTGTATGTGTTTTTGCAAAACATGGCTAATATGGAAACATGTTTTCCAAACTTCACATGAATAATTCATATCATATTACTTGCTTTTTCAATGGGGTGTAGGAGAGAGTTCAGAGCTCAATTTTTAAAATGAATGTTAAAATATTTAAATATAATTGAGAAATATTTAAGGAAAAAATAAAAATATATTTTAAAAGCCTTTATAGGCTTTACTTGCTTTAAATGTTTAAAAAAATAACTCACTGGCCTAATGATAGAACTGTTAAAATGACTGATTGACACATGGCCAGTCTCAGAACACATGGGTGATATCATTAGTCTAGGCTTTTAAAAATACATTTAAAAGGCAGAGAGGACTGGAACCAAAAAAATACAGATAGGTAAAGAGATACAAATAGAGGTTTGTTTGCAGTTTCCTGGAAGGAAAACTTAGAAATATGAAAAACCTCTCCAAAGAAGCATACAGATCCAGGAGAGGACGTAGTGGTAGCAGAACAATGGATACTGAAACAAGTAGTGAACTTTTAAGACCAAGTCTCCTAGAGAGAAAACAGGAGGAATTCCTGTACAGTCCTGAGTTCCTCATGCCAAGAATGAGCTAGGACATGATGCATAGTGACAGTGAATGAAGAGACCAAATAAACATGAACACAGCCCTTCATTGATGCTATGGTTTAAAAAGTGATATTTTGGTATTTCCTAGCTTTTCTCAGTTCTTTCCCCAGAGGAGGGGGTGGAGGACAACCATAAAGTAGTACTATAAATATGGAGAATTATATAGGACTTTGGCAATGGGGAAGTTGAGGAGAGGATTTGTAAAGAAAGAAAAAGAGATAATTGTCAAAGAGTTACAGCTCAAGTCTTTCATGATTTTCCATGCTTCTTTCAGCTTAAATAAGTTTATCTTGTATTCAGTTATTTTTAGCCTGAGTGCTTTCATGATATGTGAAATCCATTGAACTTCTCTGGAGAGACTTAGGCATCAGTTACATTATGGTGTTTTCAGAGGAAACATTCAATGAGAACATAAGCCAAAAACAATATTTGTTAAAGCCTTAAAAGTGAACCTAGAATGTGTAATCCCAAAGATTTCAGTTCTGTTCAACAAGTGACATCTATCCATCCTCCTCTAAAGGTCAACTTCAATATATAAATGTATTGGAAACTGTGAAAAGAAAGTTCAAATTTTGGTAGCACATATCAAGATAGAAATCATTTAAAGATGGATTCAGTAACAATATGAATGTCTATCATGGCAACAACATTCTAGTTATCTGAAGAGGCTTATCAAAAATTATGTTGCAAAATGATAAAATTGTTAAGTCACAAAAACTTATGAACTAGAGAATAGAGACATTGAAAAAGAAAGTGTAACAAATAAATTATGGTGGATTGGCCTAGAAGACCTCTGGAATCTCTTTTATTATTTTTAATTGAATCTGTTTTTTACTTAAAAAAAATCAGTCTTCTCTCATTCTTGCTCCCTTCTACCACCTTGAAAAAACAAGAAAACAAAACCCACTGCAAATATGTATAGTCAAGCAAGACACAATTTTTCATTGGCCATGTCCATACAAACATGTATACATGTATATGCCCAAATATATACATATGTACACACATATGTATATATGTGTATATACACACACGTGCATAAACCTATATAGACATACACCCATGTATATACATACATACACATACACAGAGAGATACACACATACACACACACACATGCATGCACACACTGAATGCATAACTTTTCTATCGAGGTAGCATGTTTCATCTTGAGTCATTAAAAATAAGGGTGCTCATTATGTTAATCAGATCTCCCAAGTTTTCTAATTTAAAAAAAAGTGTCATTCACATTTTTGCACTTCAAAGTTTCTCGAAAGCTCTGATCTTTTCATCAGGAATGATTAGAAGTTCTCTATTTCATTAAAGATCCATTTTTGGCCCTGTGGCATTATATTCAGGTTTGCTGAGTAAATTGTTATTTGGCTATAAGCCCACATAATTTCCTTCTGAAATATCATATCCCAAGTTCTCTACACCCTTTATAGTGGTGGCTAAATGGTGCATGATACAGACTGTGGTTTCTCACCACTTGAGTTTATTTTTCTTTTTGGCTACTTAGAGTATCTTTCTTTGACACAGAAGTTCTAGATTTTACCTATAATGTAACTTGGTATTTTCACTTAGTTGATGTCTGGTGGATACTATCCCTGTTTTGTTCCCTGGTTCTAAAAGGTCTGGGCAAATTTATTTTAAGATTTCTTTGAGTGGGGAAATTGGAACACTAATGCACTGTTGGTGGAATTGTGAACTGACCCAACCATTCTGAAGAATAATTTGGAACTCTATCAATGGGCTATAAAACTGCATGCCCTTTGATCCAGCAATATCCCTACTAGGTCTGTATCCCAAAGAGATCATAAAAAGTGGGAAAGGACCCACATATATAAAAACATATTTATAGTGGCTCTTTTTGTGGTGGCCAAGAATTGGAAATTGAGGGGATGCCCATCAGTTGGGGAATGGCTGAACAAGTAGGATTATATGAATGTAATGGAATGCTATTTTCTATAAAAAATGATGAGCAGGTAGATTTCAGAAAAACCTGGACTGTCATGAACTGATGCTGAGGGAAGTGATCAAAACCAGGAGAATGCTGCACACAGTAACAACACTGTGCAATGATCAAATCTGATAGACTTAGCTCTTCTCAGTAATACAATGATCAATACAATGAGCAAGACAATTCCAAAAGATCGATATGAAATATGCTATACATATCCAGAGAAAGAACTACAGAGTCTGAATGCAGACTTTTCTTTCTTGTGATTTTTCCCTTTTTTTCCCATTCTTCTTTCACAACACGACTAATATGGAAATATATTTAATATGATTATACATGTATATCTTATATTTGATTACATGCTGTCTTAGGGAGGGGGGAGAGAAAGGAGGGAGAAGAATTTGTTTAAGTCAAAATCTTATAAAATTGAATGTTAAAAACTATATGTAATTGGAAGAAAATGAAATACTAAATACTAAATACTAAAAAAAGGAAGACAAAGACCTTAGAAATAAACTCTTTTAGCATCCTCATTTTATATGTTAGAAACCTATAGCCTAGAGAGAAGTGATTTGCTCAAGGTAATTGGGGTCGCAACAACTATGTAGTTGTGTGTATTTATATATGTATGTGTATTTATACATATAGACACATATATATAACTATTTGTTGTAAGATGGAAGTTTCTTCAGGGCAAGTAGTATTCATTTTATCTTTATATCCCTAGCACATGGCACAATGCCTTGCATATAGTAGGTAATTAATAAAGGCTTGATGGATTGGGGGAAAAGAAAACTTTGAAGTAGGATTTCTAAGCTCTTTTTTTGGCCATGATATTCAGACAACCTAATGATTCTTGACATTTTCTGTTCCTGATCTGCTCTCCAAGTCAGTTGTTTTTGCTATTAAGACACCTTTCATTTTCTTTTATTTTTTAAGTCTTGACTTAGTTTTACTATTTCTTTTTGCTTCATGTATCTTTGATTTCTATTCAGTCCATTTGCATTTTCACGGAGTTTATTGTTTAGGCAAGGTTTTATTGCTCTTCTGCCAGGTTATTAATTCCTTTTCACATTCTTCCACATCTCATTTTTTTTTATCATTTTCCCCTCAAGTACTCTCATTCCATTTAAATATATATATATATATATATATATATATATATATATATATATATATATATATATATATTTGGGGGCAGGGCAGCTAGGTGATGCAGTGGATAGAGCACTGGCCCTGAAGTCAGGAGGACCTGAGTTCAAATCCAGCCCCAGACCAAACACTTGTCACTTACTAGCTGTTTGACCCTGGGCAAGTCACTTAACCCCAATTGTGTGTGTGTGTGTGTATGTGTGTGTGTATCTATCTATCTATATCTATATCTATATCTATATCTATATCTATATCTATATCTATATCTATATCTATATCTATATCTATATCTATATCTATATCTATATCTATATCTATATCTATATCTATAATCTCTATCTCTATCTCTATCATCTCTATCTATCTCTCTATCTCTATCTCTATCTCTATCTCTATCTCTCTATCTCTATCTCTATCTCTATCTCTATCTCTATCTCTATCTCTATCTCTATCTCTATCTCTATCTCTATCTCTATCTCTATCTCTATCTCTATCTCTATCTATATTAAGCTCTTAGAAAAAAATCTTGCTTTCTCTTTTCCAGGAATTCTAGTTGAGTTTGTATCCAAGCTGTGTTTTCTCTGAGGCAATGCATGTAGATATTTTGGAGTCATTCTGTTCTGCATTTGTGTCTTTAATATCTCGCACCATAATGGTAATTATGGTGTGTTTTTTGGGGGTTGTTTTTTTTGGGAGATCTTCCAAACTCTGCAGCATTTCTGGAGAGAAAATTCAGAATAGTCCTGTTGCTATTTTCTTGTGGTATTTAGTGTTGAATTATTCCATGACACCAGGGAGAGGCTGGCGTACAGCCTCTTCCTGTGTGCTGGTGTGCTCCATTGGGAGTACGCACTTGGCTGTTCCTGTCTCCAATACCCAAAGACTGCAATGTCTATCTATTTATGTTGAGCTGGATTAGACAAACGATTTGCTGTGATTTGTTCTGGATTTCTACGTCAAGATCCGGTGAGGTGCATTTTCTATGTCTGTTGGAGGAATTTTTGGAGAAGAACTTTTGACTACATTGTTTTCTATTACTACACAATTTGGTCTCCAGTCAATGGGATACCTTCTAACACAGGGAGAGGCTGCCTGCTCATCATGTCTTATAGAGCAATAGTATTCCATTACATACATATACCACAACTTGTTCAGCCACTCCCCAACTGATGGGTGAAAGCTTTCAGCAATCCCAAAGTAGTCTGATTCTGGGGGAAAGGTCTGATTGCTGCCTTTCTGGTCTGAGCTTTGTAAGTTTTTGACTTGGGTTTCAGTCAGAGCAAGAGTAGTCTGCTGCTTGGCTCCACCCCATCAGCCAATGGAAAGCTCTGTTGGATCAGAGCAGCATAATTGTAGACTCTCTTTTGGCCTGGTTGTTCCTCTGTAGACTATGCTAGACTTTGAAAGTGATACTCTGCATTACACCTGAGTTCCAAGCCATACCACTGTTGCTATTGCTACTGCTGCTGTTGGCTTCTGAATTTCCTCATTTCTCTGTTCAGTGCCAAGGGCCTCCATAACCAGGAAAGCTATTGCCAGTGTATGGTAGGTTCCTTTCTCACTCCTCCTTGGACCTGAGACCTGGTACTAGATAGTGGGCCACAAAACTGCCAGTTGGAACCTGTTGTCACATTGCTTTGGTCTAAGTCTGGGCTTGTCCTGATATGGTTTTGTGTACAGCCTCGTCCTGGGTGCTGCAGTGCTCCACTAGGAGTATGCACCTGGCCTATTCCTGTATCCAATACCCAAAGAACACAATGTCTGTCTCTCTATGTTGAGCTGGACTGGACAAATGATTTTTTGTGACTTTTTCTGGATTTCCACATAAGGATTCAGTTAGGTGCATTTTCTAGGTTGGTTAGGAAGAGTTTTTGGAGAGGAGCTTTTGACTTCATTGCTTCCTATCACTATGCCATTTTGTCTCCAGTCACTGCGATACTGTCTAACAATGAATTTATGAATGTATTATCCTATATTATACTCTCATACCTTTCTCTGACTGCTTCATGGAT
Source organism: Phascolarctos cinereus (assembly GCF_003287225.1). Classification (NCBI taxonomy): domain Eukaryota; kingdom Metazoa; phylum Chordata; class Mammalia; order Diprotodontia; family Phascolarctidae; genus Phascolarctos; species Phascolarctos cinereus. The sequence continues at coordinate 133,574,170 of NW_027556098.1, forward strand.
CCCTTTTTTTTTAAAGGAAAAAACTCAAGTTCATTAAATTTAGGTATCATGCCTTCTAGCAATTTATGCATTCATACATTCAATCATTCATTCACCTTACAAAAATGTACTGTACAATCATCACCTAAGCTCTGAGTGTATAATAAGAATGTGATAATACTTGAATGAGTCATCTTAGATTAGTCAATATAAAACATGATTCAGCAACAAAATGCATTCCACTTCTACGATGAAATACTGTGTTTAAGTTTTCAGATATGGCATCAAAAAGAAGGTAGATGAGTAGTCAGATACTATATAGTGGCTACTATTCTGGTCCCAGAGAAATCATTTAATGTAGAAAACATGGGTCTTTGATACTTTTTTTAAAATTTTGAAATAGTTCTTAAACTTGGAGCAGGCCTATTGTTTTCACCGTAGTACTTACAATTTAGAAGTCATTTTCCTAGTATGAGCATACTGGGTTGAGATTTTGAAGGATTGGTTTTGAACCCAAGGGATAATGGTGTCTACAAAACAGAGGTTTATATCCTAACTAGGAGGGTTTATTGGTATTATAAGTGGCACCTCTGTGAATAGAAGTGGGTTAGGTTGGATTGAGCAGGGCAAGTAATGTATTATGTTCCCTTAATGTGACAGAGACCAAAATATCCTACTGCTAGGCATTTACCCAGAGGGAGCAAAAGAAAAAAAAACTGAAAGATCTCATATACACCAAAGTATTGATGGCAACACTTTCTTTGGTGTGTTATAGCAACAAATTGAGAAAAAATGGATATTTACTGATTGAAAAATAGTAAACAAATTGGGACATAAATGTAATGAATTGTTATTGCATAGTAAGAAGCAAAGAATTTGAAGAATTCAAAGAAACTTACATATTAGAACTGATGCAAAGTGAGTAAGCAAAATTTAAAAAAAAATACTATAGAAATTACTATGCAATTACTATAGTACATAATATAATGAATAATAAAACAGCAGTGAACATTATAAAATGATGAGAAATTTGGCCTGGAGAAGATATGGGAAAATGCACCCCCCTCCTTTCATTGAAATGGTAGGGAATCTTCCACAGATGTGGAATCTTACATATGCTGTCAGACATGATTGATTCAATCTTTGTAACAAGGGAGCTGTTGAGGAGGGAAGAAAGAGATACATTTGGAAACACAATACAATGTTTTGAGGTTTTTGTACTCTGTTTTTTTCTATATCTTTTTAGAAATATTCCTTTAAAAAGCTGATTGATGTTAATTCCCTAATTTATATTGAGAAGAGTTAGCAAAACGATGTCAGAGAACTGATAAAATTGTATTAGGTAAATGATTTATATTGAAGGAATAATGGATAAGGGCTCAGGAGCAATAGTGCTAGAAGGAAGTAATCTAGAACCTCTCAGGGTTATCTTTAGAACTTTGGAAGTTGGAAGTGGGGTAGAGACTTAGTAGCCTTATTCTGGGGACCTAAGCCAGCAATGTGAGTGTGGGTAAGGAGAGTCATCCCTAGAGCTTACGTGTTACATCAGGAAAGAAATGGATCAAGACAATTTATGGCTTGAATAAGGTAGCAGGTTTTGAAAATAAACCTGCAAAAATGAATAGCATTTCTATACCTTAATAACAAAACATAGGAAGTAACAATAGAAAGGGAAATCTCATTCAAAATAACTACAACATGTATAAAATATCTGGGAATGAATTTGTCTTTATATGGATGCAATTACAAAATGTTCCTTAAGGAAATATGCAACCTAAATAATCAGAGGGATATTGGACGCTCATGGCTGGCCTGGGCCAATATGATGAAAATGACAATACTGTGAAAATTAATTGACAGATTTAATGCCATTCTAATCAAACTAGTGAAAAAAATTCTTTATAGATACAGACAAAAGGCACAAAATTAATTTGGAAAAATTCATATTTTGATTTGGTTGAATTGTTTTCTCCCTCATTTGTACTCTTCCTCATAAGAAATGGTTTCCTCATAGTAGAGATATATAGGGAAATATAAAGTGATGTTAAACTGAAAAATACAATTTTTTTCTTTGAAAAGAATCATTACACCTTTTTTTTTTACTGATGAAAAACTGAGTTAACTAAGGTTAAACAGCTTGTCCAGTGCTTTTGTTGTTCAACCTTTTGAGTCAAACTCTTTGTGACCCCATTTAGGGTTTTCTTGTCAAAGATACTGGAGTAGCTTGCCATTTCCTATTCTATGTCACCTTACAGGTGAAGAAATGGAGGCAATCAGAGGTTAAGTGACTTGCCCAAAGTCACACAGCTAGTAAGTGTCTGAGGTAAGATTTTAAATCAGGAAGATGAGTCTTTCTGACTCTAGACCTAGCACTCTATCCACTGTGCCACCTAGCTGTCTTTGCCTGTTACATTGTTATTAAGTTACTTAATGAAAATTTGATCATAGTTCATCTGAATTCTAGTCCAGAGAAACTTCAGACAAAAGTTTGGAGGACTTTCCATGAAAATCCACCTAGAAGTTATGGGATTGTGGACAAGTCCCAGCAGAGTCAAACATTTAAAAAAAATACAATTTGTCAGTTATGCTCAATTCTACATGTATTACAAAAGCTAGATTAAGTGCTTATTAAGAGCAGTTGAAGACAATTGGGGAAAAAATACCAGTTGTGCCCTGGTGTTTATATTCTTTCAAGTCTTGCTCTAAATTATTCGTACTGTTTATACTAATTACAGTTAATGTTTATTCTTTTATATTTTAAGAAGGCTCTTTTTAAAAAAAGCACCACATGCAATTAATGTTCTGTCCTCTAAGTGAATAATACATATGAAACCTATCATATTACAAGACCAAAACCTGTGTACTACTAATGAGGTCTATAGGGTTAGGGGTGTGGAACCCCAAAATCATGACAGATGGGTCCTCCGTTTAAGAATTCAACGCACTCTTTCAGCAAGAGAAAAAGTTTATTGGAGATAAATTATGCAGGCCAGACTCTTAAGGAATCTGAAGATTAGTTCCTATAAGGATGAGCTGGCATGAGAAAGTGTCAGCCTTTAAATGGGGGCCAGGGTAGATCTTATATACACTCAAGTAATTTTGGGTGACCAGAGGAGGGGCTGGGAAGAGGGTCTGGGTGATTTAGGGAGAATTCAGATTGGAATGTCTGAGAGAATGAATAGGCAATGGGAATAGATAATGGGAATGTCAGGGAAGTTGAATAAGAATAGATAACGAAGGGAACTGGAAGGAATAAGTTTGAAGGGCATCTGAATAAGATCAATAGATGGGACTAGGGCTTTGAAAGGGAGATAAGGAGAGTTGATAAAGAAAAGCCATTGAGCGGAATACAGCCTCAGGCAACTGTTTGAGACCAGAGTGAGGTTAAAAAAAAAAGTTAAGGGTTTTCTGAGGCTTGTAGACAAATGGAAGTCAAATTCTTTTTGGGGGCTAAGGGCAAAGGTCTCAGCTTGGTCCCATACCCCATCACTACCATATACCTAATTACCACTTACACTAATAGAAGGCAAAATATTAAGGAAAAATAAATAATCTGTAGTGCCAGTCTTCCAAACCCAAACTTAGAAAGTAGTAGCAAACCTGATAGAGTGTCAATATAGCATCAACTTTCAACTTTCAGTGATTTTTCCACTGATGGGAATGGATTTGCATGCAGTTATATACATTCTTACCTGCTTGCCATTTTTTTAATGACACACATATTTAGCAAATGTATCTTAAAACAAAACCTGTCAAGGTTCCTCCTATTGGTTTTAATTTTTACTTACAACTTCAATAATGTGAAAGTATGTTTAATGAGAATGTAAATGTAAAGCCTATATCAGATTGTGCACTGTCTTGGGGAGGGTGGAGGGGAGAAAGGGGGAGAAAAATTTTCAGCTCAAAAGCATATGGAAGTGATTGTTGATAAATCAAAATAAATTAATAAAATTAAAAAAAACCATCAACATAAGGACTCTCATTAATAGAATCTCTGGCTCATGGCATAGAATTACCAATTGTGTAAGATTTATTTAATAGAATCAGTATGTAACCTTTAAACTAGCATTAGTGAAAGGGAGTAGAAGAAACTAGCTTTTTAAAAAGTGAAGCACATACATATAGAATTTTTTTGAGTTGATACGGATTTAGAGAAGAATGTTCTTCTCTTGGTAGGTATAAATGAATTTTCACATCTTCAAAGATTTTTACAAGAGTTTAGATTTGAAGGATTAAGCCTGTGGGCAGGAGAGAGGTGTGACCTAATGAATTGTGGAGATTTTGAGTGCTAGGAGGCTGCCATGTTCCACTTATACCTAGACATTTGAAAGTCAGTGGAACATAGTGTCCTTTCACACAATGATATCAAATTGGGTTAGAGTTCACCAGGATGATGTCTTGACTTATAAGCAAGGAAGAGCTAGGCAAAATTATCAGTTTCACTCTTTCCTCCATCATCACAAGAGTTCAGTGGCAAGACAAAAGTAAAGATGACTGGGATGGCTTAGGATGCAGTGGGTGACCTTAGCCTTTTTAAACTAAGGTGTTTCCCAGGTCTCAGCATATCCATGGAAATGCCCATTCAATGATTTAGGGCTAGGTAAGAATTGAGAGGAAAAAAAAGCCTATTTTGCCATCACAAAGGAATCAGCCTAGGAGGGGAAGACCCTCACAGTTTCTGGCCAAACAGAAACAATTGCTATTTACACTTACCCTGAGCCAAAAAAACCCAAACAATGAGCAAGTGAGGCTTGGGCTGGGACCTACTATTGGCCAATCAGTGAAAGCCAGAGTGATTTGGATTTAAAGGCTTAGTCAAGCAGCTCTATTTGAATCACAATGAGCTTTTTTCAAATCCTGTTTTTTTCAGAGCTATAATTTATGGAACCATAAATGAAAACTGTAAAACAAAGAGTTAATTGTTTCAGCTTTTTGAAAAAAAAAATAAGAAATTTTTAAAAAATCTAGTCCCCAAACCCCAAGTTATCTTACAAAATATAAGCGACCAAAAATATAAGCACCTAAAAAATTATATTCCTTTGGACAGAGGACCCACATGTAAGGGTATGTGGACAGAGGGACCACGTGTGATTAAAGCAAAATAAGGAGGATCAGGAGAAGGAGGAGGAAGAGAAGAAGGAAAAGAAATAGCAGCATTGTCCAACTTGAACTAGCAGGTTGGGGCCCCAGACAGCAGCTATTATTACTCACAAATTATTGTTCATACTTCATTCTCAAAGAGAAGCAATGACATCATGATGGCGATGTATTGATTTGTGAGTGAATTGGATTTAATTGAAGAACAAGAGTTCATATTCACTAGCTGTATGACCCTGCATAAATCCCTGAACCTTTTTGCCTCAGTTTCTTTATCTGTAAAATGAATTGTAGAAGGAAATGGCAAATCACTCCAATATCTTTGCCAAGAAAACTCCAAGTACTGTCACAAAGAGTAATAGGACAAAGAGTTAGTCATGACTAAAACAAATGAACAATAGCAACCATCAATATAAAGTGCTCTGCTGTTTCTGTGTATCTCATCTCTCTTGTTTTACCACTGTTTCCAGAACTCTCAAAGGTAGAGAGGGTTACACCTGGCTGGAAGAGAACTGTAGGCTACAAGTCTTTTCATTCCAGTATTGAAATGTAAAAAAAAAAAAGCTACTTTTATTGCTCTTGAATATAAGGATGAATACTTGCATTCATCTTGTTGGTCAAGGAAGGCCAATCAAAGTCTCAAAACATTCAGCTGTCAGCTGAAATAGAGCCCTTCTCTGACCAATTAAATTAGTGTTCTAAAAAGAAGCCTTACCTGCACAAATGGACCAGTTTGGGTGATGAATGACCATTAATCAGATTTGGTCTCATATCTTTTATATGAGTTGGCATTTTATAGACTTTCTATAGTCTCTGACAAGAAAAAGAGAATACTTAGTGTTGAGGGTAGAGAGTTGGGATGTGGAATCAACAGGGTGTGAGTTCATTGTGAATGGAAGGATGTCTGTGACATTCAGGCTATCTCAAAACTATCCAAACAATAAACAGAACTCCATTTTAAAATAGAAATAAAATGCTTTAAAGAATAAGGAGTTAAGGGCTAGAAGCAAAACAGATTAAATTAATTCTGCTGGTTCATCATATACAGGAGGGAAGGGCAAAACTTTATTCGGTTGATTTATATTATTTTTTGTCATAACTATAATAAAATGCTGATTTTGGTTTGGCCATTAAGATATACCATGGGGGTTAGGGTGGGGGGGTCACATAGATCAGAGGAAATCTGGTACAATGTAAACAGCATTGTATCTACCGGAGATCTGGGCTCTACTCCACCTTTGTCATCAAGTAGGTCTGTGATATTGGACAATTTAATTCAAGTTTCTGGGCATCAGGTCACTTAACCATTAAATGGAGTCAATGAGACCTTAACTATCTAAAATCATGGTGTAGAACCTGGTGCTGCCTTGACATTCCTTCAGAACTTTGATTCCATGGTATCTCCCTATTTGTCTTATTCTTGGCTACATGCCACTTAAATTCATCATCAACTTCCTGCTTAGTCATTTCAGCCAGTCAGTTCACAGGCATTGGCTGAGTGCTGACTTTGTGCTAAGCCCTGTGCTAGGAATTATGGGGGGAAAAAAGAATAAAGAAATGCTATTTCTACTTTAAGGAAACCAATACTCAAGATGCATTTACAACACCTTTCTGTAGGTTGCTTAAATATTCCCTTCTACATCAGAATCAGCATGTTGAAATCCAAGACTTTCTTATTAAAGTTGTTTGAAAATATTGGGGATTCACTCCCATTATTATATAAAACAAACACCTACCCATAACATGCATGGGTAAGTTAATCTATGAATGAATGAATGAATGAATGATATCTTTCCATTGACAGAGGACTATGACTAATTGTGATATCTTTGCCCAATGGGAAATAGCAGTTAGCCTAAGTAGAGGAGGCAATTCTTCAGATGTTAGCAATTCCTGCTACTTTCCTAACCATTTCTGCTTTCTAATATGTATGTAATTTAGAAGTCTCTATTTGTCTCCAATAGACACATGAATTATTGATTGCATTATAAAATGAGTGCATTTGGTAGAGAGGAGGGGGAAACAATAGTGGAATGAAAAACCTAAGGCATTTTCATATAAATGACTTCAATTAAACTTTCAAAAAATGTATTTGTCAACAGGCTGCACACTGAACTTGCAGCACATATTCTAGATCTGGCTGAGCTATGTAAGAAACCTTAAAACTGTAAATTATTAAGCCAAATTAATCCATCTTGGATTACCCAAAACAGAAAAGAGAGCATATCACAAGTGGGTAAAGTGCCAGAATTTAAAAGTTTTATCAAATCATTCTCCATGCAAAAATTCCTAGAAAGTACCAAGAGCCCAGAGAGAAATCACTATAGCCATAACTTTTCTACTTTCTTCTGAAAATCCAGAGGACCTTTTTTCCATCTTTTAAAAGGTCTTTTACACCAAGATCACAGAAACAAGTAGGATCTTCAAGAAAATGGGATATTCTAATTAAGAGCGTAAACTCTGAATAGATTTTAAAAAAACAAAAAAAAAACCCCATAATATCTAAAAGAAAATTTTAAAAAGAATGTAAGCTCACCTTGGGAAATTTCATCTCTGCACTTCTAAACCTTTTAGCACTCTCAGCATACGAATGACACAGGTCAAACATAAAAGGAAAAGGAAACCTGGTCAAGTAGGCGTTACAAATATTTTCTGAGTGGTTTGGACAAGAACAGAGAAATGGAAGAGAAAATGATTGCATGGTGATGTAATCTTTATAGAAATATATGTTTAGCTTGCTTAGTGTATGACACATGAACTTGTGACTGAATTCCAGATTATAGTAAAAGCAGCCTTCAATGGATCTTACACAAGGTAATTGGTGATAGTGATTAAGTCAAATCATGATGAAGTGGAATGAATGCAAGAATTGAAGTTAGGAGAGATGTGGCTTCAACTGTTGAAGTAGGAACTGGTTAGGAAATAGGGGGAATCTTAGCCTCCCAGACATGGTAGAAAATTTCTGAGAACTTTCAGTCCTGGCATCTCACATACACATCATTTAGTGTTACAAGAAATTTTAGTGATCATCTTTGTTAAGAGATTCCTGGGTATCAGTACCAGAACTACACCTTATTTTTGAGTGTATAGGTTTCCCTAGGTAGTTTTCTTAGATAGTTACTCATGAACTTTTAGAATGAAGTTTAGCTAAAATCATGTAGAAGGCTCTGACCAGCTAACATAGTATCCCAGGGGGAAAATATCTGTGGAGTAAGAGCAAAGTATATCAGGAAAGAGGAAAGATAATGTTCTCACTGGGTATAACAAGAAGGCAAGGATGGATTCTTATCCTCACTGATGGTGGGGGGCTATCATGGATCCACTGAAGTACCAAAGGTCAAGAAAATGTACAAGATACAAACATGAAATAAAAGATTGTTCCAAAACAGAAGTGCAGAGCTTCAGTAAAAGAAAACAACATATCAATAATTCTTGAGGAACTATACTATCTCTACAATGTATTCCATTGATTGTGTAATTAATGTGGAGGATTTATGGAACTCTTAATTTGACAACATCTCCAACAGAACTATTCTGACACAGACTCTAGGAAAACAACAAAAGTAATTTAATTCAAAAAATGTCACTTAGGTTCTTTGTACAGAGCACTGGGCTAGAAACTAGAGGAGATATACAGCTTAAAGAAATCTGGGGCATTTATAAGCCCATTAAGGGAATGTGACACCCAAACAAATAATTTAATTCTTTAATTCACATATCTATATGAATACTCCCTGAATCTAGAACAGATATTAACTCTAATACTTAAATAGATATGACTTGTGAGAGTGACTGGAACCAAATGAGTTGCCACTCATTTGTCACAGTAAATTTGGTGATAGTTCTCTGAACTGAGCTAGACCAGTTATTGGATGCAAAAATCCAGTCTCTTATCCAACTATGTTGGACTACCATATAAAATAATACTTGCTAAGTGTTTGAAAAACATCATGGTATAATAAAAGCTCATTGGACTTGGATTCATTAGACATCTAGGTTTCTGTTCATCACACACAATTCTCATCTCCCATATCTGTGCCTTTGCACTGGCCACCACCATGCCTGGAATAAACGCCCTCATCACTTCCATCTCTTAGAAACCCTAGTTTACTTCAAAACTCAGTTTAAGCACTGCCTTCTACATGAAACCTTTCTTTGACTATTCGTTTCCATAGCTACTGGTGTCTTCTTTACAAAATAACCATATATTTAGTTTGTATATACTGATCTATGTTATGTGCTATTGATCCCAATAGAATGTAAGAGGAGGGACTGTTTCTTTTATGTCTTTGTATACACTCCCACTTAGGATATTGCATGACTCATAGCAGGTGCTTAATAAATGCATATTTGTTGATGGACTGACTGAATGACTGATCTTGTGATCATGGAAAAATCACTTAAATCTGCTGATGCCCAAATTCCTCAACTGTAAAATGGAGATAGTAACAGTTTTGGTATGAAGATCAAATGAGATGATATATGAAAAGTCTTACAAAATTTTAAACTACTAATAAATATTAGTTATTACTAAGAATTATACAACCATAATGCTATGGTCTAAAGAGAAAAAAGTTTGCTGGAGAAGGTGGCATTTTTTTAATATAAATTTATTTATTTTTAGTTTTCAATATTCACTTCCACAAGTTTTTGAGTTCCAAATTTCTCACCCCTACCCCACCCCAAGAAGGCATGCATTCTGAATACCCCTTCCCCTGTTCTGCCTTCTCTTCTATCTCTCCCCCCTCCCTTCTCTTATCCCCTTCCCCTTCTATTTTCCTGTAGAGCAGGATAGACTTCTGTACCCCATTTCCTATATTTCTTATTTCCCAGTTGCATGTGAAAACATTTTTTTAAAACATGTGTTTTTAAAACTTTGAGTTCCAAATTTTCCCCTCCGTCCCCACCCACCCTCATTGAAAAGGCAAGCAACTCAGTATAGGCTGTACATGTGCAGTTATGCAAAACACTTCCTTAGTAGACATGTTGTGAAAAACTAACTCTATTTCCCTTAATCTTATGCTGCCCTCCCATTTATTCTATTCTTTCTTTTGACCCTGTTCCTCCTCAGAAGTATTTGCTTCTGATTACCCTCTTTCCCAATCTGTCCTCCTCTCTATCGTCCCCCTGCTCTCTTGTCCCCTTCTCCCCCTATTTTCCTGTAGGGTAAGACAGATTTCCATACCCAATTGAATGTGTATGTTATTTCTCCTTAAGCCAAATCCTATGAGAATAAGATTCCCTCATTCCCTCTCACCTTCCCCTGTTTTCCCTCCACTGTGAGAGACTTTTCTTTTCTGTTTTTTTTGTGAGATAATTTACCCCATTCTACCTCTCCCTTTCTTCTCCAGTATCATCCTCTCTCATCCCTTAATTTTATTCTCCAGATATGACCCCTTAATCTTCAACTCACCCTGTGCCTCTATCTATCTATCTATCTATCTATCATCTATCTATCTATCATCTATCTATCTATACATACAATTTTTTCCTTCAACTACCCTAATACTGACAAAGTTCTCATGAGTTACAAATATCATCTTTCCATGCAGGAATGTAAACAGTTCAATCTTAGTAAGTCTCTTATGATTTCTCTTTCCTGTTTACCTCTTCATGTTCCACTGGAGTCCTGTATTTGAAAGTCAAATTTTCTGTTTAGCTCTAGTCTTTTCATCAGGAATGCTTGAAAGTCCTCTATTTCACTGAATGACCATTTTTTCCCCTGAAGGATTATACTCAGTTTTGCTGGGTAGGTGATTCTTGGTTGTAATCCTATGTCCTTTGCCCTCCAGAATATTATATTCCATGCCCTGTGGAATGTAGAAGCTGCTAAATCTTGTGTTATCCTGATTGTGTTTCCACAGTACTTGAATTGTTTGTTTCTGGCAGCTTGTAATATTTTCTCCTTGACCTGGGAACTCTGGAATTTGGCTATAATATTCCTAGGAGTTTTCCTTTGGGAATCTCTTTCAGGAGGAGATCTGTGGATTCTTTCCATTTCTATTTTGCCCTCTGGTTCTAATATATCAGGGCAGTTTTCCTTGATAATTTCTTGAAAGATGATGTCTAGGCTCTTTTTTTGATCATAGCTTTCAGATAGTCCAATAATTTTTAAATTCTCTCTCCTGGATCTATTTTCCAGGTCAGTTGTTTTTCCAATGAGATATTTCACATTGTTTTCTAATTTTTCATTCTTTTGGATTTGTTTTACAGTGTCTTGATTTCTCATAAAGTCACTGTCTTCCAATTGCTCTATTCTAATTTTTAAGGAAGTATTTTCTTCAGTAATCTTTTGGAGTTCCTTTTCCATTTGGACAATTTTTCTTTTTAGGGCATTTTTCTCCTCATTGGCTTTTTGGACCTCTTTTGCCATTTGGCTTAGGCTGTTTTTTAAGGTGTTATTTTCTTCAGTATTTTTTTGGGTCTCCTTTAGCAAGCTGTTGACTTGTTTTTCATGATTTTCTTGCATCACTCTCATTTCTCTTCCCAGTTTTTCCTCTACTTCCCTTACTTGCTTCTCAAAATCCCTTTTGAGCTCTTCCAAGGCCTGGGACTGATTCGTATTTCTTGGAGGCTTTGGATGTGTGAGCTTTGATTTTGTTGTCTTCTTCTGGATGTATATTTTGATCTTCTTTCTCACCAAAGTAAGATAATATAGTCTGACTCTTTTTGTGCTGCTTGCTCATGATCCCAGACAATTACTTGAGTTGTAAACTGTTTGTTAAGGTAAGAGTCTGCTTCCAATGTGGAGAATGTACTGTCCCAAGCTTCAGGGGTTTGTGTAGCTGTTTTCAGAGATACTTGTAGGGACCTGTGAATTTTCAGTTCTTCCAAGGTGGTATGATAAGGGGCGAGGTGTTTGCTCCTTTCCTGGCCTGTAACCATAAGTATTCATTTCTGTCCCATAACTGTGAGGAAGGGTTCTTCTCCACAGCCACTACAAGCTCCACCACACCAGTGTTCCTCCTCACCCCAGGACTGCCACCCAGAACTGTGACCCAGATCCACACACGGGCAAAGCAAGAGCTTCCTGCCTCAGCACTGGAAAAGAGGTCCCTGCAATCCCTCTTTGATCAGCCACTGGATTCCCCCTCAGTCTGTGGGCCAGAATCTCAGGAAGCAGCTGCCCCCCCAGGGCCGTGCTCTTGGGGAATGGAGTTGAAAGCCCGCCTTCCTCTCTGACCACTGACAGAAACAGAGTTTTCCCACTGACCTTCTAAGTTGTCTTTGGCATTCATGGATTGAGCAGTCTGGAAACCTCCACAGCTGCCTGCGATTCAGTCCTCTGAGGCCTGCTCCAGGTTTGCTGCAGCCTGTGTGCCCATGCTGTGCTCCTTTCTGATTAATCATCTAGGTTGTCTTGGACTGGAAATTGGTTTCACTCTGTCTTTTTGTGGGTTCTTCTGCTTCAGAATTTGTTGAGAGCCATTTTTTATGAGTATTTGGAGGGGTTTGGGGGAGAGCTCAAGCAAGTCACTGCTGTCACTCCACCATCTTGGCTCCGCCCCCCCGAAGGTGACATTTTAAATAGATTATAAAGTATGTTTAGAAATTCAACACATTGAGATACAAGTGGGATCTTCCAAGTGCACAGAATTTTTTTTGAAAAAGCACAGAAATTATCACTGTTATTCAATATTGTGCTAGAAATGTTAGCTGTAGCAATTAGAGAAGAAAAAGAAATTGAAGGAATTAGAATAGGCAGAGAAGAAACAGAGCTATCACTCTGCAGATGATATGATGGTATATTTAAAGAATCAAGTAAAAAATTACTTGAAATAATAAATATATTTAGCAAAGCTGAAGGATATAAAATAAACCCACACAAATCATTGACAGTTCCATATATTACTAATAAAACCCAGCAGCAAGAGATAGAGAAAGAAATTCCATTTAAAATTACTGTAGACATTATAAAATATTTGGGAGTCTACCTGCAAAACAAACCCAGGAACTATATTATAACAATTACAAAACACTTTTCACACAAATAAAATCATATCTAAATAATTGGTGAAACATCAGTTGCTCATGGGTAGGCCAAGCCTAATATAATGAAAATGTCAATTCTACCTAAACTAAGTTACTTATTTGTTGAGGGCCATAACTGGAAAGTCTAAGTATGGGATAAGGAATTTAGGTTAGAGCTTGACTCTTTTCCTTTTCCTACCTGTAAAGACTTAATTATTCAGACAATTTGGCTCACCAACTTTCTCATGCCTAAAAGGTTAGAATACTCTGACCCTTAGACTTTGATGGTAAGCAGGTGTGAACAATTAAGGATGTGCATAAGGGCTGGGGTTAGTCAAGTAAGAATGGTGACAACACCTCAGGGATGATTGTTAGCTTTCCCTGTATGATCCAGACCCTCAGGATAATAAATGGCTCAGTCTTTCACTGACCTGCCTGGCCCACATGTCTCATTTCACATCCCTCCATTTGGTGCAATATTTAGTCACGGGGACACTTATTCACTGCTATACTAATCAAACTACCAAAAATTACTTTATTAGAGCTAGAAAAAATAATAAAATTCATCTGGAAGAACAAAAAATCCAGAATATCAAGGGAACTAATGAAAAGAAATGCAAGGGAAGGTGGCCTAGGTGTACTAGCTCTTAAATTGTATTATAAAGTAGCAATCATCAAAACTACTTGGTACTGGCTAAGAAATAGAGTGGTGGATCAGTGCTATAGATTAGGCATGCGAGACACAACAGTCAATGATTATATTAATCTACTGTTTTATAAATCCAAAGACTCCAGCTTCTGGGATAACAACTCACTATTTAACAAAAACTGCTAGGAAAACTGGAAAAATGTATGACAGTAACAGGGCATAGCCAACATCTTATACCCTATAACAACATAAAGTCAAAATGGGAACAGGATTTATATATAAAGATTGATATTATAAGCAAACTAGAACAACAAGGAATAGTTTGCCTTTCAGATCTGTGGAGAAGGAAAGACTTCATGACCAAACAAGAGATAGAGAACATTATGAAATGCAAAATGGATAATTTTGATTACATTAAATTGAAAATTTTTTGCACAAACAAAACCAATGCAACCAAGATTAGGAGGGAAGCAGAAAAATGGGAAAGAAGTTTTACAAGTGTCTCTTAAAAAGGACTCATTTCTAAAATATATAGAGAACTGTGTCAAATTCATAAGAATACAAGTCATTCCCCAACTGAAAAATGGTCAAAGAATGTGAACAGGCAGTTTTCAAAGAAAGAAACTAAAGCTATCTATAGTCTTATGAAAAAAATGTTCTAAATCACTGTGTATTAGAGAAATGCATATCAAAATGACTCTGAGGTACCACATCACACCTATCAGATTGACTAACATGACAAAACAGGAAAATGATAAATATTGGAGAAGATATGGGAAAATTAGAACACTAATGCATTGTTGGTAGAGTTGTGAACTGATCCAACTGTTTTGGAGATAAATTTGTAACTATGCCCCAAGGGCTATAAAATTTATGCATACCCCTTGACTCAGCAATGCCACTTCTAGGTATGTATCTCAGAGATCATAAAAACAGAAAAAAACATCTGCATGTACAAAAGTATTTATAGCAGCTCTTTTTGTGATGGCAAAGAATTGAAAATTGAGGGGATACCCATCATTTGGGGAATGGCTGAACAAGTTGTGGTATATGGATGTACTATTATGGTATAAGAAATGATGAGATAATTTCACTTCCAGGAGCCAAGATGGTAGAGAAAGAAGTAAGCTCCTTATTAACCTCTAAAAGCCTAGAAAATATCAACCCAGGAAAAACCCTGGAATAGCTGAACCAGAAGAAAGATAGGGTGCAGCAGTATGATAGCTCAGGTAGCTTGAAGAATTAATGGGAAAGGCCCCTCTTGCCCTTGGAAAGGGAATCAGTACAGAATAGGAGGCATCCTATCAAGCTAGCAGAAAGTCTCAGCATACCAGGGGGAAATCCTGAACCTCAAGTGGTAGAACAGGCAAACACCAACAACTGGACCCCCAAGTGCCTCAGTATGGGCAGGGGAACTAGTGGAAACTGGCTCAAAAAATCACCACATGCCTCAGTGTTCTATGGCAGCCACGTCTCCCAGTACCTCAGCAAAACTCTGTGAAGTGCTATAAGGGTTCCCCCCAGATGGAGAAACATCCTGTAGCAGCAAAACATCCGTCTGAAAGGAGCCAAAGAAAGCAAAAGGAAGGAAAGGCCTCAATGTGCAAGCAACCTCCAGGGGGAAGACTACACAATCCTAGCCCCAGAGGTCCAGTGTTGCTGATTCCAGCCCAACAATGGGTAAAGTGCCAGAACCTTACAGCCTCTAAATGCCAGCATTGGAGGCCCCAGCACAAAAAGCCAGTGACCAGGCCCTGGGCTCTCCACACAAGAAGCTTGGGTCAGTGTCCCCCGCTCTCCAACAGGAAAGCTCAATCTCTTTAAAGGCCAGGAAATAAGCAAACACCATTAGCAAAAACAAACATACTATAGATTTTTATTATGGGAACAGTGAAGATCAAGCCAGAAATTCTGAAGAAATTTCTTTTACACATAATACCTCACACTCTTGCTCTACAGATTAAGAAAAAAAAATTTAATTTGGTACCTATTAAGCTAAGTTAACAACGTTGTCAACAAACCTACATCTGGAACATCAAAAGGGAATAAGAACTGGTCTGAAGCCCAAAAAGCCTTCATGGAAGAACTCAAGAAGTACCTTAAAAGTCAAATAAGAGAGGTAGAAGAAAAATTGTGAAAAGAAATAAGAGGTATGCAAGAGAGAGTCAGTAGCTTGGAAAAGGAAGGACAAAAATTAACTGAAGAAAACAACTTCTTAAAAAGCAGAATTGGTCAAACAGAAAAGGAGGCAAAAAAAGCCTCGCTGAGGAGAATTCCTTAAAAAAGAAAATGGGCCAAATGGAAAAGGAGGTACAAAATCTAATAGAAGAAAACAATTTGTTAAAAATTAGAATTGGGCAAGTGGAAGCTAATGACACTGTGAGAGAGCAAGAATCAGTCAAACAGAAACAAAAGAATGAGAAAATAGATGAAAACATAAAATACCTCATTGGTAAAAACAACTGACTTGGAAAATAGATCCAGGAGATACAATTTAAAAATTATTGGCCTACTTGAAAATTACAATGAAAAAAAGAGCCTGGACAGCATCTTTCAGGAAATCATCAAGGAAAACTGCCCTGAGGTCAAAGAACCAGAAAGTAAAATAGCCATAGAAAGAATCCACTGATCACCTCCTGAAAGAGATCCCAAATTGAAAACACCAAGGAATATAATAGCCAAATTCCAAAATTAGCAGGTCAAAGAGAAAATACTGCAAACAGCCAGAAAGAAACAATTTAAATATGATGGAACCACAGTCAGGATTACACAGGACCTTGCAGCTTCTACATTAAAAGATTGTAAGGTATGGAATATGATATTCTGTAAAGCAAAGGAGTTTGGATTATAACCAAAGATCAACTACCCAGTGAAAATTAGCATAATCTTTCAGCGGAAGAGATAGACATTCAATGAAATAAGGGGCTTCCAAACCTTCCTAATAAAAAGACTCCAGAGCTCAACAGAAAATTTGATCTTCAAATACAAGACTCAAGAGAGACATAAAAAGGGAAACACTTTAAAGGAGTACACAAGGAGGTGGTGCGTATAAGTTGACTTTAATGTAATGATAAAAAAAAAAAGAAATGATGAATAAGCAGACTTCAAAAAAACCTGAAAAGACTTACAGGAACTGATACAGAGTGAAATGAGTAGAACTAGGATAACATTGTACACAGTCACAGCCACATTCTGTGCTGACTGACTTTGATAGACTTGGCTTTTCACAGCAATGCAAGAATGTAAGATAACTCCAAAAGACTCATGATAGAAATTTCTATCCTCATCTTTAGAAAGAAGTATGGAGTCTGAAAGCAGATGGAAGCATACTATTTACTCTCCTTTTCCTCTGTTGTTTTGTTTTATTGCTTCATTCATTGTTCCTCCCATTTAGTTCTAATTGTTCTTTACATCCTGACTAATGGGAAAATATGCTTTATATTAATGTATAAGTAGAGCCTGTATCAGGTTGCACAACATTTTGGAGGGAGGAGGTGAGGAGGGAGGAGGATAATTATCAAAACTCAAAATCTTATGGAAGTGAATGTTGAAAACTCAAAATAAATAATCAAGAAAAATAATAAAAAAGAAAAAAAAGAAAAAGAAAATGCATAGGATGTATGGAGGGGAGAAAGATCTTGGATAAACTTATTTTATAATCAACACATATTTTAAAAAAATAAGATTTCTAGTATTTTCTTTTCCCAGAATGGTTCTCTGCTTCTCTTAAGATCCATCAATTGCCCTCAATTTCTTCCCAACTCCACCCTCCATCCACCTCTATCGAGAATTAGGGATCTGATACCTATATGTATCTAGCCCTGTGTTGCTAGACCTTGTGTTAGTTAACTTAATGGGCTGATGTTTTACTGAGTGTTTCTAGGATACAAGAGAGGCAGTTCTGCTAAGATCAAACAGTATAGACACAATTGGGCTTAATTTTTTTTTAACTTATGTAAAGTATAGATAACAGGGGCGATGGATAGAGGCATGGTAGAGCTGAGTAGTCTAAAGCATATGAAAAACAATGACTTGCACATGAGAAATGGCATAAGAAATATTATTAATGTTCTTGTTTTGAAGAAGAGTAAGGAACAAATGATGGCTAGGACGAGTTCTATATTGCTATTCATGAAATTTAAAAATAATCAGTGATAGATATCCAATTCAATGGATAGACTCAATGTAGAGGATTTAGGAAAAGGCAGCTGGCAGAACTATACAAGAGAAGGCAAGAAGGATTTTTGATCTGCACTAATAGTAAAGTAACATCATGGATCCACTGAAAAATCAAAGGTCAAGGATGAGCACAAGAAATAACAATGAAACAAAGGAAGGCTCCAAAACAGATGTTCAGGGGTAGCTAGGTGGCACAGTGGATAGAGCACCTAGACTCAGGAGGACCCAAGTTCAAATCTGGCCTCAGATACATAATACTAGCTGTGTGACTCTGGGCAAGTCATTTAATCCCAAATTGCCTCACCAAAACCAAAACCAAAACAAACAAACAAACAAAAAACACCAAACAGATGTTCAGAGCTTCAGTACAAGGTTGGCATGCATCAATCATTCTCAAAAAACACTATCCTATCTCTTCCATGTGTCAACCAATTTCTCCCCTTCCTCTCTCCCTTTTTAAAAATTTTAGTGTTTCCCTTTACCCCAAGGGAGATGATGCTGTAGGAACTGATAGTTCCAGTTGTTTCATTGCCCTTCTCCCTCAACAACCCAAAAGGCTGTCAAGTCCAAATCTTCGTACTCCTTATCTGTTCAACTCATGGTTACAGCACCCTCCAGATTCTTGACTCCACAGGGGATCCAGAAAAACAAGATAAATGGTCTTTGAAATCATGGTAGTAGCAATATGATTTTTGATATCCAGTTAATAACTGGCCTAATCAAAGATTCAGGTAATTTCTAAGTCATAAAAGGTATATTCTAAGATTATACTTGTAAGGCAGCTGTCTGGATCTCAGAACTTGTTTTCTTATAGAAACAATACTATAGGGAATGGTTAGGTTATCAGAAACATGCATTCCCCTATTCCTATTTTGAAAATGGGAATTTCTCTTACACCAAATGAAGGTAGGAAGGGAGCACATAGCTGGAGGTAGCAAGGAGTTATAGGGGCACAGTCTCCAGCCAGGCTACATCCTCAGGGACAGGTCCAACACCAGGTACAAGCTCTCTTTTCTACCTTAATCCTCAATTGTTGTCCTGATTTTTTTTTTCTGTCCTGGGGGTCTACTTAGATCTAGCAAATACTATTACAATTGGGGTTTGGAAATACATAGGATTGGAGTGAGATTCACCTGCATTTCAGAAGAAAAGCTGAAAGTCTATCCTGGATAGGTTTTTCCACCACAAGTGTTAGGGTTGTGGTAAAGACTCTGCGATTCTGAGGTGGAGTGGTCTGAACTTGACAGAAACAGGGGTGTAGGAAAATGAGGATATGGACCAGGAACTGACAATGTTGCTTGCTAAGGAGACCAGCTCTGGAGCTGGAGAGGAGGGTGAAGGAAACTGGCTGAATAGGTAGGACGAGCTTCAATGATTTATTTTCACTGAGAAGTTCTTCCAGTAGCAATAATAGTATTCGTACTTGTAGTACTAGTGGTGGTGTTCTTGTTGCTACTGCTGGTGGTAGTAACAACAAAAACAACAACAACTAACATTTATATAATGCTTAATATGGATCAGGCACTGCTGCTACGCACTTAACAAATATCTTATTTGATCCTCATAACAATTTTGGGAGGTTAGTGCTGTTATCATCCTCATTTTGGAGTTGAGGAAACTGAGACAGATTAAGTAACTTGGTCAGAGTCACACAGATAGTAAGTTTCCAAAGCTAGATATAAATTCAGATCTTCCTGACCCCATGACCAGAGCTCTATTACTGCATTACTTAGCTACCATTTCAATTGCAAGCACTTCCTTTCTGTAAGACATTAAATTGAACAGTTTGTACCTGGTGTTGGCAAGGTGAGAAGTAGGGAGGGAAGAAGGGCGATGTTGTGGATACCTTTCAGGAAATAATAGACAAAAAGAAGAGTCAAGCTGGGGACAGGAGGGAAAGGCAAAGAGGTGGTTTTAGGGACTGGAGAGGAATTATTATGGGCATTGGCTGATATGGCAGTTCATTATATAAGGGAGGCATACATAATTCAGAAAACACCTGCACTCTGGAGAGATGTGGCCAAGACACATGTGAGATAAAGTACTGGTTAGGAATACTTCAAAAATGCTCATATTGCCATTTAGTATATAAAACAACACTAAATAAACTGTGCACTTCCAGAGATGATCCAACATTAATCGTGACATAAAGGTTTTATGGGCAGCTTGGGCTCTGACCAGAATCCCTCTATTATAAAATCAATACAAATCAGATATTCTTTGGAAGAACTAGCATCTCTTCTTTTAAAGTATGAAGGCTATACCCAATCTCTGTTTTATTCTCTCCCACAAACAGCAGTACCTAGTTCATTTGAAAGGATATAGAAAAATGTAACAGCTACATAGCTGTTGGAAATCCTATTGATGGATGTACAGTGACAAATTCCTGAAATAGTGATGTCCATAATCCTGACTTTTAAGGGAAGCAAAGCTTTTCCTTAAGGCTTATTACAGTAGCTTCCAACCCTTTCAAAAATGAATGCCGCTTTTTATCATAAAAAAAAAAGTCAGAACTTTCCACGTGATAGCATTTCTTCTACTGGTATATTTTGATTGAGAAAATACATGATGGCTACAAAGGTACTAGAAAATAGGTAATACATTTAAATGAATTTTCTTTGTTAATCTCAACAGCTTCTACTTACATTTGTAAAATAATAATCCTTACATGGAAAACATTATTCATTCTGAGTCATGCTGCATATTTTGGGGAGCCAAATAAAGACCATAATGATGATGTTTGGTGCACGTGTGGATTCATAGACTCCTTATAATAAATCCATAGTGCATAATTTGGGAATGACTGTTTTATTACATGCCAAGGATAGGACTGAATTGAATCTCTTAGGATGTAAGTGTTCAAACAAATCCAAAATAAGATTTTATCTTTAGTCCATTAAATTATGGTGATTATACCTGTACTACCTTCCTCACAGAGGTATTGGGAGTCAGATATTATGGGAGGTAGTAGGGTATAATGCGAGGCCCAATACATGGAAAATAGGAAATGTGGGTCCAAGTTTCCAGCTGTACAATCTACTAGCTGTTTGAGCTTGGGCAAATCATGGCCTCACAGATTTAGAACTGAAGGGAACACTAGAGATATCACATAGTCAGATTCTTTATGTTAAAGATGAAGAAACTGAGGCCCAGAGAAATTAAATGACTTACTCAGTGTCCCACAGGTATTAAGTGATAGAACTGAATTTAAAACCAAATTACCAGGGGCAGCTAGGTGGTGCAGTGGATAGAGCACTGGCCCTGGAGTCAGGAGGACCTGAGTTTAAATCTGACCTCAGACTAAACACTTGACACTTACTGGCTGTATGACCCTGGGCAAGTTATTTAACCCCAACTGCCTAAAAACAAATTTTAAAAAATATTAAATTACCTCTCTGAGCCTCTGTTTTCTTGCTCATAAAATGAGACTGGTGAAGGTGATCTAGGTTATTTTTAAGCTCTAACACTGGGGAGAAATTATATTGCAGTGGAAAAAAATTCCCTGAGTTCAAATCTTGGCTCTCAATGAAATTGGAAGAGTGAAATAGTGAAATAATCAGTGAAATAGGAAAATGAATTAACCACTCTGAGCCACAGTTTCTTCCTCTGTAAAATGAACTAATTGGACTAGGTGACATGTAAGGCCCTTCTTATTTTACATCCATGGTTCTATGTGGGATGAACTTGGAGTTGGCTTTTCCAGAACCAATCAGAATCCAAATACTTCCTTTCAGAGAAACATGATTTTCATGCAGAACTGATTCTACTTTCAAACATTTTCAATGATTGATTTTGCCTTTTTTCTCACTGTAGTCTTTGCAAGTAGATTAATGACTCTCTTTTTTTACCCAGCCATGGTAGTTTGGTGGAATTGTAAAAGCAACCATTTGGATTGGATGTGGAAGAGGCTGAAGCCTTAACTCAGTGACAGTCCTTTCTGGACCTTATTTTCCTTTTCTATAAAATGAGGAAGCTGGAATAGATGACCTTAGCTCCTATTAATATGTTTGTTAGTGTCTCCACACACCCCAGAACCAAGACCTTCTAGACTGACAAAGCAACAGATTTTCAGAGACAGTACAGTTATTTTCTTCCCTGCCAACCTAAATGGCATTGTATATAACCTCATATGAGCTCAGTCATTTAGGTTTTACTGTAGGAGTTAATAAAAAGAAGCCTTTTTTTTTTTCAATTTCTGCTTTCAATCAGCTTATAACAGAATTGGAAAGATAGAAAGAGACCATTGAAGTGCAGATACTTATTAAGGGTTACCCAGTTCCTCAGTACTTGAGGCAGGATTTAAACATGGGTCTCTCCTGACTGAAATTCTAGAACACGTCCCACTACACCAGGCTGTCCTGCCACAAAAAGCAATACCACCGAATATTGCAGTGGAAATAGCCATTGGCTAATGGTTCCAAGCACAGGATACTCATTCTCTGTCTTCTAGTTCTGATTTTTAGTCAGGGGCCTTAGCTTCTCTAGGTTTTCATTTCCTCATTTGCAGAATGAGGGTAATTATGTCTGGTACAGTGAAAAGAATACCAGATTTTCACCAGGGAAATCTGTGTTTCTATATCAGCTAATTTGCTCACTATCTCTGTGACTTTGAACAAATCATTTCCTTTCCCTGGGGCTCCATTTTCACACATGTGAAATGAAGGAATTCAAATAGACAATCTTCCATCTTTAGAAGGTCTACATTTCTGTCATCTAACTAGATCATAGTTCTAGAACAGAAAGGAACCTTGGAAGCCATCATGTCCAAGCCCTTAATTTTTCAAATGAGGAAATTGAGGCCCAGGGAGGTCAAGTCATTTGTCCAAGGTCATATAAATAATGCGCCTCAATGGTGGGATTTGAATCCAGGTGGTCTGACTCAATATCCAGTGCTCTTTCCACTCTACTGCCCTTTTTTGTGAAGCAAATGAAAAAAATGCAAAGTTCTATGCACATGTGATTTACTATTATTCCACTTACCCAGATATTTTCCAAGCAAACTATATTACGAGTATTTATTGAATTTTCTTAATCTTGTGCTAGGCCCTGTGGGTGAGCAAGAGAGGATATGCTTTTACAGTTTATTTTAGGATTTAAAACATATGCATTATACTGATTATTGAATCAAGCACAGATCTAGTAAAAAATAGCAAATAAATAGGTGAGCAGCACATCCACTGTGCCTTCCCTTAGTCTCTGGAAGACAGTATTTGGTCTAAAAGAACTAGCCTCTCAGTTGTCTTTCAGATAGCCCCAGGCAATCTTTCTTGTTCTCCAGTTGGTGCCTTTTTTAGGTGAAGATTGGTCATCTTACTGTGGCAGGACTTTGTGCTCTGGTGACCTCTGCTCTTCCCTCTTAATTAAAGAGAAAGCAATGAGAGGCCTTACTGTTCACAGCATGAAAATTTTGAGGGCTCCCACAGTTGGTCAGCATGTCAGCTCCCAATCAAAGAGAAGTTATTGCACCACTTTTTCAGGCTGTAGCAAAGGTGTGCATGATGCCATTGGTTAAATTTCTGTTCCTTCCTGCCCTAGCTAAGTCAAGTGTATGGTACTGATACTTTGTCACATGGATGATTGGGTTGCTGAAAGGGGCAGAAAAAGAATGTGTGTGTGTGTGTGTGTGTGTGTGTGTGTGTGTGTGTGTGTGTATGTGTAATGGAGATATACCCATTTTGAGAAGAAACATATTCCCATGATAAAATGCTTGAAGACAGTTGCACTGTCTTGAGGACCTGAAGGAATACTTTACATAGATATCAGAAAGACTTTTACTTTGTTTCTTATTAGGGGCAGGAGAGAACTAAGTACATAGAACTGCCTTTTATAAACCCATTTCTTTCCTCAGCTGGGTGTTATCATAAACAGACTTATTCCAAATTGGTACTTGCATCACTCCTGATGAACCCTTACTTGATTCTTCCATTCCTACTAACTATAAGCCTGTATCTCCTCTTCCCTTTGTCGCTAAACTTCCTGAGAAGACCATCTATAATATAGACCTCAACTTTCTTTCCTCTCTTCACAGTTTGGATTCTAACCTCATCATTAAATAGAGATTATTCTCTCCAAACTTACAAACAATTTCTTTGTTGCAAAATCGATGGACTCTTCTCTGAATCCTCATCTTTCTTGATCTTTCTGTATCCCTTGATACTGTTTATTACCCTCTTCTCCTTGATAATCTTTTGGACAAGGTTTTCATGACACTAATTACCTTCTGAAGCTATCTATTACTTTCTAGGGCACTACCATCTTCCCAAAGCTGAAGACTCACAACCTAGGTGCCATCCATGAGCCCTTACTGTCTCTCACCCCTCCCCATATCCTATCTGTTGCCAAAGCCTGTCAATTTCACCTTTGTAACATCTTTCCAGTATACCCCCTTCTCTCCTCTGATACTGCCACTACCCTGGTAAAGGCCTTAATAACCTCATATTTGCATTATTGCAATAACTTGCTGGTGGATATGGTTGCCATACGTCTTTCCCCACTCCAAATCCATTCTCCATTCAGCCTCCAAAGTGATTTTCCTAAAATACAGGTCACCCCCAGACTCAAAAAACTGCAATGACTTATAGTAATACCCAGAATTAAATACATAATATTCAGGCTTTCAAAGCACCTCATAAACTAGAGTTCCCTCTCACCCCACCTTTCTAGTCTTTTTACATCTTATTCCTTGCCGCGTAGTCTTCCATTTAGTGACACGCCTCCTTATGGTCCCATAAATAAGACAGTCACTCTCTTACCTTTGAGCATTTTCCCTGAATGTTGCCCATTCCTGGTATACTCTCTTTTTTCATCTCTGGCTCTTGGCTCCCCTGACTTATATCAAGTCCCAACTAAAATCCCACTTTCCAGATGAAGCCACACCTAACCCTCTTAATTCTAGTGATTCTCCTCTGTTACTCATTTTTCATGTAACTTGTTTGGGCATATTTGTTTCTTTATTGTATCTTGCATTAGATTTTGAGCTCTTCCAGGTCAAGGACTTTTTGCCTTTCTTTGTATCCCCAGGGCTTAGCATAATCTCTAGCACATAGTAGGTGCTTAATTAACATTTATTGATTGACTTTTTGGTGACAAGAGCAGCTCATCTCCAAATCAAATGTAAAATCCTGCTTAGCTTTTACCTTACTGCCTTTCCAATCTTCTTCTATGCACATTTTGAAACACTAACAATAGAATCTGCTGTTCCTCAGACAAGACCCTCCATCGCCCAACTCCGTGCATTTTCTCTTCTTACTGTCCCCTAGAACAGGAGGTATCTGGAATTCTCTCTCTCTCAAACACACACACACACACACACACACACACACACACACACACACACACACACACATATGCACCTTAGCCTCCCAGCCTATCTGGTTCCTTTATACCTCAGCTAAAACCCTGACTTCTACAAAACACCATTCTCGTTAGCCCTTAATACTAGTGTGATTATCTTCAACTTTATATATATATACATACATACATACATACATATATATATGTATATATATAATATACATATATACATATATATGCATATATATGTATATATATATATATATATATCTATATATCTTGTCTATATGTAGTTTATTTCATGTTACCTTCCCCATTAAATTGCGATCCCTTTAAGATTAGTGACTTTTTTTTTTTGTATCTCCCATGCTGATCAGAGTGCCTGGCACATAGTAAGTATTTAAAAAATGTATGTTGACATGACGAAAATGCTTACAGAGCAGACTCTCTATGTAAAAATACAAATGTTACTTTATGTAGCTGGAAAGGGAATTGATTTATGTTTCTTATGGAATGTGTCACTTTATCAAATATAAAACATTTGTACAATATGACTTGTATAGCCTAACCCAGAACCAGAAAAGCAACAACTGGTAAATACTTCATTTTTTAAAATTTATTTTGTTTGAAATTTCCATGCCAAAAATCAGAGGGAAAGAGGAAGGTAACTTGTGAGATAGGGAGATGTACATTATGGCAGAAAACCATACTTCATTGTCAAATTGGACATTTTCAAGCTGGCTGGAAAGGACTTTAAAGATTATCCAGTGTGAACTAGAGTGACTTGGTAAGAATATCAAAGAGAATAGGTTCAATAGCTGGGAAGAGCAATTGATATCCCATGTATGTTTTGGCTCTAGGGAAGAATTGACCTTCTCACCTCAACCACAAAGAAAGGAGTTAAGGGCAATCAATCAATCAACTAACCAAGCAAATAGCATTTATTAATATTTATTATTATTATAATGTGCCAGGCACTATGCTCATCACTGATTATACAAAACAGTCTCTGACTTCAAGGAGTTTCCCCTCCAGGGATTTGTATTCCGTTTAGGGAAATAAAATGCCCACATACAAATAAATACAAAATATATATTAAATAAATGCAAAGTATCTACTAAGATCTTGGAGACAGCACATGTAGATGGGAAAAACAGGAAATTCTTTGTTTAAAAAGTAACACCTTAGATAAGAATGTAGGAAGCTAAATATTCTCAAATGTGGAGGTAAAGAGGAAGTGCATTCTAAGCATGAGGGGCAACCTGTACAAAGCAACAGATGGGAGATGGAATGTACATAAGAAACAACAAATAGTACAATGTGACTAGAACACAGAGTATGTAAAGGGGAGTAATATACAGTAATCCTAGGAATATTGACTGTAATTAAATTGTGAAGGGATTTAAATGTCAAATGGAAGAATTTATAGTTTGCCCTGCAAGAAAAATAAAACCACTGTAACTTTCTGAGTAGGAAAGTTTTGTGATCAGATTTTACTCACCCACCATAGTACACAGAATGAGAAGTCAGAACCAATAAGACACTGAGTCTGAACCAGAAATTAGAGCTAGGAGTAACATGACCAAAGCTGGACACATGAATGACATTGTAAACCTAAATTCAATTTCCATGGCCATAATGCCTGATTCCAGTCCAGGGCAGTTAGGAGACAATCTAACTAACAATGGAGAGCCAGACATTACAATCTATTTAAGGCAACTAGTGCAAAGTAGGCCAACCAAACTGGATAGAGAGGTTTCAACAAGAGGACAAGGAAGTTAGAGTCCTATAAATTCAAAGAGAAAATAGTTTGAGAGGCCAGATAAGGAAGATAATTTCTCATGTGGGCAATGCCAAAGGAGGCTTGCCAACAAGCCTATGGTAAGAGAAACCCATGACCCAAAACCACATGGAGAGAGACTGAATTTGGAGAAAGAGCTGAAAGATGGGGGGGAGGGGAAGAGAAGGTATAATTTAGGACATAGATTCTGGAAGACCATGAAGAAAACTACTATTGTTGACTACATCTATCAGCTAAGAGAGCTAGACCCAATCTGTCATCAAACAAACATATGGCTTAGAAGTGGATATCAGGAAAGCAGAGTAGAAATTATTTCCCTGTAGTTGACCTTTAAATCTAGGAATCTTTCTTAATGGTACTCCTCATTCTGTGTAGAAGAATGAAGTTTGTGCTAGCTAGAACATAGCTCAGATTTAGAAGGAGTCTCGGAATTCATTGCTTCTAACTCAAATCTTAATGACAATCCCATATTCTATAATATCTGATGAGTGGTCATCCAGCCTTTACTTGAAAACTTCCTGTAAGGAACTGTTTCCTGAACCTGTCCAATCTACTTTGGGATCACTCCAATTTTTAGGTATCTATTTTTCATTTTGAATGTGTGGAGTACCCTTTTCCAGAAAAAAAAATAATAATCAGTGATATATTCACACAGAAGCTCATTTTCCCTAACATATCCTGGTAATATGGATTGGGACAATTACTGTCATGTTCATTTTAAAAGTGGAACCATAGGGTCACAGTGTTTGACCAACATTACTATCATAATCTATATTTATCAAAGAAAGTTACCTGGGTCATAGGGCAAAACAAGCAAAACATAAATCATCAAAGCAAGATTGTTGGTTATTGACATGTATAAATAAGGATAGAACTTAAATGTTGTGATCAACAGTAAATTTAGGGTACATTATTTATTTTCTAAGATAACCTTACTGAAGCATCACTACTGAACTGGTTATTTGTACTATTTCAGGTTAGATAATCTTTATAGCATCTTTGTGATATTGTTCAGTGTTATTAGACTTGTTTTACAAAGAAAGGAAT
This sequence comes from Phascolarctos cinereus, assembly GCF_003287225.1. NCBI lineage: Eukaryota > Metazoa > Chordata > Mammalia > Diprotodontia > Phascolarctidae > Phascolarctos > Phascolarctos cinereus. Next base: position 133,602,186 of record NW_027556098.1, read on the forward strand.
TGAATAAGAGGTAACTTCTAAGAATGGATTAGAGGAAGGGACACAAATGATCTGAATTTACTTATTTTGTAGTTGGATGAATTCAGTGGGAATAATATTTAGAAGACAGTTGATCTCAAATTGATGAGCTTTCACTTTTCTATTAATTTCACACATTATTCCTTCTAACTTATTAAGATGACTCAAAGATCCCAACAGGAATAGGTAACTCCTAATAAGTATGTAGCTGTCCATGGTAGACCAGTTTACGTTAGATGACTCAAGAAGTTAATGTGTTATCTTATATTATGTGCCTTAGTATAAACACATTCAATATATGAAAACTCCAATTTATAAAAAAGGCAAATTGCAGGATTGTTATTTGCTTTGTGGGAAACTTTTATTTATTTATTTATTTTTTTTACTCCTTATCTGAAGTACTGTGTTCAGTTTTGGAAGCTGTATTTTAAAAATGAGAGTACAGACCACGTCTAGAGAAAGGCAAGAAGAATGGTAAAGATCCTAAAAAAATCGTGTCATATAAGTAATAGTCAGTCAAGGACTAAAAGTATTCTTAGAAAGCAATAGATATGACTCCAGAAGAGAAGACCACAGTGAATTGATCGAAGTTACAGAAAATAAATATCAGCTTACTAGGGGAAAAACAAAAACAAAAACAAAAAAACTTCTTAACAGAGTTGTGAACAGTGGACTGTCTCACCAAAAAGTAATATCCTTATCGCTAGAAGCACTGAAGCAGAAGTTAGAGTACTATCTTTTTAGAATATTTAAGATGGATTAACTACATAGAATGGGAATTTGAATGGGATGTTTTCTAAGGTGTTTTTCCAACTCTGGCAGTGTGTCTATTCTACCACATTTCTTAGTATAATTCTGGCACCTAATAAGCATTTTGTAAATGTGTTTATTGATTATTATTCTACAGATATGTGTATATGTATGTATATGTATGTATGTATACACATGCATACACACACACACAGACACACACACATATATATGATGTTCTCATATAGCACTCAAACTATTTAAAAGAACCCATGATTTAAACATTTTGACTTAAACAGATTCTCAAGAACCTTACTAATGTGTAAAGTGAGGCATATCCATACATGGTCTGAAACTATTATCTGCCATTCATGGTTACATAATGAGCATTGCACTTTAGAAAAGTACAACCACTTGGGATAAACAATATTAGGGCAACTCCTTCCCCAAACTTGAATTAATCACATATTAGTTAGTTAGTTAGTTAGCTAGTTAGCTAGGTTTTGATAATTAACTCTGTAGTAAGGTTCTTGGTCCAAGCTTCTGTGTCATTAGTTCAATGGAAGATGATTTCTAGCATTCAGAAATTTTCCAGTTAGCTGGGGAGATCATAGTGGTGGCCATGGTTCCCAGAATGGCTGCAGGAATGGTCAGCATGATGAATAATTATTGAAGATTTCTCTTGATAATGTTTACTACTTTGTAGGCACCTGAAATCATTCCCAATTGATAGAACAGAAGAGTTGTATGTCATGGGTCTTGAGTATGGCTGTTTCATTCTATGGAAACACTCTAAAGTTTTTTTAGAGGCTCCATCATCTGTCTATAAGCAGTGGTAAAGTTAATTTGAATCTAGATATTGGTATGAAGTCTTTTAGATCTAGAAGGGTCCCATAAAGTTCATTTAATCCAATGCCCTCATTTTACTGATGAGGCCTAGAGTAATTAGATAACTTGCCCAAGGTCACAAGAGAATTAAATTGAAAAGGCAGAATGCAATACTAGGTCATATGATTCTAAATCCAATGGGATTTCCACTATATGATACTACCTCTTCATGTGGGGCAGATGAGTCAATATTCTGAAGGATTATGACAGCCCTAATAATTCGCTATGTAGCTGGTTCCAAGTCAATGTCTCTGACTGACTAAATTATGCCCATAATGAGGACAGGAGAGTTTAAATTCAGCTTTAGATTTTTGCATGACACATGGATTATAAGGGTTCTACTAACCCTAGGTGATTCTATTGAGGGAATAACCTGCCATATTTATTGCTGTAGTATTCATTCCTTTCATGTATGCTTAGTTTATATGGTCCAGTTTTAGCAACTTTCATCATCTGAGTTCCCAATGTCCATGTTTCTCCATTGTCTCTGGCATATTACTCTGTATGGACATAATAATTCAATAATTCCTTTTCCCATTTATGAGATAACATAAATTTCTAAGTTTCTGTCCTGTTTTTGAATCTTATTGAATCTTATTAAAAGTCTGAGCCTTTTGTTAGAGGTCAAAACTTCCCCCTCCCCAGATTTTTGGCAGGAAACTATCCATGAATATCAGTAAGGGACAAATATATTCTTGTGAAAATGCTATATTTCTCAGTGCCTGCTCCCCAATGCACATCTATCTCCCCCATCAACTTGTCATCAGAGGCTCAGTATCATCATAGATAGATTGTATTTGAGAGACTCCTTTTTGGTGTTTTCATCTTTTATTGCATTATATGCTGTCATTGGGATTGGACTCTAGATACGAACAGCCTTGCTAAATTTATTGTGGATGTCAATGGCCCTTTTCCCCCACCAGTAATAACTGTACATTACATGGTAATTGGCATCAATTCTCCAGATTGGTACCCCTGGGCAATAGGGTATGTTTCTTGGAGTGGTTAGTCTCTGGGGTGAGAGGGAGAGCAAAATAAATTAGGGGAAATGTAACACCATTAGCTGAGTCATGGAATGAAGCCATGAAAGGCTGACATTCAGGTCAGAATCTTGATTACTTGTGGAAACAGCATAAGGATGAAGACTGAGAATAGTGTGTGTGTGTGTGTGTGTGTGTGTGTGTGTGTGTGTGTGAGAGAGAGAGAGAGAGAGAGAGAGAGAGAGAGAGAGAGAGAGAGAGAGATGGGGTGTGTTATTAGCCCTCTGATGCCTTGATTGATATTTCAGGTAGATAGTTATCCTGAAGAGTTATCTATATGGATAAATTCACATTTTTTATATCCAGATGGGTCTCTTAATTCAGATAATGGCTGGATTGTCCTTCAATTGCTGAACAATCCATTTTGGCTTGCCTAATCTTTCTTCTAAAAACAAACACCAAATGTTTCTTAACCAACTGATATTTCTTTTTTCTGAATACATGGAAAATTGACAGAAATTTTCCAGGATGTTCAGGGAAAAGATTCATTATTTGAGTTAATAATATGTATTGTGAACCCAATATGTATATGGCACTTTGCCAGATATGCAGATGACAAAGTCCCTTTCCTCATGAACCATACAAATTATTAGAGATCAGAAAATTAAAATGGGGAGTAACCATAGAGGCTATCTACTCTAAGACCCCCATTTTGTACTTGAGGAATCAGTAGCCTATAGAGGTTAGGTGATTTGCTCAAGGTTACCTCAGTTTTTTCATCTGTAAAATAGGGATGACACTATGTGTCAGTTTGTTTTGAGTGACTAAACTTATTTACTAAATAGGAAAAGTTCATGTTTGTTGAAGTTTATTAACTTTAGAATGAAAAATTGAATGAAATAAATAAATGAAATAAAATGAAAAACTTTACAATGAAAAATTAAATGTATTAGATGTTATACTTAGAAAACCTTAAAGCAGAAGAGAAGATTCAGGATTGAAATTTAAATCTACTCATATGTAACATAAATAAGTTTCTTGGTCTCAGTCTCTTTTGGTCTCTCTTTATCTCTTTCTGTCTCTTTCTGTCTGTCTGTCTGTATGTTTCTTTCTCTTTCTCACACATACACATACACACACACACACATTTAAAGGAGAGTGACTTGCTTGGATTCTCCCCCAAACCCCTCCAAATATCTGTAAAAAATGGCTCTAAACAAATTCTAGAGGAGCAGATCCCTCAAAAAGACAGAGTGAAACAAATTCCCAAGAAAACCTGGATGGTTGATCTGAAAGGTCTATTGCACCAGGCTGGGAGAGAAATGCACTTCAGCGTGGGCACAAAGGCAAAACAGGCCTCAGCAAACATCGAGCAGGCCTCAGAGGACTGAATCAAGGTCAGCTGTGGTAGTTTCCAGACTTCTCAATGCACAAATGCCAAAGGCAACTTAGAAGGTCAGTAGGAAAAGTACATGACTGCAATGAGAGAGAAGTGCAGGGTCCCAGCCCCAGTCGCACAGCACCCCCTGGTGGTGTCTGCTTCCAGAGCTTCTGGCTCACAGACTAAGGGGAGAATTGAGTAGCTGATGAGAGGGGATTGCACAGATCTCTTTGTTGGTGCTGAGGCAAGATTCTCTTGCTTTGCCCATGCTTGGATCTGGGTCAGTTCTGGGTGGTGATCCTGGGGCAAAGAGGAGTGCTGGTGTGCAGGAGCTTGTAGTAGTAGAACAGAGAGAATCCTCCTACAGTTCCAAGGCAGAAAAGAGTGCTTGTGGTCACTCATAGACCAGAGCACAGGCCAAGAAAGGAGTAAACACCTCGTCCTTGATCATACCACCTTGGAAGAGCTGAAAATTTGCAAATCTCTAGAAGTATCTCTGAAAAGAGCTGCACAAAAACCCCGAAGCTTGGGACAGTACATTCTCCACACTAGAAGCAGACCCTTACCATAACAAAGAGTTTAAAACTCAAGTAATTGGCTGGAATCATGAGCAAACTGCACAAAAATGGCAGACCATATAATCTTTCTTTGGTGACAAAGAAGATCAAAACATACAACCAGAAGAAGACCACAAAGTCAAAGCCCCTACATCCAAAACTTCCAAGAAAACTATGAATTGGTCCTAGCCCATGGAAGAGCTCAAAAAGGATTTTGAGAAGCAAGTAAGAGAAGTAGAGGAAAAACTAGGAAGAGAAATGAGAGTGATGCAAGAAAATCATGAAAAACAAGTCAACAGCTTGCTAACAGATATCCAAAAAAATAACTCAAGAAAATAACACCTTGAAAAATAGCCTAACCCAAATGGCAAAAGAGGTCCAAAAAGCCAATGAGGAGAAGAATTCCTTAAAAAGCAACATTGGCAAAATGGAAAAAGGAGTCCAAAAATTTACTGAAGAAAATACTTCTTAAAAATTAGAAAGCATAAATTGGAAGCTAGTGACTTTATGAGAAATCAAGACACTGTCAAATTCAAAAGAATGGAAAAAAATAGAAAACAGTGTGAAATATCTCATTGGAAAAAAACAACTGACCTGGAAAATAAGTCCAGGAGAGAGAATTTAAAAATTATTGGACTTTGTGAAACTCATGATCAAAAAAAGAGCCTAGACATCATCTTTCAAGAAATTATCAAGAAAAACTGCCCTGATATTTTAGAACCAGAGGGCAAAATAGAAATTGAAAGAATCCACCAATCATCTCCTGAAAGAGATCCCAAAGGAAAACTCTTAGAAATATTGTAGCCAAATTCCAGAGTTCTCAGGTCAAGGAGAAAATATTGCAAGCAGCCAGAAAGAAACAATTCAAGTATTGTGGAAACACAATCAAGATAACACAAGATTTAGCAGCTTCTACGTTAAGGGAGTGCAGGGCTTGCAATATAATGTTCCCAAGGGCAAAGGAGATAAGATTATAACCAAGAATCACCTACCCAGCAAAACTAAGCATAATCCTTCAGGGGAAAAAATTCATTCAGTGAAACAGAGGACTTTCAAGCATTCTTGATGAAAAGACCAGAGCTTGACAGAAAATTTGACTTTCAGATACAAGACTCAAGAAAAACATGGAGAGGTAAACAGGAAAGAGAAATCATAAGAGACTTATTAAGTTTGAACTGTTTATATTTTGCATGGAAAGATGATATTTGTAACTCATGAGTCCTTTGTTGCTATTAGAGAAGTTGGAGGGGAAAAAAAGTATATGTACGTATATACATATGTGTATGTAGGTAGATGGATAGATAGAGGGCACAGGGTGAGTTGAAGATGAAGGGGTGATATCTAGAGAATAAAATTAAGGGGTGAGAGAGGATTATATGGAGAGAAAGAGAAAGGGAGAGGTAGAATGGTGTAAATTATCTCACATAAAACAGACAAGAAAAGGTCTTGACAGTGGAGGGGAAATGGGGGAAGGTGAGAGGGAATGAGTGAATCTTATTCTCATTAGATTTGGCTTAAGGAGAGAATAACAAACACAGTCATTTAGGTATGGAAATCTGTCTTACCCTACAGGAAAATTGGGGGGGGGACAAGAGAGCAGAGGGATGATAGAGGGGAGGGCAGACTGGGGGTGGGGGTAATCAGAAGCAAACATTTCTGCAGAAAGAGGGTCAAAAGAGAGAATGAAATAAATGGGAGGAGGATAGGATGAAGGGTGATACACTTAGTTTTTCACAACATGATTAGTATGGAAATGTTTTGCATGACTACATACGTATAACCTCTATTGAGTTGCTTGCCTTTTCAATGAGTGTGAGTGGGGATGGAGGCAGGGAGAAACTTTTGGAACCCAAAGTTTTAAAAACATACATTAAAAAATTGTTTTCACATGCCACTGGGAAATAAGAAATACAGGAAATTGGATGTAGAAATCTATCCTGCCCTACAGGAAAATAGAAGGGGAAGGCAATAAGAGAAGGGAGGGAGAGACAGAAGGGAGGACAGATTAGGGGAAAGGGTATGCAGAATGCATGCCATCTTGGGATGCAGGGAGGCATGAAATGGGGAGAAAATTTGGAACTCAAAATCCTGTGGAAAGGAATATTTAAAAACTAAAAATAAATAAATTTTTAAAAAAGAAAAAAAATATATATATCTAAGTCTTTTTTAATACCAAAAAGAGAACACCAGCAGCCACTGACCTATGTGTCCACCTATCTAAATATTTTTTTTTATGAAAATTATGTAGACAGACATCAAGGACAATAGTGGAGAACAGGTGAACTTTCACAAGTGATATTCCACAATAGGTAACATCTTTATCAATTTCTAATTCACTTATAGGTGAAGAAAATATAAAATCCAGTACATGCGTATATGTGTACATAGGTGTATGTATACATGTATATATAAATATGTGGGGTTGTATATACACATATTTACATGAAATATGAGTATGTGTATGTATAAATATTAATCTATACAGAACAAATGAATATACATACACACATACATATACATACATGTAAACATATATACACACAATATATACAAGCATTTATTTATTAACACATATTGTATTTGGGTGAAGCAAAATATTTCCTTAGAAAATCTTGCTCAACTAGGTGTCTCCTATCCATGCATTAAAATTATTCAATATTCCTTAAAATATGAAACAGATGACATATTTGATGACATTGATTATTAACACTAGGTAACACAAAAATCAGGAACACAGATGCTTGCCCAGAATGTTCCCCACTGTCATGAAGAATGTCCGCCATAGAATCAAAACAGATGAGGGATTTGCTATAGATAATGATTCACCCTGGGAACCGCATATCCTCTTGTTACCACTCAAAAGAATTTGACTTAATCATTCACAGGGGAAAAATGTGCATAAAGAATGCTTATACATTCATTACCCATATCATAAAATATATTTAGATGGTCCACCAATATGTTCATGAAATCTATGAGCATTTATCATCAGCATATATGCCATAAATAGACAGTAAAAATGGATAAATTGGCCCCAAAAATTAAAGAGGAAGAAGATAACTGACAATACTGCCTTCAGAAAATTGCACATTTCTTTTAATAACCCAAAACTTCTCCTAAAAACAAAACTATATCTTGGTAATAGGCTTATTTTATTGATACTCTTACACGGTTAAAAATTATCCAACGCTTAAACTTGAGCAGCCCTTGGAGAGTAATGAAAACCTGTGTGGCAGATGTGATCTGGGTGCAACATAATATAAGCAACTTGAAATAAGGAGCAGAGTTGGTTTTTTTAAGTCACTAAGAAACACAAGAATTTAGAAAGAAAACCAGTCAGGTTAGTAGTAAAACCACGTGATAACCACAAGAAAGCCTGGGTGTTCATCTGGTATGATTACAATGCAAGAGAAATTGAGGAAGGGCCACAGCAATTGAGTGGATTGTCTGGGAGCATATTTCATGGGAGGATATAAACAAGACACAGGATGAGTAGGCATGGATTGGCTATGATTTATATCATTGAAATGAATATCCACATCAGTAAGGTGACAGATCAATTTTGGCAATTAAGTAATTATTAGGAAAAAAGGGTTTTTTTCTTAGATCTAAAGTTCTAATTTTGTAACTTCCATCCATTGCTCTTCTATCCACTGTGCCTATTTCTGCCACTGAGCTCTAGTATAAGAAATCTAATCTTTCTTCGACATGACAGACCTTGAAATTCTGGAAGACATGTATTACATTCCCCCAAGTTTTCTCTTTTTCTGGGTTAATTCTGTCAACCAACTATTATCTATCTTTCACAAATTTGAATCTCATACAAATCTGATATTCAAGATATTGATTTTTTAAATAGAATAAACCTAAGGACTGATTTCTGGAGGTCACCACTAGAGACCTTCCTTTATGCTGAAATTTATCCATTCATCATTATTAGAGGTTGAATATCCAGCCAACCAACTCTGAATCTATCCAACTTCACTACTCTCCATTTCATATGCAAGAATGCCAAGTCAACCTTTATCAAATGCTTTGTTGAAATCTAAATATGATCTAACTTCAATGTCAGGAAATATTCCAGGGAATAGTTTGGATCAAATCAAATGTGCATGTATGTAATATGTGTTCATCTACTAGTCTAATAAATCTCTTTATAAAAGGACATTAAATCACTCTGACATAATCTGTTCTTGATGAATCCATGTTGCATCATAGTATGATCTTTTTCTGTGTTGTTTATTATTTAGTCATTTCAATCATATACAACTCTTTGTGACCCCATTTGGGGTTTCCTGGCAGAGATACTAAAGTGGTTTGCCATTTCCTTCTCCAACTTATTTTACAAACGAGGAACTGAGGCAGAGTTAACTAACTTGCCTAGAATGACATAGCTAGTAAGTGTCTGAGGTCAGATTGGACTCAGAAAGATGAGTCCTCCTGACTTCAGGCCTAAATTCTATTCATTATGCCACCTAACTGCCCAACTTTCCTTTCTAAATACTACTAACGGATTCTCTTTTAATAATTTGTTCTAGAATTTCACTAGGAATTGGAATCAAAATCATAGGCTACAATTTACAGTTTCTAATCTCTTTTTTGGAAAGTCAGTAAAAAAAAATCTATAGTCCTAAAGCACCTTTTCCATTTTCAGTACTTTTTTACAGCTCAGTGACAGCATTAGTGACCTTAATTTAGTCACTTTAATTTAGTTAATATAATTCCATAGAGTCCAAGTTGGTTTCTCAAAGTCTTTGAAGGCAAATAGGTAGTTTCTTACCATCTCCTCGTGTATTTTTTTGTATTATACATAATTTAGCCTAACTCCTTCAGAGTACTGATAAATCAAATGAGGCCAAAATAGATTAACTGACATGACCAAAGTACTTAATGGCACAGCAGAGATTTGAAGCCAGTTCCTCTGAGTTCATACCTAGCATTATTCTTCTATATATTGAAATGGTCTTTTAACCATTTTTGTTCTATCTTTTTCTATCTATCATTCTCCTTGGTAGAGAAAGAAGAAGCAAAATAGGTGAGTAGTTTTGCCTTCCCTCTGTCATCTGTTATGAGTATCTCATGAACTACAAGTAGTAGTGCTTTTCATCTTCTTCTTACCTGTAAGATATAATAAGCTCTTTTGTTGGGCTTAACATTCATAACTACTTAGCTCATTTTGAGTTTTAGCCTTCCTGATACTTTGCTTGCAGAACTCTGCTACACTATTATAATCATATCTCTTTATACATTACTATTTCAATCTTCTGTAGACATTTTTTAAAATGAGGTGGTCAATAAATTCCATCTGCATTCACACTTTTCTCTTTAAACAACTCCACTGGCAGATACTCAGTGATTGGCCTACCAATGTGTTTTATGCCTTGTTATTTAACAAACTCCTTTTAATTCTTTCTCCTGAGTTTTGCCACTTTTATCAAGGCAAAAGGCCTTAAAGCAAAAATATTCTTGAGCCAGGAGATTTTTGAAGGCCCTTCTACCATAAGTATATCAGAGGGCAGGCCTGCTGCATTCCTCATAAATCAACAGGTAGGCTGGAGTGGATCCCGCTGCCAGGTGGTTAGTAATTGTAAAGGAATGGAGAATTTAGCTCCCAAAAACTGAGGAAGGTAAATGGAGAAATAGGTCTCCAAACCCAAATTTTGACTTTTTAATCTCTCACTTTGACATGAAGAAAGGAAGGTGCATGCGGCAGGTAGGTAAGAAAAAGGGTTTTGCAGGTATCTCTCATTGAAATGGAATGTCAATATTCAGAAAGGGAATGGGAGTGGCAAGCCTTTTGTGGATTTCCTGGTAGAATCCTGCCAGTTATGTCCATAACTGAGCAGTGAGGCTCTAGAGGGAGTGAAAAATTATGAAAAAAGGAAAATTCAGCAAAACAAAGGATGAGACCTTGCCAGATGTGCATTCTAAACAAGACTTAAAGAAACTGAAACTAACCTTAATATCAGTACAACTAAGACCAGGATATCCTTGAGGTATGCTTGAATCACTTCAGACAGAGGAAAAGGCATCAGGGAGAGAAAGAGAAACATCACAGAAAAGGAACTTAGATGGGTGGAGTTTCAAAACAGCTCTACTATATCAATTACATAAAGCAGAGATGCACTCTTCTGGACTTTTTGATTAAAGTTTGTGAAATAAAGAAATAAATTTTGTCAGCAAATGATTCTATGTGTCTCTCTTGTGTGTTGCAATTTCAGAGTTTGTGTTTCTGTAATCTTCATCATGTGTTAGCATTGACTGTGTTTTGTGTCTTGGTAAATTACACTAAACATTTCCTGTGGCCTGATCAGCTAAAGGGAAAAAGATTGTAAAAAGTGAAAACTTTTCTGCAGAGTTTTAAAAGCCTTCAACAAGCAAAAAAAAGAAAGTCTCTCTCTACCTTTCTAACTATGGTCAAGTTGAGGAGGCAGATGAGAGAAACAGATAAGAAAGAAAGGAATCTTTTCCCAGTCTGTAACAATTGTATCGTAAACTAATTAGAGACTAAATTTGTAACTGAAAAATAACTTCTCTATTGTAAATTTCCAAATTGTGTCTTTAATGTTTTTATAAACTTTAAAATATTTTAGTGAATTTTGATGTACCACTCTGTAGAATTGTTTTAAGGAAATAAAAGAATAAAACTCTTGAAAGTTACATGGAATCAGTACTTAGACCTTTCATCACTCTTTCCTCAGATATTGATAGATTTATTGTTTAGCTCAGGGGAGGAAGGTGATTTCATTGATTAGAGAAGGGAGCTGAAGTTAATTAGAGAGTAGTATCAGTGAAGTTTCAAAGTTTAAAAAAATGGGTTTGAAGTTTAAATTTTAAGAACTGCCTATATTTAACTCTTCTTGACTGTGAAAGGAGAGAAGTTCATTTAAATCAGGGAGCAACTTTAAAAGTAAACAAAATCTAATTTAGAAGAATGTTTTGTGTTAATACTCTATTTTCTTCTATGAATTATATAACAGAATTTATTTGTTTAGGACTTTATGTAAACAGAAGCAAATGGACAGCTGGATGGCACATTGAATAGAGTACTGGGTTTAAAATCAGGAAGACTCATCTTCCTGAGTGCAAATCTGGCCCCAGACACTTGCTGAGTGAACCTGGGCAAGTCACTTACCCCTGTTTGCCTCAGTCTACTCATTTGTAAAATGAGCTGGATAACCACTTTAGTATCATTGAAAGAAAACCCCAAAATGAAGTCACAGAGTCAGACACAGCTGAAATGACTGACCAACAAAACTACAAACAAAGTCACCAAAATTATATTGGAATAAACCATGTATTTGTAAGACTTTAAGAATTCCAAAGGCAACAGCATAGAAAATCATTGCTTAATAAAAAAAAAAATTCTAAAAAAAAATCAGTGGAGTAAAGATTAGTTCTGCAGATAGTCCAGGAGGGGCAGGAAATATTTGGGGGGGGGGGAATTAAAGAAATTAAGTAGTCATAATATGAAAGAAACAAGGCAGGTGTAACTTTGAAGGGTTATAAAAGAAAATAGAAAGTTTAAGTAGGGACAAGATAAAATGAGTAGAAAGTTAAGAAAGTTGTACTTTGCACTGACAGTGTGCATAGAAGGTCTGAAAATAAATGGTTTGAAAAAGAGTTCGATTTCATGCAGACAAGAAGGATATGAAAAACTTTATTTTGTTATTCTTTTATGATATGGAAATCATCAAAGTATAATTGCAGTATTGAATTATTTGGGGATAAAATACAAAAATCTGTCCTTGAAGAATCATTAGAAGGGTATATTTTATTCTTTATATAGGAATACACATTCATAATTTCATTACTATATAACAGAGGTTATATTTGTGATTCCCATGCTTTGGAAAATTTTCATAGATCCTAAAAGATGGCTGAGAATGCAAAACTGTCACTTAAAATCTTTGCGAGTAGAATAACTGAAAGTAGCTGGCTCTGTAATTTGAAGTGCTATCAGTATGTGGCCCTTGGGAAAATTGAGATTCTATATTATTTCATTTTATAAATATAGATCCAGATATGAATGCATTTATTTTGCTCTCATTTTAAGTGAGATGTGTTCTACTAAGATAATGTGGTAAATCAGGTTTTAATGCAAAAATTCATTTGTTAATTGGAATTAAGAAAAAAATTCTGAAAAAAACACAAGAAGGACTAAGTCAAAATTCAATCTCAGAAATATATTAGCTGTACAACCTTAAGCAAGTTATTTCACCTCTGTTTATTTTAATTTCCTAATTAGTAAAGGGGGTTTAAAAAATAATACCTCCCAGGGATGTTGTAGGGAATCACATGATTGCAAACTGTTTAGCACAGTGTCTGGATCATGGTAAGTATTATATAAATGTTAGCAAATTCAAGTACTCTAAATTGGTCTTGAGTGAAATCAGTATAAAATGTCAAAAGTGATAAATGATTTTCAATATAAGATAATTTTGAAGTGATTTTAAATTAATGTCACTTGACTGGTAATAATGTTTATTTCATATTATTTTTTATTTTTTGGCTAGGCAATGGGATTAAGTGACTTTCCCAAGGTCACACAGCTAGTAAGTGTTACATGTCTGAGGCCAGATTTGAACTCAGGTCATCTTGAATCCAGGACCAGTGCTCTATCCACTGTGCCACCTAGCTGCCCCTTGTTTCATATTTTAAATACATGGTATTGTATGTGTTATAATTGTGTTTCTACCTTTTTTCTTATATCATGAAATTTGAGAAACCATTGTATTAGAAATGCTGTTAGAAAAATAACTTCTCTTTTAACGTGGACACATTATGAATTGAGCTATTAAAAAATGTGGTCACAATATTTGAAAACTGTTAAATATTTTATTGGGTATATATTTTGTTTTTAAAATGGGAAATAACAATATCTTACTGTTGGGAGAAAATGTAGCAAAGTCCTCCTTAAATTATCTTTATCTTTGAGATTCCTTGGGAATTTGTATTTGGGCAAAGTCGTAAGATATTATCATCCTAGCTGACATTATATTATAAATTCTACAATACGAAAGTTCAAGACAGGAAGACTTCTCCTAGACAAAGAGGGGAAATTTACAAGTTTGCTTACAGTAGAGAGTGAGTTTCCTCTAGGATTATTTGGCTATCATTTATGAAATATAAAATAGTATCTGTTAATAAATAGGATATATAAAAGTTACATCTTTGAACCAACTTAGTAACAATAGGCTTTAGATTCAAAGGCCTTTTTTTTTTTACTTTAGTGGTTAATAGGCAATATGGATATCTGTTAATCTAGGAACATATAGTACAGCCAGCAATTTTCTTGGGGCATTTTGAGTTAACTATCATGTATTCACTATATGTGTGAAACTCCAGAATGTAATTATTCTTAATTTGTAAATGAAGAAGTAAATGTCCTTATATTTGCTCATTGTTAACTGTTATGGAAGCATAAGAAACCTAGTAATATCATGGTGTTGAGTTGTGATTAGTGAGATTTTGCTATGTGAGGTAAATTCTCTTCAGACTATAATTTGAAGTTATTCTGAGTTTTGATTTCAGATATATATATTTGTCTGGATTGCTATTAAGCCAATAGTCCACCATTCAAGAGGAATGCCATACTCTACTCAAAGGCAGTACAGTCTGAGAATTGTTGGAGGTGTATGTCTATCCCTGGAAAAAGTTGAGGGGACAACCTTGCATAGGCAAAGTATTTAGTAGAATTACCCAGGAATCTCTGTAAGTCACTTGGAACCAGAGAAGAACTGTCCTGAAGATATAGCCTCTTCTAGAATGTTTAGAGGGAGATGTTTCTAAGGACCAGATGACTACATGGGGCATCTGAGTCTTAAGATGAAATGTGCTGATTCAGTCAACATTGGCAGTAGATTACCTAGTTATAGAGAGACTTGATGTTTAAATATTAATGACCATCACTGTATTACTTTTGTCTTATTTTTTCATGATATTTATGTTTACTGAGTTTTCTTGGTGATCTTGGTGATATGTAACTTTCCTCTATCAAATTAGTACATAATGAGCCCTCTAAGTGGTTTAATCTGTAACTTGACTTAATTTACCTATAGTTCATCAGTCATTTTTCAGTTGTGACAACTCTTCATTACTCCATTGTTTTTTTTCCTTGGTGAAGATACTGGAGTGGCTGCCATTTCCTTCTCCAGCTCATTTTACAGATGAGGAAACTGAGGCAAATAGGGTTAAGTGTCTTGTTCAGAGTCACATAGCTAGTAAGTGACTAAGGCTGGATTTGGATTGAGGAGGATGAGTCTTCCTGACTCCATGACTGGTACTCTATCTGCTGCACCACTTGGCTACCTAGACTACCTATAGAACCTATAGAGACTATTTAATAAGGTTTGTCTCCTGAAAGGATATGAGATTATGACTCTTTTTAACTTACTTTCTTCAACTTTTATGACAACAAAGGTAACATTAAATTATAAATTTGTAATACTCATAGCCACATGTTTCCTATTGTGAGTTTAAGTCCCCTAACTTTTAGCCAACAGTGCTTTTTTTTAAATTGATTCAGCATAGGCATTAGATTAGCATGACGCAGTTGAAGATAAGACGAATGATAGAAATCTGACTATGGTGCTACACCATTTGTATGGTTAGCACCAAAAAGGGAAAATTATTGAAATACATGCTGACTCAGTGACCCCATTGTTCTGAGTTCTGCTTGTCTAGAGGCTACATACATGCTAGTGAGCACATACTTCTAATCAGTCTGTTGGGAGAGGCATCAGCCATTCTTCTTTGTTCTCTTTCATGCTGGGATTCAAATGGTTGGTTGGCATAGACCTAAAGAAATTCTAATTCTTGACTCTAATTGAGAGGTAACTGTGAAAGCTGGCCTCATATAGTTCATATTCAATGCCCTTTGCCTGCTAATACAATCTTCTATCTGATTACCATGACTTTAAAAACTTCTTTAATTCAAATGAGGTAGACATAATACCTTTCTTAGCCATATGGCTATGCTAGTAACATGATTTAAGTGTTTCCATGCCAAAAGGACGTATTTACTTTAAGACAAGGGAGAAAATTCAAAATCTATGAGGACATGGAGACGAATGAGAGAAGCTAATCTGAACAATGACCATCTCCCACGTTTGTCTCTGTGTGGGGGGTAAAAAGTAGGTGAAGAGATTTGTCATAATCATGATTATTATGACTTGAATGAGATGAGATCATAACTTATGAACACTATTACTATTCTGGAAGAGACACAGATATTCCAAAGCCTTTCATTTTAAAGATGATGAATCTGAGTCTAAGAGACTCATTCAACATCACACAGGAAGTAGATGACGGAACTGAGATCCAAATGCAGGTCATCTTGCTCTAAATCTATCATTCTTTCAGCTATGTTTTAATGACTCTAATCAATTGAACCAACTAGAAGAAGTGTTCCTATTCACTAAGTTTGAAGGGGCTGGAGAAATTCAATCTAGTAAGGATTTGAAAAGGCTTGGTGAAAAGGCCACCTTCTAGGCTGTTTGGCTAGTGCAAATAAAATATTATGATATTAGGGCTACACCATGATGACTCTGATTTATGGACTCTCTTTTCCAAGAACTTTTGGATCATAGATTGGTAGTATATGTTGATGGTATCTTATTTACTCTAAAGATCCTGCACAAGGTTCCTAAATGATAAAGATAATCATGGAATGTTTGTGCTGCAAACCTCATTTGTCAGGCTACAGAAGTGGCTAGCTTAAAAGGATGGAAATGGGGATTCTTTGGGCATTTTATAGGCTGGCAGGGGCTAAAAAATTAACCTCTAGAAAGTACAGGCTTTTCTGCAATGGAGTACCATTACCACTCTGAGGGATTTATAGTAATTTCTAGAGTTCATGGGATACTTTAGTTGCTTTATCCAGATGATTACATCCAAAGGCATTTCACTGGGCCCCAGAGGCTAAGGCCAGCTTTAACAAAACAAAAGGCTGTTCTGTATCACCCTTATAGTATCCTGACCCATACCAAATGATTATAGTAAAGACGTGTTTCCAAAATGAAGGGTGGGAATATGATCTCTCTAGACAAGGTATCTTTATTCGTTTTGTCTGTCATGGACCCCTGCAATGGTGGAGAATCTAGCCTTGAGGCCACCTGTTTTCCTTTTGGTGCTCACATGCGGCCCTTTGATTGAATCCAAACTTCACAGAACAAATCCCAGTAATAAAAAAGATTTGTTCTATAAAATTTGGACTCAGTCAAAAGGCTGTACCTAAGGAACTAAAAGGCCACATGTGGTCTTGAGGCCACAGGTTCCCCCCCTGCTAGGTACTCCGGTGAAATTCATGGACCCTTTCTGAAAGCAATGTTTTAATTGAACAGAATAAAAGAAATAGTATTATAAAGGAAATCAGTTATGTTAAAATAAATGTGTTTTTCCCAACCCAGTTGATGAACATCTTGAAATATCTGTGGATACCAGGTTAATAATCCCTTATTTAGCAGATGGGTCATCCAAACCACTATGGCCTGGTCTCTAATTCCAACAGAACAAAATTATACCACCTGATAGAAGGAACTCCTTCTAACTGAGGACATCTTTAAGATTTTAAGGTGCTATCTAGAAGGGATTTAGATTATGAATGAATGACTTCTCCCAGAATTTCCATTTAAAGATGGTGCCCAGGCCAGCCATCTTTTCATTTCTCATCAGACTGTTACAAAATGCCAAAGAAACCTCTTCATCCAGGAAGATTACTTTTCCCCAGGAATTCACTACTTAGAAGTACTGTCTAATTGGATAATTCCTTCCAGAACCTCCATTTAAGAAGGCTACCCAAGCCAACAATTTCTCCATTTCTATCCAGGCTATATTTTAGACTTCTTCATCATCCCTTTGCTCTGGATACTTCAACCCCATTCTCCTTTTCAATTAACTTTTATGTTCTATCTTCTCCCAGTGGCATGTAAACTCCTTGAGCTTGTCAAGGTAGTACTTGTATTTCTTTTTGTTTATATTTGTATTTCTAGTGCTTGCTACAAGATTTGACATAAGTGCTTAATAAATGCTTACTAACTGAATGACTAACCTGACAGCCTTTTAACTAACAGATTCATAGACTGAGAAACCCAGGGGTCCAAGAAAGAAGATGGGGCCATTGTTTGAAGTTGGATAAAGTATTCCTTTAATAAATACTCCACTAACCCCAAACCCAAGGATCAGTGGAGGAGCCCAAGTGAGAGTAATGTTTGATCTGACTACGAACAGAGTTATAAGATATCAAATGAAATGAAGAGTGAAACAAAGTTATATATCCTTAATAAAAACAAACAAAACCCCCCCCCAAAAAAAAACCCCAAAAAACAAGATGGTGCTAAAAGCTACCATCCTGATCCTATCCAATAATAAGGATCCTAGCTGGGCAAGTCTTATACTCACCATGGCAATAGTACATATCCACCCTACTGGAAAGATTTATGAGAGAGGTGTCAAACCCTCTATTGTTTTCAGAGAGTGAACAACCTTCCATCCCTCTGTAGGCCAGCACTGACTTGCCATTTGCAGTAGAAGGAGGGGAATTGACAATTATGAATTTACTCAAGCAAAATCAACATTCAATTCCTAAACTAAGGAAAATGACACATCTTCCTTGAACTTGGTACATTTTACCGAGGACTAGTCATATTATTTTAGCAGAATGCAGTTGGCTCCACATACAAACAGAAAGAAAAACATACTTAACCATATATGGGATTTTGCTCTTGTTATAGATTCTATACATTGATAAACAATAAATAATGAAAGAGCTATCAAACAGCTCTACCTCTTCCCCAATCAATTTTGATCATCCCCAGAGAGCACATAGGCAATCTGAAATCTAGGAGTTCTAGGGAGTACACACTTCAGCCCTCCTTTGAGCATGCAAGGGAACATAAGCAACATAATAGAGTTCACAGTGCTGAACCCAACATTCTGCAAGTAGATGATTTGGAAACTTAGTAGGATTACTGGACTTGGATTTCTCCACTATAGGATGAAAACCTGGGATCCAGAATGTATTAGAAATCTTTAATGACAGCATATCCTTGGAGGTTATGTTGCCATAGCCGGCCAATTCTCACGGCGAGCTCATCACGAAGTCTAGGTAAAGGTAATCCATATTCTACACTAATTATCACTCAGTTCCTATTTCAGGAGGCTTAGAGACATCTTCCATACCCTTTGTCAATAAATAAATAACCTTGGCCACTCCCTGCTGTTCCACTTGCTTCTATAGTTACCACAGCTGAAGTGCAGGCTAGTCAGTTCTGTCATCTGTGTCTCACCGGTACCACTCTACTTATTCCAGTGCCTCTAAACTTGTTACTAATCCTAGAACTTGACTTTCTCCTGTTTCTAAGCCTTTGTTCATGGATTTATACATTGTCTATTTTCCCCTCATACCACTGTGTGATGATCAAACTTAGAATTCATTCAGTACAAATTCTATTCTGCTGTCCCCAAGGGGAGAAAAATTCAACTACATGTACTCAGATTATTTCAGTGCTTATCTAAAGTACTTAGCTCTGCCAATTTCATCACTGTAAGGAACTAGTGCCTAGCCTCAAGCTTGCCACCCTTATGCTTTATTTATATGGACAATTTCACCTGCCCTTTAGGGCCTCCCCTACTCTCATTCATAAACTCTAGTTCTGGACCAGGCAAGCAAAGCATTTAAAATTGGATAATTCTATAAGAGTTAAAGACAATAGGTAGGCCTTGAGGTTATAAGGCAGATACATGGCACAGTTAACAGAGCACTGGACCCAGAGTCAGGAAGACCTAAGTTCAAATCATGCTTCAGATGCTTACTAGTTGTGTACCCTTGGTCAAGCCATTTAACCTCTGTATGTATCAGTTTCCTTATCTGTAAAGTGAGGATGCTAATAGCACCTACCTCCAAGAATTGTTGTAAGAGTAAAATGAGATAATATCTGCAAAATATTTTGCAAACCTTATAGTGCTATGCAAATTCTAACTATTATTACAATGTGCAGCTATAGTAATTATCTTATTGGACTCTCTCAATAGCCTTGTAATGTAAATCGTAGAAGTACCCCCATTTTATAGATAAGGAAACTGAGGATTAGTGAGATGAAGTGACAGATATATTGCAGCACAGCTAATAAGTGACAGAGCACAACTTGACTTGAGCCACATCTTTTGACTCCAAATTCAGCTTTTACAACACTAAAAATTTCTACTTATATTACTTAGAGAGAGAGGAATAGTAATGGCTATTTTTTTTAATAGCAGCTCATTCGGTAACCTTAAGCACTTTTTTTTTTTCTGGTGAGACAATTGGTGTTAAGTGACTTGCCCAGAGTCACACAGCTAGTGAGTGTTATGTGTTCGAGGCCAGATTTGAACTCAGGTCCTCCTGACTTCAGGGCCAGTCCTCTATCCACTGCACCACCTAGCTGCTTCTGGTAATGGCTTTTGAATTGGGGTCTAGGGCCCAGTAGGTTGATCAAAGATAAGAAGTATAAGGCAGGTACAGGGAACCTTGAAAACATAATTAGGTCAGGAACATTACTTAAGTAAATACTTTGTTATATGATAAAAGCACAAGAAAACAAAGCTTCTAAGGTGGTCTCCTTCACCAGTATTAGGAAGAGTTTATGTTGCATGAATATTAAAATCATTGAAACACTAATGCAGTTGTCTATTCACTCTGATTCTTCTCCAACCCCTTTCTATGGTTTGATCAGTAGGAATGGCTAATGAGTCATAGGATCAAAGAATTAGAGCTGGAAGGGATCTGAGATACAATCTAGGCCAACCCCTTCATTTTACAAATTAGGAAAGAGGCCTAGAGAGGTTAAGTAACTAGCCCAAAGTCATTTAGATTGTTAGTGGTGGAACCAGGATTTGAATTCGGGGTTTTTCATTCCATATCCAGTTTTCTTTCCACTGTTTCCAGAGCACCTCCCATAGCCTGGCAACCAAGGCTCACTATTCTCTTCATCTGAGCAATAATTGCCAAAGACATGCTCTTTGCTAGTGATTCAGCAATCAGCCTCACTTAGCCTCTTCTTTATTGGTTGGCCCACTCCTAAGGCTAATGACATGACAATAGTCAATAGGTCACTAATGAAACCTGGATCATTTGTGCAGTTAAAGGAAGGAAGACAGGAAGCAGGGAAAACCCAACATTAATGAAGTCATAATGCTGAGATGGGAAATTTCCCCAATTCAGGAAATGTTAAAGTTCAGAAACCCAGAGTAATGTAACTTCAGCCACAAGACATTATGAATTAATTAAAGTATAGAGTTTACAAGTCTAATTAATGATTAGCCATCCTCCAGATGTGGTACAAGCAAGTTTATTTTGCTAGCAGAGCCCTTGAATTTTCTCTTTGTTTTACATATGAAGACATATGCAAGGTATAAAACAGGAAGACTTTTTTTTTTAGCATTGAAGGCTATGTTGCTTAGTAAATTAGCCAATCAAAATACACTTAATTAGCATCTCCTATGTGCCAGACCTACAGTGTTAAGTGCTGGAGATAGAAAAACAAAAATAAATTGGTTCCTGCCCTCAAGAATTTCTATTCTATTGGAAGAGAGCATTTATACATATAAGTATATAGAAAATATAAATGCAAACTAATAATGGGGGACAGGGGCTGGAATGTAGAAGAGGAATAAGGAAAGATGTCATTTAAACTAAGCTCTGAAGAGAATAAGAAGTTTTAAGATGTATAATTGAGGTGGTAATGCATTCCTGGAAATTGTGCAAGGCACAGAAAATAGAGATGTTCCCTGTATGGGGAGGTAAGAAAGCCAGTCTGGCTAGAACATAGACAGTGTGAGGGGGATATATGTATATTAAGCATAGAGAAAAGGGTTAGAGCAAGGTCAATAAGTCAGTCAACTAATATTTATTAAGCACCTACTATGTGTCAGATACTGCGCTAAGTACTAGGATACAAAAATGACAAACAAAAAAAGTAAAAGTGTACCATTTCTCAAGGAGCTCATGGTCTAATGCACAAAAAACTATATACAAATAAAGAGATATGGCATAAATTGGAGGGTAGTCTCAGAGGGAAGGCATTAAAATTATAAATGCTAATTACAGTAAGTAAGATTTAGATAAGACTCAAAATAAGCTAGGGAAATCATGAGGTACAGACGAGGAATGAGACAATTCCAGGCATGGGAGACAGCCATTGAAAATGTTCAGAATCAGGAGATGGAGTATCTTGTGCAGAAAACAGTAAGAAGATTAGTGTCACTGGTTCTCAGAGTATGTAGAGGGGGGTAAAGTGTAAGAAGGATGGAAAGGTAGGAAGAAGCCAGATTATGAAGGGCTTTAAAATCTGAACAGAAGATTTTACATTTAATTCTGGAGGTAAGGATCCAGTGGAATTTATCAGGTAGGGAGGTGATATGGTCACACTTGTGCTTTAGGAAGTTCAATTCGACAGCTGAGGGAAGGATGGCCTGGAGTGGGGGAAATTTGAGATAGGGAAAGCAACTAGCAAGCAGGCTTATAAGGGGATTTAAATGTCTCACAGAGGAGTTTGCATTTAATGCTAGAGGATACAATCATTACTGGAGCTTTTATTCAGAAAATTGACATAGGCAGACATGTGCTTTAGTGAAATCAATTTGCTTGTGTGGGGAGGAGACTTGGAGAGGGCGGAGAGGGAGGAGACTTCAGGCAGGGCGACTAATTAGGAGACTATTACAATAATCCAGGTATGAGATGATAAAGAATTAGGGTGAACTAGGGTAGTTACCCAGTAAATTGAGAAAGGGAACATATACAAAAGGTGATACTGAGGTAAAATCCATATGATTTGCCAAATGATTAGATGTGTGAGATGAGAGGTGATGAGCAATTAATGATGACCCTAATGTTGTAATCTGGATTGACTGGAAGGTTGGTGTTTCCCTCTTAACAGAAATAGGGAAGGTCAGGAGAGGGGGATTTTAGTGGAAAGATAATAAGTTCTGTTTCAGACATGTTGAGTTTGGGAAGCATATGAAACATTTCATTTTATAACGTCAAATAGACATTTGGTGGTATGGGACTGGAACTCAGGAAAGAGATTCTCTGTATAAAGAAAGCTAGATTTCTAAATCTAGAAGATGTATATAAAGATGATTATTGAACACATAAGAAGATGAGGCTACGAAGTGTATAGACAGGTAAAAGAGGTAGACTCAGGGCAGAGACTTGCAGGGATACCCACATTTAGGCATGTCAAGGATGTGGATGATTCAACCAAGGAGACTGAAGAGAAAAAAAACCAGACAAGTAGAAAAATAACCAAGAGAACAAATATTCAAAAACTCAAATGGTTTGTGATCTCATTTAGGTGGTTACTCAGCTCAGTGAAACATCCCAAGTCAATTGCACCTGGATGTCTTGTGTAACTCTTGTCCATATTGTCCAAAAACAGTGGTCACAAGGTGTTGGGGATGCTGTTGAGAGGGTGAGGGAGGAAAGTTCTTGACTGTCTATTGGACATTTTGAACTAGATGTCCTATAGGCTTTTCAAACTCAACAAGTCTAAAACAGAACTCATTTTCTTTCTATATCTCACTCCCTCTTGTCATCACCAGCACATCAATGTAGCACACAAACTTTAACTTGCTAGTTTTATAATAAAATTCAATTCAGCAAGCATTTGCTAGGTATCTACTAGCTACAAGATGTCATATCAGGCAACATGGATGTAATGATAACATTTTTAGAGGTCCCTGTCCTCAAGTAACATACATTCTATGAGGGACATAGAATATTTGTACAGATGAGTAAATACAAGCTGATTTGAGGCAAGAGGTTATGTTGCCCATTAAGGGTATCAGGAAAGGCTTCCTGTAGAGAATCATAGTTGAGTTGAGTCTTAAAAGAAGCTAAGGATTTTATGAAGTAGAGCTAAACAAGAAGGCCTAAGCAATGGCCTGAGAAATTGAGTTTAGGGAAACAATATATTTCCATAATTGGCTCATCAGAAAAATCATTCTTCATACTTCATAGTCACGCCTCTTTGACTTCTCTCCTTCTCTCCCAAACACCCAATCCTTTCTTACTCCATTACTTTATAGTAATGCCTTGATTCACACACCTTTGCAATGATGTATCCTCCTTGTTTGATGTGATCTTTATTTTTGTCTTTGCCTTTCAGAAACAATCCCTGACTTCCTTCCAGACTTACTCGAAATAATGCCATCTGCAGGAGATCTTTTGCCGTATCCCTACACATACATATGTATGTACATGTTGTCACTTCTGTTAGAATTTAAGCTCAAGGGCAAGAAATGTTTTGGCTTTTTCTTGGTGTCTTTAGCCCCTTAGTACAGTGCTTGATACAAATGTGTGTTAATTGATTGACTGATCTACAGGTATAGCTTTCATTTCAATACTTGTTACAAGAAGATGCTGGAGCATAGACGGCTACAGTGATTGGGACAGAACATACTCAGTTTCCTCATCTGAAATTAGAGATAATAAAACTTGTTCTTTGTAAATCTTAAGTCACTGTAAGAATATGAGTTACTGTAGTAAAAATGACAAGAACTAACAAAAGTTGGTATAAAGAAGATAGGGGAGAAAGTGTGGGAGGAGGTAGGATTTAATTCTGTGCTACCCAGTTAGACTCCACATTCTAAAAGGGATAAGCTTCCCTTGCAAATGGTCTTGCATTAACAGAGTCACTAGTAGGTCTGACATAGGCTATTAACAGAAGCTGTATACCCTGGAACCCTACTTCTTTAGAGTAGAATAATGGAACTGGCTGACTGACCATGATCACTGGCTTCATTTTCTCATTTGTAAAATGATGACATTACCTATATATCCTTACCTCTAAGGAATAATGATAATAAAATATGATAACACATGCAAAAGCAATTTCAATTTTAGAAAAAAAAAGGTACCATATAAATCCAAGGCACCATTATGCTCCAACAGGCACTATGCTTCCTTCACAGTTAGAAACATATAAATATGCAGATATCTATACAATCTTTTTTGAAAAAGAAATACATTTATATGTAGTGACTTTAGAAAACCCTCTACTTTTTCACTGACTCTATTATGTGAATGATGCTGTTATATTATCCGGGATGCTTCTGCCACACTAATTTTCCTAAAATACCATAATGGTTCCCTATCACAGCAAGCCAAACTCTTTAGTCTGACTTTCAAGCCACCCCCCCACTTCATAATATGGCCCTTTAATCTTTCTCCATTCTTATCTCTTACTTCTCCCCTATGTAAAAGATTTGTCAGTTCATCCTTTAGTCTCCCAGGATTTAAAAAAGCTTCAGTGGATAAGTAATCTCAATATGGTACACATCATGATGTATCCTTATCTTTTTATTTTGTATGATTTTTCCTTCTGTTCCCCTTGCCACCTCTCTGCCACTGAACTTGTGGAACAAAATGGTGCATAGAAGGATGATATTATACTGCATTTTCACCTTTTTTCATAGTCATAAGATGTATTACCTGAAGATCTACCTTCTGGTCATGAGCCTTTCTACCCTTATTAAATAGTCTTACTCTCAGAGAGCAGATATAGTTCACCCCCGGGATGAAATTTAAAGGCTTTCTATCTTTCCAGGATCTGACAAAGCTTGACCTCCTTTAATGTAATTCTTGAGGCCTCAGTGTCACTTTTATACCATAATAGGACATCAGAAGACTTTGTGTGGAGGCCTATCCCCCAATCAGTAAGGTCATTTTCTCAGACATGCATCTGACTGGTGCCAGAGAATGTCATGACAAATAAGAAAGCTATAACTTCTTTTCTGAAGGAGGTAGGATGTGGGGAGAAGTTATTTTACCCCAGTTTGAAAACAAGATGTTTTTTTCATAGTTATTTAATATGCTGAGCCCTTCTATTCACATGGCAATGTATTTCTACACAGAATGCTACAAAAGATGGAGTACACTAAGTGATAAATAAAGCACAGAACATCTGGTTGTTTAAATGGCAGCCTCTGGTGGGAATGTCCATCATGTTGTTACACTTATGGAAGGGTAAAACAGGGACTGTAAGGCAGAAAATGAAAGGCCCAACAGTATGTCTGGCCTTCATTGCTTAAGGCACTGACAGGGCAGTCTCTTTTTTCTTTTCTCTCTCTCTTTCCTTTCTTACTCCCCTCTACATTAAAACCTATAAAGGTATTCATTAAGCCAGGCAAAGTAATAAATCATGTTTGTGTCTAATTTTTTTTTCGTGTTCTATGTGTCACTCAAAACTCTTTATAATCTAGCCTAAGGGTTAAAAATTGGTCATTTTTTTCAGTAGAGAAATGGAGCTTCTCTTAGTCAACAGAAATGAATGAATCAGTTCTTATATGTTGACTCATTAATGTGCAAACACATTATGCAGTATGAACTATAAATTACTAGCCTTGGAGGAGAATGTTTCAGACCATGCATGAATAATATAATAGCTTATGTATACTTATTTAAGTGATAGTTTTGTTTCTTACATGTGAAATAAAGAATTATTTGGTTTTTATCATATAAATTAATATATATACTTGCATACATAAATACACACATATTATACATATATACATTCATGTATGTATGTATGTATATGTATATACACACATACACACACACACACACACATATATATATATATATATATATATATATATATATACCATTCCTCTACTAAAGCCTTGCTCAGATGTCTTATCATGACATAGAGATAGCCAGATTCACAAAGGCTTTATGTGATACATTTTAAGGATACAAACATTTCCAAGGAAAACCAAATAAGGCTTAGAGGGGTTGTGATATTCATTGGAAAAAGGAGTACAACACTCATAAGGAAACTACAGGACCTTGGATTATTGGAGTAAGGGTCTCTGGTGAGAAAAGCCACCAATAATTAAATAAACAAATAGGTTGACAGCAAAAGTTTGGTTATTGGTATAACATATTATTTTCCCCTGAGGTTTAAAATAACTTTTCTGGCAGCATCAACTCAAATTTTCATATAGAACTACTTTTGTTAGGATTATGTACATGTCTTATAGCAAGTTTGATTTTATCTAATCAGATCAATGTCCCTAAACTAATGTTTATTTTAACTGTGTTGGAGCTGGGAGTGTTGTGAGGCCCAGATTAGATGATGTA
The DNA here is from genome assembly GCF_003287225.1 of Phascolarctos cinereus. Classification (NCBI taxonomy): domain Eukaryota; kingdom Metazoa; phylum Chordata; class Mammalia; order Diprotodontia; family Phascolarctidae; genus Phascolarctos; species Phascolarctos cinereus. Next base: position 133,628,880 of record NW_027556098.1, read on the forward strand.
TACAAAGCACATTACAAACCATAATGGGGTATATAAATGGTTATTATTATTATTATTATTATTATTAGCCTCTAGTCACCAGGCCTCCAGTTTGGTGATGAGTTTACTCCCTGAGCCTTCTGCTGTAGGTCTGCTGAGCTCAAGCAATGCTTGTAGAGCAGTACAAGAGTGTGCTGATAAAAATGTTTAACAACCAGACTCTGGGGAGTGGGGGAATAAGTTTAATCTGCATTCCTAACATTATCTTAAATTAAAACAATCAATAAAATAATAAATCGAGCCCTGATTTTTAGTGATTTCTGATTTCTGTGGTTTAATGTTCACACTGAAAATTTAACAGATTTTCAACAATCTAATTAGAGCTGGCTCTAACATACCACTGGTAGGAACCTTAACCTCACTGGGTCATTTTGGTTACTCCCTGTGACAGTTACAAATCCTTGGAAATCATAGCATTTCAAGCCTTTTGGGGGGCACTAAAATGTATCCTAAATTTGGATTGTGATTAAATTCAATAATTTGAGCACGCACTACAGGCAAAGCATCTACCAAATGATGTATTGGATTAATATATTAACTTTCTAAAACTCAAATTGCTTTAGTTGGCTATAGCATCTCATTCAAGTGGGCAATTCTTTTAGGAGTCCATATGACACCCATAACTGCCCACACCTTCTAATTCTGTGAGCTATTTGCCCATGATCTATTCAGCACATGGATGATATTTTTTTTTCATTTACAAGTTAAAAAATAGTTTGTGGATGCCCACGTATTATTTGATTTGATTCTGTCCAATGAGTTTTTTTTAATTAAGTGCTTACTAAGTACAAGCATTGTGCTAGGCCAGGAATACAAAAAGAAAAATTCAATAGTCCCTCAAAAGAGCTATTACTTTACTGGATGTATCCCCAGTAAATATATGCAAAACACACATATATATTATCTCATCTTGGTGAGAGGAGAACACAAACAATTTTGACCTCATGTCAAAGGTTATACTGCCTGAACTGAAAGCCAAAGAAGGACCCCAAAAGGCAAAGATTAGCTAATATAATAAGAGCTAGCATTTATATAACACTCTACAGTTTGCAAAATGGTTTACAGATATCTCATTTTATCATCACAATGCTTCTTGGAGGTAGCTACTACCATTATCTATCCCATTCATTTTATAAATGAAGAAGTTGAGGAGGAAAAAAAAGAGTTTAAGTGACTTTCCTTAGGGTCACACAGCTAACAATTGTCTGAAGCCGAATTTGAACTCAGGTTTTCTGTATCAAAGCAGATCAAGATTAAAGGATTCATGCAGTACAACACAGAAAGTAACTATAAGATGACAGATTTTTTTTTTATTTGTATTGGTTTTGGTGAGGCAATTGGGGTTAAGTGATTTGCCCAAGGTCACACAGCTAGTAAATGTCAAGTGTCTGAGACTGGATTTGAACTCAGGTCCTCCTGACTCCAGAGCCAGTGCTCTATTCACTGAGCAACATAGCTGCCCCAAGAGGAGAGTTTTGAACTTGGGTCTTCCTGACTCAGGGTCCAAGGTTCTATTCCCTCATACCACCTAGCTGTCTGTAAACAATATATGAGGAAATGGAAGGAGGAAATAGATTGTTGTTAAAGCACAGAGTAATAAATAGGCAGGCTTCTCGAGAACATGGAGTATATGAGTGGACATATTGTGAATGAGTCTGTCCAGTTAGACTACAACCAGGTTGGGAAGGACTTTAATTGCTAAACAGTAAAGTTTGTATTTTGTATTAGAGATAATGGGGAGGTAAAAGTTCTTCAATCTCAATTTCCTCATCTATAAAATGGGGAAAAATAATTGTACTTACAGGTTGTACAAAAGCTTAAACTATATAACATGCATAATGCCTCATACAAAGGCTCAAATTGTTATTTAAACCCATTGTGCTCCTTTCCAATATCCTTTGGTTCACAATTAACTTTCAGATGCTTATGAACTTGTGGTATTTTGTGATTTTCAGTAGTATCAGGATCACTGGAGGAATATTGATGCCAAAGAGATCAGCTCTAGTATGTCAAAAAGTTGAGATCATCAAAAGCTCAGCAAACTTTCCTAAATCTATCCTAGTCCATTCTACTTCTCCTGTTCAATACTAGAACTATTATATGGTGCATGTCTAAAATATCTGTGCTAAGAAGCTAGTTTAATGGGCCATCCATTCAACTGAATGTCTTCATCTGGGCATTATGTGGTCTATATACATTTGGCTTTTCCTATAAGGATTGTTAGGCCAAACTCTTCTGAATGGTCATGGATTCATTGAGAACTCCATGTTATTTCATCCTCATGCTCATAAGAAATAATAATAAGAAGGTATTGATCCCACCATTTTAAAGGTAAGGAAAATTAGTTGCCATGTAGGTTTTTTATATAAGGTCATTGCTATTGGGCACTTAAGTACTGTAAATAATAAAAGAGAAACTTAAATAACCAAAACAATATACAAATAAAATGAAGCTCAAATGGCACAATGAAAATAGCCTCTACCTGTAAGCCCAGTTTTGCTAACAATGATCAAAGAAGCAATGATTGTTTCAGAGTGCATTGGCTGTCACAGCTTTTAGGAGGAAAATTTGATTTGAGACTTTAATTTTGGTTTTAGTTTCTCTAATGTGCTTGATGTGTTGCTGGTGGTAAAATAAAGAAAATAGACATACAAAAATGTTAAACAAAAATAAATGCACAAGAGAGGATCTGATTAAGTGGACAGGTAGGTGGTCTACTGGATAGTATGCTGGAACTAAAGTCAAGAGGACTCATCTTTGTGAGTTCACATCTGGCTTCAAACAGTTAGTCGGTCTGTAACCTGGGCAAATCATTTAACTGTGTTTGCCTCAGTTTCCTTATCTGTAAAGTGAGCTGGAGAAGGAAATGGCAAACCACTCCAGTATCTCTACCAAACGCGGCCACAAGGAATCAGACACAAGTGAAAACAACTAAACAACAACAACAAATCTGATTGTCAAAAGAGTATTTCCAACATTAAGTGTTAAAGAAGTGAAAATTTAAGAAGGTTGGAGTTCAAATTAAAGTATTAAATAGCAAGCAGATTATATATAAACAAATATCAAAATGCGTATCTCCACTACTGCATGTTTATATGCAGTAATGGGTTAGTAAATATTTAATAACTACCTAGCTGAAAAACAAAATGCACATGAAACACAAGTTTAAATTGCATTATTAACATTTTCTGCAGCATTTTCTTAAATCTAAACAATCAACAAAAACAATAATCCCAGTCCTGATTTATAGTGTTTGAAAAATTCTGAAGTATAAATGCTCACATTGAAAATTTCACAATAGGTTCTCAAGAGCTGTTATAAGCTAACTTCTTCAAAGTGGGGGAAAAAAAAAACCAAAACAAAACAAAGAAACTCCTCTTTAAAAGACCTCACCATAATCTGAATTCTTTTACATTATGAGTAAAATCAACTTTACATAAAATTATATACACTACAACACAGACAACACATATATTATAATTAAATTCCCCACCCCCATTCCAGATTGTACTAGAGTTCTATTGTATATAGATTGGTGGATGGTTTGGGCCGACTTATTAAGAAGGAAAAAACAAAACAAAATAATGTTTAAATGTACTAGGAAGGTATTTCATCTGACATCAACGATACCACATTGATGTCATTTTCAAAAGGCTGTACATACCAATCTGAGTTCCTATTATGTGTAAACAGCTATTCTAGCAGTGATATCTCATGTATGATGAAAAAAAATGGAAACTGGAAGATTTCAAAACACAACACTTAAATTTTTTTTAAAGGAGGAAATCATAAAACCTTGCTGACAGCCATTGACCCTCTTATCACAGTATACAGCTAGTAGATCTTGCACTGCTCAATTCCATTATAAATGTTATGAATCCAAACTGAATTGAGATGTACTGATGTTGGCCCAGCAAGAAAATTGCTCATTCATTCTCTGTAACTCTCTTTGTCATTGCTGTGGTGAAAAGCTCTGTATAACCTGCCAACAGTCTCACACCACATAGCAACATGAAATCAGCTTTGATAGAAGAAAGGTCAGGTTGCAACTTGAAATGGTACTGAGTCAGACTGAGGCATCCAATCACTAGATGACAGTTCGGGGCCATCCAATCTGCTTCACTTGACTGCCAAAGGCAGTAATTTGGCAAAGCTGCTTGTATGGCTCCTCTGTATGCCAATGGTAGTACAACCAGCACAGCTTCCAGTAACTTAAACAGTGAATTATGATTTTCCAGGGCACAATTTTATTATCCTAGTGAGTCTGGCCTTGTCACCCGGGCTCATTATTTTATATAAACCATTTACAGTTTATTAGACAGTTTCGAGATCAAATGCTGAAAGGTAAGGTATAACTTACAAACCTGGGTGCTATCTAGCCTGGAGTTTATTGTAAAGATTAGAAATGAATGAGAAGGGGGTGTGGTAGAGTGAATAGGAAACTGGATTTAGTTGTCAGTAATGCCTGGGTTCAAATCGCACCTTAGACATTAGCCGTATGACTTTTGACAATTCACATAACTTCTTTGTGCCCCAGTTTCTCCATAGAAGAAAAGAAAAAAAAAGTCTTTCTCTAAGTCTTCCCTTTCCTTCATAGATAGATAAAGCACTTTTTTATGTGTCAGGTATCATTCCATCTCCTTTACCCAATATAGTATTGAGTACTGACTTTTCTCTTCAATGTCCCTTGAATTTGCCTTCTTTTCTATTCTTCCAGATTGTCTCAGTTAAGGTCCTTATTATCTCAGGCTCTAATCGTACCCTATGCTACTCTTGCCTCTCTGACCAGACTGTAAACTTGTAAAATGCAGAGATCAGGTATTCATATATTTCCCAGAACAGTTGGTTTGGTTCATGGCCAGTGTTCAACTAACCCTCGGTGCTAAAAGACTCAGCATGTTCCTCAGATGAGCCTTCTCTTTAGTGACTAGGGGAGGTGACCGAGTAGATTGGATGTAACAATTGTCAGTTTTGGGGAATGAAAGCAGTGTCATGCTTGAGCTCTCCACCAAACCCCTCCAAATATCTATAAAAATGGCTCTAAACAAATTATAAAGCAGCAGAACCCACAAAAAGACAGAGTGAAACAAATTTCCAGCCCAAGACAACCTGGATGGTTGATTGGAAAGGTATATCATGCTGGGCGGGGAGAGGAATGCAGGCCGCAGCAAACCTGGAGCAGGCCTCAGAGGACTGAATCGTGGGCAGCTGTGGCAGTTTCCAGACTTCTCAACCCACTAACACCAAAGACAACTTAGAAGGTCAGTGGGAAAAGTCTGTTTCTGTGGTGTGGAGGGAGAAGCAAGGTGGTTTCAGCTCCATTCCCTGAGCACGGCCCGGGATGGGGGCTGCCTCCTGAGCATTCTGGCCCACAGACTGAGGGGGAATCGAGTGGCTGATCAGAGGGAGATTACAGGGATCTCTTTGCCAGTGCTGAGGCAGGAATCTCTTGCTTTGCCTGTGCTTGGATATGGGTCACAGTTCTAAGGGGCGTGGTGGAGCTTGTGCTGGCTGTAGAGAGCAAACCCTCCTCATAGTTCCAGGACAGAAAGGAGTGTTTATGGTCACTAATACACCAGAGCACAGGCTGGGAAATGGTTTTGAATCTTGGAAATAGATCACTTCTTAGAGACCCAGATTAAACTGTTTGTAGAGTTTGTAGATACTATAGAAAGCAAAAGTTTATTATAGGTGAACTACTAACTCAAGGTCTAGTACTCTCCAAGTTTATGTAACCCTAACTACCTTATAAAAAGTTTACTGGGAGGATGCCCTATCTCCAGCCTTTCTAATCACTTTATCAACGTAAATGGATTTAAGTCTTTACTAAGTATATACTAGCCTTATATGTGTACACATCTGTAAATTTCAGCTACATTACCTTTCATATAATCAATCCCTTTATACATTCATCTTTTTCTCCTTTCATCCCCCAACAGGGGATTGGATTTGATGAACTCTGAGGATACTTCCAACTTCAGATCTATGATCATATATATGGAAGGTTAGATCTTGAATAGTTAGGACTGTTATCTGAATTGGAGAAAATTGGTAAGGTAAGAAAATAAGATATTGCTGGTAGGTCCCTTGTGTTTACTATAGTCTCCCAGTAGTAGAATAAAATACTTACTATAAATGAAATTACTCAGGTAATAACCATAAAGGGAGCTAATGTGTCCTCATTACAGCATGAACCACACTTCTTAATCCGCAAATGCCAAAGACAACTTAGAAGGTCAGTAAGAAAAGTATGTAGGACTGTGGCGAGAGAGAAGCTCAGTTCAACCCCAGGCAAAGTGCAGCTCCAAGGTGGTGGCTGCTTCCAGAGCTCTCATCCCACATATGAAGGGGGAATCTGGTGGATTATCAGAGAGAGATTACAGGGAAATCTTTGCTGGCACTGAGGAAGAATTCTCTTGCTTTGCCCATGCTTGGATGTGGGTCACAGTTCTGGGTGGCAGTCCTGGGGTGAGGAGCATTGGTGTGGCAGAGCTTGTGGTGGTGGTGAAGAAGGAATCCTCCTCACAGTTCCAAGACAGAAAAAAATACTTGTGGTTACTCATAGCCAAGAGTACAGGCCAGGAAAGGAGTAAACACCTCGCCCTCGATCATACCACTTTGGAAGAACTGAAAATTTACAGGTAACTAGAAGTATCTCTGAAAAAAGCTGCACAAAACCCCCCAAAACTTGGGACAGTACATTCTTTATTTTTTTTTTAGGCAATTGGAGTTAAGTGACTTGCCCAGGGTCACACAGCTAGTAAGTGTCAAGTGTTTGGTCTGAGGCCAGATTTGAACTCAGGTCCTCCTGACTTCAGGACCAATGCTGTATCCACTGTGCCACCTAGCTTCCCGGACAGCACATTCTCCACACTGGAAGCAGACCCCTACCTTAACAAAGAGTTTATAACTCAATAATTGGCTAGAAACATTAGCAAACAGTGGGAAAAAAGTCAGGCTATAGAATCTTACTTTGGTGCAAAAAAGATCAAACATACAACCAGAAGACAATAAAATAAAAGCTCCTACATCCAAAGCCTCTGAGAAAAATTTTAATCAGTCCCAGGCCATGGAAGAGCCCCCCCCCAAAAAAAATGGATTTTGAGAAGCCAATAAGAGAAGTAGAGGAAAAACTGGGAAGAGAAATGACAGTGATGCAAGAAAATCATGAAAAATAAGTCAACAGCTTGCTAAAGGAGACCTCCCCAAAACAATACTGAAGAAAGTAACACCTTAAAAAATAGAATATCCCAAATGACAAAAGAAGTCCAAAAAGCCAATGAGGAGAATAATGCCTTAAAAAGCAAAATTGGCCAAATGGGAAAGAAAGTCCAAAAACTCACTTAAGAAAATACTTCCTTGAAAATTAGAATCAGGTAAGGACCTCATTTCTAAAATACATAAAGAATTAAAACAAATTTATAAGAATACAAGCCGTTCTCCAATTGATAAATGGTCAAAGGATATGAACAGACAGTTCTCAGATGAAGAAATTAAAGCCATCTATAAAAAGATGAAAAAATGCTCTAAATCATTATTGATTAGAGAAATGCAAATCAAAACTACTCTGAGGTACCACACCACACCTATCAGATTGACCAACATGACAAAACAGGAAAATGATAAATATTGGAGAGGATATGGGAAAATTAAGACACTAATGCATTGTTGGTAGAGTTGTGAAATGATCCAACCATTTTAGAGAACAATTTGGAACTATGCCCAAAGGGCTATAAAAATGTGCATAGCCTTTGACCCAGCAATAGCACTTCTAGGGCTATATCCCAAAGAGATCATACAAATGGGAAAAGGACCCACATGTACAAAAATATTCATAGCAGCTTTTTTTTGTTGTGGCAAAGAATTGGAAATTGAGAGGATGCCCATCAATTGGGGAATGGCTAAGCAAGTTGTGGTATATGAATGTAATGGAATACTATTGTGCTCTAAGAAATGATGAACAGGTTAACTTCAGAAAAACCTGGGAAGACTTGTATGCTCTGATGCTGAGTGAAGTGAGAAGAATCAAGAGAATGTTGTACACAATAACAGCTACGTTGTGCAATGACTAATATTGATAAACTTAACCCTTCTCAGCAATACAAGGATCTAAGACATCTCCAGAGGACTCATGATGGAAAATGCTATCCACATCCAAAGAAAGAACTATGGAAGTTGAATCGCTATCTTTTTTTTTCTCCTCTGTTGAGTTTTGTTTCCTCTTTCTGATGGTTCCTCCTACTGGTTTTAATTTTTACTTACAACTTCACTAATGTGAAAATATGTTTAATGGGAATGTAAATGTATAGCCTATATCAGATTTTGTGCCATCTTGGGGATGGTGGTGAGGAGGAAGGGGGGAGAAAAATTTTAAACTCAAAAGCATATGGAAGTGATTGTTGATAAATCAAAACAAATTAATTTTTAAAAAAGAAGAGATTAAAAAAAAGGAAAATAACAGAATCAGGTTCTGTTTCTGGGAGCCAAAATGCTGGAGTAAGAAGTAAGTCTCTCTCACCATCCCTTATTAGCCTCTGAAAGCCCAGAAAAATAATGCCCCAGGAAAAACCCTGGAACAGCTGAACCAGCAGAAAGATGGGAATCAGCAGTCCAGTAGCCCAGGTAGCCTGAGGGATTAATGGGAAAGGCCCCTCTTGCTCTGGAGAAAGGGGAGCAGTGCAGAATGGGAGGCATCCCAGCAAGCTAGCAGAAAGCCCCATTTCAGCATACCTGGGAAAGATCCTGAATGCCAGGTGGTGAAGCAGGCAAACACCAACACCAGGACCCCCAAGTGCCTCAGTATGGGCAAGTGAACTAGTGGAAACTGGCCCAAAAGCCGCCATGTGCCTCAGTGTTCTATGGCAGCCAAGTTTCCCAGTGCTTCAGGAAAACTCTGGGAAGTACTCCAAGGAGGAAAGCCCAGGTGGAGAAACATCCCACAGCAGTGAAACATCCATCTGTGAGGAGCCAGAGAAAGTGAAAGGAAGGAAAAGCCTGGGTGAGCAGACAACCTCCAAGTACCAGTCTACACAATCCTAGCCCTAGAGTTCCAGTGTTGCTGATTCCAGCCCAACACTAGGTAAGCTGCCAGAACCCCACAGCCTCCAACTTGCCAGCATTGGAGGCCCCAGAACACAAAGCCCGTGGCTAGGTCCCAGGCTCCCAACACAAGAAGCTTGGGTCAGTGACCCCTGCTCTCCAACAAGACAGCTCAATCTCTTTAAAGGGCAGGAAATAAGCAAACATTATGAGCAAAAAGAAATGCACTATAGATTCTTATTATGAGAACAGTGAAGATCGAGGCAGAAATTCTGAAGATGGCAACATAGTCAACAAACCCACATCTGGAAATTCAAAAAGGAATATGAACTGGTCTGAAACCCAAAAAGCCTTCTTGGAAGAAAAAGGACTTTAAAAGTCAAATAAGAAAGGTAGAAGAAAAATTGGGAAAAGGAATGAGGTATGCAAGAGAGTGTTAATAGCTTGGAAAAGGAAGGACAAAAATTAACTGAAGAAAACAACTCCTTAAAAAGCGGAACTGGCCAAACAGAAAAGGAGACACAAATACTCACTGAAGAGAAGAATTCCTTAAAAAATAAAATGGGCCAAATGGAAAAGGAGGTACAAAATCTAATAGAAGGAAACAGTTTGTTAAAATTAGAATTGGGCAAATGGAAGCTAATGACTCTATGAGACAGCAAGAATCAGTCAAACAGAAACAATAGAATGAAAAAAAAATAGATGAAAATGTAAAATATCTCATTGGTAAAACAACTGACATGGAAAATGGATCCAGGAGACACAATTTAAAAATTGTTGGTCTACATGAAAATTATGATGAAAAAAAGAGCCTGGACAGCATCTTTCAGGAAATCATCAAGGAAAACTGCCCTGAAGTCCTAGAACCAAAGGGTAAAATAAAAATAGAAAGAATCCACTGATCACCTCCTGAAAGAGACCCCAAATTGAAAATACCAAGGAATATAGTAGCCAAATTCCAAAAATTACCAGGTCAAAGAGAAAATACTGTAAGCAGCCAGAAAGAAACAATTTAAATATGATGGAACCACAGTCAGGATTACATAGGACATTGCAGTTTCTACATTAAAAAAAAGTATAAGGAATGGAATATAATATTCCTTAAGGCAAAGGAACTTGGATTACAACCAAGGATCAACTATCCAGTGAAAATCAGCATAATGTTTTGGGGGAGGAGATGGACATTCAATGAAATAGGAGACTTTCAAATCTTCTTGATAAAAAGACCAGAGCTCAACAGAAAATTTGATCTTCAAATACAAGACTCAAGAGAGACATAAAAGGGTAAATGGGACAGGAAAAAAACAACAAAATGTTATTAATAAGGGCGAACTGTTTACATGCCTACAAGGGAAGATGACACTTGCAACTTTTGAGAACTGTATTGTTGTTACACAATTTTAAAGGAGCATACATAGAGGGGGTGGGTATAAGTAGACTTTGATGTAATGATAAAAAAAATCTAATCAAGTGGCTTAAATAGATCTAAGTAAGTGGATTAATCTCATCTTACTAAGGGAATGTACTGGGAGAAAAGGAAAGTAGGCGGACAAGGGTAAATTACTTTGGAGGAAAAGTCACAAAAAACCTATTACAGTAGAGGGAAAGAAGGGAGGGATATGAGCATTGTTTGAACCTTACTCTTATCAGATCTGGCTCAAGGAGGGAATAACATAATCAGTTATGTTATGGTATAGAAATCTAACTTGCCCTGTAGGCAGTAAGGGAGATAGGGCAGATAGAAGGGAAGGAAGAAGTAGTAAGGGTAAAGGGGAAGAAAAGGGAGGGGGCTAATAGAAGGGAGGCAGGACTGAGGGAGGTGGTGGTCAAAAGGACAACACTAGTAAGGAGGGAAAGGGAGAAAGAAAAGCATAAAAATGGGAGAAATAGGATGGAGAGAAAGACACAGATAGTAATCATAACTGTGAATGTGAATGGGATGAACTCTCCCATAAAATAGAAGCAGATAGCAGAATGGGCTAAAAACCATAATCCTACAATATGTTATTTACAGGAGACACATTTGAAAAAAAGGACACATACAACGTAAAAGTAAAAGGCTGGAATAGAATAAATTTGGCTTCAGCTGAAATAAAAAAAAGCAAGGATAGCAATCCTGATCTCAGCAAAGCAAAAGCAAAAATAATTCTTATCAAAAGGGATAAGGAAGAAAACTACATCCTGCTAAAAAGCACCTTAGACAGTGAAGTAATATCATTACTAAATATATATGTATCAAGTGTTATAACATCCAAATTCTTAAAGAAGTTAAAGTAGTTACAGGAAGAAATAGACAGCAAAACTATGCTAGTGGGGGACCTCAACATTCCCCTCTATGAACTAGTTTAACCAAAAAATAAACAAGAAGTGAATAGAATATTAGAAAAGTTAGGTGTGACAGACCTCTGGAGAAAACCAAGTGGGGATGGAAGGGAATATACCTTTTTGCTTGGTGGTACTTGGCACATACACAAAAATTGACCATGTACAAGGGCATAGAAACCTCACAATCCAATGCAGAAAGGCAGAAATATTTAACGCATCCTTTTTGGATCATGACGCAACAAAAAGTATACGTAATAAATGGCCATGGAAAGATAGAATAAAAAATAATTGGAAACTAAATAACCTAATCCTAAAAAATGAATAGGTCAAACAACAAACAACAAATAGAAACAATCAATAACTTCATTCAAGAGAATGAAAATAATGAAACAACATATCAAAACTTATGGGATGCAGTGAAAGCAGTTCTTAGAGGAAGTTTTATATCTCTGAATGCTTACATAAATAAAATACAGAAAGAGAAGATCAATGAATTGGTCATACAACCAAAAAAAAAAACTAGAAAAAGAACAAATTGAAAATCCTCAATTAAACACCAAATTAGAAATACTGAAAGCCAAAGGAAAATTAATAAAATTTAAATTAAGAAAACTATTGAACTAATAAATAGAGCTGGTTTTACGAAAAAGAATAAAATAGATAAATTTTGGTTAATTTAATTTAAAAAAAGAAAGAAGAAAACCAAATTACCAGTATAAAAATGAAAAGGGTGAATCCACCACCAAGGAAGAAGAAATTCAAACAATAATTAGGAACTATTTTGCCCACCTGTATGCCAATAAATTTGACAATCTTATTGAAATAGATGAATATTTACAAAAATATAAATTGCCCAGATTCACAGAGAAGAGGAAGGATAAAACTTACATAACCCCATCTCAGAAAAAGAAATTGAACAAGCCATTGATGAACTCCCTAAGAAAAATTCTGCAGGGCCAGATCAATTTACAATCAAATTCTATGAAATATGTAAAAAACAATTAATTGATAACATATAGATCATTTGGGAAAACAGCTGAAGAAGGAGTCTTACCAAATTCTTTTTATAATACCTGAGCTGTGAAGAGTCAAAACAGAGAAAGAAAATTATACACCAATTTCCTTAATGAATATAGATGCAAAAATTTTAAACAAAATATTAACAAATAGATTACAGCAAATTAACACAAGAATAATATGCTATGAACAGGTAGGATTTATACCAGGAGTGCAGGGTTGGCTCTCTATTAGGAAAACTATCAGCATAATTGATCATATCAACAACAAACTAACAGAAACCACATTATCATCTAAATAGATGCAGAAAAAGCTTTTGACAAAATACAACACCCATTTCTATTCAAAACACTGGAAAGCACAGGAATAAATGGAATCTTCCTTAAAATATAAGTAGCATCTACCTAAAACCTTCAGCAAGCATCATATGTAATAGGGGCAAGCTAGAAGTATTTCCACTAAGATCAGGGGTCAAACAAGGATGTCCATTATCTCCACTGTTGTTCAATATCATACTGGAAATGTTAGCTTTAGCAATAAGAGAAGAAAAAGAAATTGAAGGTATTAGAATAGGCAAAGAAGAAACAAAGCTATCACTCTTTGCAGATGATATGATATAGAGAATCCTAGAAAACCAAGTAAAAAACTACTTGAAACAATAAACAACTTTAGCAAAGTTGCAGGCTATGAAATAAACCCACATTGATCATTGGCAATTCTGTATATTACCAACAAAATCCAATAGCAAGAGATAGAAAGAGAAATTCCATTTAAAGTAACTGTAGGGAGCAGCTAGGTGGTGCAGTGGATAGAGCACTGGCCCTGGATTCAGGAGGAGCTGAGTTCAAATCCAGCCTCAGACACATAACACTTACTAGCTGTGTGACCCTGGGCAAGTCACTTAACCCCACTGCCTAACCAAAACAAACAAACAAACAAACAAACAAACAAAAATAAAGTAACTGTAGACATTATAAAATATTAGGTGTCTACCTACTGAAACAAATCCAAGAACTATATGAACACAATTACAAAACAATTTTCACACAAATAAAGTCAGATCTAAATAATTAGAAAAATACCAGTTGCTTATGGGTAGGCCGAGCTAATATAATAAAAATGACAATTCTACCCAAACTAATTTACTTATTCAGGGCCATACCAATCAAACTACCAAAAATTTATTTTATAGAGCTAGAAAAAATAATAAGAAGATTCATTTGGTAAAACAAAAGTTCCAGAATATCAAGGGAATTAATGAAAAGAAGTACTAGAGAAGGTGGCCTAGCTGTTCCAGATCTTAAATTGTTTTATAAAGCAGCAATCATCAAAACTACTTGGTACTGGTGAGAAATAGAGTGGTAGATTAGAAGAACAGGTTAGGTATGCAAGACACAGTAGTCAATGGCTATAGTAATCTACTATATGATAAACCCAAAGACCCTACCTTCTGGGATAAGAACTCACTATTTGACAAAAACTTCTGGGAAAACTGGAAAAGAATATGGCAGAAACTAGGCATCGACCAACATCTCACACTCTATATAAGGTCAAAATGGGCATAATATTTAGACATAAAGGGTGATATCATAAACAAATTATGAGAGCAAGGAATAGTTTACCAATTGGATCTATGGAGAAAGGAAGAATTAAGACCAAACAATAGATAGAGAATGTCATGAAATGCGAAATTGATAATTTTGATTACATGAAACTAAAAAAGGTTTTGCACACACAATTAATGCCACCAAGATTAGAAGGAAAGCAGAAAACTAGAAAAGAATTTTTACAACCAGTCTCTCTGATAAGGGCCTCATTTCTAAAATATACAGAGAATTAAGTCAAATTTATAAGAACACAAGTCATTCCTAAATTGATAAATGATATGAACAAAGGATATGAACAGGAAGTCCTCAGATAAAGAAATTCAAGCCAGCTATAGTCATATGAAAAAATGCTCTAAAACACTATTGATTAGAGAAATGCAAATCAAAACAACTCTGAGGTATCATATGACACCTATCAGATTGACCAACATGACAAAACAGGACAATGATAAATGTTGGAGAAGATGTGGGAAAATTGGAACACTAATGCATTGTTGGTGGAGTTGTGAACTGATCCAACACTTTTGGAGAGCAATTTAGAACTATTCCCAAAGGGCTATAAAAATGTGCTACCCTTTGATCCAGCAATAGTACTTTTAGGGCTGTATCCCAAAGAGATCACACAAATGGGAAAAGGACTCACATGTATAAAAATATTTATTGCAGCTCTTTTTATGGTGGCAAAGAATTGGAATCTGAGGGAAAGGGCATCAATTTTGGAATGGCTGACAAGTTGTGATATATGAACGTAATGGAATACTATTGTGCTATAAGAAATGATGAGCTGGTGGATTCAGAAATACCTGGAAAGACTTATATAAAAAGATGCTGAGCAAAGTGAGCAGAACCAGGAGAACATTGTGCACAGTAACATTGTGTAATGACTAACATTGATAGTTTTAGCCCTTCTTAGCAATGCAAGGATTTAAGACATCTCCAAAGGTCTCCTGTTGGAAAATACTATCCACATCCAAAGAAAGAACTATGGAGTTTGAATGCAAATCAAAGCATACTAATTCTTATTTTTTTCCTTCTCTTTTGTTTGTTTCTTCTTTCTGATGGTTCCTCCTATTGGTTCTAATTCTTCCTTACAACATCATTTATGTGAAAATATGTTCAAAAAGAATATATATGTATTGCCTATATCAGATTGTGAGGTGCGTTGGGGAGGGAGGTAGAAGGGAGGGGAAGAATTTAAAACTTGAAAGCTTATGGAACTAATCATTGATAAATCAAAATAAATTAATAAAAAATAGAATGCAACAAATAGAAGCTAACTGCATTATGAGAAATCAAGAAATTATAAAACAAAAGCAAAAGAATGAAAAAAAAATAAAAGATGTGAAATATCTCATTGGGAAAACAACCAACCTAGAAAATAGATCCCTGAGAAATGATTTTAAAAGTATTGGACTATCTGAAAGCCATGATTAAAAAAAGAGCCTAGACATTGTCTTTCAAGACATTATCCAGGAAATCTGCCCCGATATTCTAGAACAAGAGGGTAAAATAAAAATGGAGAGAATCTACCAATCACCTCCTGAAAGAGATTCCCCAAAGGAAAACTCCTTGGAATTTATAGCCAAATTCTTGAGTTCCTGTGTCAAGGAGAAAATATTGCAAGCATCCAGAAAGAAACAATTCAAGTATTGTGGAAATAAAATCAGATAACACAAGATTTGGCAGCTTCTACATTAAGGTACCAGAGGGCTTGGAATATGACATTTCAGAGGTCAATGGAGATAGGATTACAACCAAGTATCACCTACCCAGCAAGACTGAGTATAATTCTTCAGGGGGAAGAAATTGATATTCAGTGAAATAGAGGACTTTTAAGCATTCTTGTTGAAAAGATCAGAGCTGATTAGAAAATTTGACTTTTAAATACAAGACTCAAGAGAAGCAACAAAAGGTAAACAGGAAAGAGAAATCATCAGGGACTTATTAATGTTGAACTGTTTACATTCCTAGATGGAAAGATGATATTTGTAACTCATGAGGCTTTTGTCAGTATTAGAGTAGTTGGAGGGAAAAACATATATGTGTAGTCAGACAGACAGACAGATAGATAGATAGATAGATAGATAGATAGATAGATAGATAGATGGATGGATGGATGATAGATAGATAGAGGTCACAAGGTGAGTTGTAGATGAATAAAATTAAAAATGAAATAAAATAAAAAATAAAATTGAAGGATGAGAGAGGATTATATTGGGAGAAGGAGAAAGGGAGAGTTAGAATGTGATAAATTATCTCACATAAAACAGACAATAAAAAGCTTTTATGGAGGAGAGGAAGTGGAGGGAGGTGAGAGGGAATGAGTGAATCTGATTCCCATCTGATTTGGCTTAAGGAGGGAATAACATACACACTCACTTGGGTATGGAAATCTTTCTTACCCTACAGGAAAATGGGAGGAAGGGCATAAGAGGGGAGGATGATAGAAGGGAGGGCAGATTGGGGGAGAGAGTAATCAGAAGCAAAAACTTCTGAGGAGGGATAGGGTCAAATGAAAGAATAGAATAAATGGGGGGAGGGATAGAATGAAGGGAAATACAGTTAGTTTTTCACTACATGACTGCTATGGGAGTGTTTCTCATAACTACCTGTGTTTAACCTGTGTCAAGTGTTTGCCTTCTCAATGAGGGTAGGTGGGGAGGGAGGAAGGGAGAAAATTTGGAACCTAAAGTTTTAAAAACAAATGTTAAAAATTGTTTTCACATGCAACAGGAAAATAAGATATACAGACAATGGTGTATAGAAATCTATCCTGCCCTACAGGAAAATAGGGAAGGGGGCACAAGAAGGGGGGTGATAGAAAGGAGGGGTATTCAGAATTAGGTGAAGGGATATTCAGAATGCATGCTGTCTTGGGGTGGGGGAGGGTTGAGATGTGGAGAGAGTTTGAAACTCAAAATCTTGTGGAAGTGAATGTTGAAAACTAAAAAAATCAATTAATTAATTATTTTTTTAGAAAAGACTAAGGTGTGATTGAGTGGCGATGGCCTGTGATGCAGTGGATGACATTGATGTCTTTGATGTCTGACCGAGCTCTAAGCACTCTTCCTTCTTGACCATTGGAATAAATTGTTCTCATCTACCCATTCTACTGGAAGAACTCTTCATATGCTTGAAGTAGACAACCCCACTAACTGACAGATTTGAGGCCTGTCAATTACCCTCAACCTGGTTTAATTTGTCTACTGAGACAGGGTATATCCTCTGTACATGCCACAGTTTCTTGGAGCCACAGGTGAGACTTAGGTGATGAGTGGATATCAAAGGTGCGTGAGCAGCCCTGGAAAGGGCCCACCAAGCCCTCATATTGGAGGTTAGTTATCCCTGCACACTTTGTATGCTGTTAAGAATCCTGGTAGCAACAATGTAACATATTACATTTCTGCATGGCCCTTCTAGTTTCAAACTGTTTTCCCATTCATTTTTCAATTGACTCATATTGAGGCCTATCCGGAATTAGTGCTAGTTGGTGTCTAATTCACAGCTCTTTAATTCTACTCAGCCCTTTATTTCATTTCATATTTATATTAGTGTACTTGGAATTGTACATTTCTCTATATCAGCCAGTATTATTGATTCAATCTGGCAGGATTGACCAGAAAGTGCCAAGCATGAGTAGTCAAGCTAAAGAAAGCTTGATTTGGGGTAAGATAAAATTATTTGACTGCCTTTCATTTTATGTGGGAGTCAGTTTCTTTATCTCAAAACTGATGGAGTTAGGATAGGTGATCTTTAAAACTCCTTTTAGCTCTTGATCTTTTAATCCTACATAACATATACTTATTATAATGGACTTGTGATTTCTCTGATTTGGCTAACTTCTAGTGATGACATCCACAGGCCAACTATGAATTCTCATCCTTTGTAATTCTTACCCTTATTTTCTATCTCAGGCGTCATTCATTGTGGACAGGCCTTGGGCCCTAAATGGCTGACTGGGCTACATGATGATAGTGATTCAAAGTTTATATACAGAGAGAGCTAGTTATGGGGATCCAGAAAGGGAATAAGGTAAGTGCACTAAGGCTTGTTTCTTTTTGAATTCCATATTAACCATTGGAAGGAGAGGGTGTCATTTTCTGTATGTGGCAGATGTTTTATTCCTGTGTAGGTTAATGACCTACTTGTCCCTGCACAGTGGGGAACTAGGGATTTGGAAAGTGGCAGTTCATCAATTATGTTCTTGCTGAAGATCTGTTGTTTATTTGTTTGATTTTGCTATTTGCCTCCTTAACTCAATTTCTCAAAACCCTAATCTTCCATCTTTGTCCAGCATTTACCTGATTTACAACATTCTACTATCAGTTTTCAGTGGTTCTACCATGGTAGAAGGAGGGAGTCCTTTAGAGTTACTGACATTGCATAGATTGAGCACAAGGGTCATTCACTCATTGGATATTCCTCCTTTTCCTGGCATTACCAGCTAATCTTTTTTTTTTTCCTGGTCATGCAGCTCTAACATTTCATCTCTAGGCAACTTTCTCAACTTCATAAAATTTATATATGAATGATATAGGGAGGATGTCTTCGACAAAAAAATTTGAAGCAGCATTTTAAAAATAATTTGCTACAACAAGTGATATTTTGAGAGGTACATAGGAATATAAGATATTGTTGAATTTACTATTCATTGATTAACAACAAAGTTTAACTTTGTAGAGCAAAATACAACCTTCAGGAAAGTCTCTCGTGCATTTCATCCATACAACAACTCTTTGAGGTAGGTGTTATTATTATCTTCTTTTACTGATGAGGAAAGTAAGCTCAAAAGAATCAGACAAGATTACATATTCAACCACAGACATAGATTAGTGATGCTCTGGTAACCAACATCAAATGAAGTATATAATAGGGAACCATCTCTTCCTGAAGGTGTTTGCTTAGATCTTCTGCCACAATAATGACAAAATCCAACAAGAAAGGTGATTCTATATGGATCATGGGTTCTTGATGTATGGTCCATTAACTTTTAAATATTTCTATAAATGGATTTCAATATAAGTGGTTTCCTTTATAATACTATGCCTTCTAATTTGTGTATTTAAAATATTATTCTGAGGAGTCCATAGGCTTCACCAGATTATCAAAAAGTGTGTATGACACAAAATGTATTAAAAACCCTTGTCTAGAGGTAAGGTATCCAGATGTTATGAGAAGCTGGTGGTGTTCATATGCTCCCAAATTTCACAGAATTGACTCATTGAAATTCTTAGCCAATTAAAAGAAATACTCAAATATTCTGCTCTTTACAAAGGAAAAACAATTTGATGAAAGATATTTTTTATCCAGATTATATAATATGAAGTTGAATGGACAAATCACCTATTCACACACACACATGAGGAGGAGAGAAAGAGAATACTTTTAAATCATATATTTTAACACTCCATAATCTCTTGGTGTTACTAATGAATCATGGAATGCTATGATTTCTTAAAAATCAAAATTGTTAATGAACAAGGAGAAAATGGAAAGATGATTTGTAGACAAAAGTAGGCTGAAACATATTATTAATGATGATTTGGATTAAAGAAATTGTATCAAAGAAATCAACCATGCAGGAAATGATTTTTTAAAAATATGTGGATGAGCAGCTCAGCTGGTACATACTAGAAGTCCTAGAAGATGGCCCCAGTATTCGAGGAAGAATCTCTTTGGAGGATTCATGGCAATATACACACAAGAATTGCCTGAGGTGAAAAAGTTTGGATGCGCTGTTTCTCATCAGAAGAAAGAGTATTCTCATCAATAACATTTCAGGTCTATTTAAGTATCAAAATACATTCACTGTTATTTTACTTGTGAAACTTTCATAACCTTTGAATACCTCCCAAACTATAGTTGGCATTTCTCAAGGATAAGAATCATATTTTTTTCAATACCTGCAACAGTGCCTAACACTGTAATGAGAAAATCATACCCACTCAGTACAGAATGTGTCTAATGTTTGTTTTGCCATCATTTGATACTTATGTGGTTTAATGTATAGACATAAAGTCCTTTTTGGACTGGATTTCATCTAGTTCTCATCATCAATACTGGAAATGACCACACAACTTATTGCCCAAGAGAAATTGTCTAAGGAGGAGGAGGAGGAGGAGGAGGAGGAGGAGGAGGAGGAGGAGGAGGAGGAGGAGGAGAGGAGGAGGAGGAGGAGGAGGAGGAGGAGGAGAAGAAGAAGAAGAAGAAGAAGAAGAAGAAGAAGGAGAAGGAGAAGGAGAAGGAGAAGGAGAAGGAGAAGGAGAAGGAGAAGGAGAAGGAGAAGGAGAAGGAGAAGGAGAAGGAGAAGGAGGAGAAGGAGGAGGAGGAGGAGAAGGAGGAGAATGAGAACAAGAAACTTGTCTATATATTTCTAATTCCTACTAATTAAAATTCATTTTGACAGGCATCTAACTCCCTTAAAACTTCAGTCAGTGTTGTATGTAATAAGAAAAAGTAGATTTGTTAGTCTTAGACTCTATATCTTTAATTTATGAGAAGCTAACATAGTAAGACATAATTGGGGGAAAGTAAAATAACTGAATATCATATAGCAGGATCACTTAACCACCTTTATATGACCTCCCATCATTTTTCATTTCTACTCTACCATGTCAGGTGAACATTTAAAATCACCTCACATTCAGATTATTTCAATGACCTCCTAACTCTCCCTTGGCTTCCAAAATCTCTTTCCCTCAACCCTTTACAGATTAAACTTCCTAAAATATCACTTTTCACTATATCATTCACCTTCTCAGAAATCTGGATTGGCTTCCCATTGCCTCCTAGATAAAATATAAGTGCCTTAGCCAGTCAGTCATTCAAGTCCCCTCCATAATCTGATCCTAACCTAAAATTCCTTTTCAGCCTTATTTCCCATTATTCCAGCTGCTTTGATCCAATGGCCATAAAAACCTCACAGAGGAAATATACAGGAATAAAAGAGAGCAGCTACATTTTATTCTGCAGTATTTTCTAAGACCCTAGGTATAGACTCACTTTTTGAAGATTTCCCTAAATTTCTGTGAATTCTGTTGAAACGACTGATAAATCTGATTAGCCAGCATCCCAGCCTCTCTGTCATCTGACTAGTCCTTAAACCCAACTTCTCCAGAATCTTGGGTATTTTTAATCCATCAGTAAGTATTTATTATACGCTGATGTATGTGCCTAGATCTATGTAAGGATTTGTGGGAAATTCAGTGTAAATTATGACCCAGGAGTTCACAGTTTAGCTGAAGAGTGAAAGAGAGACATACTTGAATAGTTTGGAGAATAACACAAAAGGAATATAACAAAGTGTTAAAATGGCAGGTGTGCAGTGCATATGCCTTGGAAGTTCAGGGAAGGGGGAAATCTGAGCTACTCTGTTCAGGGAAAACTGAAGAGAAGATTTTGAAGAATAAGTAGAATATTAAATGTATTTGGGGGATAGAGAAAATGGGCAAAAGGTAACAATAGTGATTTACATATATTATCCATCCTCATTTGAATAGTTCAATATGTTACCCTGAGACTTGGAAAGTTTCCTAGGCTGGAGCACAGTATCATAGATTTGGGGCTTAGAGGTTATATAGTTGAAGTATCCTTTTTTATAGATAATGAAATGAGGCTCGGGAAGTTTATAGCTTGCCCAGGTTTGTTTCTCCATTTGTTTCCCTCCTGTATGCTATCTATACGGACTGCCCTATTTATTGAGGGTAACGTTTAATTCAGCAAAATATAAATTTGAGATAATGTCTATATTCTTCAAGTAAATGTAATATGTTCCTTTGGGAAGTGCTGGTATCTGTTGATCCCTCCCTGTTCAGTGTATTGAGAAAGTCTTATTGGAAGCTAATTCCATCCATGATGGAATTAGCTCTTAATAATAGCTAGTATTTATATGACATTTTAACATTTACAAAATAGTTCACGTTAACGCATTTGGTCATCACTACATTGTGAGACGACACTTTGTAATGGTCACATTGAGTCTGGAATGTTTTAGTGATAGCTAATTCGTGTCTGAGTCAGGATTTGAGCTCAGTTCTTCCTGACTCCGATTCCAGTACTTCATTGTGTCACTTAATTCAATGGGACCCCCTGAAAAAAACATCCCCACCCAGATGACAACAAAAGGAGATACATTTTTTCATTTCAGGGCCAGTGTGAGATGGTGCTATTTTGGAGGGAGGGTGAGGTGGGTTTTAGCCTTTAACATTATCTCTTCGGTAAACTCCTAAAACTGGCAACTGTTATTGCTTTTGTTTCTATCTCCACAATTGTTTTTAATGCTCTTCAGTGAGTTGTTAAATTATATATATTTTATACAGGTGAGCAGAGCTTTGCAGAAAGCCATGCTGACATTGTAAGGAGGAATGCCAAGAGGACTCTAACAGCAGGATTGAAATGTGAGTAAAAAAGGTACTTTAAAAAGCAAGCAGAGTAGAGGAAAGTAGGTTGTTGTTGGTTGTGGTGATGGTGCTTCCACCCCTCCCCCCCAATACTGCTCTCCTTCTAGAGGGCAAGATGTTATTGAGAAAATTAGAAATTATAATTACAGAATTGCCAGAATCTTTGTCTACCCAGCTCTTGCAAAGACAATAACTCGCTTATACTCCTGAAGAACTGGTCTTTTAAATTTTGGGATTATTGCCATTTGATAGTAATGCATGCTGATAAATTGAAACCCAAATAAATCACATGTGGAGAGTTCTAGCATTGAAACCGAAGGCTCTGTAATTTATGTGGCTCTGGTCTTCCTTCCTTCCTTCCAATAACTGATATAAAAACCCTTCTGTTACATAGTGGATAGTCTTCAAGAGTCTCTATTAGTTGCAGGTAGTCACATGCTCTCTAATCATATGTCTTTAGCGCTAATGTCCTCTCCTCATACTTGGAGTACTTGAGAGGAGCTACCATACAAGCTCACTAACCCATCTCCTCGTTTGAAATGTTGGCCAATCATAATACTCAGAGAGTAGCTGAGACACAATGGCCCATCTGCTTTTGGAGATGTGGATCTATGAGGATTGTTTTTCTTATTAGGAAACATTGTCTTTAAAAGTAGCTCCTGTTTGAATCACTAGGCCTGGTTCCTTTCTGCCCAGTCTGCCAATGCAGCATTACTGCCTTGGTGTTTTTAATAAACTCCCTTTAATTTTCTGATTTGCAGTTTTGCTTCTTTTATCAGAATGAAAAGCTCAGGCAATAATTTTCCTTTTAACACCTTCCCAGAATAGTATTTTTAAATGCATAAAATAAAATAAATAGGATTACAAAGAGAACTAATTATATTGAAATGCAGTAATTTATATATGTGGATACCTATAGGTAGATATATAGATCAACACAGATTGATATAGATATAAATAGGTATAGATATAGATATTTTATAGATGTTAATATAGATATAAGTATAAATATTTTTAAAGACAAGAATATCTGCCCCAGATTATTATAATAAACTCTTAGCTGGTTCTCTTGCTTTTCGTATATCCTCTCCCCTTGCCCTCTAATTTATCATTCATGCAATGCTCAAATTAATCTTCCTATTGTATGGCAATGTCATTCTCCTACTCAAAAACCTTTTGTGCTCCTTATTGATTCTAGGATAAAATATAAACACAAACTCTTCAGCCTGGCATTTAAGGCCCTCCAGAAGCTGGCCCTAGTATATCTTTTCAGCTTTATTTTATAATTCAGAGATAAAATTCCAGACAAAATCAACTGTAAACTGCTATTTTACCCTATATTTCCTGACTCTTTGCTTTCACAAAAGCTTGTTATCCCCCTTCCTGAACCATGCTCCTTCCACAGTCACATCAATTATATTTCTTTTTCTTTTTCAATCCTAGATAAATTGTTACCTCTTTCACAAAGTCTTCTTTAATTCCTGCTGCTGAAAGTCATCTCTCCATCCTCAACTTTTCTTATATTTGTCCTTTGTCCAAATCATTTTTACCTTTCATAGAAATCTGCATAAATGGCATGTCCCCCCAAGAAGAAATTCATTTCCCCAGCCCTATTTGATTATGAGCCCCCTCAGAGTAAAGACTGTGTCATTTTCCCCTCTTTGTATTGCTATGACCTAGCATCCAACATGGTGTCTTTAACATAATGGATTGAATTGAATGTGTAGAATGCCATTATATTTCACTGCATAGTGGGTAGAGTGGTGGACTTGAAGCCAGGGACACCTGAGTTTGAATCCTGTGTCAGATTCTTATTAACTGTGTGAGCCATTTTTCATCTGCTGCTCTGCCTTGTTTCAACCCCAAAGATGCCCTTCCCAGAATAAGCTCATCACTTCTAACTTAATCCTTGATTGACATGACCTCCTTCAGCCTCCTTTCCCTTTTAATTGCAGAGCTAGAGTATAGAGTACCGAATTCCTCCCAATACCTTCCTGTATAGAGGTCAAAAACTAGTCTCTTAAATCATTCTGCTTCTCTGACAACTTTTAACTACATGAAACAAAATGCCCCACGTACCTACTGGTATCTCCCAAGTGCCTTTCCTGCTTCTTTTTATGTATTACCTTCTCCCACTAGACCATAAGTTTCTTGAAGGCAGAGACTGATTTTCTTTAATTAATTTTATCCCCAGCACTTAGAACAGTACCTTCAATATGGTAGGCACTTAATAAATATTTATTGGATTGGGTTAATCCTGGTAAATCAATGAATCAACAAGCACTGGGGATACAAGTATAAAAACTTAAATAATCCCCATTTCGGTGATCTTAGATTCCAACGTGGGAGACAATAAATACATATAAAATATGTATGGATACTTAATATGAAGTTGATGAATACAAATTTATATGGAGAAAGGGCACTAACAGTTGGAAACATTAGGAAAGGCTTTGTACAGAAGATGGTGCCTTAATTGAATCTTAAAGGAAGAGGTAGGCTCTATGAAGTAAAGGTAGGAGTGAGTATATTCCAGGAATGGGGGGTGGCCAGAGCAAAGATACAGAAACAAGGAATGGAGTGTCTTGAGGGAGGAACAAAGAGGACTGTTTGGCTGGGACTTCAAAGTCTAGAAAAAGAAAATTTGTATGTAAAATTTGTATGAAAATATATTCGTATATATGTGTGTGTTTATAAATATACACATGTGCCTATGTGCACAGACATATACACATATATGTATACATATGTGTGTATAGAATTTAAAGTAACTTAACTTCTCTATGTCTCATCTTCATCATTTCTAAACTGAGGGAGTTGAATTTGATGGTCTCTAAGGTTCCCTTCTATACCTATGTCACTGATATAGACCTTCTTATTCTGTATGATTTCCTTCTATATTTTACTATTAGTCCTCCATAGAGACTCTAACTAATGTACTAGAATGTCTTCCTTTTTGTTTTTTCTGGGTCTCAAGGTTGTCCCTATGCTACTTGCATTGTCCATCTAATAGCTCCCATTCTTCCTAAATGAGATTCTGCAAATCAAATCAATACATAACATGATATGTGGCAACTCCAATATGAAAGTAGGCACAGAAGAAGACACCAAAATAATGTGGGGC
This sequence comes from Phascolarctos cinereus, assembly GCF_003287225.1. Classification (NCBI taxonomy): domain Eukaryota; kingdom Metazoa; phylum Chordata; class Mammalia; order Diprotodontia; family Phascolarctidae; genus Phascolarctos; species Phascolarctos cinereus. The sequence goes on from NW_027556098.1 coordinate 133,654,430, forward strand.
AATGTAGTTCTGACTTTATGGAACTCCAAGAAGCTAAAAGCTTATCAAGTATCTGTCAAGACGCCTCACACTTACATGCAGTTTATACTTTCTTCAAGAAGTGAGAAGGAAGTTAAACACCAAATAGTCTAATAAAATTGAAATTGACTATCCTCTGACTAATAAAAAGCAACTGGCTATAGCTATAGCTGTCATTTCAGAATTGGCTGCTCACATACAGTCAGTTCATTGGCTGGTCAGGAACAAGATCCAAATAAACAGCAGAAAAGAAGAAAGGATAAAGTGCTAATACAGAAATTCTAAAAATCCAATCAATCAAGCACACAAGGAGAAAAAATTCAATTGCACCTTCCTTTGAATCCTAATATTAAGATGCCATGCCCAGAGGCCTAAAAGTTCCAAACCATTAGGCTGTGGCAGCCCCCATGGGGTCTGTATATATCCAACTGTAATACACATTATTTCATCACCTACCACAAAGAAGCATAAAAGGAGAAAGTAGCACAGGCCTATCCGTATAGTCTTTGGACTGCAGCAATGTACGCATTCTGCATCAAAGATCATACTTTGTGTAGTTAAGTGTGAGAAAGAGAATAGCCTACTTTTCCCCTCAATTATATTGTACAGGAAAAAAATAGAATGTTTTTATTAACAATGGCTACTCTAAGAACAAACATTAAGGAGTGTTGGTAATCAATATATTTACTTTCAAAATGTATATAATTATAGCAAGGCAAAGAAATAGGGAACATCTAAATTTAATTAAATTTCTTACTTAACTCTTTGCAACTATTGTTTGAGGTAACCCTGTATTATGGGAACATCAATTCTTGTCCAGGTTTGAAGAGAATCAAAGTTTTCTAAATTATACTTATGATGTCAGTACGCCTGATAATAGGATCACAGATACAGAGCTGGGAAGGATCTACTTGTGTCCTTCCTCCTTATTTTATAAATTAGAGAAGTGATAGACAACTCCAAAAGACTCATGATGGAAAATACTATCCATACCCAGAGAAAGAACTATGGAGTCTGAATTCAGATCAGAGCATACTCTTTTCTCTCTCCCTTTTTTTTTTTGTTTCTTCTTTCCTGTGGTTCCTCCCTTGGTTTTAATTCTTTTTTACAGCATGACTAATGTGAAAATATATTTAATATGAATGTATATGTAGAGCCTCTATCAGATTGCCTGGCATCTTGGGTTGCTAGGAGGGGAGGGAGAGGGAGAAAATTTGGAACTCAAAATCTTATAGAAGTGAAAGTTGAAAACTAAAAATAAATAAATGAATAAAAAGAAAAGAAAAAAAGTTTTTAAAAAATGAAATCATGTCTAGAGAAATGAAGGGACTTGTCCTAGGTTTCATAGGTAGTAAATGGCATACTCTGTATTTGAATTTTTTTTAAGTTTATGAGATAAATCAAGAATTTCCATAATATAGTATCATAAAAAGATTGTACATGAAACTGAAAATCTATTATGCACAACTTATATATGTATGTGTATATCTGTATTTGTATACACACATATGTTCATATGTATGTATGTATATATTTGTATACACACATATTTATATGTGTATGTATATGTACACATATGTAAAAGTATTCTATAAATCTATATATGAGTTCTTTCTCTGGATGTAGATGAGTTTTTCCTTGATATGTCCCTTGTAGTTAATTTGAGTATTTATAATAGTCAAAATGACTTATTTACTCATTTAGCTTTGAATTTATATTCTGACTAAAAATCTAGCACTACAGTCTCAATAGTACCTTCCAATTTTGTCCCCAAAGCTCCTTAGGTGGCCAATGTCATTGTTTAGTCACAGCTCTCCAAGCTTTTATTTCTCCATCAAGGAAGATCTATCAAACTAGACCTCTTAATTTACTCTCTGAGCACTGACTCTCTGAATCTTTAGTTTCCACAAGAAGAAATTTTAAAAAGTAGAGGAACCACAATTGCATATTCCAAAACTTAACAGTGAGAATGACTGTAATTATTTTATTTTGTTAATTTCATTCATCTATTTTTTCCAGTCAGGAGGGAGTTCCTTAGCTCCTTTACTTTCTGAACTTTACCTTTACTCTGAAACTCTATACCTGCCTTCCTTTCTGCTCATGAGGTATATGGGCTGTTCAGGGAGGACTGGCACCTCTGAGCTGAGGAATTGCTGAGCCCTTTTCAAGGCTGCTCATCCACCTTCGGTGTCCACCCATCACCCAACTCTTGTAGCTTCAAGAAGCCGTAGCATGCACAGCATCCACCCTGGTAAAAAAAAAAAAAAACAACATTTTAGCAGATAGCTAAGCCAGGTTGATGGCAATTGACAAGCTTCTAACTCATTGGTGAGTTAGGGGGATGTTTACCCCAAGCGTAAGAAGACTTACCCTGGCAGAATAGGTGGATGAGAGCAACTGGTTCCAATGGGCCATGAAGGCAGCAGAAGCAGGAATTGTAGAGCACTTAGAGCTTAGGCAGACATAGAAGACAGCAAGGTCTTTCACTGCATCCTTGGCCATTGCTACTGGTCCAGGGCCTTTAACTTTTGTCTTGTCATTGGACTTTTATGATTCTGGAAGAGAGTGGGGCTGATGACTCTGCCTCAACTCTGCCTCAATGAAATCCAATTCACTCACAAGTCAAGATATAACCTACAATTCATTATTTTACTATTTTATTATTTTGCTATTTTACCTACTTTGAAGTTCTGTGGCAAGGGGTGAGTGATGAAGCAGCTGTTGTGAGCACACTGGGAACTATAGTCCCAACCCTGAACACAGGTGTCCCAGGGCATCATCTTCTCACTGGACTGAAGCAGCAGTGGGATTCAGCAGTCCACTAGGTGTCTAAGCAGCTTGTTTTAAAGACCACACTGCTCACTTCCTGGCATAAGGATGGGGCCAGAAAAGATGCCCAAAAAATTATCTGTTTCACCCAATCTTGGCCTGCTTAGTGAGGATTGAAACTTGCAGTCAAAAACATACCAAAAAAAATGTACAAAAACTTCTGCAGAGATGATTCCATGCACCATTGGTACATGGAATGTGTGCATGCTCATGGAATATACAAAATCCAGTAGACATGAAAGACGAACAGTTCTGGTTGACAGAGAACTCAGCAGGTACTCCATCCAATTAGCAGCCCTGAGTGAACCAAGGCTGGAAAACGAAGACTAGCTTATTGAAGCCAGAGCTGGATATATGCTTTTCTGAAGTGGCAGCTGTGATGAGTGCCACGAAGCATTATTCTCAGATCTAATATAGTCAGCAAGCTTGTATGCCTCCCAAAAGCAATGAACAACAGCCTCATGATAATGCAACTCTTATTTGCAGGAAAATGCCATGTCATTTTCTGGTGATCAGTGCATATGCTCCTACCATGAACAACTCTGATTGGGTTAAAGAAAAATTTCATAAAGACCTGGAGACCCTCATCATAGATGTGAAAAAAGAAGACAAGCCCAAATTCTGTGTGACTTTAATACCAAGGTAGGCACAGACTATTAGATTAGGCAGGGAGTCCTTGGAAGGAGTGGAATCAGAAATAGCAACAGCAACAGTCACTTACTACTAAAGACTTGTGCATCTCATGACCTTCTTATCACCAACACTGTCTTCCGTTTACCAAAATACAACAAAACATCATGGATATAACCTCATGACAATCACTGACATTTAATAGACTATGTCATTGTAAGGAGAAGAGACATGCAGGATGTGAGAGTGACTAAAGTGACATGTGGCACTGAGTGCTGGACCAATTATGTGGAATTTATCCTTTCCAAATAAACATTCACATTAAATAAAAGCTGCAGCCACATGGCAAGACAACTGTCAGGAGACTTAATGTCAACAGATTATAGGCTTCCCCATGTATGAACAGTTTATTGTTGACCTGGAGGGAAAGCTGAGTCAGCACTAAGCTGGCAACAGTGGGGCAAAAAAGGAGTGTGTTGATTTCAGAGATTTGGTGTACAGAACCACATTTGCACATCTGGTCCAGAACACTGGCAAACATCAGGATTTGTCTGATGCAAATAGTGAGGAAATTCAGAAGCTGCTAAATGAAAAAACAATGAGGATTTACCAGGAGGATAGTTTATCGGTCTCTGAGAAGGTAGTGTTCAACTCCATCAAAAGTAAAGTGCATATGAAGCTTAGAGAGATGCAGGTCTTGGTTCGGTAAGAAAGCAGATGAAATTCAGTTTTATGCTGATAGCAACAATCTAAAGTGCTTCTATGGTGCCTCAAAGGCCATTTATGGGTTAAAGACCTCTAGTGCATCTTAACTCCTCGATGCTGATGGAGCCACACTGCTCAGTGCTAAGGACATGATCCTGTAGAGATGGACTGAAAACTTCCATAGTGTCCTCAACAGACTGTCATCAACCAATACTGAAGTCACTGACCACATACCTCAGGTTAAAGTCAATCCCTCTCTAGCCAAACTTCCAACTGAAGAAGAGGTATTTAATGCAATTAGGCTCCTATTGTGTGACAAAGCACACGGTACTGATTCCATGCCAAAAGAGATCTATAAGGCAGGGAATTCAAGTGATTGAAGATGACTGAAGGTGACTGAAATCTTCCAGGTTATATGGCAAGAGGAGGTTATCCCCCTGGAGATCAAGAATGCTTCCATTTTCCATCTCTATAAAGGAGAAAAAGAAACAGGTTGTCCTGTGACAATCACAGAGGGAACTCTCTCAGTCATTGCTGGGGAGATTCCTGTCAAGGTCCTCTTTAATCAGCTGTTTCATCACTTAGAAGATGGTCATCTGCTTGAGAGCCAGTATGGCTTCAGAAGGGGCTGAGGAAAAGTCAACGTGGTGTTTCCTGCCTAACAACTCCAGGAGAAATACAAGGAGCAGAACGGAGATCTATACACATTGTTTGTTGACCTGACCAAGATCTTTGATATTGTCACTCATGAGGGCTTCTGGAAGATCATGGCAAAATTTGCTTGCCCAGAGAAGTTCATCAGTATCGTACATCAGCTTCATAATAGAATGTCTGCATGGGTTGTGAATAAAAGACAATGCTCTCAAGCTCTCCCAATCACTAATGCAGTGAATCAGAACTGTGAGTTTGCTCTCATACTTTTAGCATGTTTTCAATTTGAGATACCTTCAATGAGGATGAAGATGACAAGGTCAGCTACTGCACTAATGATAAACTAACTTGAAAAGACTACAAGCCAAGTGGAGGGAAAGTTGGTGCACAACTTTTTGTTCGTAGATGATTGTGTACTCAATGAAGCCTCTGAGACTGAGATGCAACAGAGTATGAATTGATTCTCTGCCACTTGTGCTAATCTTGACCGCACAATTAACACCAAGAAAACAGAGGTTCTCCACCAGCCAGCACCACACTATCCATATGTGGAACTCTCATTTACAGCAAATAGAGGAACTTTAAATGCTGTAGATAAGTTCACTTACCTTGGCAGTATACTCTCCAGAGATGTACATAGATGATGAGGTTGACACATACATTGCCAGAACTACCTCATCATTTGGAAGGTACCAAAAGAAAATGTGGGAGAGAAGAGGTATTAGGGTGCCTACCAAACTGAAGGTCTACAGAGCCATTATGCTGATTTCATTGTCACATGCTTATGAAACTTAGACAGTCTACCAGCGTCATGTTAGAAATTTGAACCTCTTCTATTTAAATTGCCTTAGAAGATTCTAAAGATTATCTTTCAAGATAAGGGACCATACACTGCGATCATCTCTTGAGCTGAACTAAGTGTTCAAACTCTACTACACAGAGGGCAGTTCCAATTGGCTGAATGTAGGTTTGCCTAAAAGACTATTTTATAAAGAACTCACACAAGTGAAGCACTCACATGGAAGTCTGAAGTCAGAATATAAGGGTGCTCTCAAGGTCTCTCTGAAGAACTTTAGTATTGATTGTGAGACATAGGGAGATGCTGCCCATCATGGCATGCCCACATCAAAGAAGGCACTGTTTTCTATGAGCAAAGCAAAATTAAAGTAGCAGAAAGGAAACATGAGATGCCCTAATCTAGAGACATGTCCATCCTGAGTGTTCCAAAGGACTATTTGTGCCTGACCTGTGACAGAAACTTCTGACCTCCTATGATACTAATTATCCAGAGTGAATACACTCTACCTTGAGCCCAAATGGTGATGTCATTGGTCCTCTTCAAGAACTAAGGATGAACAACAATACCTTGGTCCAATATTTAGGTGGTAGGTCTTTCTCTTCCCTCAACTCTTACCAGTCGCACACACCATCATCTCCTTCAGCATTTCAGTGCAAAGACATGGTGCAGAAGATAATGACAGTACTAAAAGCCATTCACTCATTCATTTCTTTATTCATTCAAGTATATATATCCATTCTCTGACATTCTCCCTATCCTCTGTCCCATAGTGACATAGTAGGGACCCCTGCATGTTCCGTAAAGCTTTCCCTAACTAGACCAGTCCACATTGAAAGAATACTTCATTTCTTCTATCTTCATATGTATCTCCACATTGTGGAGCTTACACATTAGCTGTTGTCATGTAGTGGGGAGAATAATGGTTCTGAAATCAGAAGATTTAGGTTGGAATATGAGCTTTGCCACTTTCTAGATACATGAAGCAAAGTGGGTCACAACCTTTCAAGACTTTAGGGTTTGTTTGTTTGTTTGTTTTGTTTTGGGGGTTTTTTTTTGGTTCTTTGGTTTGTTTTTGTTTTTATCTATAACATGGGAATAATATACTACCTTCATCTCAGGGTTGTTTTGGTGGTCGAAAGGAATTAAGTAGCCTGTTAACTGGAATTTACATGACTCTTCATGTAAATGTAGGCCATTATTAAAATAGGTAACCAATAAATATTTATTGATAAGGATAGATGGGATAAAATTGCACCCACAAAGACAGCCAACATGGAGGTTTTCTCTTACTAAGTATGGTCTCTATTTCCTTTTCTGTTTATTCCTCTCACAATTCTGACTAGATATTTCTCTCATTTTCCTGATTCTTTCCAGTCACATGACTACCACCCTAGTTCAAGTACTCATCGCCTCTCACATAACTACTGTAATAGTTTCTCTGCTTCCCATTTCTCCTTGTCTCCAACCCATCTTCCACACAGCTTACGAAAAGACATTCCTAAAACTCAGGTGTGACCACATCACTCCTCCACTGGAGAAACTCTAATGGCTCCATGTTGCTTCTGAGATGAAACGCAAAATCCGCTGTTAAACATTTAAAGTCCTTAACAATTTGGCTCAAACTTAGGTTTCTAAACCAATATCACATTCTTCAAGCTCATGTTCTCTAAGTTTCAGTCAAATCGGCATTCTTGTTTTTCTTATATGCTAAATTCCACGTCTAGCTTCTATGCACAGACTGTCACCAACAACTGGAATATTCTCCTTTCTTGGTTCCATTTCCTGGCATCTTTAGGACATTTCAAGTCTCAGATTAACATCAAGGATCTACAGAAGGCCTGATACTTATTGTTAGTGGTTTTGCCCATCTCACCTCCAGTGTTTACCTTATATACCTTTAGAGATCTGTATACTGTTGTTTTCCCTCGGTATAATGCAAGTTCCTTGAACTCAGGGGCTCTTCCCACGCTGTCTTCATGTTCTTAACATCTGGCATAGTGCTGGCACACAGTGGGATTTTGATCAATCATTGTTGAATTATTTTAGAATTAGCACTAGAAGTGAACCCAAAAGTTGCCTAGTCTAACCTCATTTTACAGATGAGGAAACCAAGACCCAGAAAAATTAGGTGACTTAGGGATCATAGACCTAGAGTTAAAAGAGATCTCAGAAACATCTAGTGTAACCTTCTCATTTTATAGAAGAGGAAACTGAGACCGAGGAAATTCAAGTCACTTGTCCAAGGTCAGAAAGCTTCAAAGCATCACATAGTCTGCCTTCGAGCTAAAATGTACTCTATCTTTTATTCCCACTAGACTTTTCTGACCTTTCTGCATATTTGGAAGACTTTGAGACTCGAATCATGGTGCTTGACTAGAAAATGTTAGTTTTGATTAGAGTTCTCTCCCCTTCCCACTTAAATGATGGATTTTGAATACTTTTTTTATACTTACATATAATATCAGAGCCACGACATGTGGTGCTTTGACTCCAAATCCATCAGTCCTTCCCTATTATCACACTACTTCTCAAATTAATTTAAATCGGATTCTGATGATATGTAATTTTTACTTCCCACCACGAATTTTGGCAATACTGATTTTTCATGGTATTTCAGATAGGTTGGTACCAGCACACTGATGACAGGCCTTTCTTCTTTTCAGCCATGGTGGTTCCCTCAAAACGGATGGCTGGAGAGCAGCAGAATCGCAGGCTTTCATTTGATTGATATGATGCTTTTACTTATAATTACATAAAAGCCTAATTCAGGCGCTCATGAATATTTGTAAAAGGAGTTCCAAATTTAGATTAGTCACATTCAGACGTAATGAGAATGCTCTGCACTAATGCTAGTTATTTTAAGACATATAGTTCCATCCATGCTCTCCTATTGTATATGTCATTATTATTCTGTGTATATGTTTGAGGACTGCAGGGCATAACTTCTGCAGATTGCTGCCCTTGTCAGCCCAAATAGGTTTTGTTGTTTTGTTTTGTTTTTTTTTCTTCAGCCTTTTGGTTAAAAAAAAAAAAGAAAAGAAAAGAAAAAAGGTGTGTCAGAGGAGGAAGAGTGAAAACTGAAAAATAAACCATTTTTACAACAACAGATCTAATATCTTTGTAATTTGACAGTTCACTAACTTTTTTCTGTGGGGTACAATGTCTCTATTTTCCTACCCCTCTCTCAGCATGACTTCCCTGAGTCTGTTATTTTAGGTTATAGAAAGTTGGGCTGTAATGTATGTCTACATTCCCTGACATGAAATCTGCTTCCCAGAGCCTAGGCTAAAGAGGGAAACCCATTTGAAGGAGCTGCTCCATAGGGGATAAACTGCCCAGTTTGTGTTGTTAAGACTTAATGAGTTCATTCGAGCAACTCTCCTGCAATTATTTCCAGTGATGTATGACAAGTTGCTGTTCTTACAGGCTTATAAAATGTTACAGAGCTCCATTAATTTGCCCTTCATTAGCTATGTAATTTTGCTAATGATCCAGTCTATTTAGAGGCATTATGTCCTCTGAGAGTTATGAGCTGGGCTATAAAGCCTTACGAAGGGTTGCACATTCAGTGTGCACCCATATGACTCCTAGACAAGTATTCTGCCATGGTGCCCCTAATTGTGTTTTTACTTGTACTCTGGAGTAGAGCCATCTCCTATTGATAAATGAATAATCATTCCACATATGAAATTACACATTAATGGAAGTGTTGGAATGCTAAATGATTAAATCTGTTAATTGTGTCAGATTGCCGAGCCTAATGAGGCATTTTGTCATTAATAGGTTTCCACCGAGTTTGCTTTAAAAGTCAGTACCGTTAAAATACCTTTTCAGTTGCTTTGATTCCTGATAGTACCAAGGGTGGTGGGCAGCAGATCTTGAGAGAAACAGGACTAGAGCTAAAATTCAACTACCACATCATGGACAGGAGTAATGATTATCACTGGCAAAAATTCTGGTTCAAATTCCGGATCTCCTAAATATTACTTGTGTGACTTTAGAAATGAAAAGATACATCCCTCTGACATCAAACGATGGGGAAGTGAGTGATAAAGCTCATCAGTTTTCCCTATGCCTTTCCAAAGTTTGGGCAAAGCACAGGAGAAACTTCAAGGTAGAGGCCAGTACTAGCAGAGCCAGGCCTTAGTCTAGATTCCAAGTGGGAGAATTAAAGATTAAGAAACAAGCAAGATCCCAGTATGAGAGGTGATGAACAGGCAAGAAGGTCAGACTAAATTCAGAAAGATACATGCCTCAATTCAAATGCCACCTTCTCCCTTAGAATCTTCTCCGCTTTTCTTCCCAGACTTCTAATACACTTACTATGTAATATGATAGATTAGAGCAGTTTGTTTATTTCTTCTCCCCTTACTAGAATGAAATCTCCATGAGCTTTGGGTTATTTAAACTATGTAACCAATTCCTAGGTATGATGTTCTGCACATGATGAGTATGTAATAATTGTTTGTTGCTTTTTTAAGGAATAGAAGCATAAGGATTCAGGTTGTCAAAACAAAGGCTAAGAAATAAACAAGTGTCAGAAGTCAGGAAAGGCAGGGATTATGTATTAGGAAGGTATTAGAGGTCAGTCAGGGATAGGTAGGTGTTGAAGATCTAAGCAGGCAAGGAACCTTGGGATCCAGGTAGGTAAACAAGCAGAGCTATATAGCACTCAAAACCAGAACAGGAGATGAGCTTGATCCTTCAGTTATTTACCCATGGAGCTGCTTTTATTTTCCCTGACAAGGCAAAACTAGTGCCAATGTGTGGGTGTTTGTAACTAGAGTGTAGTGAGTAATTTTGCCTGGCCATAGAGTGAAAAAAACTATTTGTGTAATAAATGTGTGTGGAAGGGAGGAAAAAGATGAAAGAGAAGAAGAAGAGAAGGAAAGAAGGAAGGAAGGAAGGAAGGAAGGAAGGAAGGAAGGAAGGAAGGAAGGAAGGAAGGAAGGAAGGAAGGAAGGAAGGAAGGAAGGAAGGTTCGAAACTGGCTATAAGAGATATGAAGGAGATAAACTTGCAGGTAATTTCTCATACACTATTTGACTTCTGAAATTCCTACAAATGAAATTGGATTAGAAATTATAGCTATAAATGCCTCAAAGGCACATGAGCCTATTCTCTATAAAGTATGGTTGGTTGCTTCCATACTTTCCCTCTTACTATACTTGAGAAAATTGCATCGGAATTTGAATGGATAGCCATCAAATGAGAGAGTTCCCTTTAAACCTAATGTCTTAGCAGCCAGCCCCAATTAGTACCTACCCTGCCCCTCCCCTCATCCCAGCACATACTCAACAAATCACTTTATGATTTCATTTAATCTTGCAAAAATCCCAGGGACTTGGATACTATCATTGTATTGCTCATTTTACAAATGAGGAAACTGAGGCACATAAAAGTTAGTCACTAACTCAGGGTCACATATTTAGCATCTGAGGATTTTTACTCAGATATTCCTGACTCTGGTGACTGTACTCTAAACATCTCATTACCTAGCTAAACACCATTCACTGTTGAATGAATGAATAGAGTCCAAACCCCTTATATTACAAGTCAGGAAACAGAGTCAAAGAGAGGTTAAGTGACTAGAATACAGTCAGCTGAAGTGTCTGAGGCAGGATTTTAACTCTGATCTTTCTGATGTCATTTAACCAAATCTTCTCCTTCCTAAGATGAGAAATTGAGGCCCAGATAAGTTATGCTAGTTACCTAAATTTACACATGTAATAAGCAACAGAGCGCCTAGCACAGTGACCAGCACATAGTAGACACAACAGAAATTCTCATTCCTGTCCTCCACCTACAATGTCACTCCACAACATTGCCTGTCTCTTATGGTGTGCTTGTATACGATTCTATTGAGAACGGAGCAGGCAGCTGTGTCAAAGTCAGAACTTTGGTTTCACTCTCAGCTCTGCTACTTTCTGTATGACTTTAGCCAAATTACAACCCCTCTGGTTCTTACTTTTCTTATCTCTATAGTAAGGATGAGATGTGAAGGATTAGATGTAGTCCAAGGTCTTTTCTAACTCTAAATTCTTATTTAGGATAATCTAAGGATAAATGCTAGGATCTGTTTAATATGTCAAATATTATTTTCTCCTCAATTCTGATTTTCAATTTGGAAAAGCTGTGAATACTGGTAATATCAATGCAGTAACTGTCTCCTGCCAGTAAGACCTGTTATATAAAATGTATAATCATTTATACACTTTTGAGTACTTAAATAGCTTCATCATTAATCAGGACCAAATTAGACAATGGTAATCAGAGGTGGAGAAGGCCTCCCGTGTCATCAAGGTCATTCCTCCTTCAAGGAGCAATAACCAGACAGGCTCAGAAAGATTTGAGGCTAAACAGAGGTATCCATTGTAAAAAATAGTATGCAAGAAACACTTGTAAAATGGTCTTTAGATTTGAAAATACATTTTCATTTTTGATAGGATGAAGGACTTTAACATCATTGCAGCATGTGCAGATTTGATACATCAAGGTAGAAGATTTCATGATTGGGGAGAATGGTATATGGCACACCTCCATTTCTTACTCTCCTCAGGTAACTTTGGTAACCTCCTGACTCATCTAAGACAATTCAGCCTTCTCTTGCTTTTCTTTGAAAGTTAATAACAATGATTTTGATCTCATTTTCTTTAAATATTTTTTTCTAATTCTAACACTTTCTGGAAGCTGCTTTCTCATCGTGTGTGCATGTGTGTGTGTGTGTGTGTGTGTGTGTGTGTGTGTGTGTGTGAGAGAGAGAGAGAGAGAGAGAGAGAGAGAGAGACAAAGACAGAAGAGAGAGAACACCATAAACATGCCATCAGTGGAAAGAGCAGGGCATCTGAAATCAGAAATCCTGGGTTCAAATCACATTTGAAATTTCTATTTGGGGACCCTGAGCAAGTAATTTTACCAGCCTGGTTCTCAATTTCCTCTTCTATTAAACTTGAGTCCTGTATTACTACTCCCAGTACTCCCACTCATGAGCTACTAAACAAGCTGGAGGAAGCCTCACAACCAAGCTGGCCACGTACATTGCAATTTGACTTTATCCAACCTCAAGTACACCCTCACTGAAGCAAGGCAATCTTTTTATTCCTCTCTATTTCATTACCCATTTCACTCCACCATCGAAAGTCTTCCAAATCTCTTCCTTCCTGAAGCATACCTTAGTCTCCCCTTCTCTTCCCTGAGCTGAAAAACTTGCTCTTATTAAATGAAAAAAAAAGTAAAATCATTCAACTTGAATGCCATCTTCTATCATTCTTTTCATCTAAATGGCCCTTGACATCATCTCCCACTCTTTCCGTCTTTGTTCTCATCATAGAAAAAGAGATGGCCCTTTACCTTGCCAAGGCCAACACGTCTATATATGAACTTGACCCATCACTTCCTCTCTTCCTCAACAGATGGCATCCTCTAACCTTCTTCCCACTCCTTGCTATCTAATTTTCAATGACTCCCTATTAGTTGATTCCTTCCTTACATCATTAAAATATACCCATCTCACCCATTCTAAAAAAACAAAACAAAACTAAAACAAACAAAAAACCACTTTCCCTAGACCCTATCATCCACTCAAGCTATGCACCTAATATCACTCTTCCCCTTCCATTATGCAGTCAAAAAGCATTTATTTATCAAGCATTTACTCTGTGTAACACACTGTGCTAAATACTGGGGATAAAAAAGTAAGTCAAGAAAACGATTCCATTTCTTTCATGGAATAGACATTCTAGTGGATGAGGCAACATGTAATTAATTGGGTATATACAAGCTATATAAAGAATAAATACAGTTGATCAGAAAGGGGGGGGCTCTAACAGTAGTGGAGACAGGGAAAGGCCTTCTACAGAAAGTAAAATCTAAGCTAAGTCTTGAAGGAAACTAGGAAAAGTATGAGGCAGAGGTGAAAAGGGCAGGCATTTAAGGCACATTGCAAAGTCACAGAACTGGGAGACAAAGAATTCTTTTTAAGATACTGCAACTATCATCAGGTGGAGACAGTGAGGACTGAGCTAAGACTAGTCACTGCTCAAACTGGATAGAAACAAGAGATTCTCTATCCCAGTCTTTCTAAGGATTTAACCAATTTAAATAACAGTAATATGCCACCTTTCTGTGAAGATATGGCACCTCTGATTTCCTCCTCTTTATGTGAGTCTGGCTTCTGAATGACTTGGAAGTGCAGAGATACTATGAATATGGTGGTTTCCCCAACTGATCTAGTCCCTTCTTGACTGGGTGAAAAGACAGGAGAGGGAGAGGTAAGGTCCTCAATAGGTTTCCCTGGTCTCTTTTACTAGCCCCAACTTTTTCAGCAAAATTCCTTAATGAAAGATGGCTACACTTCATTCCCCTACTTCCTCTTCTATTACTCATTTGTCAGGGCTTTGCAATCTTGCCATCAACCTCATCACTCAACTAAAACTGCTACTTCCAAAGTTATCAATGATCTCTTAACTGACAAATGTGATGGTCTTTTCTCATTCCTAATCTTTCTCAATCTTTCTTCTACATTTAACATTGACCAAATTGATCTTCCTGTTTCTCACACTTTTTCTCCTGTCTCCATGTCTTTGCACTGGGCATCCCCCATTCCTGGAATTCACTACTTCTTTACCTCTTCCTTAAAGACTCCCTCTCTTTAAAATGAAGCTCAAACACCATCTTCTGCATGAAGTCTTTCTAGATCTCCACCAAGTATTAGTGGCCTCCTTCCAATTACTTTGCATTTAAGTATTTGTAGATATTTGCATTTAAGCTGTCTGTCTGTGAGTGTGTGTGTGTGTGTGTGTGTTCACTTAATGTCTCCTTCATTAGAATGCAATCTCTTTTTTAAATATAAATTTATTTATTTTTAGTTTTCAACATTCACTTCCACAAGTTTTTGAGTTCCAAATCTCACCCCTCCCCCCACCCCAAGATGGCATGCATTCTGAATATCCTTTCCCCTAGTCTGTCCTCTCTTCTATCTCTCCCCCCTTCTCTTATCCCCTTCCTCTTTTATTTTCCTGTAGGGCAGGATAGACTTCTGTACCCCATTTCCTGTACTTTTTATTTCCCAGTAGCATTTGAAAACATTTTTTTAAACATATATTTTTTTAAAACTTTAGGTTTCAAATTTTCTCTCTTCCTCCCTCCCCACCCACCCTCATTGGAAAGGCAAGCAACTTAATATAGGTTGTACATGTGAAGTTATGCAAAACACTTCCATAGTAGACATGTTGTGAAAAACTAACTCTATTTCCCTTAATCCTATCCTGCCCTCCCATTTATTCTATTCTTTCTTTTGACCCTGTCCCTTCTCAGAAGTATTTACTTCTGATTACCCCCTTTCCCAATCTGCCCTCCTCTCTCTATCATCCCCTGCTCTCTTGTCCCTTCTCCCCCTATTTTCCTGTAGGGTAAGACAGATTTCCATACCCAATTGAATGTGTATGTTATTCCCTCCTTAAGCCAAATCCTATGAGAATAAGATTCACTCCTTCCCTCTCACCTTCCCCCATTTCCCCTGCACTCTAAGAGACTTTTTTTCTGTTTTTTTGTGAGATAATTTACCCCATTCTACCTCTCCCTTTCTTCTTCTCCAGTATAATCCTCTCTCATCCCTTAATTTTATTCTCCAGATATGACCCCTTAATCTTCAACTCACCCTGTGCCCTCTATCTATCTACATATACATACATATTTTTTTTCCTCAACTACCCTAATACTGACAAAGGTCTCATGAGTTATAAATATCATCTTTCCATGCAGGAATGTAAACAGTTCAATCTTAATAAGTCTCTTATGATTTCTCTTTCCTGTTTACCTCTTCATGTTCCACTTGAGTCCTGTATTTGAAAGTCAAATTTTCTATTCAGCTCTGGTCTTTTCATCAAGAATGCTTGAAAGTCCTCTATTTCACTGAATGACCATTTTTTCCCCTGAAGGATTATACTCAGTTTTGCTGGGTAGGTGATTCTTGGTTGTAATCCTATCTCCTTTGCCCTGGAATATTATATTCCATGCCCTGTGGTCCTTTAATGTAGAAGCTGCTAAATCTTGTGTTATCCTGATTGTGTTTCCACAGTACTTGAATTGTTTCCTTCTGGCAGCTTGTAATATTTTCTCCTTGACCTGGGAACTCTGGAATTTGGCTATAATATTCCTAGGAGTTTTCCTTTGGGGATCTCTTTCAGGAGGAGATTGGTGGATTCTTTCAATTTCTATTTTGCCCTCTGGTTCTCTATATCAGGGCAGTTTTCCTTGATAATTTCTTGAAAGATGATGTCTAGGCTCTTTTTTTGATCATGGCTTTCAGATAGTCCAATAATTTTAAAATTATCTCTCCTGGATCTATTTTCCAGGTCAGTTGTTTTTCCAATGAGATATTTCACATTGTTTTCTAATTTTTCATTCTTTTGGATTTGTTTTACAGTGTCTTGATTTCTCATAAAGTCACTAGCTTCCAATTGCTCTATTCTAATTTTTTAAGGAAGTATTTTTTTCAGTAAGCTTTTGGACTTTCTTTTCCATTTGGCCAATTTTTTTTTAGGGCATTTTTCTTTTCATTGGCTTTTTGGAGCTCTTTTGCCATCTCAGTTAGGCTATTTTTTAAGGTGTTATTTTCTTCAGTATTTTTTTGGGTCTCCTTTAGCAAGCTGTTGACTTGTTTTTCATGATTTTCTTGCATCACTCTCATTTCTCTTCCCAGTTTTTCCTCTACTTTCCTTACTTGCTTCTCAAAATCCCTTTTGAGCTCTTCCAATGCCTGGGATTGATTCATATTTTTCTTGGAGGCTTTGGATGTAGGAGCTTTGACTTTGTTGTCTTCTGGTTGTATATTTTGATCTTCTTTTTCACCAAAGTAAGATCATATAGTCTGACTCTTTTTACGCTGCTTGCTCATGATCCTGGCCAATTACTTGAGTTTTAAACTCTTTGTTAGGGTACGAATCTGCTTCCAATGTGGAGAATGTATTGTCCCAAGCTTTGGAGGTTTGTACAGCTGTTTTCAGAGATCCTTATAGGGACCTGTAATTTTCAGTTTTTCCAAGGTGGTATGATAAGGGGCGAGGTGTTTACTCCTTTCCTGGCCTGTGACTACCAAAACTCTTTTCTGTCCTGTAACTTTGAGGAGGGGTTCCTCACCACAACTACTACAAGCTCCACCACGCCAGCACTCTTCCTCACCCCAGCACTGCCACCTAGAACTGTGACCCAGATCCAAACACGTGCAGAGCAAGAGATTCCTGCCTCAGCACTGGCAAAGAGATCCCTGCAATCCCTCTATGATCACCCACTGGATTCCTCCTCAGTCTGTGGGCCAGAAGTTTAGGAAGCAGCTGCCCCCTCTCCCCAGGCCCACGCTGTTGGGGAATGGAGCTGAGACCCTGCCTTCCTGTCTCAGCACCGCAGAAACAGACTTTTCCCACTGACCTTCTAAGTTGTCTTGTGGAATTTGTGGAATAAGGAGTCTGGAAACCTCCACAGCTGCCTGAGATTCAGTCCTCTGGGCTCCAGGTTTGCTGTGGCCTGCTTGGCCACGCATTGCTGCACTGTACTCCCAGCCCGGCGTAATATACCTTTCTGATCAATCATCCACGTTGTCTTGGGCTGGAAATTTGTTTCACTCTGTCTTTTCGTGGGTTCTGCTGCTTCAGAATTTGTTTGGAGCCATTTTTTATGAGTATTTGGAGGGGTTTGGGGGAGAGCTCAAGCAAGTCACTGCTTTCACTCCGCCATCTTGGCTCCACCCCCCTCTCCTCGAATGCAATCTCTTTTTGAGTAGGCATTGCTTCATTTTTTTGTACTTGTATTCCCATCACCTAGCAAATGACACAGTGCTAGATGAATTTATTTTTGTCATTCAGTTTTTTCAGTCATACCCAACCCTTCACGACTTCATTTAAGCTTTCCTTGGAAAAGATACTAGAGTGGATTTTGCCATTTCCTTCTTCAACTCATTTTCTAGATGAGAAAACTAAGGCAGTGTTAAGTGATTTGTCTAGGGTCACACAGCTAGTAAATGTCTGAGGCCATTTTTGTACTCAGTCTTCCTGAGTCCAAACCTGGCTCTCTATCATCTGTGCCCAGAATACTTGATTTATTACTTTGTGAAAGAAGGAGGTTGGACTGAGTGGCCTCTGAGGTACTCTCTAACTTTATTATCCCATGATCAGTGACTTAAGAGCCTGCTTCTGTTTACGTTATTGTTCTCAAGTTAAGAGCTGCTTCATTTCATTGATAGTTGATGTCTTCATTAGGAGCTATTTATAGGGGAGCTGTTCAAAAAGAAAGTTTAAAAAGATAATTACTATCAACTGGCACATTATGTGTGAGAATTTTTTATGTGTGGCAACACCATAAATTGGTGCATTTTGCTCTCCTAGGCATTGTTTCCAGATGAAGAAATTGTTGTGATTTGATTTTTTAAATGCAAAAAGAAAATATCTGCTGCAGAAATTTATCAGCAACTTGTTAAAGTTTACAGAGAATTTTTTTTTTCAGTTGACAAAGTCATACACAGAGTTTGAAGAAGGAAATCAAAGCCCTAGGGATGCTGTGCGAAATGGAAGACCATCAAATGTAAGTTATAGATACTACATTTTATTTGACCATCACTAAAAAATCATGTCCTGCAACGTGGTATCTATAAATGAGAGGAGACTATTTAGGAATATACCAATGAGGTGTTGCTTAAATGACTCCAATAATGTTTTGCCTTTAATTAAATCAAATGTAAACACATTAAAACTTTAATTTTTGAATAATCCTCTTTTGTCCAAGTGTATACGTGTGCACATGCACACAGACACACACACACACACACACACACACACACACACACACACACACACACACACACACACACACCCCTGTATATAGTGTTTTAGGAATCTAGGACTACATCTGTTGAAGTAAAAACCATCTGCTTGTCCCAGGGTAGTGTGTTTCGGTATTAGAATTCTGCATAGTAGTTCTGTGGAGGCTAATTGGATTTAGCACATAGTCTGATGATGCAACAAGTTCAAGTTTCTACAAAGGATCTTGATGCTTTTCTTTAATTTTTAAAGCCTTGCATATAACAGGTGCATAGTCAATGCCTGTTGAATGGATGAGTAATTGCAGTGATTATTTCACTGGTGGGGGTAAGCCCTTTTCTGATCATGCTGTTCTCCATTTCATAGGTCACTTTGGCTGGAAAATTCATCTTGAGATGGCCAAATTTCTACTGATAATGCTCCTCAATCAGCTAGGCTAATCTTCAAACAATAGACCTCAGTCAATTTAGTCAGTTTCTCTGGGTCTCACCTCACCTGAAAATGGAGTAGTGTTAGATGAGCTCTAAAATCCCTTCCAGTTCTAAATACATAATCTTATGGATTGTATGGAGTGTTCAAAGAGGATTAGCCCCATTGGTGTGAGGGCTTGCCAAGTCCTTTTCAGGCTTTTTATCCACTTTTGGTGTCTACCTGGCACTCAGCTTCCACTGTGGCTCCAAAAAGCTGTAACATGCACAGATCTCAACCTGTTGGTGAGTTGGGGAGGAGGGTTGTCTATGCCAAATGTGAAAATTTTCCATGGTGGAATGGGCAGATGGGAACAATTTGTTCTAACAGCCATGATGGTGGCTAAAGTAGTTTTTGGGGAGTTCTTAGAGCTTGGTCAGACATTGAAGATGTCAAGGTCAATCACTGCAAACCAGGCCATTGCCAGTCATCCTGACTTTTGTCTTGCCACTGGACTTCAGTGACTCTGGAAGAGAGAGTGAGGCTGACAACTTTGTGCATCTCTGCCTCACTTAAATACAATTCATGCACAAATCAAGAAATCGCTCTCTGATGTCATTTGGGCCTCTTCGAAAATGAAGGACAAACAACAAAATAATCTTACGATCCATTGGCCACAACTGTAACAAAAGGATGTTTAGCTTGCTGAGACCTGCTAGAGATTGTTTTTTCTTATTATAGACTTCAAGAAGCTATGGTCCACTCCTCACCGCACCACAATGGGAATCAGAATAGAGCTTTAGTGGAAATTCCTTTCTTTTTTCATCACTGAAGGGAACTCTGGTTATGAAGCTTTCACTTCTAATGCATATTGGCAACCTTCATGGAGTCTATAATATAGAACTGGTAGGATGCAGTGTTGATCACAGCTATTCAATCACTCCTATTTGTCCCTTACCCAGCTGCTGACTAATTGCTCAGATGGCATTTGGTGGGGCAGGGGAGGGTAATAAATGCTACTTGTATGCTCTGAAGAGCAGCATAAACATATCTAACACTTTCTTTAACCTTTTGTTAGTTCTACATGCCAAGTCAGAGATAGCATGCTGTTGTAGCAAAAACAATTAAGTGCTAGTGCTATCTCTGTCACTCCTCTGGTGATGTTATTATTGTTTTCCTCAGTTGCCTCCTCCTAACTGTTATCCAACAAGTACACCCAGTCTAGCAATGGCCTGTGGTTAAACATTTTTGTATAAACAAAGCAAATGTCTAAAACAAATAAAGGTAAACAGACTCCCCTGTTCCCAGAGGGAAAGTTTTGAGGCTTTCCTAAGCAAGTAAAAGAGGAGAACAGACACAGGATTAGTACCTTCATTCTGTAGTTTGGAGGTTTCAGCCACAGAATGTCAGTCCTGACATTCCATTTGCCAGACTGGCCCAAGTAGCCTCAATTTCAGTATCCTGGTCCCTTTCTTAGTAGAGGCTGCCTCTATCTATGCTTCCACACTCCTGATCCATGTAGCTTCTTATATTTCCACTTTCTTCAATTCCACACATTTTTATTTGGCCTGTTAGGTTCCTCTATTAGTTTATCTCTTAGGATCAATGGCTAGATCTTTACATTTTATTAATCAGCAAAAATCTTTCCCAATTGAAAAATAAAGAAAAAGCAAAACTGTTACAAACATACAAAATCAAACAAAACAAATTTCCGTGTTTGTCATGTCCAAAAGAATATGGCTTATCCTGCTTTCAAAGTCCTTCATCTTTTTTTTTTTTCAGGAGCTAGGTAACATTTTTCATCATAAGTCCTCTGGAATCATGGTTGGGAAAATCGAAGAGAAGGCAGATAAAGGGAGGGATTAGTCCTAAGCATAATACATTCTAAGGATGTGCTAAAATATTTATAGCTCTTTCTGAGGTGGCAAAGAATGAGAATCTGAGGGAATATTAATAGATAGGAGAATGGAAAAACAAGTTATGGTATATGGGTGTGTTGGAACACTATTGTGCTGAATTCTTAGCAGCATAATGACCAACCATGATTCTGGAGGAATAATGATGAAACATGCTACCCATCTCTTGATAAAGAGCAGAATGATACATATTCTTTTTTGTACATGATCATGGGGAAATTTGTTTTGCTTGATGATAACAGGGTTCAAAGGAGACACATATAGACCCTTTCCTTATAATAGATTATAAGCACTTTACTCTTGGTTAATCTCTTTTGATTGTTCCTTCATGTTTCCCTTTTCATGTTTCCCTTGACTCTCCTGTTTGCACTTCAGAGTTTGTATATAACTTTGGTCTTTTGTCAGGAATACTTATAAGTCCTCTATTTCATTATAAGACATTTTCTCCTAGGAATATTGTAACCAAATTCCAGAGTTCCCAGGTCAAGGAGAAAATATTGCAGGCAGCCAGAAAGAAATAATTCAGGTATTGTGGAAACAAGATCAGGATAACACAAGATTTAGCAGCTTCTACATTAAGGGACCAGAGGGCATGGAATATAATATTCTGGAGGGCAGAGGAGATAGGATTACAACTAAGAATCACCTACTCAGAAAAACTGAGTATAGTCCTTCAGGGGGAATGTGGTCATTCAGCGAAATAGAGTACTTTCATGCATTCTTAATGAAAAGAAGAGAACTGAATAGAAAACTTGACTTTCAAATACAAGACTCAGGTGGAACATGAAGAGGTAAACAGGGAAGAGAAATCATAAGAGATTTATTAAGGTTGAACTGTTTACATTCCTGCATGGAAAGATGGTATTTGTAACTCATTAGACCTTTGTCAGCATTAGGGTAGTTGGAGGGAAAAAATTATATGCATGGATAGATAGATAGATAGATAGATAGATAGATAGATAGATAAAGGGCACAGGGTGAGTTGAAGATTAAGTGGTGATATCTGGAGAATGAAAGTAAGCGGTGAGAGAGGATTGTACTGGGAGAAGGAGAAAGAGAGAGGTAGAATGGGGTAAATTAGCTCAACAAAAAAAAAAAAACCCAAACAGAAAAGGGAAGGCTCTTACAGTGGAGAGGAAACAGGGGACGGTGAGAGGGAGTGAGGGAATCTTATTCTTATCAGATTTGGCTTAAGGAGGGAATAACATACACACTCAATTGTGTATGGAAATCTATCTTACCCTACAGGAAAATGGGGGGGGGGACAAGAGAGCAAGGAGATGATAGAGGGGAGAGCAGATTGGGAAAGGGAGTAATCAGAAACAAACACTTCTGAGGAGGGACAGGTTAAAAAGAAAGAATAGAATAAATGGGGGGCAGAATAGGATTAAGGGAAATATAGTTTTTCACAACATGACTACTATGGAAGTGTTATGCATAACTGTACACGTATGACCTGTATTGTGTTGCTTGCCTATTCAGTGAGGATGGGTGGGGAGGGAGGAAGGTTTTTAAAACACATGCTTAAGAAAAATGTTTTTACATGCAACTGGGAAATAAGAAATATAGGAAATGGAATACAGAAATCTATCCTGCCCTACAGGAAAATAGAAGGGGAAGGAGATAAGAGAAGCCAAGGAGAGACAGAAGGGAGGAAAGACCAGGGGAAGAGGTATTCAGATTGCATGCCATCTTGAGGTGGGGGGAGGGGTGAGATGGGATTGAAAATTTGGAACTCAAAATCTTGTGGAAGTGAATGTTGAAAACTAAAAATAAATAAGTTTTTTAAAATAGGACATTTTCCTCAGTAGGACTAGACTCAGTTTTTCTGGGTGAGTATTCTTGGTTATAAACTTATTTCCTTCACTTTCTGAAATATCATATATCGATCTCTCCATTCCTTTATGTCAGTGGCTGCTAAATCATGTGTAATCCTGATTGTGGGTACTCAGTACTTGAAGTCTTTCTTTCAGATTTGTAGTATTTTTTTCCCTTAGACCTAGAAGCTCTGAATCTTGGCTCTAAGTTTCCTGGCAGTTTTCATTTTGAAGTTTCTTTCAGGAGGTGACTAGTGGTTTCTTTCTATTTCCAGTTTGCTCTCTAGTTCTAAGAGGTCTCTGCAGTTCAATATTTAGATTTCTTAAAATATGATGTCTAGGTCTTCTTATTCTTTCTTTTAGTAATGGCCTTCAGATAGTACAATGATTCTTAATTTTTTTCTCCTTAGTTTTCCAGCTCAGGTGTTTTTGCTAGGATATGCTTTATATTTTCTTCTATTTCCCCTCAATTTTAACAGTGTTTTAATATTTCTTACTGTCTCATAAAGTCATTACCTTCTCTTTGGTCCATTCTACCTTTTAGAGAGTTTGTGACTTGAGCAAGGTTTTATACATCTTATGCTATGCTCTTTTCAAATTCTTCCTTAGTTCTCATTTCTTTCCATTTTTTTTTTTTTGCCTCTAGGGCTCTCGTTTTAAGAAATTAAAACTTTTTTTTGGTGATGCACCCAGGGTTAAGTGACTTGCCCACAGTCACACAGCTAGTAAGTGTCAAGTGTCTGAGGCTGGATTTGGACTCAGGTCCTCCTGACTCCAAGGCTGGGGCTCTATCCACTGTGCCACCTAACTGCCCCCCAAAATTAAAGCATTTTAAAAAGTCTTCCATCATCTCTTCTAGGAATTCTAGCTAATTTATTCCCAAACTGTGTTTTTCTTTGAGGCTTTCCTTGCACATGTTTAGAGTGGGTTTGTGTCTTAGGGGTCCTTATCACTGTAACAGCCTCTGCTTGCTTCTGAACTTGATCCTTTCTTAGTTGACAGCCTGAAACCACTCCACATCCTGGAATTTCAGGCAAAGGACCAGATCCCCTCTTCACTGAGCCCTAATTCTGTGTCTCAACTAGATATTGAGCAAAAATCTGTCAAGTTTAAGCCTTTCTGTGCTAAATCTGGGACACTTCTTGTCCTGGCACGTGGCCTCTTTCTGCTCTGGAGTACTCCACAGACTGTGATCTTGGTCAGAACTGTCCTCAATATCCAAAGACCTCTCTATTTTCATTTTTTATGCTGATCAGGGCTGTAAAATGATTTGCTGTAATGTTTTGTTTGTTTATTTTCCTTGGAATTCCTTATGAAGATTCCATCTGGTATAATTTCCAGATGTTTAGAAGAGGGTTTTTTGGGGGAAGCTTGCTGGAATTCTTCCTACTACTCTATCATCTTGGCTCAGTGAATTGATTTTTAGATTACCCTGAAGCATGGCCTATCATCATCATCTTATACCTTTGTTTCCTTTTTAATCCATTTAAGAGACTATTCACCCCTCCAGAGGAAAACAATTTGTGGTGGCCACATCTAAACTACTCATTGCTATGTATAGGTTCTGGGTTTTCAAGTACCACAACCTTACATTCTCTCCCAGTTCATATTTGCTGTCCCCAGCCACTAGAATGAAGTGCAATTGGGTATATCTGTCTATTGGCACAAATTCTGGAGAGCTATCTAGTGGCTTTCAGTCTAAATTTCATGCAAGGCATATTCCATGCAAATGTCAAAATGGTATACAAGTAAAAAATGCATAAACATACAATAACACCACCAAGAAGTCTACATAATAAAAGAACATGAATATACAGTGGGGTATATGTAAATAATCAAACAACAAAATTATGCTTAGCTAACAGGCAAATATATTTGTGGAACATAAACATGTAGTAGTTAACCACATGCATCAATGAGCACACATCATTATATTACAGACATATATCACATAAGAAAACAGTGGCATTGTCACTGGCTATGGGTGTAACTTCTTTTCCAGTTTCCTCTCTAATGTCATGGGTTAGAGAAGTCTAACATCACAGGTCAAATAGTCATAGTGTTCTGTGGCTTACTAACATAGCTATCCTTACGCTAAAACTAGCTGATAGTATGAACTAGCTATAATTCTCAATAAAACTATAAATTTGTATCCTCAAATCTGAATTTGTAGGGTGACCAGACTGACCATCAGTGTTAGGATGCTTTATGGGATGTTTCTGTACCCTAGGTTTCTGTATAGCCAAAGGTCTAGGCAGGAAATATGCTACTTAATGGATTCAGTCTTTTCCCCTCATTTGGACTAGTTTAGGGTTATGGTACATTGAGTCTTCACCTGAAATGTGTTTTTCTGAGCCACTGTCAGATTTTGTCTTTGAATAATTTGGAAGTAATCTTTCCTAAATTAATCTTTGTATGATAAATAACCTCCCTCTTTGGAACTCTAGAAGAAAGTTATTTGTGCCACTGTTATATAATTATCAAACTGCTCTGAGTCAGACCTACCTCAGGCTAGTCCAGTAATTAAGACTTCAGACTCAAACATAATTAAAAATTTAGAGAATAAAATTCAATAAAATAAATTTACAAAAAGTAATAATTAGAAAGAGATAATTTATTAGAAAGAATTACTGCTCCCCTCTATCTTCACACTCTTCAAGACAACAACAATTACAAGTTATAAATCTCATAATACAGTAGGAATTCTCTTGAAGCTCAGGAGCACAGAATCCCCAAAGAGTTGGCTTTTTATGCCCTTAGTATTCTAGACCAAGCCCAAGGATTGCCTCCTTGATGATTTATATGGAAATCATCTGAGCTTCTTTAACAGATGCTATTCCTACCATGTGCAACAAATAGTATTAGTTTTCTGAGTAGTTTTTCCTAGTATATTATAAACTTCTTAATAGTCATTACTATTTTCTATCCATTTTTATATAGTGGAGGTTGAACAGGACATGATGAAAGTGGCCTTTCCTGATTACAGATGGCCACATACACTAGATCAGCGTTTGGGCACATTGGGAGTTATCCAACCAGGCCTGTAACTCAGGACGTTGAAGGAAAGCTGTTCCTAGCATAAGATGACTCAGGATGAAAGGACTCTTGCTTTTTATGATGAAGTCTTGTCCCCTTAATTGGACACTGAGCAGGAAGTAAAACATTATAAGAAGTAACTCTATCCTTAAGGATTCCTTCTCTTTGCGATGGAAACAAGTCTTAGGAGGGAGAGTTGGGCTCTCTTGTCCAATTCCTCATGATAGCTACCATGTGGAGGTGAGCACAGGTTCTGCTTAAGCAAGCTTGCACCTGGACCTCAAAGAGTGTCAAAACCACCCCTCTCATTAAATGCCAGCCCACACATGAATTACGCCTAGGAAATATGCATGGGTCTAGAGTTGAGAGGAGATATGTGGGGAGAGGTAGTATGTGCAACACCCCAGATCATCCTGGGATGATCACAGTGTTCTTAATGTCGAATTTCTATCACCCTTTGACCTTCCCTGAGTTCAAATCCAGCCTCAGAGTCTTACTTGCTGTGTAATCCTGGAGAAGTCATTTAACCCTGTTTGCCTCAGTTCCTTATCTGCAAAAAGGAACTAGAGAAGGAAATGACAAACCATTCTAGTATCTTCGCCAACAAAACCCCAGATGGAGTCACGGAGGGTCAGACATCACTGAAACTATACAACAACAACTGACCCTGTCATGGTATCTTACACATTTAATCAAAATTTGAATAGAGAAAAGCAGCTCTCTCACATCGTGGATTCCTTTGTAATTAACTAACCAAATGTTGTTTGATATATGTGACTTTATACCTAGAAGATTTGTGAGCTGTTTAAATAATGTGTGCCTTTGAAGAACAGAAAATGCACTGCAAAAAATCCAGTTGCTGGTTGAGCTCAAGTTCTGGTGCTGGAGTTAAAATAGGTGGCTTCTAAGGTCCCTTCAATGTCTATATCAAAGTTTTTTGGTTTTTGGTTTTTTTCCTGCATATAAATACAAAACTGTGAACATATTCCCATATACCCCTTTAGAGACAAATATAAATAAAATACAAATATACTCAAAGAAACACTAAATTCTACATGTATATGTAATAAAACATCCTATAAAAGTAAATGAATTTATCACTATAAATAATCCTTTCACTTATACAGATCATAAACCTCTTACACCTTAATAAAATATCCCTGTGAGATGCTGTGCAAAAACAAAACAAAATACACACACACACACACACACAAGTCTTAATAGACAACCTTCTGGTAATGAACCTCTGTACTTGTCTAGACTGATCCTAACACAATGAACATGCATTCAGTTGCCAGATCCAGAATCAGATTCAGAATGTTTTCAGTAGGGTTTGTCAAACCTCAACAAATGCATCAGACATTTATTAATGTTTGGGGTCTGTTGGCCTAGCCATTGAGAATCCAGAATGACCTTAGCACCCAAGTGAGGAACCAGTAGAAGACTTTAGTGAAGTGAAAGTTCAGTTAAATATATATGAAATCACCCCTTATCCTCATCAGATAATAAATTTTGAAGAAAAAAATATTTAGTTGTGTTTCATCTTTGAATCTGCAGCAGCCAGAATTAAGTATCTTATACTCAGTATGCATTTACTGTCTGTTGAATTGAATTGAATTGAATAAGTTAAAATCTTAATATTTGACTGAACTTAAAATTTCCTCTATCAAAGCCAAATATTTATTATCAATATGGTCCTTCTCACTGAAGCTAACCTTTCCAATTTTGTTTTTGATCGTAATCCTTCTAGTGTCACCCATTACTTTGTTCCATGAATTACAGGATCATAGATCCATAGACCATGAAGCCATATAGACCATGAAGTCAATTTCCCTCATTTTATAATAAGGAAATTAAGGCTCGAAGAGGTTAGCATACCCAAAGTTACACAGATAGTTAGCATGAAAGGTACAGCTAGATCCCAAATTTTACAAATAATGAGCCCTGTAAAGTGGTCCCATGTATTTTAATTCACACTAATTGACATTTTAATCATGTAAAATAGGGCAATTATTTCCAGCCCAATGGAAATATATGGTGCAAATTCAAATTTGATGACCTTACAGAATTTGTTGTTCACACTAATCAGTACATAGCTATAGGATTTGCCCCTCTTCATGCTTCATGCTATTTCAACCTCTTCTTCTGTATAGAAACACGTTTGACTTTCCCCAAGGCCAAAAAAAAAATGTCCCTACTCATAATTCTGTTACCAGAACAACAGACTAGGTTTTACTACCATCCAACTTAAGGCAAAAGGAGTTAAGAAAAACAAAACAGATTCAAATCAGTTATTTCTTCAGAAAAGCTAATTCCATGTGATATTCCAGGGTCAATACACATTGAATCCAGTCTCTTCTATCTTCTCTGTGACTCTTAATAAGCCTGGACTATATCACCGATGACCCCAGAGTCCAAAACTCAGTCAGCACAGAAGCATTTAGTGTTAGTCATTGAGATAGGAATTCAGGTAGAGCTATAAGTACCTGAATGATTGGGGCTTTGCCTCAGGGCACTGAAGTTTAGAGGATGCTGATAGCACTTTCAGTCTTTAAGCATGGTAGAAACTATGTTTAGTACATAGCTTTCAATAATAATTAGTTAAAATTACATATTATATATATATATGTATATATATATATATATATATATATATATATATGCACAGAAAGAGAGAGACAGAGACAGAGAAAGACAGAGAGTGGAGAGAGAGAAAGAGAGAGAGAGAGAGAGAGTGCGAGCGAGCACGATAACACAATATTTCTTCCTCCTTACCCCACATCACTTATGCCAGGTGAATTCTTTGAACTTTTCCCCCAATCCAGCATTGCTTCTCCGAATCCAATGGCTGTTTTCCCAGAAAGATCATCATTACATTCTGGAGTCTTTATCTCCCTCACGCTTAGTGGTGTTTGGAAATCTTCATTCAAAATCAAATTTGTTTTAAAAAGTTGATTTCAGAACGTGCCTTGTGCTACTTACCTCAGGCCTATTTTAGGCTGCTTGCCTGATTACAAAAATTGCTACTTGTAGCTCTATATTCAGGCATTTGAGAAAGGTTGTCTGCAACAAGGGCTGAAACAAAAGGGATTTGTGAGTTAACTCTCATTTAACAAGAAAATTCAAATGATCAGACAGTATCATTTTCTATTATTCCAGTTATTTGAGGTGTGAGTGTGTATCTGTTTGTCTGTGCATGTATATTTTAGAGGTGTTCCCTCCAGGGTAACTTTCAGACCTCATGACTATATCTCTCCCTGAACATGACATACTTAGAATCCGTATTTCCAAAATTTCCCTTGAGCAACCTCAGCTGCTGTGAAAGTTCTTCCTGTGTACCATCACCTCTCCTGAGCCTTTACTCACTGCTCAAGCAGCACCAGACTAATTAAAGGTCCCAACACAGTGACTCAGCAGTGAGAGAAGGACAGAATATTTCATCATTCAGTGTCCAGGATGGCCAGATAGGGATAATATATCATCCTTAGGAATGAAGAATCACTTCCTTTCTTGGCTTTGTAAATGGAGGCTACTGTATGACAAGCATCAGGGAAAGGGCTCATTAAAAATCGTGTTTGTGGCTTTACAGCAACTGTCCTGAATACTTCTACCATTGACTCTTCTTAAACAAAACAAAAATTAGCACTTGATGTTATAAGCATATGTATATATGTGTTTGTGTGTATATAGTAAATTAAGGGACAATATGCTTTCAAGTTGCCTACCTGAGATCTAAAATTCTTTGCCAACCCAAAGTGCCCTGGAGACTTATATACTTAAATGATCTGCTAAAATTAGAGAGCAATGTGCAAAGTGGATAGAGAACTAGTCTTAAAACCAATAAGAGCTGGTTTCAAGCCTCACCTCTGACATATATTGACTGGGTGACCTGGGCAAATCACTGAACTCCTCAGTGCTCTATCCCAGCAGTAAAGGGATGTCTCATCAAAGAGACAGAGGACATGGAAATAATGACAATGATGACAATCATGTCTTCCTAACATTAGATCCAATACTCCATCTGCTATGTCACGTTGTACCTCAGGGGAAGGGTGAGGGGTTCCAGTAATAGCTAACAATAGTAGCTAGTATTTATGTAGCACTTCAAGATTTGTAAGGTGTTTTCACACGTTGGTGCTATTATTTTTCCCATTTTATGAATGGGGAAACTCAGGCTGAGAGAAGTTAAGGATCACATGTTGTTGTTCAGTTCTTTCAGTTGTGTCTGACTCTTCCTGACCCCATTTGGGGTTTTCTTAGCAGAGGTATTGGACTGATTGGCCATTTCTTTCTCCAGTTCATTTTTACAATGAGGAACTGAGGCAAATAGAATTAAGTGACTTGCCCAAGGTCAAACAGCTAGTAAATATCTGAGTCAGGATTCCAAGTCAGATCTTCCTAACTCCAAATCTAATGTCCTCTTGATCCCCTTCCTCCTCTCCCCCAACATATAACTAACAGTAACCTTCCAAGCTTCAATCTTGTATAACTTTTACCATCTACTGTTTTTGTTCCTACACGTGTGCTGCTGAATAAAGGTGGAGAAAATCACTTAACGATTTTGAATGGGTCAATAAAAGCTTATTTGACCCAACGCATAATCTCAACTGGGGCCTCACTGCCATTAGGCGATGCTTCTATACCTCCTTAATCAAGCCACTATCCCACTCTCTACCATGATTCTTTCAAATCTTTTCATCCCTCCTCAAGCCTACTATTGCTCCCCCTCTCCCATTTCTCTCAGCTGAGAACTTGATCTCATAGTTCACTGAAAAAAAATGAGTCAATTTACTGAGAGTTCTCTCCTTTCTCCTCCTCCTCATATATCATATAATGCCTTCTGCCCTATTTCATCCTTCATTCCTTTCTTACACAAAGAAGTAGATCTACTCCTTGCCAAGATAAACCCTCCTACAAACACAACGGATTCCATCCCATCCCATCTCCTCCAGCAACTGTCCCCTCACTCATCCCCACTCTCTCACTTACCTTCACTCTCTCCCTTCAATCTCTTACCTTCAAGTTGCTTCCCTACTGCATGCAAATACATCCCTGTCTATTCCAAATTTTAAAAAAATCACCTCATCCTTCCATCCCAGCTTACTATCATCCCACATCTTGAGCCTTTTGTGGCTAAACTCCTTGAGAAGGCCATCTAAAACAGGTGCCTCCATTTCCTTTTCTCCCACTTTATTATCAGGCTTTTGAGCTTAAAATTCAACTAAAAGTGCTCTCTCCAAATTCACCAATGATCTTTTAATTGACAAATCCAATCCTTTTCTCAGTCCTCATGCTTCTTGAGCTCTTTGCAATCTTTGACACTAATAATCATCCTTTTATCCTTGACACTCTCTTCTCTGGATATGGACACTATTTTCTCTTTATTCTCCTATTTGTCTAACTGCTACTTCTCAGTCTTTTCCAATGGATCTTCATCCAGGTCATACCCAGTAATCATAGATGTCCCCAGATTCTCTTCTGTTCTCCCTCTGTACTACTCCACTTGGTGATTTCATTAGATTCCATGGATTTGATTATGATTCTCAGATCTACTTACCTGGGTCCAAATTTTCTGCTGACCTCCAAAATCTGAAATCTCCAACTGCCTTTCAGACATCTTACCATGAATGTCCAATAGACATCTTAAATTAATCATATGCAAAACTTAACTTATTATCTATTCCCCAAAATGTTCCCTCCCTGTATTACTGTAGAGAACAGCAACATTCTTCTAGTCCCCCAAGCTAGCAGCCTAGACATCATCCTTGACTCCTTTCTGTCTCTCACTCTTCATTTCCAATCTGTTGCCAAGGCCTGTCAATTTTGCTTTTGCTACAAAGGCTCGCCATCTCTTCTTTGATACTACCACAACTCTGGTTCAGGCCTCATCTCCTAATGCTTGGACTATTGCAATAGCCCACTGATTGTTCTGCTGGCTACAAGTATCTCCGTATTCCAGTGCAACTTCCATTTGGCTGCCAAAGTGATATTCCTCAAGTATAGGCCCAGCTATGTCATCACCTTACTAAAAAAAAAAAAATGCGATTCTTCCCTTTCCACCCAAGAACAATTACAAAATCTGTTTGGCATTCATAACCACCCTTCCCAGATTTCCAGTCTCCTTACAATTTATGCCTCTCTGTGTTCTCTAATCCATTCTCAACAATGGACATTTTCTCTGACTGTCCCCCAAGCCTGGAATGATGTCCCTCCTCACCTCCACCTTCTGAATTTCCCAGCTAAAATCTCAACTTCTACAGGAAGCCTTTCATAATCCCTCTTAATCCTGGTTAAATAGTGAAAGAATGAACTAGCCAAGCTAAAATAAAATTTGGGTGTTTTATTAGTGAGTAGAGGCTTCAAATATCTGCAAACTAACATATGAGCAATAATTGCTCAAGGCGGCCAAAACACTACGTGCATTTCTCTAATATTTGGGCCTAGAGATCTGGAAATTCCTCATCAAATTAAGGTAAAGAAAAGTGGGAATTTGTTCCTTGGGGGAATGGTCACTAATAATATTTCTAAAATATTTTGTTGTTGGTTGATTGTTTTCTTTTGTGTTCCAATGAAATGCTATAACTGATTCTATCCTGTTTTTCCAACTAAGATTCAATTAGTATCATAACTGAGTATCTAGATCTGAGTTGACTTTAGAAGTTGTCAGTTTCACAGCAGGGTGGGGCCTTCTATCTACAGGAGGCCCACTTACCAGAAAGTACTTCCCTCAGATATGAATTTAAGTCTATGAAGGGATAATGTGGGCTGGGACATGGACAGAAATTTAAACATAATATAAAATTATCCATGCTGATTTAAAAATACTATAGAAAATAAGCAGTCAGTGTGGCTTTATGTTTCTTTCTCATCTGATAATTTTTACCTTTGGAATCAAAAATATCTAGTATATTTGGGCCATCATCCATCTTCTCTGACACTGACACCACACATGCTAATGAGAATCTTTAAAGATTGGAGGAGTCAAGCCACTCAGTTTTGAGCCCTGGGGCCATGCTGTCTTCTCTAGTGTCTTGTCTAGTGAAAGTCAAATGAGTGTGTACACATATATGTGTGTATATATGTATATGTGTATATATGTATACACATTCATTTGACTCATTTGACACATACATACATATGTGTGTATACGTATATACACACGTGTGTGTGTGTGTATGTATTTGGCCAGCCCAAGACCTGATTGTACTCCACTTTAGCTATTTTGTCATCAATACTACCACTAAATATGTAATCCACCCATCTCACTTTTCTACTTCTTACTCTGGGAAATAAACAAATTAATCCTACCATTGCTTTTGGAAAGGGCACATCATGTTCTGTCACTCTGTTGTCCAAATGTTTCACTCGTGATCTCTGTGACTTCTAAACCAAAACTTTTCCTTGCCCATACTTTTCCTTGCCCATCTCTTTTCTGTTTTTGTTGTTTTTCCCTACTCGAATATAAGTTACTTGAGAAATAGAGTTGTCCTGATACATATATATATATATATGTATATATATATATACATGTATATATATATATGTATATACATATATATATACATGTATATATATATATATATATATATATATATATATATATCCTCAGGGTTTAGGTACATAATAAGTATTTGAAATTTTTTACAAATATATTCATTTATTTAATACCAGAATTTTAGAGCTGGAAGGGACCTCAAAAGCCATCTATTCTAACCACTACTCCAAGAAGAATCCTGATGGGTAGTGTTTTCCTTAGATGATGCTGTTGTTCAATTATGTCTGATTCTTCATGACCCCATTTGGGGTTTTCTTGGCAGATATGTTGGAGTGGTTTGCCATCTCCTTCTACAACTCATTTTATAGATGAGGAAACTGAGGCAAAAAAGGTCAGATTTCTTTTCCATATATATGTGTGTGTGTGTATGTGTGTGTTTGTGTGTGTGTGTGTTTATGTGTGTGTATACATATATACCCATGTATCAATATGTGTGTATGTATATACATATATAAATACATATACATACACATACACATACACATATGTATACGCACATCTACATGCACACACACACATATATATGTACATGCATACATACATATGTGTGTGTGTATATATCTCCTAAACAAACGTGACCCTTTGTGATTTTCACCCTTTGCACCTCGTTCTGCTCTTCAGGACAAAGCAACAAGTTTAATCTCTCTTTAAGGAGACTTCAGACTTCAATATGCCGAGCAGGGCTAGGTGCCAACCGATTTCTTTGTTTTGAATTCATAAAAGCATAGTTGAAAAAGGTTATAAACTATGCTTTGCATTTTTGGAGAAAACTAGATATTTTTGTCTTTGATTTTAAACACATATTAAATATTGATTGTGATCCTAAATCTGGAAATAATCCTATTTTTTTTACTTGTTTAGTGTCTGTGAAGTTGCTGTTTCAATGACTCACAAATGGATTAGTAATCTATACATTTCCCCAGTACAAGACTCCTGCTGGTGGATATTAGCATTCATATTAAATAAAGTGCATTCAAGTGTTCACAAATAATGCTTGTGATGTATCTAATATTCAAGCCTAATGACTTTGAAAATTCAGAAAATGAAGGGAATATTTTGCAATTATTCTTCTGTGTGCACATCACAGAAATTTTAACTTTTAGAAAAATGCTTCAATTTTATTTCACAAATTGAAGACAGTTGTCACATTGCCTTGGATACTCAAATTTAATTCCTTTACAAATGAAAATATATTCAATAAATAAGTAAGCTTTGCAACTCATTCTTGGTCATAAAAATATTTAGCTAGATTCAATTTTTTAAAATTTTAAACAATTTCAATTTTCTCTTAAAACACCAAACTTTTTTTTCAAATTTTTTTTCAAAATTCCTTATTTGAGATGAAATAGAAAATGCATGTTTTGAGATCTTATTTCTTTATATGGAACAGTTAATACCTGTAAATTTGATTCATTTCTCTTAATATAATTTATATTAATTAAATAGACATCATGATGAAAAAAAATTATTTGCATCTCCTTCCCCATATGGGCAACTTCTAATTTTCTTTCTTACATATTGTCTATCATGCATAAGTATCTTAAATTTATGGATTTTTCTTTGAGAAATTAGGGCTTTGGTAGTGAAATTTTTGCCTATTAGTAACACATTTATTTTTACTCATTAATAATATATAGACTATTGGTTGGGAAACATTAATTTAAACCCTTTAAATTTGCCTCTTAGTGAAAGTATAGCACTGAAGGAGAGACCATAGAAACATTTATATAAAATGCAAGGCTTCAGACCAACTGAGATTTGGTTCTGATTTGCTTCCTTATTAAGCAATCAATTGGCTAGCCAGATATCTGATTAGTTAGTTGAGAACACATACTTCAAGGAGTTCCAAGCCACTTGCCATCAACAGTTTAGTCAATTATGGTCCCTAGGAATGTTTGCAGGGCTTTGGTCTCTAGTCTCCATGCTCTTGTTGAGTCTCTTGGATATTTGAAATGTCAGCTTGAAATGACCACAAACCAACAAAATGAGGCTTTCCAACCTCTGCATGGAAAGGAAATGGCTGGAAGACACTGGAAATGAAATTAAAAAAAAAAGTGGCAGTAATCCCTCCGACTATGCCTCACTAGGAAACTTTCACTACTAGAAACTCCTCCGTCTCATTACAAACTTACTTATCAATCCTACTGTCAGCTCTCTGTTAGTCATATAATTTCAAGTGCAGAACAGAGTAGTTCTTTGGTCAATCAGTTGATGAATAGGTACTGTCTACTGTGTGCTAAGCACTGGAAATACAAGGAAAAACAAAAGGGAGTCTCTGCTCTTGAGGAGCTCACTAGGGGATATCATATACAAACCAGCTATAAACAGGATAAATCTGAAAATCTGTAGAGGGAAAGCATTAGAATTAAGGGAGGTCAGAGAAAGCTCCTGTAGAACATAAGTTTTAAGCGGGACTTGAAAGAAGCCAGAGAAGCAAAAATGCAGAGATGAAGAGGGAGAGAATTCCAGGCATGGGGAAAACTGGTCAAAACCTTGAAAAAGTTGGGATTTCTTGTCTAATATGAACTTGAAAACTAGACAAAGAGCAACTGGCTGAAGGATAATTTTCAGATTATTTTCCCCTTCCTTTCTTTTGGAAAAAGGCAGCCCTTTTGATATTTTAATTTCACTTTTTTTTAATTAACAAAAACTTTTTTTTCTTTCTCTGATCTCATTCCCCCATTAGAAAAGGTTGGGGGTGGGGTGGGGAAAGCTTTGTAAAACTATGCAATGCCACATGACATAAATGCTCTCATTGGCTTTGTTCAAAAAAATATGTGTAATTCTGTGTCCTGAGCCTATTGCCTCTCTGTCAAGAGTTGTGACATATGCTACATCATCAGTCCTCTAGAATAGTTCTGGCCATTGCAATTGATCAGAGTTCTCAAGGTTTTCAAAGTTGTCTTTACAATGTTGTTGCTAATGCATAAATTGTTCTCCTGGTTCTAGTGACTTCATTCTGCAGCAGTTCATATAGTCTTCCCAGATTGTGCTGAGCCTGTCACTCTCCTCATTTCTTTTTTTCTTTCTTTTTTTTTTTTTTGCTTTTTGGTGAGGCTATCGGGGTTAAGTGACTTGCCCAGGGTCATACAGCTAGAAAGTGACATGTGTCTGAGACTGGATTTGAACTCATGTACTCCTAACTCCAAGGCCAGAGCTCTATCCACTGCGCCACCTAGCTGCCCCTTCTCTCCTCATTTCTTACGGAAAATATTATTTCATTGCTTTCATACAAAATAATTTCTTCAGCCATTCCCCAACTGATTAGCCCCTTTTGATATTATTTGTTAATTCAATCTTACTGTCCAGCTGTGTATAAACAGAGTCCTGAAAGAGGATCAGTGGGGAACGCTTAAGAAACAAGGTATATTATAGGCATGGGGTGAACTTATCTTCTCTTCTTCAAGAACTCTCATAGAACAAAAAGAGCAAAAGGAGAACTGTGTAAGGGTCTAAAGCACTAGGTAGAGTTGTGAGCTCCTTGAGGACGAGGACTGTCTTTCACTTTCTCTCTATCTCCAGCACTTAGCACTGGGTCTAGTGGGTAGTAGATTTTTAAACTGCTTATTGATTGACTGATTGAAATGAAAATCACAGCAACCTCCTGACCAGAAAAGCAAAAAGAAGGGATTTTGGTGTGTAGCTCATTTTCTTTTTTTAAAAAATTAATTTAATTTTAGTTTTCAGCCTTTATTTCCATAAGCTTTTGAGTTTTAAATTCTCTCCCCTCCCTCCCTTGCCCCTCCTCAAGACAGTGTGCAATCTGATATAGGTTCTACATTGACATTCCTAGTAAACATATTTTCACATTAGTCATTCTGTGAAGTTCATTTTCAAAGTCCCTCATTAGAATCTGAGAGATTAGCGAATTCAGTCTTCAACCTAGTGCAAGAATATATAGCCACAGTGTAGCACAAAGAAAATTGGATTTAGAATCAGAGAAGACAGTTTTAAAACCTAGCATTTATACACATTATCTACATTTCTTTGGGTAAGTCACTTTACTTCTGAGGCCTTCAGTCTTCTCATCTGTAGGATGAGGGATTGAATGAAATAAAGACTCTACCAGGTCTCTATATGATATTGTGTGATCTCTATGGTACTTTCTAGATCTAAATCCTAACTGATTATTTATGAACACCCTTGACCCAGAAGGTGGTCAATCTGTCTTTGAATATAGCTGTTAAAGATATTTAGAAAGTGCTTAAACACACCTGAAACCAGAAACCAATGTTCTAAAACATCAATGTCTTTCTATTATGTGATATATACTATAGGCATAGTAGCTCTTTGCTAATTGGAAATAGAATATACAGACCATCACAGATGTTCCCAAATACAAAGCTTCTATTTCTCAGAAGTAGGCTGCATTTTACTCATAATGGTTGAGGAGAGAGAATCTTTACATTTCTAAAAATAAAAATTAAAGAGTAATTTTTCCAGTAAAAGATGGGGGCACTAAATCCTGGCTCTGTAACCTGGAACTGATTTTTCTAATTAAAAGTGATTTGAGGGGCAGCTTGGTGGTGCAGTGGATAGAGCACCAGCCCTGAAGTCAGGAGAACCTGAGTTCAAATCTGGCTTCAGACCAAACACTTGATACTTACTAGCTGTGTGACCCTGGGCAAGTCACTTAACCCCAATTGCCTAAAAAAAGAAAGCATTAATAAAAGTGATTTGAACTTGACTACAGGAAGAAAACAAGTAGAGTGGAGACTTGATGGTTTTAGAATAAGGTTATGTAATTTGCTCATTCAGAAAGGAGAGGGCCCAGAAGTCAGGGCTCCTTTACTCTCTGGCATGTCCTTAAAAGGAATAGCAGGAATAATGAAGTATAAATGGCTCCACATAGGAAGTCAAAAGATTGGGCCTTATATCTTGAATCTGCCACTTACCACATTTGCAATTTTGGGCAAGACCTATTGTCGCCCGTAACCAGATTGTACACCGAACGGAGAGGCGTGAAATAACTTATGACATGGGCCAGGCAGAGTAGATTACTGACTCAGTTTATTCATCTGAGGGCACAGAATATATAGGGAAATCTAGCCTAACTTCAAAGAGTCCTCCCCGTGAGATACTCCCCAGAACATCTGCTGAGGATGTAACAATCATGAATTTCCTCCTTATCAGGGTTCCTAGATTGGGCTGTAGATTCCAAGGTTTTCCCAGGCACCTTGGTGCCACCTGCATAGAGGAGTAAATACGTAAATCTAAGGTTCAAAGAGAGAGAAGGGATGTCTCAGAGACCTCTTTATCAGGAAGGAATTTGGGGAGCCGTACCACTTAATCCCTGAGCCCTTTGGGGTGAAAGCCTGAGCAGAGGTCAAACTCTGCCTTGGATCTTAAACCCTTATCAGACTCTTAAGATCGGCCCTCAACAAGCTATCCCCTCTCTGATTGTGAAATTCCCTTCTCTTTAAAATGAGGAGGTTATACTAGCAAGACCTCTCGGTCCTTTACAACTCCAAATTCTATGATCCTTTGAAAACAACTTTCTATTCTGAGATAATTGGTCTTTTCATTAGATAGTGTTAGGATCCTTTGAAGTGTCTTAGATTGTGGAAGTAGGAACTGTAAATCAACCTATCTTGCTGTTGTTGTTCAATCATATCTAATTATTCATGACCCCATTTGTGGTTTTCTTGGCAAAGATACTGGAGTAGTTTTTCCATTTCCTTCTCCAGCTACTTTTACAGATGAAGGAACTGATGTAAATAGGTTTAAGTGACTTGCCTAGGGTCTGAGGTTGGATTTGAACTCAGGAACATGTCTTGCTGACTCCAGTCCGGGCACTCTAACCACTGCACCACCTAGCTGCCTATGTTTAATGTAGCATTACTACTGTCTGTAGACCAATCCTATTCAACACATTCCTGACTAACCACAAAGGTCAGAATAGTAACTATACTCATTTTTTAAGATAATGCTATTGGAGCAGTCTCCTAGTAAAGTTCATTTGTGAGCTCTTCAGGTATAGTCAGAGGATAATATTCTATATTCTTGTCACATTCCCATTGCCATCCAATTTCATAAATCCCATAGAGTGTAGCACCTGTCTCCCTTTGGCCTGGTAATGAACAAAAATGGCTTTAGTACACTCATGCAAATCAGCACAAATCCATAGTCCAGAAGTCTAAAAGAAGTGAGGAGGTATCTCAAAGGAATCTTGTTCTGAAAAAGTCGGTATTGTGATACATTAAAGTTCAGAATTATAACTTTAATCTTGTCCTGTGATTTTTTCCCGTTATTTCTGTTCTTTGTTGTTGACTCCACCACTATTTTGACATTGCCAATTGTGGAAAGGTTGGGTCAATTATTTTCCCAAACAGAAAGTATTTTTCTTTTCCTTTTTTTTGGGGGGGGAAGGAGGGGAAGGATTTGTATCCTAGCTCTCCCTCTTATTAAACTTTTGTGACTTTGGGCAAGTCAATTCTTTTCTCTTGGCCTCAGTTTTCTCACCTGAAAAACAAGAAGGCTGAGTTAGATTATCCCTAAGTTCTTGTCCAATGTTGAAAACTATGACTCTCTTAAAAATAAAGTCAAATATTTTGAGCTCCAACAAATCCCACAAACCTTTAAATAAAGTAAAAAAAAAGGGTTTGTTTAATTTCTCTTGGCTTCTGATTATTACAAAGATTGCAGAATTTTAAAGGATTGAATTATTTTTTCTACTTAATTGAAATGAAATAATCCAATCATTTTGCTGGCATTTGTATCATAAAAGATCCCAAACTGAGAATCAGAAGACCACAAGTCTTATGCTAAGTAGTTGTTTGGCTTGAGCATATTACTTCATCTTTCTGAGATGGTTTTCTCATCTGTGAAGTGAAGGGGGTAAACTAAAGGAAATACATTAGAAGACAATCTCAGACATCATTAAAAAAAAAAGAATTAGTAGTGATTTCTTCAATTTGCCGTTACTGTGGACAACAAAGATAATCAGATGTTGCAAGGATGATAAAAAACATCTAAACTACAACAATGCAACTAGAATGGTCACCCAATATGCAGAATTGACCTTTTGTTCAAATTATTGACAGCTGGTGGCACAATGGATAAAGCACCAGGCCTGGAGTCAGGAAGACTAGTCTCCATTCAGATATTTACTAGCTCTGTGACCCTAGGAAGTCACATGAGCGTGTTTACCTCAGTTGCCTCATCTGTCAAATCAGTTGGAGGAGGAAAAGGCAAACCACTCCAGTATCTCTGCCAAGAAGAACCAGATGGGGTCACAAAGAGTCAGACCTGACTAAAAAGTGACTGAACAACAACTCAAATGAGGTCCATAAAATGATACCCAGCATAAACTTATATAGAAGATATTGTCAATTCAATTAAAATTATTTCAACAGGAATTTATAAACTGTATGGCAGCTAGGTAATGTAGTAGATAGAGTTCTCATCCTAGAGCTCAAGGCTTGAGTTCAAATCCAATTTCAGACACTTGCTAGCTATGTGACTCTAAGTCATTTACTTTCTGCCTGCCTGTTTCCTCAATTGAAATATGGAGCTATGTCCCAGGGTTGCTGTAAGTATAAAAAGTGACAGTTTTGGTAAATCTGAAATTGCTACATTAATGCTAGTTATGACAATGATGAAAATGACTATTAATGATCTATTATAATGGAATCAAACTCATGTGATGAACAAAAAACTGAGAGTTTTCGGGTAATAAATAATTTACTAATTGATGGTCAGTGGTTTCTCTTGATAACCAAAACATGGAGAGCCTGAAAGCCTTAAATATTTTTTGAAAGGGAATGCCCCTAACAAATGAAAATCAGCCCAGATTAGTGGAACATTTAATGAGGAGATAGGCTAGAAGTCTTAGCTCCTCCTGCTGAAAATGTGGATTGATCATGAGACTCAGCTGCCTCCAGCAATCTGGACAGAGGAATCCATCTCTATCCAGACCACTCTGGTTGGTTCTCTCCTTGATGAGCTTGGTCAGCCTAAACTCTGATGGAGGGGTACAAGGACGGGGCTCGTTTCCTTGGGACAAGAACTCAGCTAGACTGGATTCTGTTTATACTCCAAACAGAAGTAAGATCTCCTAGTTGTGTGGGGTCCCGCCTAAGATTGAAAAGCATGTATCTTGAGGACTGGGACAATCTCATTAATCAGCCATGTATTTCAAAGAGTGATTTTTTATAGGGGCTAGGCTTTAAATGGGGAAATCAAAGGAGAAAAGCCTGGATCCTGATTTAATAATTGGTTATTAACACAATAGCAAAATGATAATTTTGTCTCACTCAAATATAAACTGTGGTAATAAACATATTAACTTAGAAAACCACAAATTAACATTATATACTTTTTATCACATTTTTATATATTTTGTTTAACATTTCCCTGCTGCATTTTAATTCATTTCAAACTGCAGTCAGAAGTGTTGTGGGCCACATGTTTGACATCTCTGATTATTATATGCCAAGCATGTAGCATACTAGAATCTAGGGATATAGGGACAAGACTGAAATAGCCCCTGCCCTCAAAGAGCTTACATTCTAATGAGAGGGATGATATAGAATCACAGAATAATAGACTGTTAAAGGGAATTGTCTGTTTTGTTATTTCTAACTCCAGGGATCTACCACAGTGTCTGGTGTATGATAGGTGCTTACTAATTGATTTTTGATTGGTTGTAGGAAATTTCAGATTCTATCTGCTCTGACTCTTTCATTTTACAGATGAGGAGAATGAAGTCAGAGGAAATGGTTTGCCCAAGGTCACATACATAGTAAGGGTCAGAGATAGGATTTTAAATCCAGGTTATCTGATTCCAAATTCATTGCCTTTTCCAGTATAGCATATCATCTCACATCTACATGGATGATCAAATAAAAGTACCTTCAAAATATATTCAAAGTAACAGTGGAGAGGGAGATACCCTAACAACTGATAGTAAAAGTATGGTAAAGGCCAAAGATTGTAAAAGCCCAAGTTGCTTTAGAACTAGTTTTTCTCTTTTTTTCCTAAGGGCAGAAAAGGCAAAAATGAAAGAAAGGCACCGACCTCATCTGTCTCCCCAAATGGACTACTGCTTGAAGTGAATTCACAACCTGTTTGATTCATTTTCTGGGACCTTCCAACTATCCTTTACCTTTTGAGATGAGTTCCTTTGAGGTTATGAATGATACCACTACAGGTCAACCAAGTCAAGGAGTTAGGATTTGCTAGGTTATTCCAAATGCTAGTTTAACTATGAAATTAAATAACTGTCCATTTGCACTGTATTACCTAAGATGGTATATTTTGACAACAGTATATTGAATGTCAAAATACTCCCCTTTTATCCCAAAAAGAGAGGCCCCAAAGAAATAGGTGACTGTCTTCCTGATAAAAGGATTCCTGTTATTACCTATGTTTAGCCCATTGGGGTACCCTGGTTGCCCTTCAGACAGACATTTTGTCAATATTGAGTGAGATAAAATTAGTTAGACCACCAAGTGTCAGAATATTTTGGCACTTTTAAAATCCAGCTTATCGGGAAACACCATGCTCTTCTCCCCCTGATTACTCTAAAAGGTTTGAAGCAGCCAGTTTTACATTAATTACAGATTATAAAGACTTTGAAATATTAAATACCATGAAAAAGTCAAATTCTAAGGTGCAAAAGTTGGGTGTGGGGATTGAAATAATATCTACTATAGGACATTTGCCTGAAGTTACTATTCACCCTGTCCTCTCTTTCTTCCCTTCCCTACCCTACTTTACACCCAATCAGGAGGTGAAAGCATCAGGTTTTTACCTAATATTCAGTTTTATTACTCAGGGTCTTGCCAAAAATGTAGGGCAGGGAAGAGAAGAAAAACAGAGGGAGGACAGGAGATATTTAGTGTTAAGACAATTCAGAATTGAAAGCAAATGCAGAACTAGGATGGGGAGACAGGACTTTGCCCATGCTGGAAGATTTAAAGGGTTAGTCACAGCAATTGCACTCCTCTAATGGAAGATTTGGGTATGGAGCCTGGTGAATGGACAAAGCTTTTTTAAAGTCAGTCAGCTACCATTTATTGAGCACCTACTATGTTCCAGACCCAGGGCTAAGCACTGGGCATACAAAGAGAAGCAAAAAACAACAACAACCAGTCCCCACTCTCAAGGAACTCACAGCCCAAAAGGGGAGACAACACACAAATGACTATGTACAAGATATATAGAAGATTTTTTTGGGGGGGAGGGGTCATCTCAGAAGGCAGGCACTAAGATTAAGGAGGATTAGGAAAGCCTTTTTATAGAAGGTGGGACTTGAGTTGAGAATGTAAGGAAGCCAGGGAAGACAGGAGATAGAGATGAAAAGAGAGAAAACCCTAGGTATAAAGGACAGACAGTGAAAATGCTTGGAGTTGGAAAATGGAGTGTTTTGTGGGAGGAATAAGGAGGCCAGTGGCATTGGGCCACAGAATACATGAAGGGGAATAAGGTGTAAGAAGACCTGAAAGGCAGGGAGAAACCAGGTTTTGAAGGACGTTAAAAGCTAAAGAGTGATTTTTATATTTGATCCTGGAGGTAATAGAGAGTCACTGGAGTTTACTGAAGTGTGTGTGTATATGTG
The DNA here is from genome assembly GCF_003287225.1 of Phascolarctos cinereus. Classification (NCBI taxonomy): domain Eukaryota; kingdom Metazoa; phylum Chordata; class Mammalia; order Diprotodontia; family Phascolarctidae; genus Phascolarctos; species Phascolarctos cinereus. Next base: position 133,698,167 of record NW_027556098.1, read on the forward strand.
TGTGTGTGTGCGTGCACACGCGCGCATGTGTGCATGTTTTGGGGAAAGGGGAGCAGTGGTCAGACATGTGCTAAATAAATGTGAGAGCTCAATGGACTATGAACTGGAGTGGAGTGAAATATTATACAGGGAGAAAACCCAGCAATCTTTGCAGTAGTTGAAAGACAAGGTGATGAGAGCCTGCACAGGGTGTTTGAAGTGTCAGAGAGAAAAGGAGAGTCATATGAACGATGTTACAGAGGTAGAAATGACAGGACCTAAGTGCCAATTGGATATAGAGGGTGAGAGTGAGGAGTTGAGGATGACTCCTACTTTGAGGATCTGGGTGACTAGAAGGAAGATGGTACCTTCAATAGTAATAAGGAAGTTAGGAAAAAGAAAGAGTTTGGGGGTGAAAGGTAATGAATTCAGTTTTGGATACAGTGTGTTTAAGGTGACAGCATTATGTGAGTGAGGGCCAAAGCAGGTCTTGGGCTCCTTTTATTGTATTGATTCTTTCATCCAGAAGAAAGGAGAGATATTGGAGATCCTGCATAGAGGAGTTAAGCTCTGATCTTGTCTTGTGGGGAGGGAGGACCTGCCCTGAACTTTCAGGTGAGTGAACACAAGAGTTCCCCATTAAGGGGTTCTGGTTAAGGCTAGAGGGAAGCTGTTAGGTCAGAAGAATGACAGAAATATGCCCACCCCTTCCTGACAGCAATTCTTAGAGAAAGGGGACAAGGCTGTGGAAGAAAAAGTGACTCAGCTGTGCAACTTTATCTCTTCCATCCTGGGAACATTTTTCACCCTTGAAGTCTTATGTTACCTGACTTTTCAAAAATCCCCCTAGGAAGAAGTGGTATATTGACTAAGTTGAAAGTGTGGTTCCCCAACACTACCTAGAGAGTTAAGACTGTGGCAGACATGAGCCACTCCAGAGATGGGGAAATACTTCTCCTCAGACTAGGAATTAACCGTTACTTTTAAGCACAATTGTTCCAGGAGTGTATGTGTAGTTTTAGTGGGGTTGAGGGCCTGCCCACAGGCAAGGCAATGAGGAAGAAGGAAACTGGGACCTGGGAATTCTTCTTCCCCTCAAAGTAATCCTCCAAGTTCTCAGACTTTGCTGCTGATAGTGGGCTGGGGTAAAGGTATAGAAAGGCTGTGGAGACTGGGAAAAATATAAACTTGGGGTCAGGTTATGTCAGGAAGGACTAAGGGCTTCCTTCCCTCGTTAAGCACTTGTTCTGAGCCATTAGACTAGGGCTCTCCACACTCTAGAAAAACAAAAGGACCAGTACTCCAAGAGGAGGCCAAATTCAAGCAATTGATGAAACAACTGACATCTAGGAGTCTGAAAACCTAGTTTCCACTCTCTGTTCTGATATTAAATTTCCTGAGAAATTAAAGGGTTGGATAAGGAGATTTCTAAGGCTACTTAACAGCTTTAATAGTCTATTACTCTCTAATATATGAGTTTTAGCTGACCTTTCTTTAACAGTCTCAGTTTCTGTAAGATTCAAATAAGTATTCCTCTTTGAACATGGGCAAGTCACTCTATAGTACCTGAGTTTCCTTCTCTGTAAAAGGAAGAAATTATTCTAAATCAGGGAAACTTTTTGTGTCAAGAACCCCTTTGACAGTTTGTTGAAGCTTATGAACCCCTTCTCAGAATGATTTTCTAAAAACAATTAAATTGAAAGAAATGCCCAATTTCAGTAAAAATTAGTGAAAATTAAAATAGATTTTCCCATTTGAGTTCATAGAAACCTTGAACTCTATCTTAATTCTCAAAAGGAATTCCAAGGTAAGGAACCCATGATCTAGGTGATCTCTAGCTATCTAGGCTAATTATTCTGAAGAAATAACTTTTATACCTAGTTATCAGAATATTAGTTAAAATAGGAAACCATTGGTAGTCCTGTTTCCTTGTGGGTATGTTGCATAGACAAATCTTACCAGCTGAAACTTGATGTATCAATGGGTATCAATGAAGGTAATAATCTGGGGCATCTCTCCATGATGTGGTGTTCCTTCATCTGAGAGTTTCTTACCTTTCACTTGCTCCTATATAAAATTCCCAGTTACAGCTTCAGTGTGTAATATCCGACTTTAGGAAGTAGATCTAGGTATGATGACCAAAGCACAACATTTTTGTAGTTCTTATTTTTTTTTCACCTACTAATGAGAAAGTTGAACTAGCTCAACCTTTTTCCCCACTAAATTAGTCCCAAACCACTTTTGTACTTTAGGTTTAGGACTTGGATTTTATTGATAGAGCTTAAAATGTTCATCTGTGGTTATGGAATAGCCCCAAATTAAAAGGGGAATCAGGCAAATTTGGGAACAAAATACAGAAATTAAACCTATTTTTCTAAAAAAAAAAAGCTGTACTTAAGTACTCTTATGCATACATAATTGTTCCTTTAACATTTCAGTGGTCAAAATGTCACTGGCATCAGCTTTTTCTTAGGAGCCTCTATTGAAATTTCATAGAACACAGTTTGGGAAAACGATGCACTAACTGATCTCTAAATTAAAACTGGTTTTTTGGAATTATGAGGCTGTAAGAAAGTAGCAAAATGAGCACAGGAAAAGTCAGACCAGAAATTATTTAATCCAACTCAAAATCTAGGTACATTTCCCTAGTAAGGCTAAAACTGTAACTTTGTAGCTGGAGTTACTGTTGGAATTCCTATAATTCCTAGCAGTGAAAATTCTTAGAAAAAACAAAAAAGAATTTTCTGTTTATGCACTAGCCAAAAAGGAAAGGAGTAGAAACACCAAAAAGGAGCTTTCCCAATCCAGCTAAAGCTCTGGGACTCAATCTCCAGCTGAAAGCATATGTTGGTAGCAGAGATGTAGAACATGTGTCAGGAGGTGGGTGGGAGAGGAAAAGTGAAAGAATGGCAGAATACAAACACCATGGAGGGTAGCAAAAGGCACAGAAAGGCGAGGCCAGAAGCCTTTGAAAACAGTCAGTACCTAGCACAATATTCTGAAAAAAAATGTAAAGACTTAGTAAATACTTCTTGTTGAAAGAATGAATGAACTTCATAGAAATTACAATTTTGTCTCCACTGGTCCTGAGAAACTTGTATATTTTAGTCTGTCTCTCTCTCTGTCTCTTGTCTCTGTCTCTCTCTCTCTGTCTCTCTCTCTCTCTCTCTCTCTCTCTCTGTCTCTCTCTCCCTCTCTCTCTCTCTCTCTCTCTCTCTCTCTTCTCTCTCTCTCTCTCTCTCTCTCTCTCTCTCTCTCTCCACCCTCACTAACCTAACCATATTTCCAACTTACTCTATCCTTGTGGGGAGTAGAAAGAAGAGAACATAAGACATTAGAAGATGTATGAGAAGAAACCAGAGGTTTATTTCCAGCAGTTCCTATGCAATGGAATGAAAATAAACCTTCCAAAGAATTAGATTGAGATCTTCTTCTCTCTGAAAGCCCTCCTGTCTTGACTAAACCTGTGTCTTCTAATTAGGCCTCAGAATGTCTAGGCCATGCCCCAAAACTCTCCAATATCACTGGAAAATGAGGTCACTGTCCTCACTTAACCAAATGCATAGTAAGAAGGTTCAGTGGCTTGTCTGTTCTTGCTTATAGAATAAAACATAAAATCCCCAGCCTGGCATTTAAAGCTTTCACTTTTTTCCTAGTCCTATTTCATAAGTCCTCTTCATGAATTCTTTATTCCTATGGCCTGCTAGATATTCCACTATATGATCTCTTGCTTCTACGACCTTATACAAGTGTTCTCTCATGTCTGCAACATTCTCCTTCCTCACCCTCACCTTAGACAATAATTATCTTATTTCTGAGCCTAGATCAGGGGCCTCCTTCTGCTTCAGCCAGCCTTCCCTCTGTTAATCATCTCCATTTTATCCTGTATATGGCTAATCTGTACATTATGTTTGCATACTGTTTCCCTTTTAAGTTGTGAGCTTCCTGAGGGCAGGGGCTCTCTTTTACCTTTCTATCTTCAGTATAATAAATATTCATACATGTTTATTGACTGACTTTCCTAGCACTAACATTCCCTCCCCCATTTTCTATTGCTCTCTCCCTTTTAACATTATTTCGTGTGTGGTTTATACTTTCTTATATCTCTCTGTATGGTTATAATCCATTATCACTACCACCACCTCAAGTCTCAAAAGACTGGAAATGTTTTAAACTCAAGAGAGTAAAAGGATATGGAGTCAATCTAAGAGGAATCTTTGGGGTACACTAATCATGAAAAGAACAGATAAGGTGCATACAGAAGTTAGCAGAATTTCTTTATTGTCAGGTGCTTCTCTCACGGATTCAATAATCATTTTAACTGCTTCTATGTCTGTATTCCCCCATTCTTGCACTGAGAGAAGGGGCCTAGACTGACTTCACTGCATTTGAAAACTCCTCTGTTTTTGAAGCCATTTAAACAGAGCTGCCTGACCATATTTAGCCTCTGTGAGAACTAATAAGTTAGAGGTTGAGGTGAAGTTTGCAGCCTGAGATAAGCTGACAGTATACACAGAAAATTAATTAGTACAGCATTCTGGGCCAGAGGTATCAAAGAATGCAATGTTGTGTAGAGGGACAGCTAGAGAAATCAGATTTTTCTCCCCCTCAGGGCTACTCATTTTCTGAGCCTCACAATGGGCTGATTTCCTCTTATTTTAGTAAAAAAGTTCATTACTTCCACCTGGAGATGAAAAAGTATAAAAAAAATTCAAGGAATCAAATTATATATATGAAAGAGAGGGAGAGAGACAGAGACAGACAGGCAGGCAGGCAGAGACAGAGACAGAGAGAGTTGAGAATCATCTACCAAAATATAATGGGCAGTTCCTAAGAGCCAAAACTCTTTTGTTCTGAGGGTACTCTGGGAAGATCCCCTTCTTTTTTCCCAGCACTAACCCTACCATCTATTTTTTCTACCATTACAGACTATTGTATTTTTTTTCTTTAGTCTTGAGTTCTTTATATGACCGTGAGATGGATCCCTTACTTATCTGTTAACAACTTAAACTAGTAGCAACATAAATAGAACACAAGATAGATCCCTGAAGGTGAAGTGTTGGAGGGAAGAAAAGGGTGCAAAGGAAGGAGATAAAAGGATACTAGAAACCTTTCTACTCCTTCACTCTTCTGAGGACCAGAATTACCTAAAATTAGTTCAACCTGAAAATTCCTTCAACCTGGAGAAAATTGATCATACCTGGTTGATTGGGGACCCCTGCCAAATATGGGTATAAAGATTCCTTTCTAAGGGGCACTAATCAAAATACAGAAGGATCTGTCTTAGAGACTAAGTCAAGTAATCCAATCATCTCGAAGTCTAACTATCTTCCTAGATCTCCTCAGTTGTTCAGGGGCAAAGAGATGACATTGAGAGAGAGTACACTCTGTGTCTCATTCAGCCAGAGGAATGGAAACATTGGGAGCAATGATGGAGCCATTCAAACCTGCCTTCAATATGGAGATATGAGCTATATTCTTAAAACTACAGTCACCTGAATAGCACCAGTATCATCTGCTCCACAACTGCCAAAATGTTTTCATTGCTCATTAACTTTTAGCATTGTTAGTCCTAATGAGCTGCCATTCTCATTACAGCTTGAAGCCCTGCCGGCAGCAGCTCGTCTTTTGAGTTCTCCTCCCCAGCAGATAACCCTTGAAAGCAGTTCTCATTTTCTCTTTAATGTGCCCTGTAGGGGGCCATGTGCTTAGAACAACACCCACACCTTTTCTCCACAAACTGCCAGACCTCTTGGCCATCCTCTTGCAGCAGAAATATTCAAATCACCTTTCTAGGAGCGCGCGCGCTTGTGTGTGTGTGTGTGTGTGTGTGTGTGTGTGTGTGTGTGTGTAATGCATTCGGCTAAGATGTTTTTCTCCTATCTCTTTGGTACTAATTTACTTTCCTCTGTACTCCCTAAGTATGAATAAAGATCTGTCTGAAATAAACAGATGTTAAGCTGTTTGAGTGGGGAGCTCACACCCCTGTGATTGGCATCTGGTAATACAAGCTGTGAGGCCTCAGCCTTGCATTTTAATAGCTTTCCCAGCAGTTTCTCTGCACAGGTTCTGAAGCTGATGATTCTAAACTTTTAGCTGGGGGTTGGAAAAGATGAAGGGAAAGAGGAGATGAGCTAGTTTTCCCTCCCCACCTGGTATGTAAATTCTTACAGGAATACTCCCATATTGCAGAGAGAAATGAGGCTTGGCCACATGTAGTTTTAAGGCTGTTGGGTAGGGGGAGGAGGGAAGAAGGGAGTAAAGCCAAGTTCCAATGGGCAGCTTTGTCCAAAATTTTAGAACTTCAATGACAATGATGTTATTTGTCAGGTACAATGGATTGCAAGGGATGTTTAAAATTTAGATCAAAAAGAGAACTAAGTAATAGTCATGAGATTCTTGGCCCCACAAACAAAGGGATGCCAAAGGGAAGGATGCAGTTAGTTTTTGCCTCTGGTCTGGGAGGAGGGATCTGTGTGCTAAACACACTTATAAAATCCCTTTTGTTTCAGCCAGGAAGAACAACCTTGAAATTATTCCATTGGTAAGATTTGATTTACCATGGCAGTGTCATAAGGGAAGAAACGATAGATTTAGAGTCAGAAAACCTTTATTCAAGTCCTGGTTATGCCACTTACTAACAGATCTGACACCAACTAAGTTTATTTCTATGAGCTTCACTTTCCCCTTCTATCAAAGGAATGATTAACTAGGGGAGACTAGGTGGTGAAATGGGTAGAACATTGGGCCTGGACTGAGGAAAACCTGAATTCTAATGTGGCTTCAGATTCTTACTAGCTCTGTGACCCTGTTCAAGCCACTCTGTCTACTTCAGTTTCCCCAGCTGCAAAATAATAAAACCTACTTCCCAGTGTTGTTGTATGGATCAAATAAGATACTTGAAAAGTGCTTAGCACAGTGCCTGGTATATAGTAGGTGCTTAATAAATGCTAATTGACTGATATACTGACCCTTTTCTTCTCCCAGTCCCTTTCTCTGTCCTTTTGTTTTCTTTTCCTCTTCAGTCTGCTCTCACCCTCTAGTTTTGAAGAAAAATACTTTATTGATGCCATAGACTGTTTAAGTTAGGAGGGACCTTAGAGATTATCTAAAGCAAACCAACACCCCATTTTATATATGGAAAAAAAACTCTGATGTCCAGGGAAGTAAAGTGACATTTATGTTTATAACACTAATTTATTTATTCCATCTGGTGGCATGGAGAGACTCAAAAGGGATTTTAAGTAGTTATTAGATTGAAATATCCATAGCTGTTTTATTTCCCAGATACTGGGGGAGTGGGTGGAGGAGGGAAGAAGTCTTTTTCAGTAACTTTCAAAAGTCATTCCCAAATTAAAACAGAAAAAAGCTTCAAACAAGGAAAAATTATGCTTTTGCTTTGTTAGCCCTTGTCCTTGAAAGAAGCAAAGCAATACATCCGGAAGCCAGTTGGCAAAGACAGTCACTTCTTCCCAAGGAAGCTAAGAATGCTTCTGGGCTAAGGAGATGCTGAGCAATTCATTGACCTTCAAGAAAGTCAGAGTTCTGGGACTTTAGCACATTCATGAGGCCAAATGGAGGGATTCATCAAAAGGGGACCTAGAGCTTCCATATGGTGTTTTGGAAAGAACACAGGACTGGCACTCAAGAGATCTGGGTTCTATTCCTGGCTCTTCTACTAATTATCTGTGTGATTGTGGGCAAGTCACATCACCCTTCTGAGCCAGAGTTTCTGCTTGTATGGGATGAAGGACTGTATTATATGCTTTCTAAGAGCCTTTTCAGCTCTAAACTGTGGTAATCTACACTAATGACTATGATGAGTCAGTATTTTTGTCCAAACTTTGGCAAATGTGTAGAACTGACAGCAGAGGGAAAGAGCAACAATATTATCTCCTTTATCCACCACTTTAAACCTGCCCGATTTCTACTCTCTCAATATAATTCTCTCTATTTCACTTACTTAAATGTGAATCTGAATGAATGGTCATGCTAGTAAGGTCTAGAGCTCAATGACAAGAGGTAAATTATGGTCAACAGAAGATCTAGGGGTAGATGTTGCATTCATGTTAGGGACCAAGCTATAAAGAGAAGCAGAGCAGGCATTAGAGCACTGAGGATCTTTTCTATTTTGATACACACCTAAATGTGATGCTCCAAATAGTATTTTACAACACTCATAGCTATAAAATAGTCTTGTAAACACAAAACCAGTCCTCAGTTTATTTTCCAGAAGCCACCTCATTTAGAATCTCCTCTTAGTACTAATGTTCTCATAGCCAGATTGCAGGCCAACCTTTTCCATTATTCCAATCTTTCTAATTTTATGGGGGTTTTTTGTTTGTTTTTTTTTAGGCAATTGGAGTTAAGTGACTTGCCCAGGGTCACACAGCTAGTGAGTATCAAGTGTTTGGTCTGAGGCTGGATTTGAACTCAGGTCCTCCTGACTTCAAGGCCAGCGCTCTATCCACTGCGCCACCTAGCTGCCCCTTCTAATTTTATGTTTAATTGAAATTAAGTGATTTTCCCTCCTCACCCCATGGGGAAGAGGGAAAGGCTTTTGCCATTTTACCTTTACTCAGGCCATGAAATTATCCTGGAATATCTTCTTTCCTCTTTTCTGTCTCTGAAAAGACCCACTCAAATATTACTTTCTCTACAAAGCCTTCCCTCATCTACCTCCCTACCTTCAACACATAACTTTGATTTGAACTTCCCTAAAGTACTTAACCTGTAACATTTTGTGCTATAATTATCTGTATCTGCTGCTTATCATATATTGTTTCTCATTGGGACCTCAAAACCAACATTTCTAGAATTAAAGCCACCATCTCCCACTCCCCACCAAAGTAAATAAATATTTGTCATCTCCAACTTTTCAATTTCTCACAATGGTACCCGTATCCATCCTCTGAGTTATCCAGATATATAACTTAGAAGTCTACATTGAGTCTTCCCTCTTCTTCCTCAGCCCATCTCACTTAACATCTAATCAGTTGCTAAATCCTGAGAAATAACATGGTGATATCTCCCGCATTTGTCCTTGATCTCAATTCTTTCTGTAACTATTATATGTAATCTAGACCCCTGAGTCTTCTCATGTAAATTATTATTATATCCTCATAGACCATATGGCAGAAAACAATGCCAGTTATCTTTGCTCAGTTTCATTCTCCATAGTTATTCATGTAATCTTTTACAATATCCCTCTACTCAAAAACTTTCCCTAGTTCTCAGTTGTCTACAAATTAAATAAAAACTCCTGACTCTAGCATCTAATGCTCTCATTATCTGGCTCTACCTATCTTTATAATTATCCCATTCTACGCAGCTTCACATATTCAACATGCATGATTTTTAATACTGCTATCTCCTATCTCAGTGTACTTTGTTCAAATTGACCCTATTCTTGAAATAAGCCAGTAATTTCATCTTTCTTTGGACTTCAAGTATGATGCCTTACATAGATTTTCTTTAGCTTTTGTTTTCTTTTGCTTTGTTTTTTTTTACTACACTTGAATTTCATTGGTATGTGAAGCTTTTGGTGAGGAAATTTGTTTTTCCAGAGCAATTTGGAACCTATGCCATAGCTTATAGTATTTTGGAGTTGCCTGAAACATTGAGAAGTTAAATGACTTTCCCAGAATCAACTTACAGAGCTAGCATGTGTCAGAAGCAAATCTTAAATAGAAGTTTACCTAACTCTGAGACCATTTCTCTATGTACTATACATTTTTCTTCTTTTATTTTGCATTCTTTTCCTTTTAATATTGCCTGTTGTCTTGTGGAGTCATTTTCTATTTGGCCCATTCTAATTTTCAGTGATTTCAATTCTTAAATGGTATTTACTACCATTTGTCTGTTCTAAGGCATTAATTCTCTTTTTTTCCTCCTATGTGTTCCATTTTATATTTCATTTCATTTACTCCAAGTACCTTTGTAATGCTTGTAGTTAGGACATCCTTAATAATAAATACCTTACATTTTCTTCTGGCATTTCAATATTTTGTTTTTATTTTAATTTTTTATTATCTTATTGGGGTCATTTTTTAAAAAATTTGGCCCATTATGAGCCCTGGAGGCCGAGCCAAGATGGTGGAGTGAAAGCAGTGACTGGCTTTCCAAAACCCCTCCAAATACTCATAAAAAATGGCTCTAAAAAAATTCTAAAGCAGCAGAACCCACAAAAAGACAGAGTGAAACAAATTTTTAACCCAGAACAACCTGGATGATTGATCAGAAAGGTATATCTCACTGGGCTGGGAGCAGAGCTCAGTACGGTGTGGGTACACAGGCCACAGCAAACCTGGAGCAGGCCTCAGAGAACTGAATCACAGGCAGCTGTGGTGGTTTCCAGACTCCTCAATCCATGAATTCCAAAGACAACTTAGAAGGTAAGTGGGAAAAGCCTGTTTCTGCGGTGCTGAGAGAGGAATGCAGGGTCTCAGATCCATTCCCCAAGAGCATGGGCCTGGGTGGTAAGCTGCCTCCTGAGCTTCTGGCCCAAAGACTGAGGGGGAATCCAGTGGGTGATCAGAAAGGGATTGCAGGGAGCTCTTTGACAGTGCTGAGGCAGGAATCTCTTGCTGTGCCCATGTTTGGATCTGGGTCACAGTTCTGGGTGGCAGTACTGGGGAGAGGAGGAGCGCTGGCATGGTAGAGCTTGTAGTGGCTATGAAGGAGAACCCCTCCTCACAGTTACAGGACAGAAAGGTGTGTACTTGTGGTCACAGGCCAGGAAAGGAGTAAACACCTCGCCCCTTATCATACCACCTTGGAAGAACTGAAAATTTACAGGTCCCTATAAGGATCTCTGAAATCAGCTGTACAAACCCCTGAAGCTTGGGACAGTACATTCTCCACATTGGAAGCAGACTCTTACCTTAACAAAGAGTTTAAAACTCAAGTAATTGGCCAGGATCATGAGCAAGCAGCAAAAAGAGTCAGACTATATGATCTTACTTTGGTGAAAAAGAAGATCAAAATATACAACCAGAAGAAGACAACAAAGTCAAAGCTCCTACATCCAAAGCCTCCAAGAAAAATATGAATCAATCCCAGGCCTTGGAAGAGCTCAAAAGGGATTTTGAGAAGCAAGAAAGAGAAGTAGAGGAAAAACTGGGAAGAGAAATGAGAGTGATGCAAGAAAATCATGAAAAACAAGTCAACAGCTTGCTAAAGGAGACTCAAAAAAATACTGAAGAAAATAACACCTTAAAAAATAGCCTAAATGAGATGGCAAAAGAGCTCCAAAAAGCCAATGAAAAGAAAAATGCCCTAAAAAAAAATTGGCCAAATGGAAAAGGAAGTCCAAAAGATTACTGAAAAAATACTTCCTTAAAAATTAGAATAGAGCAATTGGAAGCTAGTGACTTTATGAGAAATCAAGACACTGTAAAACAAATCCAAAAGAATGAAAAATTAGAAAACAATGTGAAATATCTCATTGGAAAAACAACTGACCTGGAAAATAGATCCAGGAGAGAGAATTTAAAAATTATTGGACTATCTGAAAGCCATGATCAAAAAAAGAGCCTAGACATCATCTTTCAAGAAATTATCAAGGAAAACTGCCCTGATATAATAGAACCAGAGGGCAAAATAGAAATTGAAAGAATCCACAGATCTCCTCCTGAAAGAGATCCCCAAAGGAAAACTCCTAGGAATATTATAGCCAAATTCCAGAGTTCCCAGGTCAAGGAGAAAATATTACAAGCTGCCAGAAGGAAACAATTCAAGTACTGTGGAAACACAATCAGGATAACACAAGATTTAGCAGCTTCTACATTAAAGGACCACAGGGCATGGAATATAATATTCCAGAGGGCAAAGGAGATAGGATTACAACCAAGAATCACCTACCCAGCAAAACTGAGTATAATCCTTCAGGGGAAAAAATGGTCATTCAGTGAAATAGAGGACTTTCAAGCATTCTTGATGAAAAGACCAGAGCTGAATAGAAAATTTGACTTTCAAATACAGGACTCAAGTGGAACATGAAGAGGTAAACAGGAAAGAGAAATTATAAGAGACTTATTAAGGCTGAACTGTTTACATTCCTGCATGGAAAGATGATATTTATAACTTTGTCAGTATTAGGGTAGTTGGAGGAAAAAAAATTATATGTATGTATAGATAGATAGAGGGCACAGGGTGAGTTGAAGATTAAGGGGTCATATCTGGAGAATAAAATTAAGGGATGAGAGAGGATTATACTTGGAGAAGAAGAAAGGGAGAGGTAGAATGGGGTAAATTATCTCACAAAAAAAAGGATAAGTCTCTTACAGTGGAGAGGAAACAGGGGAAGGTGAGAGGGAAGGAGTGAATCTTATTCTCATAGGATTTGGCTTAAGGAGGGAATAACATACACATTCATTTGGGTATGGAAATCTGTCTTACCCTACAGGAAAATAGGGGAGAAAGGGACAAGAGAGCAGGGGGATGATAGAGAGGAGGGCAGATTGGGAAAGGGGGTAATCAGAAGTAAATACTTCTGAGGAGGGACAGGTTCAAAAGAAAGAATAGAATAAATGGGAGGGCAGGATAGGATTAAGGGAAATAGAGTTAGTTTTTCACAACACGTCTACTATGGAAGCGTTTTGCATAACTGCACATGTACAACCTATATTGAGTTGCTTGCCTTTCCAATGAGGGTGGGTGGGCAGGGAGGAAGGGAGAATATTGGAAACCTGAAGTTTTAAAAACATATGTTTAAAAAAAAGTATTCACATGCTATTGGGAAATAAGAAATACAGGAAATGGGATACAGAAATCTATCCTACCCTACAAGAAAATAGAAGGGGAAGGGGATAAGAGGAGGTGGGGAGACATAAAAGAGAGGACAGACTAGGGGAAGGGATATTCAGAATGCGTGCCATCTTGGTATGAGGGGAGGGGTGTGATGGAGTGAAAATTTGGAACTCAAAATCTTGTGGAAGTAAATATTGAAAACAAAAATAAGTAAATTTATATTAAAAAGCATTGATTTTAAAAATTGTCCCATTATAATTTTTGAGGAGTTCAAATTTTAAACAAAGTTTATCATTGTATGTTCTATTGTATCAATTGTTCTTGTCTTTCCTCTGACTCCGAGGTGTTCCATTTTATAACTCATTTAATTTATTCTAGATATTCTCATAGTCATTGTGGTCAAGACATTGTTTTCTCTGAGGATCTGCTTAGTTTGATTATCCTCTTCTGGGTTTATTCACCTCATGGATTTCTCTCAGTCCAAGATATTTCTTCATTGTATTTGGTGTTTTCTTCTTTCTTCATATATTCAGCTTCAGTTTCTAGATTGAGGGCTTGTGATTGAGTCAAACTCCATTTCCATGCTCCTGAGTAGTGAGGGAAGACCTTGTTTGATCCTGAGTTGGGCAGCTAAAAATTGGCTTTGCCTTTTACAGAAATTGTCTGGCCTTGTCTCCTGTTGTAGTTAAGGACCAGGCTGCCTGGATACTATATTTCCTGCTGTGAATGGAACAGGATGTGTCACCCCATGCTGGGCCTGGCTGCTGCTCTTCTGTTGTCTCCTACTGTAGGTCAAATTTGTTTTGTACCTTCCACCTACCCTAACTTATCTTTATTCTGCAATTCTGCAGGATTCTAAAAGTTGGGTTATTTTGTTTTTGTTTTTGCTTTGTGTATGTGTGTGTGTGTGGTGTGTGTGTGTGTGTGTGTGTGTATTCTAGTGCTGGATGGAGGAGTTTACAACTCTGATATTCATTCTTAGAGCTTTACTAGGGAACTTGTGAGTGATTTGGGCCTCTCTAGGTCCTCACATGATACTATCTTCCCAAAATTCCCTGGCTCTCTATAAGCCTTGCAAATGGAAGATACTTAATGCTTTTTTATTTAACTTCATACGCTCATCATGTATCATTATATATTATATGTGTTTTAACTTCATACTAGACTATAAATGCCACAAGAATAAGAATTTTTTCTTATGCAATACTTGACAATATCTCCTTCAGTACCTAGAACCTAGCACAGATTGCCAAGCTATATACCCTGTAGGCATTAAACAAATGTTTGTAGAATTGACCTATGTGGTATAGAATGTAAAATTATAGTAGGCCAGACAAGTTGTCCTTTTACAGGCCAATGTGACCTATGAAGTGTACTTCCACTAAGCTTTCATGATTTAGCATACCCTAACTCATGGGCCTCTAGGTGGACACAGTAGATAGAACACTGGGCCTGGAGTCAGGAAGACCTGAGTTCAAATTCATCCTCATATGATTACCAGATGTGTGACCCTGGGCAAATCACTCACCCTTTGTCTTCTTCAGTTTTCTCAACTGTAATATGGGAATAATAATATCACTTACCTCCCAGGGTTGTTTTGATATATTACTTGTAAAGCAACTGGCACAATGCCTGGCCTACAGTAGGCACTTAACAAATGTTTGTTTCCCTTTCCTTTCTCCCTCCCTCCCTTCCTAATAACTATCCCTAGTCAATAAAAAGAAGTGTGTGTGTGTGTGTGTGTGTGTGTGTGTGTGTGTGTGTGTGTGTGTGTGTGTGTATTGGGCTCAAATTCAAACTTTGAGTAAAAGTCCTATTGGGATCACTATTATTAGCACCTTGCTGACTCAGGCAGAACAAATTTGATAAGTGCATTGGGGTAGCCACGTAACATTTGAGAATGCATTCCTCTAAGAGGATCTGAGTTCTGATAGATGCATTACATGAAGCAATATTTGGTTTTGGAACACTATCTACCCCTGATGTGCATAAGGTAAAAGTTATTCCTATTCTCCTATCTCTGCCTCAACATTTTTAGATCTAAACAATGCTAAAGTGGAGTAAAGTCTTGGAAAAGTCACTATTATTTACCTAACAGGGATAATCAGCTTAGACGGTAGGCCAAAAGCAGGGTTTATGTTGGGTTTTGATACATATATTGAAGTTTTGGACTATTGATTCTCAGGTAACGTTGTTGTAATGAAGGTTTGGTTTGAATTGTCAGGTGTTATAATGATTATGTTAGTTCTAGAATGTACTTGTGTATTACCTTTTGAGGTAATGAATATTCATATTGTGTTGGAATCATGGTATTTTTCTGTCGCCTTAAACTGGAGAAATGGGGCTTATAAGAAATGAGAGATAGGAAATCACTCCTAAAGATAATTTGGAACCTGTGAATATCAATTTTGGAGCTGACATATGGGTATAGAGACTAAGCCATGAGAACATTAGTACTAAGAGAAGATTCTAAATGAGGCAGATTCTTGAAAAGAAAACGAGGGCTGTTCTTATGTTTACAAGACTATTTTATAGCTATAAGTGTTGTAATACACTATTTGGAGCATCACATTTACAAAATATGTATTACAAACTGGGAACAACTCCCTCCATCTTGTGATAAGCATTAGCTCAGCAATTAAAGGAGCTCTTTGCAATGCTCCCTACCCCCAATGACCCCTCCACAAGATTATCATATGTGATAACATCTGTTCAGGGTGACCTCAGAAGTTCATTGATTTGAGGATCCACTTGGTGATTCTGGTCAAGGTATCTTATCTAATCATCCAGTTCTTGCAAGTCCCCTCCCAATCTCCTTTTGCCTGAAGCCTTACCCCTCCGGTGGGGTGTAAGCATATGTATAAGACCAATGTAAGCTCACTTTGTGGAGTACCTGCCCTTGAAGGTGAACTCAATAAAAATCCCAAGGCAAGTGTGACACTCTAAGGTCTCATTATTTCTTCATGACCCACAAATGATATTAGTATCAAGGGCTTTCGATATGAACAGAGATTTGGAAAATGGATATGACTTCAAATGAAGAAAGTTCATAGCTTGCTTCTGCTCAAAAATGTCAAAGGATATGAAATATCTTTTTTCAAATATTGGTTTTGAATTAGATGGTATATAAAATTAGATGCTACTATGCAAAATCCAATAGCAACTAAACATTTTTCTTGTATTAAACTTTTCACTAGCACATTATTCCCTTCCATCTCTTCTTAGAAAACCTGTAGGCTCATACAGAAGTAAACATATAATTTTGAAACTATATATGGTGGGCATAATAATTGGTCAACCCAGCAAAAGGGGAAATATGCTAGGAACCCCCTTCTAGGTACCAACTGATATTCAGTTATCTATATAATTAGAATGAAATAAAGGGTGTTTCCCCCCATAGAGATACTTGAACAAAGGCAATAAAACAGCAGGAGAAACTAATTGACTAACTTGGTCTTCTAAGCTTATAGCATATTCATTCTGGAAATATTTTTGCACAGACTGGCTCAGAACTGCATTATCACATGAAATGTGAGGTAGCTCTGTGCCCCTACTTGTAGATGAGTTGTTGAAAGTTTATTTTGCCAACTAAAGTAAGGATAGTACTTTTCAGATTTCTTTTTAAATTCCATTGATGTAGTAAATGAAACATTACAATCCTTAGAGAAAGTTTTTGAGATAGTTTATGGTACAAATGGTCGTGGATTTCAATTACTACCCCCCTTCCTTTGTTAAGATAGATAATGGCTAAATAAAACTAAAGAGAGGGGTGGCTAGGTGGTACAGTGGATAGAGCTCCGGCCTTGGAGTCAGGAGGAACTGAGTTCAAATCTGACCTCAGACACATGATACTTACTAGCTGTGTGACCTTGGACAAGTCACTTGACCCCAATTGCCTCACACAAAAAAAGAAAAATAAAATTAAAGAGAAATAGGTTTTAAGTATTAAAACTGGAGGTTTGACTGGAAGACTTATAAGACCCTAGACATTAGGGTGCAATAAATACTCATTTAGAGATGTATAAAGGATTACTGTGCCAGATGCAAGACAAAGAAGCAGCTGTATTATAGTAGCAAGAGCACTAAATTCTAAATTTTAATCTCAGCCCTGATACTTGCTTACTATGGGACCCTCAGTGGGTTCCTTGGCTGTTCTGGGCCTGCATCCTCATATGTTGAGTAATATTTATAATGCCTACTTTATTTAGTTGTAAGGATTAAGCAACATGTTTTCTATAAAACATCTTGTAAACTTTGAAGTGCTAGATCGATGACAACTATTGTAATTATTATTACAGTATTTTCCCTCTTGCTGGAAGGACTGTTTCTGTAATTGTTATTTTGTTGGAAGTTATGGTTTGAACTGAAGAGAACCACCAGCTGCCTGAATGCTGGTAGCTCTTAGGGGGAATGGAAAACGGATTTACGAGACTTTGAGTAAGCTAATTTGGAATGAGTGAAATTGAATTCCACAGGGTTTATCAATCGATAACTGATCAGTTAACAAGCATTTATTAAGTGCCTACTATGTGTCTGACACCATACTAAAGGATGGGGATATAAAGACAAAAATTAAATTACACCTGTCTGCCGAGTGCTTATATTATATAATCTTCTTAATTAGAAATCAATCTTTCTTCCCCAAAAGGCCTCCTGATGCAAACAGGACCACTGTCTTTAAGAAAGATGAGGCCACAATAAAATGAATTGTTATTCTGGATCCTACTTCTGCCCAATAAAAAAGAAAATAGAAATAAAATAGAAAATAAAGTTGTACTGAACTAAACTAACATTTTAAAAAGATATTTCATATTCTTGATATTCTTTGAGGAGAAATAAGCTATGGACTTCCTTCAGTTGAATTCATTATACCCATTTTCTAAATCCTTGGCATCAAAAGCTCTCAATATCTACTTTATTAGGTGGATACAAAGGCAAACGCAAAATAGTTCCTGCCCCAAAGGAACTCAAATTCCACTGGGATGGAAGGAATGATGATAATGGATGACAAAGAAGAGAGAAAGACTAAATTCCTATTTTGCTACTGTTACCTGGGCCTGCAGTATGGAATTTGCCTAAGACTGTCTTCATTGGTAGAACAAATGATTACTTCATGCGACCAGCTTGTATGAGAGATGGAGTTGGTAAGAGCTTAGGAGAGGAGCGATCCTGGTTTTCTAGCTTCTGATTTTGAGACAGGATACATATGGTTCCAGGCTTTCAGCAGGGAAAGGAGGTCAGAGAGAGAGAGAGAGAGAGAGAGAGAGAGAGAGAGAGAGAGAGAGAGAGAGAGAGAGAGAGAGAGAGAGAGAGAGAGAGAGAGAATGGAAAAATGAGAATGGGAATACAGACATGGTCAAAATATTAGGTCCTTTGCGCAAAGATCCTGCAACTGAATCTACACCACAAGGACATCAAAGACAGAAACCAAAGTTAATAAATACCAAAAGGACAGCACTTTTGATAGTAACAAAGAACTACAAAACAAATGAGTGACTGTTAATTGGGAAATGCTTAAATAAAAGGTGGCATATGAACATAATAGAATATTATTGTACAGCAAGCTATAACAAATGT
The DNA here is from genome assembly GCF_003287225.1 of Phascolarctos cinereus. Lineage (NCBI taxonomy): Eukaryota > Metazoa > Chordata > Mammalia > Diprotodontia > Phascolarctidae > Phascolarctos > Phascolarctos cinereus. Next base: position 133,716,473 of record NW_027556098.1, read on the forward strand.
AAAGAATTCAGAGAAACATGGAAATGGTTTTTTTTTTCCTGAGCTAATATATAGGCAAATAAACAGAACCTAAAGAGCAATGGAGCTACTAGAACAATGAAAATATAAAAACCATAAAAATATGCGAATTATTGAAAAACTAGTATTGCTAGTGATAAACCTTCTTTCTCAAGGCAGAGAGGCAGCAGACTACCTGCCCTCCACCCCAACTTTGCTAGTCTTCCTATACTTTATGTCTTCCCATGTACTCTTTGATCCAATGACACTGGTCTTTTTGCTTTTCCTTATACTGGACACTCATCTCACAACTCTACATTTTCTCTGGCTGTTCCCCATGTCTAGAATGTTCTCTCTCTCCTCATCTCTGCCTTCATGTATAGAGTGTGTTCAAGAAAGACTAGTACCTTTGGTGTGATTGCTGCCAAGCTCTTTTCACGGCTGCTTTCCACCTTTAGGTGTCTACCTGATTGACCAAATTCTCACCTGTGTCTCCAAACAGCTGTAGCACTCAGTAACCACACCCCAGTAAAGGGTTTTGGCAGAGGTTTTAAACCAGGTTGATGGTAACCAAAGGGTAATCATCAGTGAGTTGTGGGAGGGAGGTTTCTACCCAAGCATATGAAGACTTCCCCTAGTGGAATGGATGAATGAGAGCAATTTGTTCCAATGGCCATGAAGGCAACTGAGGCAGTGTGGATTGCCTAGAGCTTGGTTAGGCATTGAAGACACCAAGGTTATCCATTGCATCTCAAGCCATCACCAGTCATCTTGACTCTGCCCTGCCACTGGACTGTGACAACTCTGGAGGAGAGAATAAGGCTGGTGACTTAGTGCAACTCTACCTCACTTAAATCCAATTTATGCACAAATCAAAAGACATCACCCATACCACTTCACCATTTTTACCTATCTCAAAATCCTGCAGCAATAAGCAAGTGACAAAGCAGCAGGTGAAGATACATTGGGAGGTGCAGTCACAACCCTGCACACAGAGCCCAAACCAATGGGTCATCTTCTCACCGGAAGCAGCAGTAGGATTTGGCAAGCCCCTGGATGTCTGAGTAGCCTTTTAAGCACCATACTGCTCACCTCCTAGTGTAATGAAGGGGCTAGAAAAGTACCCTGAAAATTTTCTACTTACCCAACTCTGCCCTGATTAGCACAACAGGTAGGGATCTCACCCTGTGATCAAAACACACACAAAAAATGCATAAAAACTTCTGCAAGAAATGATTCTAGTCACCATCAGTACATGGAATGTGTATACATTTACAGACAACACAAATCCAGTAGACCTGAAAGATAAACAACTCTTGTTGAGAGAGAACTCAGCAGCTATCACATCCAAATAGCAGCCCAGAGTGAAACAAGAATGACAAATGAAGGTCAGCTTACTAAAGTGAGAGCTGAATACACATTTTTCTGGAGATGTTGCATCCTATTTGTCATGTCTTAAAGCACAATAAAATTCCATTACAATAATATACCACAGCTTATTTAGCCATTCCCCAATTGATAGGTATCCATTTGTTTCCAATTCTTATCCACCACAAAAACAGCCATTATAAATATTTTTTGTACAAATATGTCTCCCTTTTTTGGATGAATTTGAGATACAGACCTAGCAGTGGTATTTCTGAATCAAAGGGTATGCACAGTTTTTATCCCTTTGGGCATAGTTCCAAATTGCTCCCTAGAATGTTTGGATCAGTCCACAACTCCACCAACAATGAATTACTGTCCCAGTTTTCCCACATCCCCTCCAACATCCAACATTTGCCTTTTTTGTCATATTAGCCACTCTGATAGGTATGATGTGGTACCTCAGAGTTGTTTTAATTTGTATTTCTATTATCAATAATGATTTAGAGCATTTTTTCATATGACTATAGATAGCTTTAGTTTCTTCCTTTGAAAACTTCCTGTTCATATCCTTTGACCATTTAACAATTGAGGAATGAGTTGTATTCTTATAAATTTGATTCAGTTCTCTATATATTTTAGATATGAGGCCTCTATCAGAGACGCTGGTTGAGTGTAACAGCAATCCTGGGAGATTAGCTATTGAAGGTATTAATATCCCTATCTTGCACATGAGGAAACTGAGGCTCAAAAAGATCAAGTGACTTCTCATAGCTATGTGTGACAAGAAGGATTTGAACTCAGGTTTTCCTAACTCCAAGTCTAGCACCATATCCGTTAGGGCACCCTGTCTCCCAATTTATAACTGAGCTAAGGCTCAATTTCCTTATCCATAATAGAAATATTAATACTTGCACAACGATGTTGTGGTGCTTACATGTAATGATATTTGCAAAGCACTTCAGGGTTTATAAAGTGCCACATAAAGTGAATTGTTATTATTTTTAACAACCTAGAGGCAGGTAGAATGCTCTAACTATGGCCATGTTTATAAATTTGAATGACATATTTATCAAATTTGCATATGACATGATGTTAGCAGGTATGTAACAGACGTAACAGAATAAGGATGCAAAAAGACCCTGACAAGCTAGAATGATTGGTTCAATCTAATAAATTAGAAATGTAATAACTGTAAATGCAAAAAGCTTGGGAGATTTACTGGACTGCAAACTCAATGAGTCAACATGTAACACGCAGTCTGCATTACCAGACATATCATTGCCAAAATGAGAGTTTATTGTTGCTCTAGTCTCATAGGATCATACCTAGACTATTGTGTTCAGTTTGGGTACCCCGATTTAGGAACTATGTAGACAAACTGAAATGTAGTCAGACGATAGAAACCACTGTGGGGAGGGAATATAAAACTATAACAATAAATCCCACTTATATAATGTTCAAAGCTCTTTCCTCATAGTCTGTGAAGTAGATCACACAAGTATTTTTGCTGCAGTTTTATAGAAAATGGAATCGAAGCTCAGAGATAAAGTGACAGGTAGTCTCAGAGCTGAGACTTCAACCTAGGGCATCTTGTTCCAAGACCTATGTCCTTTCCACTGTAATATTTTTTAGAAAGGCAATTGGGTTAAGTGACTTTCCCAGGGTCACAGAGCTAGTAAGTGTCAAGTGTCTGAGGCCTGACTCTGATGTAGGTTCTGTGCTAAACAATGAGGATACGAGGTATGAACTTGTGAAGAGTGGTTTGACTCATATGGCCCTAGACCCCAAGGATGCATGTATAATAAAGCTAATAAACTCAAAGACCAAGAATTACCCCAACCTCTATTATTTTGCTGGATGACAAAGTTAGAGTTAAGTTCCCTACATCCCTCATTGCTTACTCCTTGTTAGGCAATTTAGAAAATGTTCTCAATTCATCTATCCCGAATATCTTCCCCTATGGATGACATGTAAGTCTCCTATTGGTGTTAGCTTGCTCTTTATATAAAACACCATTTAAGTTTGACCCCCAATGAGTTCTGTAACTTTGACCAAAGGTTAAAAGTCATAGCATTGTTCTGAAGCAACTTCATTGGGGCCAAGGAGGGGAGGGTACACCAGTACACTGAAATTATTAGCATCCTATTCTAATGTGGCTCTGCTGCTATCCATTCAATACTTTCAGAACTCACAAAAAAGGCAAGTATACAGTCCCTGCACTCAAAGATAATGTATTCTAATAGCAGAGACAAAATATGAATCTCTAGTACATGCAAGTTGTACACAGAGGTCACAGATACAGAATGAACCGAAGAGAGTTCATATGCCCAAAGGCGGCATTCTAGGGTAAGAAGTGGTTGAATATTCTGACCTGTGTACTGAAAGAGGAAGTAGGTCAGAAACAAGGGGCAGCAGTGTGGTTCTGACCCCTGGAGAAAAGTTGAGACTCAGCTCCAGATTCTAGTCCAATCTTAAGCCTGTAGAACCAAAGCAGGAATCCTAGTTCAAAGGGGAATCTATAGTTCTGTCCTTCTGAACCAGCGGAGCTTTTTAGCTTGTTGATAGTAGCTTGTTGATAGCCACAGTCTATTGTTGCCCAGACCCAAATCCAGGTCAGGAACTTGCAGAACTCAGACCAGGGGACAACATCAAAATTTTCCTTGAATCTGACCACTTTGTGAGCACTGAAAATGTGTAGGTCCCTAGACTGAGCTGTCCCTGAGATCTTTGAATAAAATAACACTCAATATTCTAAGAAACAACAGGACCAGCACAGATATTCCCTCCAGAAGTACCCAGAGCTTGGTCCTTACATCAAGTTCAAAGTTAGGAAGTAGACTGGAAGAATGAGCAAAAAGAAAGAATCACATAATAAAAGCTATTATGGTGACAGTGACCCTCAAGACACAAACTCAGAAGAGAAGAGTGACACAAAAAAATCTACAATCAAAGCCTCAAATAAAAACATAGTTTAGGCACAAATTCACCTAAAAATCATGGAAGAAATGAAACAGTTGTTTTTATTTTTAAATAGTTTAAAAATTGTGCATAAATGTAATGAGAACATGAGGAAAAATTGGAAAAGAAATGAGAGATATAGAAGATATACTTGGAAAGGGAATTAATAGGTTGGCACAAAAGGTACATAACCTTGCCCAAAAAACAAACTCTGAAAATTAGAACGGACAAAATAAAGGTCATTGACACCATAAGACGGCAATAAATAGTGAAATAAAATCAGAAGACTGAAAAAAGACTAAAATTAAGGTATCACAGAGGAAGAACCATTGACCTATAAAGTAGATTGAAGAGAAAAACATTTAAGAAGCATCGGCCACTTCAACCAAACTCTCATTTGAATTGGTCAAAGTAAGGGTCAATATTCACATGTGTTTGCCCATACACATACACATACATAGTTGACCAGAGAAATAGATTTCACTCAACAGGGAAAGTGGAGAGAAGAGATAGGCCAAGGAATGGGGAGGGGATATATTAAGGAAAAGACCAATCCTGAGCAAAAAACACTTTAAATAAGGATATACAAAAATATTCATAACTTTTTTGTGGTGGAAACGAGGGTGACCATCAACTGGGAAATGCCTGAACAAGTCACAACATATGAATGTGATGGAATACTCTTGTACTATAAGAAATAATGAAGGGGATGGTTTTAGGAAAACTGAGAAGACTTGTATGAATTGATACAGATTGGAATGGACACAACCACAGCAATTTGTATATTGACACCAGTATTAGAAAAGACAAGCACATTTGAATGACTTAGAAACTCTAATCAGAATAATGACCAACCACAGTTCCAGAGGAATAATGGGGAACATGCTACCCACCTTGTGATAGAAAGGTGAGGGACTCAAAGAGCAGAATGAGACATGTATTTTTGGTCATAGTCAATGCAGGACCATTTGTTTTGTTTGACTATACATATTACACAGGAGATTTATTTTCACTTTTGTTCTTAGTTTGGCAGAGGGAGTATTGGCGAGGGAGAGATAGAAGTCAAATTTTTGCTTATTGAAAAAAATATATAATTAATAAAAAAGAAGAAAAAGAAAGTAATTGTCATAGTCCTGGTGAGAGGGGCTTGAACTGTTGAGGTGACTGTGTAAATGGAGGGAAGGAAAGGTATATGACAAAGGTTACACAGGTAGAAACAGATTGAAGACATAGGGTGAGTGAAATTGAAGAGTCAAGGAAGATGCTGAAGTTGTGACCTGAGTGACCTGAAGGATGGTGGTAATGATGTTGGAACTTAATAGGAAGTTCAGAAGAGGGGGTCGTGTTGGGAGGAAGACAATGCACAGTTGAGGTCATAGTTAGACTAGATGCCCTCTGAAATCCAGTTCAAATAGAGATTCTATGATCCTCCAATTTTCTTAGTTAAATGTATCAAAAAATTTCAGTGTGACCAATCTGAACAACCTTTATCTTATGTGTTTACCATTGCATGTTTGGATTCAGAAAGACAGAGGTTTTTTTTTTTTCCCTTAAATCTAGGCTGTAGGAAAAATCAATTAATCTTTCTTTTTTGTCATTTCAACAAGAAAATATCAGAGCTTCTCTCCACAATAGTGGTCATTCCTCATGCTTATTTTGATGAGCTTCATAATAGGTTGTTCATTAAATGGGGAGGTGGACCCCAGGTTTGCAAAGGTGATTCAGCAGGGCTATTTTATGAAACTCTGAATGATTGAGTTTCTACAATAACCACATATGAATAATATCAATTCTTACATTGTTTTAGAAAAGTTTGCAAGGTTCAGAGTCAATCCAACTGACTGACTATAGTGTATATGAAGTGTAGTGTATACAGAGGATGAACATAAGGAGAACTAAGGGTCTGGAAACCATAGGGTCATCACTGGATTTAAAGCCAGAAAATACCTCAGAGAGCATTTAGTCCATTTTTTTTATGAATGTCAAATTGAAGGCTAGAGTTGGGAAGTGATTTGCCTAAGGTCACAAGGGAGTAAGGGGCAGGACCAGGATTCAAACCCAGATCCTCTAGCAGCCAGGGGTGAGGAACATGTTCCCTTGAGTCCTCATGTAGCCCTCTAGGTTCTCAAGTGTACCCTTTGACTGAATCCAAACTTCATTGAACAAATCCCTTTAATAAAAGAAAAAAAACACACACATATGCACATACCTATATATGTCTGAAAATGCATGTGTATATGTTTGCATATGCACATACACATATGCATGCACACATGCAAATACACACATATATACACATATGCATGCGTGTGTATATATACATATATACATACATATATATTCATGCATACATACACATACATACATACATATATATATACATACATACATACATAATATATATATATATATATATATATATATATATATATATATATATACAGAAATGTATACACACATACACACACATATGAACCACAAGTCTCCATCTCACTGGAACTCAACTGATTATAGGCTTGAATAGCCCCTATAATAACAGCAAGTTGTATGGCAAATCTGTGATAGGCTAGCCAGCATGCACCTTGACTTGCACTAACTGGAATCTGATAGCCAATTATCCAGTCTTTTCTGCACATTTGAGGCAGTCACTTGGGTAAGGGTCAAGTTGGAGACATCCATGGAGATATTCTCATTGAGCCCTATGAAATATTGGGAAAGAAATCTCAGGAACCATATCTCACAAGGAAGGGGGTGGGGACAAAGAAGAAAAGCCAAATTTAGTGCTGAAAAGACACAATCAAAATGATGTTAGAGTAGGAAATCTGATTCTTAAGCCATCCGAAGGCTGAAAGAGAAGTGAAGTATTTGATGGAGAAAAGGAAGCTGGAAAGATTATTTGATCTTTGTAGGTTTTCAGGGTTAAATTGAAACCACTATTTAATAGACTTTAAGCCCTGTGCACTCTATAGGTTCACAGTGAAATGCTGCCATCACATGCACCACCTCATACTCCTTAACTCCATCGTGGCCTGCTGCTACAGAAGGTTTACTGGTTCTTCCTCTCTCTCTCTCTCTCTCTCTCTCTCTCTCTCTCTCTCTCTCTCTCTCTCTCTCTCTCTCTCTCTCTTTCTCCCCTCCCCTCCCCTCCCCTCCCCTTCCCTCCCTTCCCCTCCCTCCCCTCCCCTCCCCTCCCCTCCCCTCCTCCCTCCCCTCCCTTCCCTTCCCTTCCCTTCCCTTCCCTTCCCTTCCCTTCCCTTCCCTTCCCTTCCCTTCCCTTCCCTTCCCTTCCCTTCCCTTCCCTTTCCTCATTGTCAGGCCAAGGTTTTCTAAACTGAGAGAATAATTAATGAGTACACAGCAAGGAACTCAGACCTTGGTAACCTTAAAGATAATTAATTAACTATGCTTCAAGAAGGACCCTAGTCCCACTGCTCAACCAGGAATTGTACTTTGGAGCCGGGCTTATATATAGGCAGTTTCTTATATTTTATGGTTCAGTAAGACAAAATTAATACACTGTCTGAAATCATCTCCCCCAGATAAGCGCCACTGTTCCTGAAAGGCCACCATTTGAGGCTATCTCATTTGAAAAGTTATTCAGAATTCCCTCCTTGCAACCAGGAAGACATGAATTCTAGTCCTACCTCAGACAAATCCAGACTATGCGAACATGAACAAGTCATTTAACTGTGTTACCTCTGGTAAATCAGTTCACCAACTCTTTCTCAAGTATCTATTATGTGCCAAGCATTCTGCTATGTCCTGGTGATACAAAGACAAAATTGAAATAGCCTCTACCCTCCCATAGATTATATTCTATCACATGAACATTTGAGTATATACAAACTATACTATAAACTAAATTTCAGACAATTTGGAGAGGGGAAAATAAGGGATGATAAGGGAATGTTTCATTTAGGATGTGGTACTTGAGTTGAGAATTGAAGGAAATAATCTGATTTAATAATACTTTGGAGCCCTGAAGACAAGAGGGGAACTGAAGATGGGAAAAGGAGACAGTAAGGAGAAATGAAAGGCAGCAAGAACAACCTCAACTTTACAACACTCTTTAGCTCAACCATATCAGATTCCTTGGGAGAGTTGAGCTGTGTAGAAGAGAGATGCCAAGCTAAGACAGTCAAGGAAAGGTGGAGAAGGGGATCATAAAAGCATAGTCATGAGTCACTTTGATTCATAGGTAGGAGAATAAGCAACTGTAGGCCCTTCCCCCAGAAATACTTGGAAGGCTACCATTTGGAACAAGGATTAGACTTACACTATTTGAATCCAAAGGAACAAAGGAGTAGTAGTAGTTGGAAGTGGCAAAGAGGAAGATTTAGGGCTCATTGGAGGATAGAAGTCTTAAGAATTATTAAAAAAAAAAGTGGAAAGGGGTACATTCAACAAAGTAGTATCTTCAAACAGGGATATTTGGAGGAACTCACCATCTACAGGAAACTTTTCCCTAACCTGAACACTGTTTTGGATCTCCTCCATCGCTATGGTGAATACTTTTGACAAGCATACATCTACTTTTTAATGCCCTGACTGATGATTATTATTAAAGGATTAATTGACAGGGTTGTTACCTTTTCCAAAGAATCTTTAATTCTCTTGATTTATGGATGACATGATCTATGAATGTAAATGTTTACATTTGTTGTAAAAGTGTCTGTAATGCAGTGTTTTGCTCCACTGAATTGAATACTTTTTAAAAAATAATCAACAAGCAATAAGTATAATGAGATCTTATATTCTCTGTCTAAACTTTTGAATTACTTGTGTGATAGTAAAGCTGGGGTCAATTGTTTAATATTAGTAGCAAATATTTACTTGTTCTCTACTAACATGTTTATTCACAATGCCCAAAATTTGTGTATAAATGCTCTTGGGTTTCATAAAGATGTGACAGTAAGGCATATAGATTGGTACATTGTTGTTGAAAACTTTGTCCGCTTTTGAGAGGTATTAGCAACATTCAAGATTTTTCCCCATGCCTTTGTATCTTTCCTTCCTTCACATACTATGTATATCAATCCACTCCAAATGTTCACATGAATTATTTGTGCCCAACCTTCCAAACTCATATTGGTCTGATCAGCCACAGTTGGACACACTGTACTTGACCATGATGTGGTGATGTCATTTTGGTTCTCTTTGAAAACTAAGGACAACAACCAACCAACTAATCAATCTCACTCCCTCAATGTTCTTCAAAGTTTTGTTTTGTTTTGTTTTATTTTGTTTTGTTTTTCAGCGACAGGCCAGGCCAGATTTTCTCTCTATACTTGATCTATTCTGATTATCCCCACCCACATCTTTATTCTCTCTTTAGTGTCACATCTACATCCTCTACAAGTATTTCAGGAATTGTGATATTTTATTCCAAGTATTGCAGACTTATTCTCCTTCATGGAAATGTAGTTAAAATGTTTCTCTGTTACAATTTCATTATTACTAAATTTCATTCTTTGCAGATATTATTTTGTGCTTACCTGTCTAAAAACTACTGACTCATGGTTTTTTGTTTGTTTATTCATTTTTAAGAAAGAGTTCATGATACAGAGGCATGAGGCTTCTGTATAATCTACAGGCTTTTAACTTCTCTCATTTTTTTAACTGTAATTATGCTTTTCCAAAACTTCTCCCCATCATCCTTTGTCCTGGATTTATAAAGCATCATAGTGTATATTGATTTGGTTGGACAGTTTTGTCCAGTTCTTCTTAGGATTTCTCTAGTGCTTCACCTTTAGCAGTTTAAATGTTAAGCATTTTACAAAAGTAAGCTATAGATAGTGTTTGCAAGAGCCATTATTGTATAGCTGATAGCCAGCCTTTGAATCACAAAGAGCTGAGCTCATGTCCTGCCTTTAATACATATTTGGGTATGATAATGGGCAATATACATACTTTGTCATTCCTTCAGAAAACTCTAAAGCTATAAGTTGTAGATGAGTCGTCAATATGAATCAGTTGAGGGAGTCTCCAAACTAGGCATGATGAAATCTTAGGTCTGTGTTATATAAAAATTTCCTTTCCTTTGAACTAGTTCAAGGAATTCTGTCATCATCCCTCAATCCACCAACCTCACATCTCTTTCTTTCTTTGAACTGCAACCAAATGTAATTAAGAGATTTAGCCAGGTACCACACACATTGAGTAGCAGAGCTCTGGTTAAAATTCACATCCTTTAGTAGTGGTTGGTTGGAAAATAACTCCCAGTATTACCACATGAGATGTTCCTAATTGACACAGCCTTGATAGCAGTATTCTTGAAGTTTCTATCATATTTTTCATTGACAACTTGCCCTGCATGAGTGGAAATAAACAGGCAAATCAGATCACCAAGCACCATATCATAAATGCATTACCAATATCTAATGAACCCGGTGATTAAACTTCTTCAGTACCACTTAATTTAAGCCCTGAATTTGTTTTCTCCTTCCTAGCTTACCCTTCTTTTTCTTCATCTCACAGCCTGACCTTAGTGTTCTTTTAGAATTCTGATTAATTACTTCTTCGCCAAATACTTGACCTATTTGTTAGGCAACTATCTATATGGGGCATTTAATAACCAGCAAGGTCTTTTCTCAATAGAACTATTGCCATTAAGGTTTCCAGTTTTGGCAGACGTCCAGTTTAAACATCACTGTGATGGTGGTTAAACTTCCTTTTTTTTTTTTCTGAAAGCTTGCACCATCATACAAAGGCTATTTTATGTGTCTTCAGTAAAATATTTCAGTTGGCAATCACAGGAAAACAAAACAAAACACAGGAATTCTTAGTTGCTGAGTAGCCCAACCCATTGCATTAATGTTTAGCTTGCCACTCAATGGGTAGTCACAAAGATAGGGCCCTTTCTGTTCTCCATAATAAGGGCACCATTGTTTTGCTTGTAGCAAAGACAAATAGCATATCATTACATGGTTTATGACTGTTGACAGCAATATTAACCATGTTAATATCTCATTAGAAATAATACTACACACACACACACACACACACACACACACACACACACACTATTAACTGAGTCGACTGACAGTCTTCCAGCTTCTGGAGAAGTTTCCATCTCTGTTATTTGTTCTGTAATTCAGGTTTCATGATGACAGCTCATGCAAATTGGTGAATCAAAAAGATTTATTTCCCTCATTGTCTGATTCAACAAGATTGTTTATTAGTGTGATATTAACACTGGGGAAAAGAAGAAATAGACACATTTTCGTAATTGAAACAGAGATGCATAAAATGTGAATTATGGATCAGTCTATTCTTGCTGCCACATTGCAGTCTCCCTTATGTGTTTTGCCTGTTTTGTTTTATTCCCCCAACCCCTTGAAGATCTGCACTGCTGATGCATGGTACAACATCAGATTCAATTAGGTACTTGAGCTGCAAAGAAAATTGGGATTTTTAAAAAGAGCACAAATAATCTATACAGGGTTTAAATTTAGCTCAGGCCTCTTCTCAGCAAAGTGATCTCTGCTCTTTTGGGAATACTTACACATGCAAATATACTTTTGTTCTATCTTAGACATCTGATGGGCTAATTTTTTTCTCTCTCTCTCTCTCTCTCTCTCTCTCTCTCTCTCTCTCTCTCTCTCTCTCTCTCTCTCTCTCTCTCTCTCTCTCTCTCCTCTCAGAAATCTAATCCTTAAAAGAAATCTGCCAAAAGGAATGTACAGTGCAATAGAAGTCTTTGTGGAAAATCATTCCTATAAAGAATGCAATAGACTAGCATGCCATCTGTGGTGGGATTTAGACAGTCAGAGGAAAATACTTTACTCATACTATGTATAAATATGCTTCTATTGCCCTTGCTTTGGGGCCAATTTCCTCACTAATTTTGCTCCTGTTTATTGTGTGCTGAATATGTATTATATTGCATACTCCTTGAAGGTAATGCTTGGTAGGTTTTTGTTTTCAAATATTTCCTTCATAGCATGTTAAACCACCTAGTGCCTTTCCCACACAAAGTAAACCACGCACCCAAAGGTATCTCAATATACTTCTATATAGTGATGTTGCTGAAACGATGCTAAGATCATAGATTTAGAGCTACAAGGGTCCTTAAAAATTGTCTAATGCTACCCCATCTTTTTACAGATAAGGAAACTGAGGTTCTGAAAGGGAAAGTTAAACAAGGTTAAACAAGTCAGATGACAGAACCAGGATTTGAACACGTTCTCTGATTGGAAATTCAACACTTCTTCAAGGAGCTGACCTAGAAAGAGTGATGGATGAAATATGAACCAAATGCCAGCATGTCAGAGTCCTTTAGCAGCTGCAATGAGTGGCACTCCCTGCTTAGACCAAAATAAAACCACCAATATACAGAGCCCTCCAAAGACAGATGTTAACATCTGGAAACACTCTTTTGGACTGTGGCATCTGGGTCTTGTTAGTACTGTTTAAGGAAGAAAAAACAGAAGGAGGTGCAGAAGTCCCTGCCCCACATCCCAAGTCTCTTCAGTCTGTCCAAAGTATACTGACAAAGCATCAATCTGTTCTCCTGTGTAAAGAAGAGCTCATCCTGTGGGTAGCAAGCTGTGCCTTATCAAAGGATTTTTCATGGTATGGTTGTCATTATACCCAGCACGAAGCACACAGTGTCACTAGGAAGTTCTGGTCCGATTGCAGAACAGATTGGCCACACTTCACCATTCTTATTTTCCTTGGTGCATGAGGGACGCTGCACAAATGCTTCAGCAAGCAGATGGGATTCAGAGAGAAGTCTTCACAGCCCTTTTAGCATTACTGATAATAGCACAGGGAAGGGGAGGAGGGAGTTCCCAATCAGAGAGTAGCTAACCCCCATTTTAAGTCTTTTCTCAGGCATTGCAGAGATCCAGTCGAGACAGCAAACCCCACTAAAGCAGTTAGAAAGCTCCCAGGATGCTTTAGGCCAAAGGAAAATGATGAATTTGAAATGCCTGTCTTTAGGCAAGCCGGATCACATTAAGGTAGGTTGCTGGACTCATCTCACAGCTGGCTCAGAAAAATAGCAGCCACATGTGAATTTAATGATGCAGAAAAAGGAATAAAATCACATATCATCTTGTTATTCATCAAGCCATTTCTAGTGTGAAGCACTGAGGGATACAATCCCCCCCATCTCTTGCAACTTCCTTAACTTGAGGGGAACTTTTGAAAAGAATAGGCAGCAGGGTCAGGCAGGCATCTAGATGGGGATCCTGCTTATGGAGACTTGGATTCTAGCTCTGTTTTGTTTGTTTGTTTCGTACCTTTTCAGTCATGTCCAACTCTTTGTGATCCATTTTTGGGTTTTCTTGGCAAAGATACTGGAGTCATTTTTCATTTCCTCCTCCAGCTCATTTTATAGATGAGAAAACCAAGGTAAACAGGGATAAGCAATTTGTCCAGTGTCATACAGCTAGTAAATGTCTGAGGCTGAAACTGAACTGGGGTCTTCCTGACTCCAGGCCCACTGCTCTACCTAGCTGCCATTATAGCATCTTATCTGAAACTTATTATTAACTGTGTGACTTTATTCATATACTCTGGGCTTCTCTTCATCTGAAAAAGAAAATTGGACTAACCCATCTTTAAGGTTCCTTCTCATTCTAAAATCTCATAACCTTATAATGCTAAGATTATGTCACTGAAATGTGCTCATTAAAGGGAAAAGTACTCACACGAACAAAAATATTTATAGCAGCTCTTTCGGTGGTGGCCAAGAATCGGAAATTGAGAGGATGACCAAAAATTGGGGAATGGCTGAACAAGTTGTGGTATATGAAAATGATAGAATACTATTGTTCCATAAGAAATGGTGACCAGGCAGATTTCAAAAAAACCTGATCCTACATGAACTGATGCAGAGTGATATGAGAAGGACCAGGAGAACATTGTACAGAGCAACAACCACAATGTGCAATGACCAACTTTAATAGACTTAGCTCTTCTCAGCAATGCAATGATCTAAGACAATTCCAAGGGTCTCATGATGAAAAATGCTGTCCACTTCCAGAGACAGAACTATGGAGTCTGAATGCAGATTGAAGCATACTATTTTCACTTTTTATTTTTTTTTCTCGTGGTTTTTCCCTTTTGTTTTGATTCTTTCAGAATATGACTAATGTAGAAATATGGTTAATAAAATTGTGCATGTATAACCTATATCAGATTACATGCTGTCTTGGGAAGGGTGAGGGGAGGAAGAGAGAAAAAATATTTGAACACAAAAACTTGTAAAAGTAGATGCTGAAAACTATCTTTGCATGTAATTTGAAAAAAAAACTAAAATACTATTAAGTGAGAGAGGAAAAAAAAAGAAATGTGCTCACTGTCAGTCTTTTAAACTTTCTTAGAAAGAACCACCATACTTTCCAGGCTAACATGCATAGTGCATGCTAACATATTAGGCAACCTGGGTTCCTTAGTATCAAAAACAAAGACCCTAGTTGATGGAGATGCCTACATAATGTGAATTCAGGGGTATCAGAAAAGCCTTAACTACTCCCCCAAATACCTCCTTTAAGTGATCAGTGATGCCTGAACTTCTATCAACAGGGAATGTTTGATTTAGAATAAAGTGCAAATGCCAATGTGAAGGGCTTTATGTTGTATTAGTCACTAATACCTTGATGTGAATAAGTTTCATAGAATGTGACTGCTAAAGGAATCTTATTGATCACCTAGTTGTCTCTGACCATTGATTCTTATGTTTTCTTTTTTTTATATTTAATATTACAATAGACTAGTCTTCAAATTCCAAAGGAAATACTTTTAGACTAGAAAAGCTGTAGCAAAATAACAAAGACATCACTGTTGTAAGGTGGGAAGTGTGCTCTTTCATATGGGATAACAATGTCGCTTATGATCTCAGCTGACATTCCCACATAACTCTCCCTTCACTTCCAGAATACATAGGCAGTGTCAACTTTTTTTTTTTTGGCTAGGCATTGGGGTTAAGTGACTTTCCCAGGGTCACACAGCTAGTAAGTGTTATGGGTCTGAGGCTGGATTTGAACTCGGGTCCTACTGACTCCAGGGTGGGTGCTCTATCCACTGCGCCACCTAGCTGGCCCTCAATTTTTGCACTGACAAAATATCATGCTGAAGTGTGACATACTCTGATGGCCTGCTGTTCAGTAGCTTTGCAAAGTTTTACTGGAGCCAAGTTCTTATTCAGTCTTCTCAGAGACTGTAACCAAATCTATTTTCAAACACTGTACTTTAGCCATTAATTGACATAATTTATGCCATACTTCAGGAAAATCATTATTTGGTCAACCTGGACAATCAGCTGAGTAGATTGGGGGTGGTAGCCATAGACTAGCCAATTAAGGGGAAAAAAATTTGGGGATAAATTTCCCCCATTGGCTAAAAATAATATGTGAGTGTTATAAGCATGGTAGCAGCAGAATGTATATGATAAATTTAGTCTGGACACAATGCTTATCTATATAGTATGCTAGTTGAGGATTTTCATTTTATTTGTTTGTTTATATTTGGTCACTTCATTATAAAAGTAGATACAATTCAAGAAGATAATTTTTGAAAATATACTCAAGCTTAAGAGCAAAAGAGTCTAAAAGCTTGTAAAATACTCAGAAAACTCATGATATATTCAGAAGTATTTCATAAACATAAAAGAGTTGGAAGTACTAAACACGGAAAGAACCAAATGACAATGTAACAGCATTTTCATTGTAAGTATGGTGAAATTGACATCCAGAGAAATGAAGGGACTTGCCCCAAATCACCTAATAACTTAGCAGTCAAACCAAAACCAAAGCTATAGTACTCAAGTGTCCATTCTTTTGCATGGAAATTTGAGAATTATCTTGGATGGAGGGAGAGGATGGTATGTTAGACAATAAAAGAACAGTACAGAGGTGTGAAAAAGGTACTGATCTAGGAGGCTAAGGTAAGGCAGGAAGGGTCAAAGATAAAGGAAGGAAAAAAGCATTTATTAAGTGCCTACTAAATTCAAGGCCAATACAATCTTGTTTAATACTCACAAGAACTTTAGGAAGTGGTTGCTATTATTATCTCCATTTTATGGAAGAGAAAACTGAGGCACAGAGAGGTTAAGTGACTTGACCAGGGTTTCATGGCTATTAAATGGCCAAATTTGAATTTTGGTGTCTCTGACCATTGCCGTGTGCACTGAGCCACTTAACTGCCTCTAAATTTCTGATTTTGCAATTTTACATAAAGCCAGTGGCTAAATGGCCATAGAGTCTCACAGAAGGAGAACTCATTTGGTGAGAGGTGGGAGAAGGAAGTTTGCATACTTATTCTCCAAAGTGTTTTTAACCTATTCTGCTTGGAAGCAGGGGAAAACAGGACAGGGTTCAAAGAAATTGGGGGTAGACTAAGTGGCATATATACTCCTTGGTGCCCCTCCAAAGACCAGGGTGGCCTTCTCTAATGATGGATGATAGAGAATAGCTCTGTTCAAATTGCCAGCCAGGTGGAACAGCTGGTGACTGCAATCTTTCCCCAGTCTCAAGGCCATTAGAATCATAGCCAACTTAGTGGTTGCCAGCTGACAGAGCTGAGAAAAGGGAAAATCCGCAAAGAGCATTGAAGAAAGCATGCTGGGGGCTCCCACAGGGGTCAGAGAGAGCTCAGAAAATGAAGAGCCTATCCAACAGGCTGGCAGAAAAGGAGAAGTCGAGTCCCAGCAAAGGGAAGTTTCATTCACTTCTTGGCTAGCTGATCTCAGGTAAATATGCAATATCGCTTCCATTTCAGGAGGCAGTTTAGCAAAGCAATCCCCTCCTATTCCATACCATCTGCCCACTGAGCACCTCCCCAACTCCCCCCTCTTACTCCCCCACCCCTGAAACCATAGCTAATGATTCTCCACTGATATATTTACATTTAATGATCAGAGGATACAACCATATTCTATGATCAACAAAAAGCTTCTACTGTCTTGTTCCTCCAGGGTTGTGGCTACCCTTGGTTGGAGAATTTTAACTCCAGGAGCAAGCCACACACTTTTTAGAGGAAAGGATAGAGCATTCTTGACTTGCTAAATGCCCTTGGGCTTAGCAGAATTAAAGAGCTCAAATTTGGAGAGGTCTCAGAAATTGTCTTGTCCAACATCTTCATTTCAAAACCGAGGAATCGTAGGCCCAGGGTGGTTAAGTGACTTGTCCGATGATTGTGAGAATCAGAGGTGCTGAACAATTGAATAACAATACAGTTTATTTTATTTTTTTAGACAAATGCTAAAACTTAAATACATGATAAGGAAAAGAAACATTGTAAACATATATAAAATAAGAAAAAAAACAAAATAAAATGTTATGTGCACAGCAGAGCATAGGAGAGGATTCAAATTATACAGCAACAACTTTTTATTTTAAGAAAGCTTGTAAATACTGTTCATTATGTTGAAAGTTGTCCATCTTTTTTGGGGGGGAGGCAATAGGTGTTAAGTGACTTGGCCAGGGTCACACAGCTAGTAAGTGTCAAGTGTTTGGTCTGAGGCAGCATTTGAACTCGTGTCCTCCTGACTTCAGGGCCACTGCTGTATTCACTGAGCCACCTAGCTGCCCCTAAAGCTTTCCATCTTTTCTTTGTTTCCTTGGAGATTTTCTTTTGTTCTCTGCTGTACATTTTTTACTTCCTTCTTTCCCCCCCCCTCCCTCCATCCTACACACTGCCCCAAGGCTACAGTTGAGCATTGGGTATATTTATATGTAGGTATTGATATATATATACATACATACATATATACCTATATACACACATATACTTTCCTTAAGAGATTCTACTCTTAGTCTTTGTTTTTATATTTATGCATATCTCTTTATTTTTCCTATCTCTCCTAACTCCTCAACTTTACCTCTACCTGCTGCCTTACCCTCCTATTACTTAACCTAGCCCCACTCCAGCAATCTCTCCCTTATCCTCCCATTCCCCTAAATTTAAACCTGCTTCTATATCCCCCTTTTAACCTATTCCTATACCCTCTGCTCTAAAGATCCCTCCTTTATCCTCTCCCCCCTCCCTATCCTCTTAGAGTTCTATTTCTTTTTAAATTTAGAAAACTTTTATACTCTTCTAAACGTATATGTATTTTCCCCTCATAAACCCATTCCCAATGAGAGTAGGTTTCCAGAACTAATAGCCCCCCTCTTAATCTAATTCCTCTGTATTGGATCTTCCTCTTGTACCTCATTTGTAAAAGATAATTACTCTTTTAAGTGTACTTGAATGCTGTTACTTTTTGAAGTCATATACTAAGGTCTACCCCAATCTTCCTTATAAGTTACCTAATTACTAGTATCAATCTTAGACATAGGTTTTACATTTTTCATACATAAAAGGTAAACATTCTATCCTTACTTAGTTGCTTGTAATTGGTCATTGGTACATACCTTATGTTTCTCTTGGCTCTTGTATGTTAAATCTTCCATTGAGCTCAGGGTTTTTGGTTTTGTTTTTTGTTTTTTGGGTTTTTTTTTTAACAAAGACCTGAAAGTCTGACAGTTGATCAAAGGTCCATTTTTTTTTCCCATTCAGAAATATGCTTAGCTTTGCTGGGTATGATATTTTCAGCCAGAAGCCCAGTTCTTTTGCTCTTCTTTAGACAGTATTCCAAGACCTGTGATCTTTTAGTGTTGCCACTGCTAAGTCTTGTGTGATTCTAATGGTGGTACCATCGTATGTAAATGTTTTTTTTTTTCTTGCAGCTCATAATATTTTGTCCTTAATCTGGGGGTTTTGAAATTTAACTATAATATTCCTCTGAGTTTTCCTCATAGGATCTCTTTCAGGTGGTGATGGATGGATTTTTTTGTTTCTACTTTTCCCTCTTGTTCTAATACTTAAGGAAAATTTTCCTTAATTATTTCCTGTATTATTGCATCAAGACTCTTTTTTTGATCAGAACTTTTAGGTAGTCTATTCTTATATTTTCTCCTTTTGATGTGTTCTGTAGATCTGTTGTTATGAGATGTTTCACATTCTCTTCTTTTTTATTATGTGTGTGTGTATATATATACACACACATACACATTCTCTTCTTTTTTCTTACATATGTGTGCGTGTGTATATATATATATACACACGCACACATATATATGTATAGTCTTTATCTTTTATAACTTTGTTGATTTCCCCTTGCCCAATTCTGATTTTTGAGGAGTCATTCTCTTAAGATTCTGGATCTCATTTTCTAATTGGTTCTTTTCATAATCTTGTTTTTCTTGGATTATTCTTATTTTTCCTTTTAGTTTTTTCCACAGTCTTTCTCATTTTATTTTTAAAGTCTTTTTTTAAGATCTTCAATATATTCTTTTTGGGCAGCTGACCATTTGACATTACTCTTTGGGGTAAAATAGGGTTTCTTTGCTAGTATCCTCCTCTGAAGATGAACTCCAATCTTCTCTATTCCCATAATAGCTCTCTATGGTTAGATTCTTTTTCCCTTGCCTGTGAAGTTTTGTTTTATGTAATAATTTTGTTTTTATAATCACCTTTATTCCAGAGGTCTGGAGGATGGTACCTCTAATCCTCTTTAGTTCACTATTCTGACCTTGAAATCAAACCAAGACCTCCAGCCTCAGGTAAGTGCCCACAGCAGAGGCGTCCTCACCCCCACTGCTTCTGTACTCACCCGACCTGTGCTGGTTTCTTCTTGCCAGGGACACTCTCTGCAGCACCTCTGGGTCTGGCGTTCCTTGCCAGCAGAGGTTCCCTTTATCTTCCCCAGGTCAGACACCCAACTCCCCTCACTATCGCAGGGGTAAAAGTTCAAATGGCTGGGGCAGAGGCAGCCTTGCAATCCAGCTAACCCCAGGGCTTGCCACTTGTTGTTTAAGCAGCTTGATGCTGGTTGTTGAATTGGACCCTAGCCTGGAGATGGTTACTCTTCACTGAGAGGAAATCTAGTCCAGGATTTTTCTTCAGATCTTCTCCAATTGTCCTAGGACGACCCCTCTTCTGCCCCTACTCTTATTTGTTTTCATTGCTCTATGTTCACCTAGATGCACTATTTTATCTCTTTTGTGGAGGAAAATTTTGAGATCTTGGAATGTTCTGACCTACTCTGCCATCTTCCCAGAATCCTCTCCTACATTAAAAAAAAAAGAAAACCTAAAATTTTAAAAAAAGCCATCATCATAAACATTCATAATCCAACAATATAAATTCCCATATTGGCCAGGTCTGAAATGTATGCCTCTCTTGGCATTTTAAATGTTTCACCTCGGTAGCAGAAGATGAGCAGTGTATTTCAACTTTGATCTTCTAGACTTATGGCTTATCATTGAACAGATCGCAGTTCTAAAATATTTCAAAGTTGTTTTCCTCTATAACGTTGTTGTCATATAAATTGTTCTCAAAATTTTGCTAGCTTTACTCTTCATGAGTCCATACACCATTTCCTCTGAAATTCTCCTCTGAAATTTCTTGTAGCACAATTATATTATATTACATTCATTAACTGTAATTTGTTTAGTTACTGGACAGGAAGATATTCCCTGAATTTCTGGGTTTTGAAAAAAAGTTATTGTAAATATTTTGTTTGTGAATATGTATCTGTGTGTATATCTGAGTGTATATCTATCTATCTATCTATCTACCACCTTTTTCTTTCTTTCTTAAATTCTTTAGAGGTCATAGACCCAGTAATTGTATTGCTGGGTCAAAAGGTATATGCCTTGTTTGCTAACTTTTGGGGAATAGTTCCAAATTGCTTTACAGAATGGATGGACTAACTCACAGCACCACCAACAATGTATTAGTGCACCTGATTTCCCATAGCTAATAAATATTTTGTCCTGATTGTTAGAGGCTTCACAGTAGTTTGTAATATACTTTTTATACTTCATATTTTTCATTGTCTGACAGCTCTAGAAATTAGGGTTTTCTGGTTTTCAAATGCTAAGTTGCCTCCATTCTTCCACATAGACAAGTGGGCTTAGGAAAGGACATACATAGTAGATAATTAAAAAGAAGAAGCCATATAGATAAAATGGGTAGATAGATAGGTAGATTGACTGAATGATCATCTAAGTACTAATTAAATAGATATGAAGTAAGCCTAGGAGGCCAAGTCAGTGACTACTACTTTCCTAAAAAAATCACATAGAGATATGGCCAATAAAGATGTGAAAGATGTTTTGCCTCACACCCTTATAAAAGAAAAATCCCTGGAAATAATCTAATTCTAGACTAGGAGGTCCTAGGATTGGGCTGATACCAATATTGCTTGAAGCTCATTCACACAGAGTTAAAATGATGGATAAAGAGTCTGTGTGTGATCCCCATCCCACCCCTGCTCTGGGTGATTTGCACTATACCTGGATATAAAACCATAAGCCAAAAGAATCAATTTCACGTAAGGGAATTTCAAGGCTAAAATCTTATGATTGTCTGAATATTCTTCCCTTCAACCTCAGTACAACAGAAAATCCTACCTAGAGGATGTCAGTCAGACAACACCCAAGCTTGGGAGGCCACTAGACTGTGTCCCTTTGGAGGTTTCTAAATGAATTGTTCCATAGTCCTAAGAAATTTCCTATCTCGAAGGGAGCTTAGACTTTGGAAATGGATCCCAACATTTATACCCTCAAAATGCTTAGGTTTTGTAAGATGGGGAATGGGAATTTTCTATTACAGAGGATGTGATATTAATAGATGTTTGTTTTTAGGCCATTGGAATGAAAAAGTTTAACCATTTTTGAGAAAGGAAGAGTATGAGAATAAGACCTTTTGAATCTGGAATTTTATGAGTTCATTCTGAGAGGACTACTTTAAGGCTTTACCACCAGATCTCAGTTGAGACTGAGCTAGGACATTAATAGACATGTCATCACCATTTTTATAATATTAATATTATAGTATAAATTATTCTTCTGGTTTTGCTCACTTTACTCTGTATCATTTCATAGAAGTCTTTTATGTCTTTTTGAAGTCATCTATTTCATTATTTCTTATAATAAAATAGTTCTCCATTACATTCATATACCACAGTTTTCTTTAGCCATTTCTCAATTGTTGGACTTCTTTTGAGTTTCAAGATTTTTTGCTACCACAAAAATAATTTCTATAAATATTTTTTGCACATAAAAGACCTTTTCCTCTTTCCTTGGTCTCTTTTAGGTATAGACCTAGCAGTAGTATAGCTGAGTGAATGGGTACAAACTGTTTAGGAATATTTTATGTGTAATTCCAAATTGCTTCCCTGAATGGTTATATTCATTCACAAGTCTACCAACAGTGCATCAATATGTATGTTTTCTCACAGCCCTTCCAACATTTATCACTGTACTTTTTGTCATCTTTGCCACTCTGAAGGTTGTGAAGTGGAAATTTTAGAATTACTTTAATTTGCATTTCTCTAATTAGGGATTTGAAGCATTTTTTCATATGCTATAAATACCCTGGGTTTCTTCCCTTAAGAACTGTCAGTTCATATCATTAAAACATTTGTCAATCTTGAGGACTTTCATAAACTGAAGAAGAATGAAATGAGGAGGACCAATAGAAATATATATATATATATATATATATATATACATATATACATATATGTACGCATATATATATATATATATATATATACATACATATCTATAAAACAATAGTATAAAAATAAACAACTTTAAAAGCTCCAAGAAAAGGTCAATACAATGACAATTCATGATTCCAGAGGACCAATGATAAAACATTCTATCCATTACAAAGAGGTGATGGATTTAAGGTACAGAATGAGACATAGGTATTATTATATATACACATTGAGGGAATTTGTTTTGCTTGACTATGCATATTTGTAATTTTTTTCTATTTTAATAATGGGGCAGGAGTTTATAGGGTAAGAAAATGGTTTTCAGTTATTTTTAATAGAAAGGTGAGAATATTACAAAGGTGAAATATTGCATGCACTCTGAGATAAGTACACTGTATTATTCATTTTTTTTTACTTAATAGTTTTATTATAAGAAATGTTTCATGTAAGGGGAATAATGTTATGTAAAAACAAAACACATGAATAAAACTTTTTTATTTCTCCATTGTTCTAAGCTTTTTTCAAAATTCTTTGGTCTTGTCATTCCCTAATTGACAAATGGTCAAAAGATATGAATAGGCAATTTTCTGAAGAAGAAATCAAAATAATTTATAGTCATATAAAATGTTCCATATCATTATTGATTGGAGAAATGCACATTAAAACAATCTTGGGATATAATTTTATATCTACCAGATTGGGTAAAGTGATAGAAGAGGAAAGTGACAAATTTTGGCAGGGATGTGGAGAAATTGGGACACTAATTCATTGTTGGTGAAATTGTGAACTGATCCAACCATTTTGGAGAGAAACCTGAAATTATATCCAAAGAATTTTTAAACTTCCTATACCCTTTGACCCAGCAATACCATTACTTGGTCTATTTCCAAAGATAAATATTGAAAAAGGAAAAGAACCTATATGATTTAAAATGTTTATAGCAGCTCTCTTTGTGGTAGCAAAGAACTGGAAATTGCAGGAATGCTCATCAAATGGAGAATTGCTGCAAAACAAGTTGTGGTACATGATTTTGATGGAATATTACTGTTATTATTATAATTATAAAATAATAAGTATTATTATTGAAATATTACATAAATAATGAGCTCAATGATTTTAGACAGACATGGAAAGACTTGTATGAAATAATTAAGAGCAAAATTAGCAGAATCAAGAGAACATTGTATACAGTAACAGCAAAATTGTTTTAAGAACAACTTTGAGGGGATACATTATTTTGACTAGTATTAAAAAACAAATTAACCATAAAGGACATATGAAGAAAGATGCTATCTGCATTCAGAGAAATAACTGGTAAATAAAAGTCTGTATAGAATAATATATATATGTATATACATATATACCTATTTGTGTCTAATGGTAGCCATCTTGGGGGGAGTGGAAGAGAAAAAAATGTACATGATAATTTTGTTGTATGTTTTCAAGGAATAGCAAGTTGTGCAAAGTATATTTGCAGTTTCATATTCAATCCATTTTTTTTATTATACCATGTTATGGAAATGCTTGTTTTATTCCATAAATTAAAAATACATATTTTTAAAAATTCTTTGATCTTTAGTCCCGAAGGGAGTGGAAAGGATCACAAGTCCTGAAAATGGATGATTTCTTTTAGTGAAGAAATGGTGGGAGTGACTATCATATTTCCATATGTGTTAAATTAAGATTTGTGCCAGAGTCCTCTTTGAGAATCAACAATAACAGCAGTAACCTAAACATTTAATTTTGTATCTTGTATAGTTATCACCTATGATGATTCATTTCAATTAATTCAATTAAAAAGTATTGATTAAATGTATCTTTTGTGGAAGGCAGTAATGAATCTATGACATAAGCTTCAAAATAGCATAATCCCTACCCTAAAAATGCATATTTGTAGCATAGTGAGGAAAAGAAGGCAATGGAAGAAGTGGAGGAAATGGCTACTGTTTGGAAGAAATCTTCAGGGTGGATTGACACAGGATATTGGCTTTGAAGAGTAAGAATGACAATAAATTTCCTCAAAGAGAAGCTTTTCCAGATATCCCATTACTTTCTGCTTTCTTAACCTTCCTCAAATTTACACATTTGGTTTTACATATTGTACTCACCTCTGTAGTATGTAAGCTACTTGAGGGCAGGGACTATTTTTAAATTTGTCTTAGTATCCCAAATACTTAGCATGATGCTTTGCACATAGTAGGTGTTAAATATATATTTCTACATGTTAGTTGAATAGGTAGAATTAGATGAGATTGGGAGGGGAAAATGTTTTCCCCACTTATAAAGGAAACACTTTCACAAACACAGCTTCATAAACTGATCAGGCTAGATTGAAGGTAGGAATAAATTCCAGGCATATTATAGTTCACATAATATCTAACCAGCCTTACATTCCAGATATAAATCCAACCTGATCATAGTATATTATTTACATGACATATTGCTGTAATCTCCTCGATATTGTATTTAAAATTTTGCGTCAATATTGATTAGGGAAATTGGTCTGAACTTTCCTTTATCAGTTTTGGCTCTCACTGATTTAGGTATTAAATCATATTTGTAATAGAAAGAATTTGGTAGGACTCCTTTACCTATTTTTTTATATAATTTATAAATGTTTGATCAAATTCAATTGTAAATTCATCTGTTCCTGGAGAATTTTTTTCTTAGGGAACTCATTCATAGCTTATTCAATTTATTTACTTTTTAGGGTAGACTTATTTAAGAATTCTATTTCTTCTGTTGATTCAGGAAATTTATATTTTTGTAAATATTCTTCCATTTCATTTAGACTGTCATAATTGTTGTCATATAATTGGGCAAAATAACTCCAATAATTGTTTTTATTTTTCCCAGTTACATGCCAAGAAATATTTTAGCATTCATTTTTAAGTTTTTTAAGTTCCAATTTTTTCTCCCTCCCTCCCCTCTTCTGAAAATCATAGGCAGTTTGATATAGTTTATATGTGTGCTATCATGTAAAAAATTTTCGTATTAGCCCCAGTTGTAAAAGAAGAAACAGATCAAAAGGGAAATAATGAAAAAGAATAAAGTAAGTGAAAAATATATGCTTCGATCTGCATTCAGTTCTTTATCTGGATATGGATAAAATTCCCTTCGTGAGTCATTTGTATTTGTCTTAGGTCATTGTGTTGCTGGGAAGAATTGAGTCATTCATAGTTAATCATCACAATGTTGCTGATACTGTGTATAATGCTTTTCTGGTTCTGCTCATTCCACTTTGCATCAATTCATACAAATCTTTCGAAGTTTTTCTGAAATCTTCCTATTACACAATAGTATTCTATTATATTTATATGCCACAACTTGTTCAGTCATTCCCCAGTTGATGGACATCCCATCAATTTCCTATTCTTTGCCAACATGAAAAGAGCTGCTATAAATGTTTTTACACATGTAGGTCCTTTTCCCTTTTTTATGATTTCTTTGGGATACAGACATAGTAGTGTTATTGCTGGATCAAGGGTATGCATAATTTGGTTGCCCTTTTGGCGTAGTTCCAGATTGCTCTCCAGAATGGTTGGATCAATTCACAAGTCCACCAACACTGCATTAGTGACCCAATTCTTCCACATCCTCTCCAACATTTATCATTTTCCTTTTCTGTCATATTAGAAAATATGATAGGTGAGAGGTAGTATCTCAGAGTTGTTTTCATTTGCATTTCTCCAATCAAAAGTGATTTAGAACATTCTTCATATGCCTATAGATAGCTTTGATTTCTTCTTCTCAGAAATGACTGTTCATAACCTTTGACCATTTACCAGTTGGGTAATGGCTTGTTTTCTTGTGAATTTGATTCAGTTCTCTAAATATTTGAGAAATGAGGCCTTTATCAGAGACACTTGCTGTAGATATTGTTTCCCATCTTTCTGCTTTCCTTCTCATCTTGGTTGCATTGGCTTTGTTTGTATAAAAGTGTTTTTTTTAATTTAATAAAATCAAAATTATCTGTTTTACATTTTGTAATGCTCTCTGTCACTTGTTTGGTCATGAATTCTTCCCACCCTATCTGACAGATAGACTATTCTTTGCTCTTCTAATTTGCTTATTGTGTCAACCTTTATGTCTCAATCATGCCAAAGGTCCATCATGTTTAACTTTTCTAATACTGTATTTACCTCCTAAGTTGCTCTGTTATTTATTTTTTGTTTACATATATTGAGTTCTGAGAGGGAATAATTGAGATCCTCCACTAGTATAGTTTTGCTGTCTATTTCTTCCTGTAACACTCACTTAACTTCTCCTTTAATAATTGGATGCTATATACTTTGTTCATATAGATTTAATATTAATATTACTGTATTGTCTATGGTACCTTTTAGCAAGATGTAGTTTCCTTTCTTATTCTTTTTAATTGGGTCTATTTTTTGCTTTTACTTTCAGATCAGGATTGCTACCCCTGTTTTTTTTTTCTTACTTCAACTGAAGCATATTAGATTCTGATCTAGCCTCTTACCTTTACTCTGTGTCTCTCTGCTTCAAGTGTGTTTCTTCTAAACTTAATATTGTAAGATTTTGGTTCTTGGTCTATTCTGCTATCTGTTTCTCTTTTATGGGAGAGGCCATCCCATTCATATTCACATTTATGATTACTACCTGTATATTTCCCTCCTTCCTATTCTTCCTCCAATTTGTCTTCTCCCTCCTCAACAGTGTTTTGCTTCTGTCTACTACCTCCCCTGATCTGCCTTCTCTTCTGTCAGCCCCCCCAACTTTAGTTGATTTTCTGCCTCCTACTTTTCTGTCAGGTAAGATAGATTTCTATGTTCAACTAATTGTGTATATGATTCCCTCTTTGAACCAATTCTGATGAGGATAAGGTTCAAGCAATGCTCATCCATCCTCCCATCTTCCCCTCCACTGTAATAAGCCTTTGGCATCTCTTCATGTGAAATGATAAACCCCATTCTACCTCTCCCTTCCTTCTGTACCCAGTGTACTCCTCTTTCTCATCTCTTATTTTTATGTCATTTCCTCAAATTCACCTTATACCCATACACTCTATGTGTGTTCCTTCTAGCTGTAGTATTAGTGATATATATTTTTTTAAGAATTACAAGTATAATTTTCCCATGTAGGGATGTAAATAGTTTAGCTCCATTGAATCCCTTCAGTTTTCCCTTTTTACCTGTTTGTGCTTTTCTTTGGTCTTGATATTGGAGGTCAAATTTTTGAATTAGTTCTGGTCTTCTCCTTATGAAAGCTTTAAACCCTCCTATTTCATTGAATGACCATTTTTTCCTTGATATATTATGCTTAATTTTTCCAGGTAAGTTATTCTTGGTTGTAGTCCTAGCTCCTTTGCCCTCTGGAATATTATGTTCTCTGGAATATTATGACCTTTGATCCTTTAATGTTGCAGCTGTGTAATTCTGATTGTGACTCCCCAATATTTGAATTGTTTCTTTTTGGCCACTTGTAGCATTTTTTTCCTTGATCTGATAGTTCTGAAATTTGGTTATAATGTTTCTTAGAGTTTTTATTTGTGATCTCCTTTCTGAGGTAATCAATGGATTCTTTCAATGCCTATTTTGCCTTCTGATTCCAGGACATCAGGACAGTTTTTCTTGATAATTTCCTGAAAGATGCTGTCCAGGTATTCCTTTTGATTATGGTTTTCAGGTGCTCGAATGATTCTGATATTATGTCTCAGGATCAATGTTCAGGTCAGGTGTTTTTCCCATGAGGTATTTTACATTTTCTTCCATTTTTTCATTATTTTGAATTTGTTTGATTTATTCTTGATATTTCATAGAGACTAGCTTCCATTTGCCCAATTCTCATTTTTAAGGTGTTGTTTTCCTTAATTAGCTTTTTTGTATTTTCATTTCTGTTTGACCAATCATGATATTTAAGGAGTTGTTTACTTCAGCATATTTTTAACTCATTTTTCATTTGACCAATTCTACTTTTTAAACAATTTTCTAAGCTGTTGACTCTTTTTTTTCAAAATTCTCTTGCATCACTCTAATTTCTCCCCCCATTTCTTCTTCTACCTCTCATATGATTTTTAAGCTCCTTTTTGAGCTCTCCCTTGAGTTCTTTCTGGGCTTAAGACCAGTCTCTGTTTTATTTTGGAAATTTTCCCATAGGCATTTTGACATTGTTGTCTTCTTCTGAGTTTGTGTCCTGTTCTTCCTTATCACCATAATAACTTTCTGTGGTCAGATTCTTTTTTTGTGTGTGTATTTTGCTCATTTGGGGTGGGGCTTTCTCCTTTCTTTTAAATTTTGAGCTCTGCACCTAGAGTGGAAGGGAATTGTTTCAGGTTTCTTATGCCAGGGACTCTAGGTCCTGGCCTTTTACCTGGTGCTGCACTGATGTTACCTTGAGGCCACCAGGCAAACATTGTGTCTGGTGTGGTACTTATTTTAGGGTGGGGGGGTTGGATGGTGTTACTGGAGGCTGTAGATGTCTGCCTGTTTACCTGGTGCTGAGCTGGGTTCCTAGTTATGGTGTCTGTCAAGGGCTAAGCCCTGGTGGGATGTTTTGGCATTTCTCCAGGGCTGCACTGGAGCATGTGCACGTCTGATCACTGGAGAATACATGATTGCCAAAGGCTCCACTGAAGCATGTCGTGGTTCTTGGGAGCTGGAATCTGCTCATTCCCCTGACTATACTAAGGCTTATGAGGGGTTCTGATGTTTGGTGTTTGCCTGCTCCACCACACTGGGTCTCAGGATCTCTGGCTGGTTTGCTAAAGTGGGGCTTGCCACAGGCTTGCTAGGACACTGCCTGGCCTGGAATGTGCTCCCTTTTCACCTGAGTGAGACAGACCTCTCTTGCCAGTCTTCCAAGTTTCTTGGGCTAAAAGATTGTTTCACCTCATCTTTTTGCTGGTTCTGCTGTTTCAGGATTTTTTTGACGGCACTATCGTATGGGCATTTGGAGGTGAACATTAAAGAGTTAGAGCAATTTACTGCTTACTCCACCATCTTGTCTCCTGGAAATCCCTAAAAATTGTTTTTAATCTCATCTTCAGTGGTGGCACATTCACTTTTTTTTTAAATAATTATAATTTGTGGCTTAACGTTCTTAAAATCTAGCCAGGAGCTCACTAACATTCAGACTCCTTAAGAGTCTGTCCAATATGATGGATGTTCTGATAAACCTTGCCTTTGGCTGAAAGAAGCTTGGGTCAAATTCTTTCAGGAAGGACCCACATGTTGTGAATTTGGGGTCCCAGCACCCCTAAGTCCCTAAACCTCATCATTTTGGTGTCCTTTATGAGGAAACTGCCTAAACCCAAGTTCTGCTCCAGTCAAGACTGGAAGATATATAAGCCTCCCCTCAACCCTTTCTTGCTGTACAGCTGAGGTTGCTCTCTAAGCACCAAGGCTTGGAAGTGCTTTTTGGGCAGCCAGTTACCAAGCTGTTTCACCCTTGGTCCAACATTCTCAGGCTCTTGGTCCACTGGTTCAGTTCGAGGCCATAGACCTGTGTATACCTTCCGTAGCATAGAAGACAAGAATGGGCTTCCTATCTGGAAGTGTATGCCCAATTTTGTCATTCTGTAGGTACTAGGGAATTTGGGAAAACTGTAGCTGCCTTTTGGTTCCCTGAGGCTTACTTACTCCCCTGTGCATTCCTGTATCCTCCTTCATGGAGGTTACAGAGAAAAATTAGAACCGTTAAAAAAATCTTAGCAGATACTGGAGATTTTGTGATCAATCATTAAGGACTTTTTAAACACCTCCTTACAACCCTGGTCACTCCCTTCCCTTGAATCAAGACAGTATCTATTACCCCCTCTCATGGGAGAAGAGAATTTCACACTTTACCCCTCACTTTTGATTTTGCCCTTTCCCACCTGGGGAAAGTAAGGAGGGGGATGGGGCAGCAGCTACAGCATGGGTCCCACTGGCAATGGCCTTGGGCCCTGGGGCAACCTTTGCCTGGAAACATCACCAAGGTTCAGCACATCCTACTCAAAGTAAAGAAGCTAGCCTCCAAACTTGGGTAAACATGCTCTTTTAAAGTTGTGGTTTTAACTGTTAATGAGATGTCAAACACCTTTTCATAATTTCGTTACCGCTAAAATAATTTGGCTATTGTTGGTTATTGTTTTAATGTGTAAACTTGCCAAAAAGCTCGTTTGGGTTTTGTTTTGCTAAGAATTTGCAGTTATATAACAATAATCTTTAACAAGTTTTTTTTTTACACCAGGATAATTTTAAATTTGATATGCAAATCCTGGAAAAGTTTTTTTTCCTAAACTGTGATTAGTGAAACTTGCTATTTGAGGCAAAAGCTCATAGGATTTTATTTTGAGTTGTCTGATGAGTCATAATCCTTGATAATCAATAATCTACCAACTCAGAGAAATGCCATAAGCTACTTAGAGAGAATGTGATACTGGTGGGAAGTCAACATCGGGAAAAGGTAAGAGGATAATTTTAGCCTCAGTCTAAGATGGGATCCTCCTGGCTCAGTTTCCCCATTATGTTCCTTTGAAAAGGAATGTTACCCACCTGGCTATTCCTGAGTCTGGCTATAAGGTAGATTTGATACTGCATAATTGGAAAACTGAATTATCTGAATCCAAATGGAGTTAATGATGTTTTATCCTGTCACATCTGGGCCCTGCAGTCTTTTCTGTCAGATTTGTGTCTTCCAGACTATAGGCCATTTGCCTACAGTTGGTAGCAAACAGCCAATGTCCTCCTATAATTCCCTGGATGCAGCCTGTGCTCTGCTCCAGTCAACGTTTTTGGGACCCCCTCAAGGCAGAGACAGCACTATACCTCTTGCCAGAAGGAAGCAAGAACTTCACCCCTTACCCCAAAATAATTTGGGTCCCATTTGTTTGAGGGGGGAATGATGGGGTTGGGATCTGGACCCCAGAAAGGAAAAACCCTGGACTTTCCCACATGGCCCAATCTCTGGCTTTAGCCTGATGCTATAATCCCATCAACTGGCCTTTCTTTATGGCTACACCCAATCTCCCAATTCCCTATTACCCTTAACCTAGCCTAGCCCTCCATTGTCTTACCTCTGTCTGGCCCCTGACCATTTCCCATCCTTAATCCTAGCTAGGCTCCATTATCCCTTGACCATGTGGTCCAGGTCCCAGGAGTTCTGTTCACCCCAGGTCACTGTCCACTTTCATCCACATCCTCCTTAGACTCCTCCTCCAGTCACTCCAAACTACTTAGCCACTTCTAGATCCCTTCCACAGTCTTTTTGTATATAAGGTCCACCTTGTCTCCATTAAGGTGCTTAGACTCTTAAAATCTAGCCACTGCTTAGATTCTCACAATTTAGCCAATAGCTTACTAACATTCAGACTCCTTAAGAGTCTGCCATATATGATGAATGTTCTAATAAACCTTGTCTTTGGCTGAAAAAAAAAATTGTAATTTGCTTTCCTTCTTTTTTTAAATCAAAATTATCAAAGGTTTATTCACTGTGTTGTTGTTGTTGTTGTTGTTGTTTTCCCATAAGACCAGCTCTTACTTTTATTTATTAATCAAATGCTTATTTTTAAATTTTTTATTTTATTAATTTCTCCTTTGATTTTTATGATTTTTATTTTGATGTTTAAATGCAGGGTTTTTTTTCTATTTTTAGTTGCATGTCCAATTCATTAATCTGTTTTTTTTCTTTGATTTGTGTAAGATTTTAGAGATACAAATTCTACTGCATCCCACAAAATTTTTTATGAAGTCTTATTGTTCTGATTATTTTTAATGAATTTATTGTTTCTATTATTTGTCCTTCGAGCCACTTATTCTTTAGGATTACACTATTTAGTTTCCAATTAATTTCTAATCAATGTTTTGAAGGCCTTTTATTGGATGTAATTTCTATTGCATTACTGTTCAAAAAGAGTGACTTAATATTTCTGCTTTTCTTCATTTTGAGGTTTTTAATGTGATCAATTTTTGTGAAAGTGCTATGTACATAAGAAAAGGGCATACTGCTTTCTATTCTTATTCACTTTTCTCCAGAGGTTCATCATATTTAACTTTTCTAAAATTCTACTTTTTTCCTTATTTATTTTATGGCTGATTTATCTAGTTCTGAGAGGGATGAATTGTGGTCTCCCACTAGTACAATTTTACTGTTTTATTTTTTGTTATGTAGTTCATTCAACTTTTCCTTTAAGAACTTGGATAATGTATTATTTTGGTGCATATATTTTAGAATTTTTAGGACTAAAATGTCTTCATTGTCTATGGTACAATCAAAGAATATTAAATGCTGTAGTTTGGCAGTCATATAAAGCTGACAAGTTGGGTTGGAAGTAAATTAAAAAGTCTTAAATGCTAGTTTTTATTTGTTTTTTTTTTAATTCTATTTTGTAGGCCATGGGAATGTGCTGGTATGAATCCATCATCTTATTATGAGAATCAAATGAGATAAGTGGATAATGTGCTTTGAAAACCTCAAAGTGCCATGTAAATGTCAATTATTATTAGTCTAATCTCCATATTTTACAGATGAAGAAACTAAAGTCCAGAAAAGTGAAGGGATGTGCCTAAGGTTACAAAAGCAGTCATTCAACTAGTAAGCACTTATTAAGCCTTAACTCTATGCCAGATACTATACTAACCATTGGCAACAAAAGGAAGAAGCAAAAACAGTATTTACCCTCAGTTATTTACTAGTAAACTTGGAAAGAGACCATGTTCCTTAACTCCAAGTTTCTTTTTCTATACCACAGTAATACAAAGTATGAAACCTGAATCCTTCTAATAATCTTTGAGAAGAGCACCATTGCCCGTAAATTGGGGAATGAACAAATTGTGGCACATGTGTGTGATGGAATCCTTTTGTGCTGTAGGAAATGATAACGGGAATGATTTTAGAAAAACTCAGAAGTGATGCAAAGTGAAATAAGCAGAACTAGGAAAGCAATTTATGCAATACTCTGTTGTATAGGTTATATAGATTATTATACAATACTCTATAACAATATTCTAAAAACAAACAATTTTCAAAGACTTAGGAACTGTGATCAATGCAATGGAACCAACCACAATTCTAGAGGATTCGTGATGATCATGCTGCCCATCTACATATGGAGAGCTGATGTACTCAGCATAGATAGATAGATAGATAGATAGATAGATAGATAGATAGATAGATAGATAGACTAAATGTATATGTACTGAATATGGTTAATGTGAGAAATTTGTTTTGCTTGACTTTGCATATTTGTTATGGCTTTTGTTTGTCTTGCTTTCTCAATGGGTGAGGAAGGGAGAAGTAGAAGGGATAAAATTCAAAACTTAAAATTTAATGAAGAAGAAAAAAGGAGCTTCATTAAATGCTCATCACATTTGAGTGGTTAACTTCCTTCTACATTATAAGTTAAATGCTATCCCCCCCAAAAAAAAATGCATAGAATTAAATTTACAGGCTGAAGGGACCTTAGAATTTATCTAAGGGAGTCCACCCTACCTCATCTTAAATAAGTAAGAAAGCTGAAACCCCAGAAAGGTGATTTGCCTGAGTTCACATAGGTTACAAACAGAAAAGCAAGGATTCAAATCCAAATCTGGCTCCAAATTTAGCACTTTTCCCCCCTTTACCATACTAACTTCCATTATAATCACAGTTTCCCAGTGTAATCATAATCTCTACCCCAGAAAGACTTGAAAGCCCTGGACAATGCCATGACTTACTTCATGTGATTTTAATACAATGAATTTTATGCATCACACACAAACTTGGGATATTTCTGAGTTTGAAGTAACATAATTTGGAGTAACATAATTTGACCAGAGTCTCACTACTTTTGTATGCATAATTTATATCCTGTAACTCAAGCAGCTTTTTTTCCTTATTTTTCCAAAGCACACATGAGCCATGTCAGAATATAATTATTTGCTGTAGGAAGTTGTCCATGTACACAGCCCTGACAGCCTTTAAAGTATGAATGTATTCAGATTTAAATGGATTTTATTGAATAAAAAAGAGAAAATTCCCTTAGCAGTTTTCAAGATGCAGATAAAAATGTAGATTTCCTGCCTGTACTGCTAGCTTGTGTGGGTCAGAATATTTCAGTGCCAGAAAACAGCAAGATCAGTAAGGAATGAATATTAGCCTTGTGTTAGAGATGAATTCCCTGGATCATTTTTTTAAAAATTTTAATTTATGTATTTATTTTCAGTTTTCAATATTCATTTCCATAAGCTTTTGAGTTTTTAATTTTCTCCCCTTCTCCCCTCCCCCTTCTCCAAAATGGCATGCTATCTGATATAGGCTCTTCATATACATTCATATTAAACATATTTTTATATTAGCCATGTTGTAAAGAAGTATTAGAACCAATGGGGAGGAACCATGAGAAAGAAGAAACAAAACAACAAAAGAAAAAGGAGATCAAATAGTATGCTTTGGTCTGCATTCAAACTCCATATTCTTTCTCTGGATGTGGTTAGCATTTTCTGTTGTGAGTCTTTTGGAGTTATCTTAGATCCTCACATTACTTAGAAGAGGCAAGTCTATGAAATTAGTCATCATTTAATGTAGCTGTAACTGTGTACAATGTTTTTCCTAGTTCTGCTTGCTTCACTTAGCATCAGTTCATGCAAGTCTTTCCAAGTTTTTCTGAAGTCTGCCTACTCATCATTTCTTATAGCACAATAGTATTCCATTATATTCATACACCACAACTTGTTCAGCCATTCCCCAGTTGACAGGCATCCTGTCAATTTCCAATTCTTGGCCACCACAAAAAGAGCTGCTGTAAATATTTTTATACATGTAGGCTCTGAATTCACTCTTGAAGACAACTTCTTCACTTTTTTAGGGGAAAACTAATCTAGTCTTTGTATCAAGAACCATAATAGAAACTGTTTTTACCACACCTAAAAAGAAAATACTCTCCGAAAATAAGAGGGAGGTGGGTATATAAGGTTGCTGGTAGACAATTTGGGCAAAATGGATTAAGTGATGCATGTATTGTGAATATGATATATGAAAAAGAAGCTCTGATGTAGTGGGAAGAAGGCTAGCTTTGAGGTCAGAAGGGCTACAGTGACTCTTCTGTCCTCAAAGAGAGTGAGAACAACTTCTTATATGATATAGAACCACAATCATACAACTTACATTATTCAACTGGAGCTGCCCTGCTCTAACCACACTGGGATCCTAGTTCCCTTTTCTCTAAAATGTCCTAATGACCCGTATGTCCAGATTCTCCACTCTGAAAATCACTTTGAAGGGTGGAATGCTCTGATATCCTAAAGGCATCTTTTTCTAAATTCTCAAATTTGCCACTCAAATTGAAGGGTTAGGGCCCTAGGAATACTTCCTAAAAATACTGCCCATTAAAATTAGAAGTCCATCTATGGAATACTGAGTGAGTTGTCCACATGGCTGCCATAGGTTGCCATATGATGCCATAGGTTGCCAGAGGTTGCTCGCTGAAGAGGCTGAGTTTTGGACTCAGCCTGAATAGTAAAGTATTGATATGTCAATGCAGGCAAATATTGATGTTCATCTCTTACTGCAGTAACTACCAACAATTTACCTTACCTAGTTGAGGAAAATACCAGCCTGCCTCAGAACACAGGTAAGTATTTAATAAATATTCTGGAACTTGCTTCTGTATGTGTGTCTGGGTGATCTTCTAAAGTAATCTAAAGAAGAAATTGGTCTATTCAAGTGAATGGCCATACCAGTTACTTTAAATAGAAGACTTAAGCAAAGTCTCTCTCTTCACCTCCACCAGTCCTCAAAACTGAAGCTCAAACCTCAACTATACCATTTGCTGTGTGACAACGAGCAAGTCACTTAAACTTTCTGAAATTCACTTTCTTCAATCATAAAATAACAATAATTTTAGTGTCTATTTCACAGGGCATTAAGAGACTCAAATGAGATAATGTATATAGGGTGTTTTATAAACATAAAGGTTCTTATAATGTCTGCTAGGTATATTATTATCAGTTAATATGCTACTTATGGATAAGTTTCCTTATCCATAAAATGAGGAAGCTGACAAAAAAAAAAACCCTTAGAAATCCCTTCAAATTTTACATTCAATGAAACTGCCTGATGAAAAAGTCTCGCACTTCTTGCCTCTACTTAATTGTTCATGTCATTCTCCCTATCTGGAATGCCTTCTACTCTGTCTATCTCATTTCGGTCTCCTGAAATAGCCCAAAGTCTCACAGTCTCTAGGGTTCTCTCCACATTCACTCCATCCTGCAATGATCTCTCCTTCTATATCTAGTACCTTCATTTTCAATGGTGTTTGTGTATTGTTTTTTATTGTATTTAACAAGCTATCTCTTTTTGTATGTCTGATCTGTAACTATTTTCCCCAAAGACATTTAGTAACTCCAATTGCCTACAAGATAAAAGACAGATTTCTTTATTTTATTTTATTTTTTTCAAATTTCTTAACTTTGTAAACTCCCCCTTCCCAATCTCCAACACACACACACACACACACACACACACACACACACACAGAGAGAGAGAGAGAGAGAGAGAGAGAGAGAGAGAGAGAGAGAGAGAGAGAGAGAGAGAGAGAGAGAGAGAGAGAGAGAGAGAGAGAGGCTACAAACTACCTTTTCAGTCTCGCTGCCCAATTCTCCCTTTCATACAATTCTACCTTATCTATATTCCAGCTAAACTGATCTGTTCGTTGTTTTCTGATTTCAACCTGCCATCTCCCTCCGTTTATTTGTGAAGAACATCCTCCTTCCTCCTTTGGTTAAAAAATTGGAATAGTTGCCTTCCTTCAAGGCTGAGCTCTGGTGTTGCCTCCTCCTTAGCTGCTAGTGATGCCCCCAGCTAAAAATGATTCTTTTTACCCTCAAGCTCGAATTCTTACCTGTTTTATCAAAAGAGCTTGACATGCTAGAGCACTGGGCTCAATATAATAACTTTTAATGGGCTTAACCTTGAGTACAAAAATTAAGTCACAAATATAAAATGCATAGTTATGGAACAGTTCTGAAAAGGGAATAAAAGCTCAATGTAGGTAAGAAGTAGGATACAATGACCAAAAAATCTTACATGATCTTGAGATGTATCGAGGGGTATAATTTCCAGAAATAGTTGAGTCATCACCCTAATGTACTCTGCCATCGTCACACCTCATATGAAATATTGTGTCTAAATTTGTGTATCACATTTTTTAAAGGACATTGATAAACTGGAGAGCATCCAGAGTCCACTTTGTATAAGGATTGGCTGAAGCAACTGAGTGTGTTTAAACTGGAGAAGTAAAGATTCAAATGAGACAGGTTAGCTTTCTCAAGAATTTGAAGGGCTGTCATGTGAAGGAATGATTAGATTTATTTTGTTCTGTCTTAGAGGGCAGGGCCTGGAACAATAGATGAAAGTTTCAAAGACAGAATTTCATATTGGATGCCAATAAAAGCTTCCTAACTTTTAGAATTGTCCATAAGAGAGTTTGGGCTGCCTCTAGAAGTAGTAGGTTCCTCTTACTTGTAGGCATTAAACTACTTGTCTGTAATCTTGTGATACGCATGCATATACACAAAAACATATATGTACATATATATGCATATATGTATGTGTGCACATGTATATGTGTATATGTGTGTGTATGTATATTTTAATTTTCTACAGTCATTTGCATATATGACTTGTCCCCCATTAGATTACAAGGTCCTTGAAAATAAAGAATATGCCTTTTAAAAATATAATACAGACAAATTGCATTAAAAAAGTACTCAGTAAATAGTTACTGCATTGCGTTGAATCATTTCTCCAATCAGATTTTAAGTACCTTGAAAGCATGGACTATATCAGATATTTCTGTGAATCTCTAGAATTATATAGTTAGTACCTACTTAACATTTAA
This sequence comes from Phascolarctos cinereus, assembly GCF_003287225.1. Taxonomy (NCBI): domain Eukaryota; kingdom Metazoa; phylum Chordata; class Mammalia; order Diprotodontia; family Phascolarctidae; genus Phascolarctos; species Phascolarctos cinereus. The sequence continues at coordinate 133,755,115 of NW_027556098.1, forward strand.
GTTAAGGTTTTTCAAAAGGGGATTAAGGTCTGAGGATTGAGGAAAAATGGATCACATTTTCTTTCAGATGAAATATAAACATTTCTGGAATTTTTAGCAGAGTTATTTTGGATACCTTTCATTGAGAAATATTTTTTTCCCTAAGAAAAGAGCTTATTTGAAGAAGCACACAATAGACACTCAAAATATTTGTTGACTAATTGATGAAAGACATAGGAAGAAGAGCAGAGAGTCTAGCCTTTATGGAATATGTTTCCGGGGAGGGCAAAGGCAGATAAGAGTGGAGGGCCTTAGTACAAAAATCCAGAGGCCAGGTAGGGAATCTTTTGGGGCTGGGAATATGATACTGGGATTTTTATATTCTGTAGTTGAACATCTGTTCACCTTATGCTTATGTCAATGCAGATTACAGGGGGAAATAGATTTCAAAACAAAGTTTTAGATGTCTTTAGATATCTTAGAAGCATTTGGGTTGGTGTAAAATTAAATCTATAAAAACTTTAACATTTTCAAATTACCTTTTTATATTTATAGAAAAGCATTTATTAAATACTTTTAAAGTAGGTTAAAATGAAGTTTTATACTCTAGTCCTTTTATAAACCATTCTTTTTTCATCAAAAATAGAAAAAATTTCCAAATTTGCAAGAAATTTCCATGTCTGGCCTGAGAATTAACATTAGCTCTTTTGACTTGGACACTTTTTTTTCTTTTGTAGACTAAACTAAAATATCTAAAAATCTGGCTAGATCATTTCAATATGAATGTCAAAACCATGGGAAAATGTTTTTAAGTTTTCATTAACTTTTTAAGATAGGCAATGAAAATACTATTGTCCCCATTTTGCAGGTGTCATGCCTAGGCTAGTGATCATTACTTAGATCTGTTCATTAATAAGTACCAATGGCTTTTACCCAAGCACTCATTCTCAACTATTAGGATCACTCTCTGAAGTAGCATTCAAGCTCTCTCTAGCTCTCAGAGAACTGCCTTCCTCTTTTTGCCTCTCCACATGGAAGAGATCAGTCACATTATTAAGCTAGGCTTTATATGTGTTAATTACCCAAATAGGGCTTATGGCCCCAGAGTTCTTTGCATTACAAAAGCTCATCCCTTTCTTCCCATCCTCATGTTTTATCTTTACTCAGTCTCAATATATAGTTAGAATAAATGTTTAAATTAACCAAAGCATAGTAATAAACAAAATCAGCAAAGAGGGTCAATATTAACTTTCAATCACTTGTTTACCCAACCACAAGTTTTAACTCTCTGCATTCCAAGCCTTTCTGTTCCACTTCTCCAAATATAGACAGAAGTGGAGTAAGTAATGATACAGCTGAATTCGGGGGTAAGACGCATGCCCTCACTATGAAATTTTAATCTTGACCAAAAAGTTTGAAAATATCTTTTAAAGTGTGGATGCAAGAAGAAATCCCATAGCCCATAATGCCAAGTCTAGTGATGTCTTCTAGATCAAGGCTTCTTAAATTTTTTCCATTCATGCCCCTTTTTTGTCTGAGAAATTTTTACACAACCCCAGGTAGATAAGAACTAAAAAAGGTATACAAACCAAACATTTACTGATAATAAATCATGAAGAAATTTATTTTAAAACAGATCTGTGTACTAATGGGATGGATATGTCTATTTACCTTTACATAAAGAATTAGATCTTTGTGGAATATTTGATACTGCAGGATGCAAAGCATCTTCAAAGTTTTTCAGAATTGACCTATATTTTGATTTTATAATTATCAATTCTGAGAATTCTGCTTCACATAAATACATAGTACAAAATGGCAGAAGTGTGTTCAGGGCCATTTTAGAAGTTGTTGGAAATTCTGTCTTAATGCCAAGTCAAAATTCATTTAGCATTTTTTAGGAAATTGAAGTTTTAAATCTGTGTTACTTAATAATACAGCAAATTCTCCTTGAACTTTTAATGGCAGATGACTGACTTTTTTTAAATTTCAATTGAATATGATTTATGAATGCAACTTAGTTTTTAAGAATCAAAATTCGAAGGGAAGTATTTCTGAAACTGTGTTTCCAGGAACTTCAGATGACCCATTATAACTCTCACAATTAAATCTTTGGGTAGGTTATTTTCAATTATAAAATCATCTGTAGCTATAAACATTTCTAAAGATCCATTTTCTACCTTACTCTTCTATATGTTAACTTTTTTAGTAAAACTTTCAATTTATCTATTAACATAAAAATGTTACAATATCTTTCCTTGAAGTGGCATGTTTAAACCATTGAATTTTTTTGAAATCATCTAACAAATAACACAGTTTTGAAAGTCATGATTATGAAAAAACTTAACAAAATTGGATTTCTGCTCAGTCAAAACTGTAACAACTTCATCTCTCAATTTCAATAATCTGTTTAAATTTCTCCATCTTGAGAGCCATCTTACCTCCACATGTAGTAATAAACTTTTATAATTGGAGCCAAAGGTTTGAAAATAAACAAATGTTAAGAGCATGGCTTTTAATGAAGTTAATGATTTTGATACTGTCATGAAGCACATCAAACTCTGGTGATTTTTTTTTGGCTACAAGTGCCTCCTGATGGATCATAAAGTGAGTAGAAGTGATGTGTTCATTGCCATCAGCTTTAACTTCTGCTACAAATCCAACATTCTCACCCATCATTGCTCCAGAATTATCTAGAGATAGAGATAGAGATAGGTAGATATATCTATCTAGGGCACACAAAAAAGCAACAGATATAGATACAGATATAGATAGACAGATATCTTTTTTGTATGCCCTTCCAAAAGATAACAAATCAGTAATACTTCATGTATGTTTCCTTCATAAACATATCTTACATAAAATAACAACTGCGCCACATTAGAAAAATCTGTTGTTTCATCTAACTGAATTGCAAACTTTGGGCTGCTCTTAATCCTGGTAATAGGCTGCTGGAATTGGTCACTGTTAATTTCAGAAATTCTTTCGGAGAAATATTATTCAATAAAGGAATTTTCTGAATTTCATCCCCATACTTTTCCCCATGAACTATTTCTGAAATTTCCTATGAACTATTTTAATAGCAGCAGGTAACACAAGGTCTTCTCCTATCATATAGGGCTTTTTAGTTTTTGCAATTAAATGAGAATTTTATAAAATGCAAGTAAATACTTTTTATTGACTAAAAAATTTCTTAAACTTTTTTTCTTTATTTGAAGATTTTAAAAGCTGTTCAAAATATTCCTTTGGTTTATTGCTTAGTATTAAGATGTTGTTTCAGTTTGGCTGGTTTCATGCTCTCCACAGTCAAAACTTCATTACAAATTAAGTAAAGAGGTTTTTCAACATCATCATTATTATTAGAAGTAAATCCATATGATTTGACATATTTTTCCTTTCTTGTCAATTTAAGTGTACTACAACCTGATAGCAAAGACTCTGCCATATTGTCATCAGTATTTTTACCTCTTCTGGCTAAATTTAGCCACTTGTCTATAACCAAAAAAATTTTGTCCTAAAATATAAATAAATATTGCTAATAGTTTATCAAATAAATTCTAGCTTTAGTGTATGAAATTACATTTGTTTGTGCTTAATTTTTAAAATATGATGTTCACACTTATATATACACACAGTGGTGATTGTGGTGATGGTGGAGAAATATTATCAAAGGGTTTTTGTCTTTACTTTCTTCAATTAAACACTTATGTTTCTGTATAAAAAAAGGAGATAACAGTAATTGTTAAAATCAAACATTCTAACACAATACAATCCAAAGATATACTGATCTGATAATGACGTGCTGAGGAACAAAGGTAGGAAAATATTAGAAGTCTTTATTTTCTGTAATTAAGCTATTACGTTTCTGAAAGAGCAAAAAAATGTGTATAGTAAGAACACTGTAATTCATAACATACAATAGTGTCAAATATGAACTGAGGTGTTTCTGGAAGCATCTGTTGGCACTGTGTGGTGTGACGGCACCTGCAGTGCAAAGCGTGTATGTCCTGTGTTCAGAACCATGGCTGCAGTGAAGTTGTGTGATGCAACACAGGCAAGCATTGCCAGAAACATCTCGATTTCATTATGCATTTGATTTTGAATTAATTTTTGGTCATTGCTCCTTCAGAAATGTTTCCCTATTGCCAAATTTTTTCACAACCCCCCACATTCAGTTACACAACCCCATATGAGGTCGCGACCCACAGTTTAAGAAGAGCTGATTCCTAATATTAGGAAGATTACTTTTCTTATATGAATCGAAATCTCCTATTCTCATCCCCAGGATTAGATGATTTCCTTTAGCCTGAGATTCAAGGATCTACTTTTCAGCTAAAATTCACCCATCACACCAAACTACCCTTAACTATAACCTCTGGATTACTCTACCCTTCTACCTGCTTGAGAGATTCTGAGACTTGAATCATTGTGCTTGACTAGGAAATGTTAGTTTTGATTAGAGATCTCTCCTTTTACTTCTTTAATTATAAATTTCTTATAAAGACACACTACCTTCTCCTTGAAGAAAATTCATCTTCCCTGACTGAGAATCTTTTTGCCTTTTCTCAGGAACTCAGCTCATTGAAAATTTCTACTCCAATGCTCTGCTCTCAGTGAACTTTCCACTTTTCATTTGTCTTTTGTGTATTCACTACTTCTACCTAGATCTCAGTTATGTCCTAACAGGTTATTATTTTACTTTCAAAGCTTAACAAAGGTTATTGGCTAGAGGGTAAGACAGAGCTAGCTTTGTGGTAATAACCATTTTTGTTTCTCTTCTTATTCATCTTAAAATGTCTCCCACACAGTCCTCCCTCAATGTCAGCACCCTTCTGTTGACTGCCCTTTCAAACAAATGTACCTTGGAATATAAACCAGTCAGATTAAACATGGCTAAAATGTTCCTGTTTCACAGGCAATTAAACTCAGGGCCAGAAAAGTTAAGTGACTTACCCAAGGTCACACAGCTAATAGACATTAGAAATTATATTCGAACTTAGATCTCCTGACTTCAAGCCTTTTGGCTTTATTTTTGATGATCATGATATTCTGGATTGGGAGTCAGAGAACATGTGTTCAAATCCCAGCTCTCCAGTGCGAATTAGATCAATATAGTTTACTCACTTAGTTTCCTCATTTGTAAAGTGACAGTGTTTGATTGGATGAATAAAACCCTTTTTAGTTCAAAATCTATGTTCCTATAATATAATAATTATGCTGGTGTTTGGTATTTGGTATTTGAAAACCCTTAAATCCCTTTATTACTGCAATAAGTTTGTGTTATACAAAAAAGTTCTTATCAATCTCACAAAATGTGTCATTGGCCCTATAAAATGGAACTGACACTGATGTATTATGGACATGCAAACTTCTTGTGTTCATAAGATTTCAAAACAACTGGTTGTTGTTTTCTATACAGTACCTAACAGCTGTTTTTTCCAATAGTCTTTGTTTTGTTCTTCCAGAACTGATTGATTATTTTGGCATTATGTGGATGTAGCACATGGTGAAACAAATGGCAGTACTCTCATTGTGTGTTTTGTTTTGTTTTGCTTTGTTTTGTTTTTCCAGGCAAGCTTCTTTAACTATGTAGGAGACATGAGCTCTGCAAACAGAATGGGATCACAAGGTATGGCCACCGTTAATTCATTTCAAAAGACATTTATTATTCTCTCACTGTGTGCTAAGAATTCAGAGAGCAAGCATTAACATTAATTGTTACTTATTAAGGGTCCCAACTATTTGCTGAAATATGGAATCCAACTAATGCTAATAGAATTTATACAGCACTTGAAGGTTAGCAGTGCATTATCTCATTTGATCTTTACAACAATGCTGAAAGGTGAGTGCTATCATTATCTTCATTTTGAAAAGGAAGAAACTAAGACTGAGAGTTCAAATGATTTGACCAAGGTCCCACAGCTAGTAAGTATCTAACGTAGGATTTGAATGCAGATCATCCTCACTTTCAGTTTAATACTCTCTTCACTACACTACCTAGCTGCTTCTGTTTATCAGTCTTCTTGTCTATTAGTTTAGAAGGGAGCCCTCAGGAGCTAAGTATGAGCTTTAAAAAGAAAGGAAGATTCTTGTAAGGAAGAATTGTTGAAAAGTTGTCCATGAAAAGAGGCAGGGGTTGATAGAATTACAGAGTTAGAAGAGACTTAGGATATAGTCAAAACCTCCATTTTATAAATGAAGAAACTGAGGATCAGAGATCCTTTGATAAGATCTCAGTGGAAATTATCAATAGAACCATTATTTAAACCCAGGTCTCCTGACACCAAATCTAGTACTCCTTTTATTTCATCATGTGACGTTAGCCAACTAAGTTTCTTCCTAAGAAAGGTTCCGAGAAACAAGCCAGTCTGGGGAAGGAAGCTGAAGTCCTATTAGTGAACAAAGTTAATAGCATGAGTGACAAATAGATAGTCAAACAGAGGAAAGAGTTAGGAGAATCATACATACATATGCATAAGTGTATATGTGTATCTAAATATGTATATATAGATACAGATATTTGTTGTTCAGTCAATTTGCAGTCATGTCTGACTCTGTGACCCCATTTATGGTTTTCTTGGCAAAGATGCTGGAATAGCTTGCCATTTCCTTCTCCAGCTCATTTTACAGATGAAGAAACTGAGGCAAACAGGGTTAAGTGAGTTGCTTAGGGTCATACAGATCTGAGATCAGATTTGAACTTATGAAGATGAGTCTTCCAGGCTATCCATTCTGCCACCTTGCTGCCTAGATATAGATATAGATATATGAATATATATGTAGTAATAGGGAAGACATTGAGGAACTACAGTATGAAAAAAAAATAGAGCTGGAAGAAATCTCAAAGATCATATAGGTCAATTCATTTCATAGATGAGAAAACTGAGTCTTACAGGGAGAAATTGACTTTCCCAAGTTCATGTGAGTAGAAGATAAATTAGTAGAGTCAGGATTCAAAGAATCTGCTGATGGCAGTCTCAGAGGAAGGGAAAATATGATACAGTGAAAGAATATTGTTTATTAAGTCAGAGGACTTGGATTCAATTCCTATCCTTGACATTACCTGTGTGACTTTGAGGGAGTTATTTAGCTTCTCTGGGCCTCACATATAAAATGAAGGATTTAGATTGAACATACTCTTAGGTCTCTCCCCACTCTATATCTATAATCCAATCATATTTCTTTTGTCCAATGTAGCTTTGAATAGGTATGGCTTTTTATGTATTTATTACAGCCTTTACCTCCCCTAGTATAAGTATGGTGGACAAGTTGATGACATCCTTACTAAAGAGACCAGACTAGTCATGTACTTAAATTCATACCTAATGCTTGAATCTTCTATGTAACATTTATGAAGAGTGATTATGCTCCTCACACTAATCCACCACTTAAGTATGTCCTAAGCCTTTCTATACTAATGGGTTTTGCAACCCTAAACTCCTCCAAAGGAAAGACTCCTGCTTTGTGTTCTTGGTATCATGGATGCTAGACATCAAGGAGTATATTGGCCTTGGGATGTTCCACCTAACTCTGGCATAGCTTTAGAATCTGAAAATTATTTCCCTCCCTTCTCCTATTCCTTTTAAAATTTATTTCAACATCAGAATTTTAATTTTTATCCCTTACAGAATCAGAATCTCAGAATCCAAGTTATCTGTTTAAATGATATAGATAAGTGATCCAAAAGGGAATACAGTATTAGACATCTTGTTACCATATTCACAAATAATTTCAGAAAGAGAGACTCTTACCATGGCAGAACTTTTTCATCTTATAAAGTCAATTTAATCTCCTCCTATACTCCATAGGCCCAAATATGAAATAAAGTTATCAACTCCTTTGGTCAAGAAGTTCAGGGTCTAATTAAAGATGAAACTCTACCCTTAATGAAAGGATTTGTTGTGTGAACTTTGGATTCAGTCAAAGAGCCACACTTTAGAACCTAGAAGGCACATGTGGCCTCAAGGCCACAGGTTCTCCACCCCTGGCTTTAGCACCTACTTAATAAGAATCATTAGTTAAGATAGGGAGTTATTATGTGGAATACTTCTTACCCTACCCTGGCATCTATTTATCCTGAGTAAATTACTCTCTACCTTTATTACTCTCCTGATGGTGGTCTTCACAGTCATGAATTTATGGTGTCCCAATGGGTCACTTGCTTTCATTTTGAGATTCAAAGTCTCTTACAGAAGTCTCTTGACAATATCATTTCTCTTAAAACATTTATCTGGGGACACTTTTATGTTGCTTTTCTTTGGTCACCTTTTGCAGTGTTTGTACTATGTACCGGTACTAGTTATTCCTTGCTTCCATTTCCCCACCTGTTAGATGGGAGAGTTGGACTCAAGCTCTAATATTTTAAAATTCTATGTGAAAAGTAGAGCAATAATTAAAAAGATAAATAAATTAATACAACATGATAATTTCACAAGGCAGAGTATGATATTAAATGAATGCTATATACAGTAAGTACTTTAGGAGTTTAAAGAAGAAAGATTACTGAAGACTGGAATTGAAAGTGATGACAATGGAAGATAAAGGACTTCGGACATTGATATTAAAGGGTGTCAGATGTGAATAAAGAAAAGTGATGGGGGATATCAGGAAATATGAACAAAAACTAGGAAGTGAAAGTGTAAGAGCAATTTGAAAAGTGGAAAACTGTTCATCGTTAATGGAAATTTTGGTTTGGTCAGTAATAGGAGATAAATCCAGGAAAGCATAATGGGGCCAGCAGTTAGAAGATCTTGAATACCAAATCAAGGCATTTAGACTTTATTCTATAAGGAATGGGGTAACATCCATAGGTTCACAGAATGGGAAGGAATCACAGCATCAACAATTTAGGCCTAGAAGAGGCCATACGTCCCAACCTCTTCAGTTTAAATATAAGGAAACTGACAAGATTAAGGGATTTTAAAAGGACATAAAAGTGGTGAGTGATAGAGATAGGATTTGAACCAGGATCCTATGATTTAAATGCCCCCTACTGTGCTGTTGCTGAATTATTTTAGTAGAGTGTACATAAGTATAATATAGCAAGGACCATGTGTTGGGACTGCCATAATTTCAGCCACTCACTATCCCCTGCCACAAAACCTATAAGGGTGGGCGTGCCCATGAATATAAGAGACTGAAAAAAACCCCAGCATCTTGGAGTACTTATTATTATATGGCCACCTGGGTATAGGTGGAGGTGGAGAATAAAAGGTTGTCTTGGCATTCTCTCTCAGTGAAAGAGAACGCATAGTTGCCAGAGGGAAAATGGCACTTCCAATTATTTAAATTGGAAGTACTATTTTCAAATATGGAAAGACTTGCATGAAATAATGAAGAGAAAAATTAGAAGAATCAAGAAAACATTGTATTCAATAACAGCAATATTGTTTTTTAAAGTGACTGAGTGAATAAATCAGTCTTTTATAAATATGTATAATAAACTACAAATTAAAATATATTATGAATGTATGTGGGTGTATCTATCTATATAGATATCTATCTCTATCTCTGTCTCTATCTCTATATCTGCATTTATCCATATCTATCTATCTATCTATCTATCTATCTATCTATCTATCTATCCATATGTTTATATACCTATTTTTGTCTAATGATAGCCATCTCTATGATGGGAGAGAGAAGAAGAAAGGGAAAAAAGAAATTTTACAAATTAATTTTGTTATATATTTAAAAGGAATAGCAAGATGTACATAATAAAATTTGCAGTTGCATGTGCAATTATCTTTTTATTATGCTATGTTATAGGATTGCTTGTTTTACTCCATAAATTAAAAAAAAATTAATTTTAAAATAGAAAATGTTATTTCCTAGGATGAAGTCCTTTTAGAATGAATAGAATCAGATTAGCGTCTCAATAGCAACACCCTTTAATGATTTATAATATTGAAAGAAGCTTTAGAGATCATCTGGTTCATTGCCCTAATTTTTCAAGTGAGAAAACTAAGGCCCAGAGAGAAAAGTGACTTATCTAAGGTCACACAAGGAATGAAAGTAATGGAGCTCCTTTTTGACAGTGGTTAATGAAGAAGAATTTTCTTCTTTCTTCAGGTAACAATTTTCAGGTTCAGTTGGTGTAGAGCTGTTATTTTAAGGCAGGGGAAGGGGAAATAAGAATGGAGAATTAGAGATACTTGAAGCTATCAGGTATGTTCTGGAGATACTGATATAATGAGAACTCTCAGAGGTCAAGAAATTTGTAGAGTGGTAAGGAGCTTAGGACCCAAATTCAACTTCAGCAATTTCACAATTATTTTCAGACTCAGCCTGTGAATCATACTTCAAATGACCTCATAATTAACTAGGCTATTTAGAGAGAATTTACAACACTCTCTCTAATGTTTAGTGATACTATATCAGCTCTATAGCCAATATTCTATGAAAGTGTTAAATCCTTTCAATTTTGAATTCTAAATATTATCAAATGGCTAGGAACTATGGCTTTTGTTTTAGTCTTGATCTCAGGCCCAGGAAAACTGAACTACTGGGGCCTTTAACTTTTCCCAAAACCTTGGAGTATTGCCCAGAAAAGTAATAATTTGTAAAATAAATAAATAAATAAGCAAACAAACAAACAAATAAATAAAATTGCCCCATTGCTAAAGCAACGTAGCAACATGTTTTTTCTTTCAGGGCAAAACATCCAAGTCCCAAGCAGACGATGTCTGCCTTCTGTCTCAGTTCTGAAGCCCTTTGCTACTTTGGTCAGTGACCCCCTCTTCCTCCCTTCTAGAAGGTTGAACAGCTGATGTTTGAAGCTGGGGAAATATTGGGCTGAACTTGCATGGCCATAATTCAGCTGCTGATTTTTAATTTGGTGTAGGGACCTGGGAAGGAATGGGAATCAGGGCATGGCAGATATGGGATTTTGATGGATAGCCCTACACTGACCCTGGAGGCCTGGACAAGTGGCCAAGCCCTAGTGATGATCTTGCCCAGACTTTTCCAGTTTAAAGGATGACTGCCAGAATAGAGAGGCCAGAGGGAACATGGTGGAATGGACATTTGGCACTGAAGATACTTAAAGGAGCCAAGAATATGAGGTGAGGACAAATACTAACTAGGGTAGGAAGCAGCCAATGTATTGAGAACAAGCTTTGAATTTGGAGACAGAGGACTTGGGTTCAAATCCTAGCTCTGCTATTTACTATGTGATAATCATTTCTCTTCACTGGGTCTCAATTTCCTTATCTGTGAAAGAAAGATGATGACTCTACAATCTCTTTGGTCCCTTTGAGCTTAAAATACCGTGTGTGAAAGCAATTAATGTGAGGTCCAAAATGAGCATATTTCTAAGTGCCATATATCTTTCCTTCTAGCCATCACTAACCTTGGGGCGACACATGAGACAAGGGAAACATTAACATGCGACCAGAGTCTGGAATTTATGCTTTCACACTGCGTCTCAATTAATCAAAGATTTGCCATAAAACTCAACTGGCAGTGCTCAGTGCAGAGGCAAGTCATAAAGTATGAGCTGATTAATTTCCTCCTAATTTGTATGATAATTAAAATTCCAACTTTTAATTCTGTTAATTGTCCTCCCACAAGGAGGTTGATTGGTCTTCACTAATGCCTGCTGTGAAAGTACTCTTCCCACAGGTCCTGCATTGTTTCCTTTAAAATGAAGTGTGTTTAACATTATATCTTATACCCACAGAGAAATGGGTATAGATACCTTTCTCTCTGTCCATTTCTGGCATGAGCCTGCCAAAAGCTCAGATTTTATGTGGCAGTCAATGTCATAGACAGTCACACAACTTAACAGCCATTAGTTATTTGGGAAAGGCTGCCATGGTAGAATGGCTTTATCATGAGAAAACAGGCTAGAATCTTGCCTTGTAACTTACTACTTACATCTTGGGTAAGTAATTTACCTTCTTGGAGACCTTGTTTCCTCTGCTGTAAAATGTATCTCATCTATATAGATCTCCCTCACATGATCGTGTTCTTAGAGCTGGAAGAGTACTTAGAGGGCTTCTTGTACAACACCCTCATTTTACACATGAGGGAACTGAGGCACAGAGACATGAATTTTTCAATGTCACATAGGTTCTAAGTAGCAGAGCCAGTTTTAGATCCCAGGTAATCTAAGTCTATAGTCAGGGTTTATTCCACCTACTATACTGTCTCACAACATTAGTGTGAACAGGCTTTTGTAAACTTTTTTGAAAGCACTATATCTATATGGGTTATTACTATAATGAAATCAGGATGTCAGACCAGCCTTGTGAACTTCCATTTGTTCAAATGAACAAGTACACCTCTTTAAGATAAGAAGTTGCGAGGACATCAGACACAGATGGAAATTTGCTAAACCTGTCCAAGAAGAATCAGGCAATGGCTGAAAGAACAAAGTTTGCCTATGAATTTCCCATACTGTTTGCTGTATCCAAAGTGGACTTCCATAGGAAATAAAATATAAGCCTGGAAAATGTAGGTAGGAGGCCAAATGGAATTTGACTCATCCTAAAGGCCAAGATAACTATTGTGTCTATAGTGGTCCATAAGGAAAACTCATTCACATGCAGGCAAGTATACCTGGAATCATGGGATGGCACCTGCCCAGCACAGAGAACCATTTAGGTCACTCAAAGCTAACCAGAAATTAACTTTCATGATTTGAAAGAGGGTTATGATATCGATGCATTTTCTTTCAATCACTGACAGGCAGAAGGGGAGAAATATACCTAGTAGAAGACACTTCTAAGACATGTAGGCTTTAAGAACTTGGTTTTGTTGATTTTGCAAGGCAGTTAAACCAGCAGCTACTTTGTTCTATTGGTTTGCTCTGTTTGCTTCAAATCAGAGCTAATGGCTCTCTTGATTTCAAATGCCTCTAAATGCCTCTCTACCTTGACCCAATCTGGCCATTCTCTGACAAGCAAACTTGACTGAGAGTAGGAAAGTTTCTTCATCTGGACCATAATGTGCACTCTTCAGCTGAAATCACTTTTCCATTTTGCCTTCCTTGCAAAAACACTGTCTTAGGAGGGCTGCTGGCAGACATTCCAAAGTCAGGTATCAGAATGGTATAATTGACTGACCTGACACAAACAAGGGGGAGGAAAAAAAAGAGGTTTATGTAGCCTGTAAGGATCCACTCATCAAATATAGTATAAAGTTATATGTCATTATATATGTAATATTTCTTTTCCTTGTTCTAGGTCTGTTGAGCTCCAACTTCTCTCATCTCCATTCCTCCATAGAGACAGTCTTAAAATGTGGCTGATGTCGCATGCCCAACATAAGGTAAAGACCTCATAAAGTCTTAGAATAGTGGGGGTACAAGGTTTCTTGGTGCTTTTTATGTGTTCCTAGGTATGTCAAAGCCCATTTCACCTGTTCAAAGCTTTGCATTAACTATGAAACAAAGAAATCTTTATTCCAGGGGTCCTTATGGGACTCCGTGGGGTCCATGAATTTTTTTTTATATTTTTTAATATTTTTAATATTTTTAGTAACTATTTCTAATTTCATGTATTTTACACATTTAAAATATTTTTTAGGAAGTTTTCACATAAAGTAATAAAACTATCTGTAGGCATGTGAAAAAATGCTAGAAATCACTATTGATTAAGGAAATGTAAATTAAAACAACTCTGAACTACTACCACACACCTATCAAATTGGCTTAATATGACAGAACAGTAAAATGACAAATATTGGAGTAGATGTGGGAAAATTGAGACACTAATGCACTGTTGGCAAAGTTGTATACTGATTCAACCATTCTGTAAAGAAATTTGTAACTATGCCCAAAGGCCTATAAAACCATGCATACCCTCTGACCAAGTAATAGCACTACTAGGCACTAATCTCAAAGAGATTTAAAAAAGGAAAAGGACCTATGTATACAAAAATACTTACAGCAGCTCTTTAATTGTGGCAAGAAATTAGAAATTGAGGTGGTATCCATCAATTGGGTAATGGCTAAACAAGTTGTTATATATGATTGGGATGGAATACTATTTTGCTATAAGAAATAATGATCAGGATGCTCTCAGAAAAACCTGAACCTAGAAAGACTTACATGAACTGATATAAAGTGAAATGAGCAGAACCAGGAGAACATTGTACACAGTAATAGCAATATTATACAATGATCAACCATGAAGGAATTAATTGTTCTCAGCAATACAATGATCCAAGATAATTCCAAAGGACTTACAATGAAAGATGCTGTTCATCTCCAGAGGGAAAAAAAAATGATGGAGCCTGAATGCAAATCAAAACATATTTTCTTTGTGTTTTTTTTTATTTCCCTTGGGTTATTTTGTCTGTGTTTTCTTTCACAATGTGACAAAAGTGGAAATATGTTTTGCATGACTGCACATGTATAACCTATATCAAATGTCTTGCTTTCTCAATGAGGGGAAGGGGAAAGAAGAGGGAGGGAGTTTGGAACTCAATTTTTCAATGTATGTTAAAATTGTTTTTATATATAATTTGGGAAAATAAAGTATTAAAAAAGATAATTTTTACAAAATATCATCCTGAGAAGGGGTCCATAGTTTTCACCAGACTGCCAAAAGGGTCTATGACATAAAAATGGTTAAGAGTCCATGTTTTAAAACTCTTATTACCGACAGGGCAAGAGCTACTGGTAAGCAATATTTCCAAATTGAGATATGACTTGTTATCCCTTATACTCCACAGCCTTGGTACTCTTCCCCTTGAAATTGTGTCTACCTCATAGGGCTTGACCAAGTGCAATTGATAATATGCATGAGCCTAACTATGGCCAACTACACCATTGAAGTTCATGATGGACACCCAGCAATTAGAAGGTAGAAAGCATTAAGAAATAAAAAGAAGGGACTTTCCAAAGGGAACTTTGATGACTGCCACTTCTACCCACCAATTGAATAGCAAGCTAGAAAGCAAGAACAATCATGTGTAATTGAATAAAATTGTCATTTGTATTAATGATCTTTCCTAATAGAAGCAAAATTGGTCAGAAGGCTAGCTTTAGTGCCATGAGTCAGGATCTCAGGATTATACATTATATCTCAATGCCCTTAATCTGCCTTTTCATATTTGACACTTGACATGACCTTGTATTTCTTTGTCTCTGTCTCAGTCTCTCTTTGTCTCTGTCTCTCATATAGATTTAGATGTGTGTGTGTGTGTGTGTGTGTGTGTGTGTGTGTGTGAGTGTGTGTGTGTAGCCAGATGAAACATTGACTGGATGTTGTAATCAGAGTTTGTAGTTACTTGAAAAAAATGCACCAACCTCTATCTCTTATGAGCTTGTTTCTTTATTTTCTCTCTGTGGGTTACATTACATAATCATTACATTCAGTGTAATGATTATGGCTATCTCAGAGATTACTAACATTGTAGACATCTTCTTTCTCCTTAGCTTACCCCAATGTCAGCCTGAGGTAAGGACAAGTTCTCTCCCTTTTTCATTAATTTCCCTTTCATAACTCTAAACTTTACACACTTGGATTAAAATCATCAGAATTGGCCATTGACCTTAATAACAATTTTTAATGACATAGAAGTATAAGCATGCATTTAAATGAGAGGCTTCCATTTGCCAGCCACAATGGCTTTAGCCAATTATTGAACCTCTCTACTTGCCTTTGATCTTGACATCTCTTCCTACTAGTCAGAAAAGAAATGAGGAGTGAAAGTACTCAAAGATGTAAAGAATGAACTAGGATTCTTTTCCCAGGCAGAGCTGCCAGGGAGCATTAGGAATATATGTGCTATGAATTGTATTTTCATAGTTTCACTAATGCTGTTCTAGTCTGTCCAATCAAATCTCTTCCTGCCTTCCTGCATGTTCCACCATGCCACAGGTTCTCAGCTTCCCATTCTAGATCAACTTTCTCTTACAGAAGCAACATTCAGGCACCCCTGCGGTTACTCACCAGCTCAGGCAGGCAACAAGCATTAATTAAGCCTTTATCATTACCAAGTACTGTACAAAGTACTGAGAATATACATAAAAACAAAAACAAAAAGCAGCCCTTGTCCTCTAATGGAGGAAGATAACACATAAAAAGGAAATTAAGATATCTGTGGCAAAATCGAGAGAATCAGAAGCAAATCTGTCAAATACTTTGCTGAAATCTAGGTAAAATACATCTTCAACACTCCCCTGATTTGCTAACCCAGCAGCCTAGTCAAAAACAAACAATGGAAGAAATGAGGTTTGCCTGATGTGACCTATTCTCCCATTTTACAGGTAAAAAGAAAAAGTAACACCCAGAGTGTCTTTGTAAATGACCCAGCTAGGGCTTAAATCCAGGTCTCTTATTTCTGAGATCAGCACTCCTATAACTCTATATGTTGCCTGCTTCTCTATAAATACTCCTTCTATATGCATTTCAAGAAATAATCGAGTGAGTGATCAAGTCATTGTTCCAATTTCTGAACTACTGGAGAGATATCCCTGTGGCCTGCACAAGCCAGAGAAGGTTTTAGTTAACAAAGAGCTTGTCACAAAAGACTAGAGTTCTTTATCAATTTTGCTTCCATGTTTCTTCCTCTCTCTGAGCTTCACTTCCCTTCTATTGCTGTGCAGGATCATACAGCTAGAGGAGACTATATTTTACAGAAGAAGGGTTTTATAGATCAGAAAACTGAGGCATGGAAAATTATAATGATAATGATGATGAATGATAATGAATTGTAATAATAAAGATAGCTATCATTTCAATTACTCTTTAAGTTCTACAAAATGCTATCTCAGTTACTCTCACAGCAACCAT
Organism: Phascolarctos cinereus; assembly: GCF_003287225.1. Classification (NCBI taxonomy): domain Eukaryota; kingdom Metazoa; phylum Chordata; class Mammalia; order Diprotodontia; family Phascolarctidae; genus Phascolarctos; species Phascolarctos cinereus. The sequence continues at coordinate 133,771,839 of NW_027556098.1, forward strand.
GATTGTTGTTGTTGTTTCATCATTTCAGTTGTGGCCAATTCTTTGTGATCCCTTTAGGGATTTTCTTGGCAAAGATATTGGACTGGTTTGCCATTTCCTTCTCCACCTCATTTTACAGATGAAGAAACTGAGGCAAACAGGGTTAAGTGTCTTGCCCAAGGTCACATAGTTAGTAAGTATCTGAGGCTAGATTTGAATTCAGGTCTTCCTGACTCCAGGCCTGGCACTTTATCTACTACACCACCTAGCTGCCCATTTATACTCGAGACACAGGCAAAAACTACAAATTAAGGCTTGATTTGCTGTTTTGACAATGTCTAGACTTAAGTGGATAAGATGTTAATAATATACATTAAAATTAAAAATATGCCATGCATACATATTTATTTTCTGGAAAGAACCAATTGCTAAATACTTACCAGCATACCAATGGGTACAAGGGTGCATTAAAGAATATCTAGTCCACATCCAAGAAAGTCAGTGCTTAAATTTTCATTAACAGATTAAAAACTAGAGAAGAAAAAGTAGGCATTATTTTTTGTTTTCCAGGTAAAGTCAAGTAAAGAGTGAAAATGTAAAAAGAAAAGAAAAAGAGGCCTGAGGACAACCAGGCAGGGAGCCTAGGCAGAAATAGTTCTGCAGGAACTATTGGTGGGAAACACATGGCACAGCTTCATGGGGAGGATGAATCAGCTCTTTCCTCATTGATTTCCTTCCTGTGGAGTTGCCAGCAGGGGCTTAAAGAGACAGCACATCTCAGGTGATGAAGCACTAGACTTGAAGTCAGGAAGACCTAAGTTCAGTTTCAGCTTCTGGCATTCACTTGCTCTCTGACCTTTATTTTAGTGTCCTCATCTGTCAAATGAGGATAATAATACCATCTACCTCACAGAACCATTATAAGAATTAAGTGGCACAATGTACATATATGAGTATGTGTACATAAGGGCTTTGTAAACCTTCTGGATAAATATAACTTCTTTGTAACTTTACAGAGCTTTACACATGTAAGTCATTTTATCCCTATAGCCTAAAAACTATTGAGACTGAACTTGACTTCTGAGATGACTTCCATCATTCCCATTACAAAATAAATTGGTGTTTTATAAGTAGTACATCAGGGAAAACATTTATGAATCTAAGTCTAAAATATTATTATGTAATTTCTTCTAAAGAGTGCATAATGGTTAAAACAAATTTAAATGTCCACTATTTCTTATTTTTAAATGCAAAAGTGACCAAATGTTTCAACAATTTCAACAGGGTTCTTTGAAGTTGAAAAAAAATTGAATAAAATAATTTCAAAAAATTGTAATCATAGCAAGCCCAGAGAATTACAATGTGTGGAATAAATGTATCATATACTACAATAAACAGAACAGTGGCTTCAGTATCAGAGAACCCAAGTTCAGATCCTGTTTTGGGCACTTTGTGCCCATGTGACCTTGGGAAAGTAATTTAACTTCTCAGGACCTCAACATCCTCATCTCTAAAATGAAAGGAACCAAATGACTTTTAAGGTACCTTCCAACTTTAAATGTCTAAAGATCCTAAAGTGCAGTAATGATGATTGGTTAGGGTCCTTCTGAGGTCTCTCATAAGCTTCTAACATGGGATAGTGGGAAATAAACCTTTAATGCATTTGCACTTTATGTATTTATCCATAGCCAAAGCAAGACAATCTAGACGTTTGTTACAAGTGAACCACGCAACAATACAGAGAGTTTTCTTTGGAATAAAGAACACCTTCTTCACAAATTAATATCACTGCACCCATTGTTGCAGATGGCACCCACCCACACATTTTCACCTTGTGTGATTCTTGTCCCTGTTCTTCCCAAGATCCTAAAAAGATAATCTATAGGCTTAGATTCTTATAATCTAGCCACTGCTCAGATTCCTTAAGAGTCTGCCCAATATGATGAATGTTCTAATAAACCTTCTCTTTGGCTGAAAGAAGACTTGGGTTGAATTCTTTCAATAAGTATCTGCATATTGTGATGTTGATGTCCCAGCACCCCTAAACCTCTAGAACTCAACAGGATCACAAAGAGTCAAACATGACTGAAAAATGGCTGAACAGCAACAACTATGTGCCAGGCCTTGCACTAAGTCCTGGGGATACAAATGAGAAAAAGATAGAAAGTTCCTGAGCTAAGGAGTAACACCAAAAGGAAGCCCAAGGCAATCTGGATTGGGTGGCTTGCCCAGGGTCACACAGCTAGTAAGTGTCAAGTGTCTGGGGTTGGATTTTAACTCAGGTCCTCCTGACTCCAGAGCCAGAGCACTATCCACTGCAGCCCCCATCAATACAGCATTCAGTTACAAAGTGCTTCCAGCCTGGGAAGACTTGTATGAACTGGTTCAGAAGAAGGGAGCAGAATCAGAAGACAAATTTACACAATGACTATAATAATATAAAGGGAAAAGACTTTGCAAGACTTATGAACTCCAATCCAATGACCAAACATTGTTGATGAAATATGCTTCCCACATCTTGACAGAGAAGTTGTGGACCAGAGGGGTATGATGAAACATACTTTTGGGGGCATGACCCATATGTAGATTTGTTTGGCTTGACTATGCTCATTGATTACAAGGGAGGTTTCTACATTTTGAGGGGAGGTTGGGCAGGAAGAGAATTGGTGGAGAGAGGGAGGGTAATTATAGTGATTTTTTAAAAAAAAGAGTATTAATGAAACATTTATAAAAATGCACAGACTGGAACAGTAGAAGATTCAGCATGAGACACAGACAAGCTGGACAACTTTGGAACTAATGTACTGAATATATGGTATAGTTAAAACCCAAAATGTATGAAATGAATTCATAGTTTCATGTATAATACTACCTTTCTGTTCTTCTCTGTATATGGAAATGCTTATATTCACTGGTGATTGTTGAGATCAGAATAACAAAAAAATAACCACTTATTAAACTAAAAAAAACCCATCAATTTGCTTTCATATCTTTGGTCTGATCCTCTTAAGAGTCCAGTGAGAAAAGAAGAGCAGGGATTATTTCTTAACATTTTATAGACAAGGATATTGTTTTGGGAGGCAGAAGACAATGATTTAAATGGGAAGCTGGGGCATTAAGAAAGGGCAAGTGTCTCTGTTCTTAATTCCTGCTTCATGACAGGAGTTTGGCATATGTCTATTGTTCCAATTTCTAACTGGGGAAAAGCGCTGGACCAGGAATCAAGAGGAATCTGAGTTTGAATCCTGCCTCCAACAATTACGAGCTTCCTGACTATGGCCTGACTCTCAGTTTCAGCTTCCTTGTCTGTAAAATAATACTGGCAGACCCTTTACTGCAGGGCTCGTGTGAGGATGAAATGAGATAATATGTATAAAATGTTTTGACACTAATCTCCCCTCTCCTCCTCCATTTTATGAATGAGGAAATGGTGATTTTAAGGGATCTGTCTAGAGCAAGATTTCTTAACCCTTTTTGCATCTTGAGCCCCTTTGTCAATATGATATGGATGGAACCCTTCTTGGAATAATGTTAAGTGCATGAAATAAGATGCATAGGATTGCAAAGAAAATCAACTATATTGAAATTTAAAAAAAAGATAATCTATGGAGTATGCTAAATATCTTTATTTAGTTTTAAAAAATAAATTTTTTCACATCCAGAGAAAGAATTATGGAGTCCAAACGCAGATAGAAGCAAATTATTTGCTTTCCTTTTCCTTTGTTGTTTTGTTTTATTGCTTCATTCTCATGGTTCCTTCCATTTGTTCTCATTGTTCTTTATATGACTAAAAGGATAATATTCTTAACATGAATGTATAAGTAAAGCCTATATCAGATTGCATGCCATCTTGTGGAGAGGAGAGGGAAGAGGAGAAAATTTAAAACTCAATATCTTATGGAAGTGAATGTTGAAAACTAAAAATAAATTAATTAATTACTTTTTTTAAATAAGTATTTTGTGGGTATTGGTGAAACACATGGACAGCCTTTCTGTTATTCCTTGTTCTTGCTTTATTACTGGCCCACTCCAGTTCCAATTCTACATCCTTTATATCACTTTTTCTTTTTTTCCTCACATAGGGCACCTTTGGAAAATATAGCACAGTCTTTTTGTACTAACTCAAAAGACTAATTTTTCAACTGCATGCCATTGAAATCAAAAGCAATGTAACCAAGGTAATCAAAGGTGATATACAGCACTTCTTTATAATAAAATTTATTATTTGGGTTATTATAAATTAATGGGAAGTTGGAGATGATTAAGGGCTTTCATGTTTTTGCTAATAACATAGTCAAAAAAGGGTCCTCATGCCTTAGGCAGAGGTGGTCAACTCCCTCCCTCAATATTTGTAATGATTTAGTTAAGAGCATACAATAACAATTGGCAGAACAAAAATTCAAACCTAGTTCTATTAATTTGAAGTTTTTCTCTCATATCTCACTATTTGTAATGTAAAATGGAACAATGCTATAACAATAAATCTCCAATGTTGGAACACTAGGCAGTGGAGTAAATATTTTAAGGGGTCAGGCAGGATTTTTCAGTTCCCCTTCCAGTCTCATTATCTAGGTGGTAACCTAGTCTTGCCTACATATAAAACAAGCATTGTTACATGGCAGATAACAATTAAAATAGCCCCAAGAATCTGAAGTGTGGGGCATATGGTATGAAGTTATTGGGATCTGTTGCTGGATCTAAAAGGGTTTTTATTGAAAGGAATGAGACTTTTTGCTTGACATATTTGAGGACAGATAATTAGGCCTACTTGGAGACATATAATGAACCATGGGAAGGAAGACAAAGGCAACAAGGAAGGGCTCCTAGGGCAGCATATAACCATCAAACTGATATAGCAGCTGATACCTCTAAATTAGGACAGCCTGCCAACTCTCTCACCTGAGGCAGAGAATGACTCCCCCAAATTAGAGTATCATGTCCACCTTCCAACATAAGGTCCTAGATAGATAACTCACAAATGAGATTGAAAAGAACAGCAATGAGTTATCACCTGAGAGGTTATCAGGAAGTCATATATAGGATGGTCTTCGAGCCATAACTAGAGAAAGTTTTTGCAATATAACTTTCACAGGATTTGGTGAAAGTCATGCAAACTTTGGTTGGAACTCCTGGGTCTATGGCTCATGACATCTCTGAGATTAGGGACAGTTTAAATGTATAGTAGGAAGGGAAGGGATTCTGCACAAAGGCTTGATTAGTTTCCCCCTTCTGAGCTCACAGTCAAGAAGGTACCAAACAGCTTAAGTTCTAGAGAAGAGACAGGGTAAAAATATGCATTGGGCAACAGGCAGGAGAAGAAAACATGATTTGCTGGACTAAGAAAGAATAAGATTGACCATTCAAAGGTTTGTTTTTGTTTGTTTGTTTGCTTATTTTTTTCTGGATAACAACAGAAATAAAGTGAGTATAACTGTGGAGGAACAGGAATATGTCACCATCATCATCATCATTGTTGTTCATTCCTGTTCAACTCTTCATGACCCCCTGGACCATAGCACACCAGGACCTTCTCTCCTCCACTGTCTTTCAAATTCTTTCCAAGGCCACGTTCATTGCTTCTATGACACTATCTACCCAGCTCATTCTCTATAAACTATCTACCCAGCTCATTCTCTATAAACCCTTTCTCCTTTAGCCTTAGATCTTTCCCAGCATCAGAGTCTTTTCCAATGCTTCTTGTCTTCCTTTATGTGGCCAAAGTATTTAAGCTTCAGCTTCAGTATTTGTTCTTCCGATGAATAGAACAGTAAGTGCCTAGAAAGAGACAAGTATAGAAAAGAATTTGCAGGCAAGTTTAGTTTGTGGGGCAATGAAAATAAGTCAATTTTTTGTTTCATGCACAAGGAGGTAGGGTACCATGCAGAGGAAGCTTGAGTAGCAACAGGCTAAAACCCCAGAATCTATTATTAGCTTTTCTATCAACCTGAGAAACCACCCACTAGGAAAGCTGAATTGAAGAACAGCAAAAGAATTTGTCAAAAATAAACTCAAACTTGTGCCCTTATCACAGTGTTCCTGCTGGCTTGGTCAGATGTAAGCAGAAGCTATAAAATTATTCAATTACCTGTTCTATAAATGTCTATATGTAAGGGTAGAAATAAAGACTTGTAAGATGGCCTGAGAATTCAGGCACAGGTGCTAGCATGAAGCAATGGCTTTGAGAGAAGACTCTGACTGAACCACCGAAAACTATTTAAAATCAGGAAAATAGTGAGCCTCCCACAGAGAAGGCTGACTATGGATGGCAAACTGGATGTCTCACCCTTTGATTGAATGCTTTTTGATAGTTGAGATGAAGAACAGATGTTACCACTTTTTTTTTGGGGGGGGAAGGATATGGCCAATCACAGTTTTCACCCTTAAGCACCACTGCCTTGTCATTATAACTGATTGCCAATTCTCAATGTTTTTAAAAATCTGGATGACTAAAATGAAGTGATACCAAAGATAAGTGTGACAGATTGATTTTCTTTCTGAACTCTGTTTTTCCTCCAGATGTGATGATGTCATGGAAACATCATCTTTGGACAAAACAAGGGACTTATATGCAAGTAGTAGATCCCTTTTTGTCTACCAAGGGCTGTGGTGAAAGGGATTGTCTTTTGAGTTGCCCTCTCTCAAGAGCTCCAGGATGAATTAGCAACAGGTTCGGGTTTGCTGTATTATCTCTGCATTTTATTTGACCTATGCATTCTAATCAATCTTGGATGTTTCTGAAAACCCCGGGCACAATTTAGGAATTCATGAATGATGGCTCCAAAGTTCTGGCCTGAGAGATTTAAGAAGTATGTAAGTAACAGTAACAACCTATATTTGCATAGAGATTTAATATTAATGAAGAATTTATAACATAACAACTCTATGAGATGGGTATTGCAAGTATTATAATCTCCATTTTACAGACAGTAAAACAGAACCCTAGAGACTGTAAGGGGACTTCTTCAAGGGCATGCAATAATACGGAGACTAAGATAGGATTCAAACCCAGCTATCTTCTGTTCTCAGTCCTAATACTCTTTCTATCATACCACGTTACTCCTTTTATGTACTTGGGTATTTCAAAGATTCATGATTTAATCAGTGTTTATACTCTTTCCATTGACAGAGGTCACAACCCATTGATACCTTAGTAGACACTACTTTGTGAATTGCCATGGCCAAAATAATTGATCATATATGAGAAATAGTTAATAGCACTCCATATTTAATGAGGATGGTCCTCTGAAAACATTCACCCAGTTCATTTCTTAGACCCTTGACATGATGGGAGAGTAGTCTGGGTGAAAGGGAATTGATTCTGGTGCCAGAGGAGCCAGGTTCAAATTCTTTCTTTGATGCCTATGAATTGCATAACTTTAAGGGAAGTCATTCAACTTTCCTGGGCCTCAGTTTCCTCCTGGTTTATTATTCTACTTGAAGTCTTTCCAGCTTTATAGAACCTGTTCTCATGTTCTACTTCAAGATCTCAGAGAATCATCTATGCTACAATGAGACTTTGGAAAAAGGAATACAACAGAGAATTAACAAAATATTAATTATTAACATTATAACAATCCATATAGTGAATTGCAATTTTCAAAGTGCTAATGAAATGGGAAGGGTTACATTTTTTTTAATAAGGAGATGGGATGAAGAGGACCTTTATAAACATGTTATAGGTATATTAAAAAAAATCTCACACAGGCAAGAAGAGCACTTTCAAGACCCAAAGCACTTCCTCTACTGGTCTTTTTATACATTTTTTTTAAGGATTCTGTAACTAACTCCAGTGATTTGGGTTTTGTTAATTTAATTATAACACTTGACCTCATTGGAAGATCAAATCATCTCAATGCATTTTTTTTTCAGCTTCTCATATTCTGGGTCAACAGAATTGGGCAGTTTGGAGCAGAGTTGAAACTAGCTACAGACAAGAAAAGCCGCTGCCTAGAGCATGACATAGAGGGTACCCTTTTAACATCAAATTTTATAAACACACATTTTCATGCTAGCATATTCTGTTATTTGTAACAAGTACTAATTATTTTCTGATAAGTTGAAGTGATGCTACATGGTTTCAGTAATGGTTGAAAGACTTTTGTAACAAAACACACACACACACACACACACACACACACACACACACACATGCTTTTCAAACCCTGCTGGGAGCACACAAGAAGACACAAAGGCCTCACCCCAGCTCTGGCATGTAGGAATGAAAAGGGCATTTGAAAACCTTACCCTTCATTCAATATGACTGAGAGCTGTGCCTGGGTCAGTGTGTCAGGTATGTTGTACAAATAATAAAGCACTAGCCATAACAGATGAGACAAGGAAATCAATTGCAATCCCTTTGGCTGTTTTCTTACGTATGCTCCACCAGCTAAGTAGCCGTGACTTTATAGCAAATGCTCCATTAATATTTAAAGGTGGAGAAGGTTGCCAGTTTGGGCTGCTAGTTAATAAGAAGATGTTTTGTCTTGGAGAAGAGAGGAGTATTCTCTTTGAATCTGAGTGGTCAGCTAGCTGTAATGAAAAGAATGATGATTTTCAATTGGGAGATTAATGGATAATTTGGAATTGCTGTCATTCTGACACAGAGCATAACCTTTTCATTTTGACATATTACTCCATTTCACTCCAGCCAGCTGTTATAGACCACGCTTCCCAATGATAGGAATGTTGCTGGACCAATATGCCAGGCATATTGAAGAAAGAGCAGAGAGGTTAGGAAGAAATGGAAAGAATGAGAAGGAAAAGCTGATGGAAGTTACCTACCTGGTACTGTTTAGTTGAATTGAATTCATGGTAGCATAGACAACACAGTAAGACATAATAGTTGCTTTGCTTCCAGCTCAAAAAACTATAATGATGGCCATACAAATGTTAAAAAGACCATGCCACTAACTTGCTATGCAGCCTTGGACAAGTCATTTCTCTCTGAGTCTTAGTTTCTTCAACAGCAAAATAAGGGACATGGTTTAGATGATTACTAATGTCTATTCCATGGGTCTATGATTTATTATCTACCATTGTTTTCTGTAATACTATTGGCTATCTCTGGTTTATGGCACTGATCCTTTGGATCTCTATACTCATGTATATTTTTATTCCCTGGATTTTCTGTTGTTGCTGAAAATATTGTGACAGAAGAATTGAGTATAGAATGCATTTGTTGGTCAACAGAATTATGCTCCAGGATTCAAAGATATAAAAGACTTTTATCAGGATCTCATTTTGAAGCCTTCACTGCATTTCTATAGAACATATTTCTTGAAGCCTCAACCTCCTACATATTCATTAAGCTATTGTTAACCACAACATACTTAATTGATCTCTAACAGCACTAGCAGTCTCTACTACTCAAATGTAAACTTAATTACATTGTGTTTTGAGATATTCTCTTGTTTTTCTTTCAATTTATATAAGTTTTGCCCTTCAACTAGATAGGAAGGCAGAGAATATAGGTATATGTAGATATATCTATATCTATAGCTATGGTGATCTATAAATATCTATAAACATCTATAAATTTATATGTGTCTACTTATTGACCTTGTGACCCTGGGCAAATCACTTAACCTCTTAACCATAGACAGCTCTCTCAGGCCATGCAAACCATTGGGGGTCTGCACTAGGACAGGGACTTTCCTCATTGGAAGACCCACACATGTATGAAATCATAGGTCTGCTTCACTCCAAAAAAATGTGACCACTTTCCCAGAGGGCACATTGCCACAAATATGGTAGGTACTAACTAAATATTAGTTGCTTAGATTTAAAAATTCCTCTGGAAGACTTTAATGCATTTTCCCTCCTACTTTTATGCTAAAGTCAGGGAGATATTTAGTCTTTGCATTATAAGGCCACATGGGGTAAAAAATAGTAAAGTTGGGTTTTAGAAGTCTCTTCTCTCCAATCGATAAGCATTCAAAATAACAATGTAGCCCAAGTAATATACTTAAAAGACTATTCTTTTTTTTCTTTACTATATTGGACAGTAGTCCTCATTCTAATGTCAATTCCCCATATATGTTTAGCCCTATCTAGTTTTATCCTTTAATAAATGATAGCTTTAGAATCTGTATTTAAAACTGATGATTTGTCTATGGTTACAATGTGTCTGCTCTTCTTATCAGAGGCAGTATCTTTGAAAACACCCTAAAAGACTAAGATCTCATACCTAAAACATGGCAAATTGATGACCATAATACTCTTAAAGGAAATGTTTTCTAACCAATCACATCTCAATCAATTCAGTCAATAGACATTTTGAAGCTCCTGCTATGTGCCAGGTAATGTTAAGAACTGGGAATGCAAAGAAAGGCAAAAAACAGTTCCTGTAATCAATAAGCTTACAATATAATGGGGGGGGAGAGACAATGTGCAAACAATTATGTACAACCAAGCTACAGTATAGGATAAATTGGAAATAATCAACATTAGGGTGCACTAGAGAAATGGATATTTATAAAAGATTCCTATAGAATGTTGGATTTTAACTCTAATTTGAAGGAGCCTAGGAAAGATAGGAGGCATAGGTGAGGGGGAGGGGGGAGAGAGAGAGAAAGAGAGAGAGAGAGAGAGAGAGAGAGAGAGAGAGAGAGAGAGAGAGAGAGAGAGAGAGAGAGAGAGAGAGAGAGAAAGAGAGAGAGAGAACATTTCAGGCATGTGAGAAAGCCATTGAAAATTTCCAGAGTTAAGAGATGGATTGTCTTGTTCAAAGAACAGCAAAGAGTCCAGTGCCACTGAATTGAAGAATCTGTTGGTGGTAGAGGAGTAAGGTGTAAGAAAACTGAAAAGGTGGGGTGGGGATCGGCTTTGAATACCAAACAGAGGGTTTTAAAATATTATTCTAGAGGTCATAGAGAGTTATTGGAGTTTGTTGAATATGAGGATGACGGTCATACATGTATTTTAGGAAGATAATTTTGACAGCTGAGTGGAGGATGGACTAGAGTAGGTAGAGACTTGTGAAAGGTCAACCAAATAGCAGGTTATTCTACTAGTCCAGGAGTGAAGTGATAAGGGCCTGCATCAGGGTGGTAGCAGTGTCAGAGGGGAGGAATAGATATTTGTAAGAGATGTTCTGAGGGTAAAATTGACAGGCCTTGGTAACTGGTGGGATTTGGAGGGTATGAGAGTGAAGAGTCAATGGTAAACCTAGGCTTCAATCTTGGGTGACTGGATGGATAGTGTTGCTTTTACCAGTAATAGGGAAGTTAGAAAGAATAGACAGTTTCAGGGAAAAATAAGTTCAGTTTGTGACATGTTGATGTTAAGATACCTACAAGACATCAGTTCAAGGTGCCCAATAGGCAATTGGAGGTGAGAGTCTAGAGGACAGCAGAAAGGTGAGGGCTGGTGAAGTATATTTGAGAATCAGCAGCATAGAGAAAATGATTAAATCTATTAGAGTTCATGAAGTTAACAAATGAAATAGAATAGAAGGAAAAAACAAAAAGACCCAAGATTAAGCCCCTCCTTGGACGTAAAAATTAGTGGATGTGACCTCAATGAGATCTAGCAAAGAACACTTAGAAGAATTTCAGGGTTTTCCAACCATTTAGAACAAGTTGAGATTTGCAACATGGTCTTAACATGGTATATATTTGCTTCACTGAGCAGTTGACATTTAAGCTAGGGATTAAAAGATGTATAATATTTTGGTAATTAGAGACTGGAGGAAGTAAATTCAAGGCAGAAGGAATGTCATAAAAAGGTGCACAGAGAACAAAAAAATGAAGCATATTGGACTGAATATAGGTCACATATGGAAGAATAATGGGAGATAAAGCTGTGTTGGGGTCAGAATACCTACATATTTTCGGTGCATGTTTGGCTTAAGGCTAGGCTAAAGAATCCAGACAACTTGACAGACAATGAGATTTTTTGAAGGTATGTGAGCAGGGCAGTGACATGATCATATAGTTGGAAAATGTTATATTTGGAAAGAAACTTGATGATCATTTAGTTTCTCTCATTCTGTTGATGGATGATGTAACTGAGTCCCAGTAGGTTGAAGTAACTTGACCAAAGTCATGCAGCTAGATATGGAAACAGCCAGAACTAGTAAATATGTGTCCTAATTCTCAGTCCAATGCACCATTCACACAGCTGAACTTAGAAGAAAAAAAATGATCAGGAGTACGTAAAGCAAATTAGAAAGTAAAAAGAAAAGAAAAATTAGGATTCTGTTTCAATAGTCTAGGTTTCTAATTAGTATGTTATCTGTGACAGTGGAAATGAGTGAATGAATAGATGTGAGGGATATTGTAGAGGTAGCATCACCAGGAAACAGAAATTATTTGGAGCTAATGCTATAGAAGAGAGATCTTTTTTGTGTGTGTGAGGCAATTAGGGTTAAGTGACTTGCCCAGAGTCACACAGCTACTGAGTATTATGTGTCTGAGGCTAGTTTTGAATTTATGTCTTCCCAACTCCAGGGCTGGTGCTCTATCTACTGTGCCATCTAGCTGCCCTGAAGGGAGATTCTTCAAGAATTGCTGGAATGTTTCAAGACTGGTGGCTAGGGGAATAGTGGTGCCATTAAGAGAAATGGAGACAGCATATGGAAGAGGAGCAGGATTGCCATATAATATGACTTCATTTTTGAATATGTTGAGTTTCAAGGGATGGAAGAGTGGATTCCCATAGAGAGGTTTGGAATAGAAATATGCATTTAATAATTATTCATAAAGAGGAAATAATTGAAGCTGTGAAAGTGGGTGAAGACAAGGAGGAGAGGGTCAGTTAAAGAGAGAAAGGAGAGACAGAAATAGAGAACACAAAGACAAGAGGGCCAAAGACACAACCTTGCTAAACATATAACTTTAGAAAGGTGGAAAAGAACAAACAATCAGTTCAGGATATAGAGAAGATGAGTCAGGGAGGCAGGAAAATAATTTAGTGTCATAGTAGCCAAAGAAAGAGAATTTTAGAAAGGAAGAGCAACAAATTATGAAAGAGGTCAGGAAGGGTGAGGAGGGGAAAAAACGATACTGTATTATCTGCCAAGGCCCATGTAAAGTGCATGTATATTTTTGGGGGAAGTGGGAAAATATACTTGGACTTGAATCAGATCCAGGTTTAACAATAAGAAGAATAACAACAACAACAACAATTTAAAACAATTAAAAATTAAAACAATTAAAAACAACAAGGTTAAATTTTATTTAAACTTCTAAATTTGCAAAGTATTTTATCCACAAATATATATATATACATATATATATACATATATATGTATATATATATATATATATATATATATGTACACACATGCACATGCATATATAGGCTTAAAACTACACTAAGACTTTTAAGACTATGTTGTATACATACATACACATATATAGGTATACAAATGTATTAGATCTTCACAACAATCCTGTGTGTTAGATATTGCATGTATTAATATCTTCATTTTACAGATGATGAAATCAAGTAGTTAAATTAATTACTAGTGTAAATGTTAGATGTGATAAAAACCCAAGTCTTTGATGACTCTGAGTCTACAACTCTTTACACTATGCTATGCTTCCTTCTAACACCCAGATATTAAATGGATCTACTGACACATACACACACACACACACACACACACACACACACACACACACACACTGAGGGAGAGAGAGAGAGAGCACTTATTTTTACATGTTTATGTGTTCATCTTATTAATGTATTGTGAGCTCCTTGAGAGTAGGAGACTGTCTTTTACTGTTCCTTGTATACTCCTTATTTAGCATAGTGCCTGGCACAGTGTAGGCTCTAAACAAATGCTTATTTTATTGACTGACTGACAGAAGAACTGGCTCTTAATCCTTTTCTATTTGTTCTTCCTCTTTATAGATTCTTCAGGATGTTGGAGGAAGTCACACAGAAAGCATAGAGATTTGTACATAGAAGACACAATAAATGTTCATTGAATATTAAATGATGAATAAATACAAATGAATAGCTCTGAGATAAAAACAGTCTGGAAGAGACTTTAATTGCTCAGGATGAAAAAACCACAGTTGAAAACTCCTAGCAAGGATGGCTACATAGGAGCTATCCTTGGTACTGCCTCTCAGCCTTCCTTATCTGCTATAGAAGCCCAGATATTAGCTCCTCAAAGGATCTGCATCCCAACATACATATTAATCCTATCTCTGACCTGATTCATGACTATTGCTCATCATCTCTTAGCCTAGCAGCTGAAACCTTTAACTGTATTTGTAACAAAAACATGGTTTTGTTCAGAAGTCTTTATAGCATTTTTTATACCCTTACTGAAACACATCCGAATAGTCTCAGACCATTTGACATTTCTTTCCTTAGATGAGGTCCACTGCTACCTCACTTATGGCAAGATAGGAAACCAGTAAACTTGTTAGTATGCTATTGTGTTGAGCTTATTCTCTTCATGTGTCAATTTGTTAAAAAACAGTAGTCTATTGATTTATTAATATGGGTATGCTAAATGGGTTCTTTAGGAAAGGGACATAAATTGATGGCTTTTGTTAGAAAAAAATGACATATATATACACAAAAAACCCCATATATAAGTGGTGGTTTGTAGTTTAGGAGGCACTAGGAAAAGGTGATAAAGAGCACATCCACCACTTGGATTTTGATAATTTGTTTTTTTGATGAAGAGATCAACCAGGATTCCCACATGACTACCTAGAGTTTATCCACCTTCCAGGAAACCTTATGCTGCCTACTTTTAGACTACATAGATATCAACTACTATTTATGACTCATTATCTCCCAGACTTCATCCTGGAGTCTGGAACTTGGGCCCTCCTTTATCAACTGTTTTGTGTCAGTAGATCCTTTTAATATCTGGGTGTTAGAAGGAAGCATAGCATAGTGTAAAGAGTTGTGGACTCAGAGTCATCAAAGACTTTGGTTTTTATCACATCTAACATTTACACTAGTAATTAATTTAACTACTTGATTTCATCATCTGTAAAATGAAGATATTAATACATGAAATACCTAACACACAGGATTGTTATGAAGATCTAATACATTTGTATACCTATATACGTGTATGTATGTATACAACACAGTCTTAAAAGTCTTAGTATAGTTTTAAGCCTGTATATGCATGTGTGTACATACATATGTACATTTGTGGGTAAAATACTTTGTGTGTGTGTGTGTGTGCATGTGTGTGTGTATACACACATGCACACACACATATATGTATATGTGTATATACATACTTCTCAAATATATTATAAAAGATTACATATATTCAGAGAGATAAAAAGAAAATAGGGAAAAATTAATGAGAAAAGTAACTGGAAATAAGAGGGATTAGCAAAGGCTTCCTATAGAAGGTGGAGTTTTGGCTTGGGTTTAAAGGAAGCCATGGAATACAGGACTCAGAGATTAGGAGGGAGAACATTCCCGGTATGAGGAACAGGCTGTGAAAATACCCAGTCAGAAATGGAGTGTCTTGTTTGAGTAACAGAAGAGTTCAAGGTTCTGTATAAGTTGTAAAAGACTGAAAAAATAGGGCAGGAGCTAGATTTTGAAAGCTTTTAAACAGTAAATAGAGGATATTTTATTTAATCCTGGAATTGATAAAGAGCCAGTAGAGTTTATTGAATAGAGGGAATGATGTGGTTGGACCTGTACTTTAGGAAAAGCACTTTGGCAGCTGAATGGAGGATGGATCAGAATGGAGAGAGACTAGTGACAGGGAGACAAAGCAGAAGGTTATGACAATAGTTCAAATATGAAGGCCTATACCAGCATGGCAGCTGTATCATAGGAAAGAAGGACATACACATGAGAGATATCACAAAGGTTAAATTGGCAGGCCTTGGTTAAGATATAGGGGGTGAGAAATAGTGAAGAGTTGAGAACACCTAGATTATGAACCTAGGAAATTGGGGTGATGGTGGTGCCCTCAACAATAACAAAGAAGTTTGGGAGTGGGAATGGCTTGTGCAGAAAAATAATGAGTTCTTCTGCCCCAAATACAGTTCTCTTTCATTTCCAGAGGTGTCTAATCTGCCTCCTTTGGGAGATGTGGCATGGAAAACTCAGGAAGGCTACCACCAGATAAAAATGTAATTGGGAAATGTTTAACAAAATAAGTAAAAATGCAGTAGAACATAGAAAATGTTGACATTGTTTAACTATTCTGACGTGATATTTTAAAAGATTTCAAAAGATGAGAGAATTTCAATAGGTAGATTTGGGTGGAACTAAGATTTCAATCTTAAGTAATGGCCTTTGCAAAGCCCGGGGGGGGAATTTTTTTTATGAAATTACATAGTAAAGTAGTTCATATGTTGTGAAGTACTATAAAATAAATCTTCACTTAAAGGCTAGAGCTAGATTGTAGAGGGTTTCCAACACCTGGTCAAGGATTTTGGGCTTATATCCTATAATTGATAGGAAACTCTAAAAGTATTTTGTACAGAGAAGTGATATGATTAGATGAATGCATTAGAACTATTAATCTGTCAATGTTTAGAAGAATGAACTAAAGAGAGAAACACTGAAGATAAGTAAATTGATTGGAAGACAACTATAACAGTGCAGGTAATAAAGACTTGGACAAAAATGGGAACAGAAATTTGTGAATTGATGCTAGATATTACATGGAAATAAAATCCACAGACCTTGGGAATTTATTATACAGAGAGTATGGGATGAAAAAAGAAAGATTTTACTGATGATTTGAGACTGGACTGTTGGGAGAATGTTAATATCATTACTACAAATAGAGACATCAGAGAAGAAAGGAAAATAATGAGTTTGTGTTTGGTGCCAGCAGCAAATACAAAAGACATTCAGTTGTCCATTTAAAATTTGACAATCCAATTGAACACATATTTAATAAACATAGGGTCTGACTCTTAAGAAAGTAGCCAGGGCCATAGATATAAGTATGTAGGTCATCTTTACCATAGATACCTGATCCCCAATGAAAAAGCTTGTATCTTTATTTAGCCAAGTATCCTTGTTGTCCATGTCACATTATAGAGCTATATCCTTTGAGAACATATGGATCTTATCTAGAAGGTTTGGGTTTTCTATGAGTGGTATGCAGGCTACTTTTCCAAGGTCCTCAGGATCTTCTTCATGGAGATGTCTTTCTTGTGTAACCTAGTCTACATACTCCCTGGGGATAAACACTGACCTTGATGGATAAATATATAACAGTATTATGTTCCCTTTTATGAAATATATTTATCATGTCTGTATCCATCAATTGCAATGTAAGCTCCCTGAAATAGGGATTGTTCCATTTGTCGTGGTTGTATCCTCATTGTGGAACTCAGTGCCCAGACCTTCTCAGTATATTATAGGGGGAGAAATGTACCATGAAAACATATAAAAAAAATAAATTTACTGATATGATCTTTTTTTTTTGTATGTTGCCTATTATCCTAAGCATGGTACAAATAATGGGAGTAACTAAGTGCAGTGCATTTTCATTATTGGATATGGAATATAGCATTCAGATGAGATTGTGGATTTATTGCTTATTAATCTTGGACAAATCCAGGGGAAGAGGACGGCTACCCAAAGAGTAGAATTAATAAATGTGATCCCAATTTTTAAGAGGGAGAAAAACTGAATTTGGGGATCCTTGGCAAAAATCTTATGAATGATTTATTAAACAGATGGATTAATAAACAACTCGTTGGCAAATGATCAGATGAAGAAATTCTGGTTTGATGAAAGTAGAGTTAAGTACATTGGTAGCCAATTTAACAACTAAAACTAAAGAATGATTGGTCACTGAGGTTTACATCTTAGGAATCATAGGAGTTATCCCAGACTCTTGACTTTTCCATAACTCTAAATATCTTATCAGTTAGCAGATGTTGGGAATTCTAGTTCAACAACACCTCTTAAATTAATCCCATTTTCATTAATCATATTAAAATCATCTTGATCCAAGTATTTATCAGTTCTTGCCTGGATAATTACAAGAGCTTCCTAATTGATTTACCTGCACACAGTCTCTTCTCTTTCTAGTTCATCCACCCATATAATCACCAAATTGCTTAGGAACATGTTGCTTCCCTGTTTCAGTGGCTCCCTATTGCCTCTAAAATAAAGTATGATCTCTTTTGTCTGGCATTTGAAGCCCTCCACAATCTGGTTCCAGCCTATCTTTCCAGGTTGACTGTACTTTATTCTTCCACATGCAATCTATATTCTAGCCAATCTGACCTCCTATCTGTCCCCATGCTACAACTCCTCCACCACACCTTTGTGTAGGCTAGCCCTTATATTGGAATGGCTCTCCCTTCTCATTACTGTCTGTTGAAAGAAAACTTTAGCCTCCTTCAATACTCAGTTCACCTACAGCTCCTTCAAAATACTTTTTCCTTATTCTTCCCATTGCCCATGTCCCCATTGTCAATCACTTTTTATTTAATATGTTAATATTTTGGTTTTAGTTGTTTGCGTGTGCATTACATTCTCTCTATAGAATATAAGCTCCTTTAGAACACAAATTCATTGTTATATATGGGCCCACAGTATAGCATAGTGCCTGACATATAGGCACTTAATAAGTGCTTATGGAATTGAAAAAAAAAACTCTATGTACTGATGTCAACCTGGAGGTAGATGATCAGTGGTATGCTCTAAGGTTCTGACATCCCTGTTCTGTTTGATATTTGGATCAATGATTTATGAAGACATAAAGGGCATTTAAAAATGCAAATGATGCCAATCACAGAGGGATAACTAATATGCTGGAAAGCTAAATCAGGATTTGAAAGACTCCCAAAAGGCTGAAACAATGAGAGCAAATGAAGAAGAAGAAATTTTGAAGGGATAAATTCAAAGTCTTATACTTGGGTTAAAAACAAATCCATATATATATATGTGTGTGTGTGTGTGTGTGTGTGTGTGTGTGTGTGTATGTGTGTGTGTGTGTGTGTGTGTGTGTGTATGTGTGTGTGTGTGTGTGTGTGTGTGTGTGTGTGGTGTGTGTGTGAAGGAAAACTTATTTTGATAGAATTTCATATAAAAAGACTCTGGGAGATTAGTTGACCACAAACTCAATGACCACACAACTCAAGCAAATGGCATAATTATCTAACAAAATTTTTAGAGGGTCTTATATTTGCATTAATTGACTAGTCTCCAGATAAAGACAAGCAATAATCTCAGAATTCTGCAATTATAACACCAAACTTGAAGTCACATTCTCCATTCTCTGCACCATATTTTAAGAGAGTTATTAACTAACTGGTATGTGTTCACAAAAACATGACTAGGATGGTGAAGGAACTGGAAACCCTATTATGTAAGGAGAAATCAATGGGAAATGGAGATGTTTAGCCTGGAGCAGAGAACTTGGAGGAAAGGGGAAAGATATAGTAGTTTTATTCAAATATTTGCAGAGATGTAATCTGGAAGAAAGATTAGATTTCTTCGGTATCACTAGATCTAATGGATTATAGATATAAGACTGCTTAAATATAAGAAAAGACTTGCAAACAGTTGCTTCTCCCACCAATAAAAGTTTACCCATATAATTATGGGATTCTTCATACTGGATGTTTTAACAGTAAAATCTTATTTTACATTGTATTTTCTACATTGTTTTTATTATGACAAATGAAAAGGTAAAGTAATAACTTTCAGATTCTAACCAAGATCACTGCCTGAATGGAGACAGATGATCCATCTTTCCCAAATCTATTTTAGCAAAAAACCCTTAAACTTCTACCAAACCACTTACTGGTAAAAAAAAAAAATCAATAAAAACTGCAGTAACTGATTACTTCCAGCCTTAAACTGAACAAAAAGTGAACCAGAAGCCTATGGGAAATAAGCAGTCAGTCCACCAGTAGATCCAATATTAAGCCAACCAAATAAGACTCTCAGTAAGACTAGATAGGATGAGAGACACATTTAGCATGTAGGGTTTTGTGTCCAGAAGTAGCATAACTAGAGCGTTTCCTTCAAGAAACACCCAGGAGAATAAGAAAGCCTGGTGGTCTGAATCTCACAGGGCAAACCTCTTTATTCTCAGGGACTAGCAACACTGAGTATGGTACAGAAGCACTAAGACTTAGACACCGTAGGTGCTCTGGCATCTATAGCACTATGTCCTGAGATGAAAGGACCTTGAAGGTTTTGACCTCTAGGCTTCAAATATCCTGTGGGGACCTAACTCTGGGAGATACAGATCAGCACAGGAACCAAGGTGTTCCAGGTTGAATCCAAGTAAGACAAACTCACCACATGCACCCCAAAGTGCTGCATAAGGCCAAGTAAGGAAGCCCAATTCAGAAACTAAAGCTGGGAAGATGAGTAAACCAAAGGAGACATTAATCAGAAGAAAGAAAAAATATTGTATGTCTAAAGATACTCAAGGATTTCAAATAGAGTTTGAAAGAAATAAATAGATTTTCTACAAGGACTACAAAATGCCCAGAAGAAATAAAGAAAAGGGGTTAAAATTAATAAAGAAAGAAAAAAGAAAATTATTGGAAAAATAGCTTAGAAGAGAAAGTTGTAAGACTTATTCAAATAAGGGACACCACAAACACTAGAATATACCAATTAGAAAACAATTACTTTATTATGCATTAAGAAATTTTGATGATGGGGGATGGCCCTTCAGTGAAACAGAAAAGTTTGAAGTATCTAGTTGGGGTGGGGGAGGCGAGATCTTTGAAATATAAGCACAAGAGTCCAGGAAACAGAAAAGTAATTTATTTGAACAATTAAAAAGAGCTCTATGGTGACAGAAGTACCAATATTCTAATGAAAGAGAAGAAACAAGTATCCTTACAGAATCCTAATATCTTCAAAATGCACTGAGGTTATAAACAATAAATAGAAAAGTTCTGAATGTAGATTGCTTCTATTCTAAGGGTTATAAGGGTGGCCTAGGAGGAATAAAAGAGATAGGTTAAAGGAGAAATAATAGATTGGTGTTTACTATTTAACCTAATTAAAGTATGTAAATAGAATTCCTTCATAAAGTAATGGAATGAAGATGGTGGACTTATATAGGTTTTTTGCCAAACTCTCTCAACATGTGTTTCTAAAAATACATCAAACAAAATTCTGAGTGGAAAAGAAAAAAAAATGTAATTTTGAGTATTTTTTCCAGACCAGAGCAGTTTAAGACAAAGAAGTCTACTGACACTGGGGTGGGGACTAGCCAAGAATAGGGTGTGGCATACAGAAGCTATGATAGCCATAGGCTGTACAGTGATAGCAGCAGCAGCAATCAAGCACCTGGAGTTGGTAAGGGCATTGAATTCCTGCTCAGAAAGATATACCAAAGATGTTCATAGGATTGATTGCCATTTGGCATCTAGGTTGCCAATTATTGAGTTCTGGGCCAAAATTCTAGGGAGGAAAGAAGTAGTTGCAGTTAAAAGGGAGGAGGGACACTGTGAAAGGACAAAAAAGAACAGTGACCAGACCTCTCCCCACATCACATCTGAAAATGTATAGGCATCCAATGGGATGTAAAAGTTGTAGAAGCTCATAAAGGACAGAAGTTCATGTCAAATATCCTCCAAGCTCCAGAAATGAGCAGAGCCCAGTTGTCACATAAAATCCAAAGTCAAGAGATAGGTTGTAAAAAAATAAACAGGCAAAATAGAAATTCACCATAAAAATCTACTATGGGAAAAGACAAGATCGAGACACAAACTCAGAAGGAAACAATAATTTGAAAACATCTACAAGCAAATGCTCAAGGAAAATGCAGATTGGACATGAACCTAAAGAGAATTGCCAGAAGAGCTAAAGAAAGATTTTTTTAACAGCAAAAAAAAAAAAAACTCTTTTAAAATCAGAACAAAGAGGGGGAAATGGGAAAACAAATGTTTGATGCAAGAAAATATTGATAAAAGAATTAACAGTTTCATAAGAGAAGCATAAAAACATTGAAAAAATAACCTCTGAAAAAGTAGAATTGGCCAAATGGTAAAAGAGGTCCAAAATCTCAATAATTCCTAAAAATTAGAATTGGTCAGGTTAAAGCTAAGATGCTGTGAGATATCAGGAAATGATAAAACAAACATAGAAGAAAATGTGGAAATATCTCATAAAAAAGACAACTAAACTGAAAAATAGATTGAGGAGAGATAATTAAAAAAATTTTTTGAACAACCTGAAAGCCATGATAAAAAAGAAAGAGCCTATTCATCATATTTAAAGATATTATAAAGGAAAATTACCGAGATTTTTCAGAACCAGAGAGCAAAATAGAAATTGAAAAAATCAAGCAATCACTTCCTGATAGAGATCCCAAAATGAAAACTCCCAAGAATATTATAGGGAAATTCCAGAGCTCTCAGGTCAAGGAAAAATACTGCAAGCATCCACACAAAAGCAATTCAAATATTGTGGAACCACAGTCAGGATCACACAATATTTAGAAGTATAATTCTACAGAGGATAAAATAGACACTTAACAGAACAGTGGATTTTCAACTATTCATAATAAGAAGACCAGAGATGAATAAAAAATGACATTCAAACATGAGACTCAAGAGAATCATAAAAAGGCAAATGTGAATGAGAAATCATATGGGACTTAAGGTTATACTATTTACATTCCTATATGGGAAGATGATTTTTGTAATACCTTAGAACTTTATCATCATTAGTGTAGTTACAAGGAGCCTATTAGATATTTGGGTTTAGTGCGAATTTATTATCTTGAGATGGTCTTAAAATAAGAAAGGAAGGATGAGAAAGAGGAATGCATTTGGAGAAGAGGGAAGGAAGAAGAACAGCAGGGCGAATTTCCTTACATGAAAGAAGCATATAGGAAAGAGTTTATAAGATGGAGGGAAGAAATGGGTGAAGAAAATAGGCAATGCTTAAACACCATTCTTATAATAACTGGTTCGAGGAGGGAATACTTTTGAGAAGGCAGGAGAGAAAAAAAGAGAAGGATGAATAGAAAAGAATAGGGTAGTGGAGAATATACAATTAACATCAAAACTGTGAATGTAAATAAGATGAACTCACTCATACAATGGAAAAGGATAGCAGAACGTATTAAAACCACAATTTTACTATATATTGTTCAAAAGAGACTTGTTTACAACAAAGAGACACAGAGTTAAAATAAGGTCAAGGGCAAAATCTATTATGCTTCAGCTGATATAGAAAAAAAAAAGCAGGAGTAGAAAAACACAAAAACAATATAGCCCCAATTAAGATACAAGCATGGAAACCACATTTTACTAAAAAGATTCAATAGATAATAAAGTAATATACTATATATATATATATATATATATATATATATATATATATATATATATATATATTCATACATATATATACACACACATATAATATATATATACATATGTAATATACATACATACATACATTATATATATATATGTATATACACACACACATACATATACGTGTGTGTGTGTATGTGTGTGTGTGTATACCAAGTGGAATAGTATCCAAATTCATGAAGGAAAAGGAAAGGTTAAATGAATTGAAGGAAGCAAAATTCTACAAGTGAGGAATGTCAATTTCCTCCTCTCAGACCTATATACATATAACTAGAAAAGAAGCAGATGAAATTTAAGGATATACATAGAATTTCATGAAAGATGATAGACCGCTGGAGAATATTTAATGGAAGTAGACAAGAGTAGACATTTTTCTTAGTTCACAATTGACCATATGTTACAGAATAAAAACATCACAAACACAGAAAAGCAGAAATATTAAATGTACATTTCCATATCACAATGCAATAAAATTACATTAAAGTGCCTTTGAAACATAGATTAAAAATTAATTGGAAACTATATAATCTAATCCTAAAAGATAAGTGTGTTAAAGAACATATCATAGAACATATCATATCATTAAAGATAATGACAACAAGGATACAATATATTAAAATGTGGAGGATGCACATAAAACAGTACAGGGTCAACTAGGTGGCACAGTGGATAGAACACCAGCCCTGAAGTCAGGAGAACCTGAGTTCAAATCTGGTCTCAGACCAGACACTTGACATTTACTAGCTGTGTGACCCTGGGCAAATCACTTAACCCCAATTGCCTTTCAAAAAAATAAAGACAAAAAAGAGTATTTTTTTTAAATTGGGCTTACAACTAAAAAATACTTTAAAATTAAAAATAATTAAACAACAAAAAAACCCTCAAAATCAAAGGAGATATTTATAAAATTAAAATTTTAAAAATTGATTAACTAAAAATGGAGTCAATTTTATGAGAAAAAATAAAATAGATAAAATAAAGGTTAATTTTATTTACAAAAGAAAGAAGAAATTCAAATTGCCAGTATCAAAAATGAAACAAATGAAGCCATAACCAATGAAAATGAAATTAAAGGACTTATAAGGAGCTATTTTGCCAGATTATATGCCAATAAAACTGGCAATCTAAGTGAAAAGGAAGTATATTTCAAAAATACAAATTGCTCAGATTAACAAAAGATGAATTAGAATATTTTAATAACCCTATATTAGGGGAGGGTAGAGTTTAACAGGCCATAAATGAGCTCTCTAAGGGAAAAAGTAGAAACGGGACCATATGGACTTGTAAACAAATTCAACAAAACACTTGAAGAATTATTCATTTTAATACAATATAAATTATTTGAAAAAATAAAATCCTACCATACCTTCTATCACACACTTATTATTTCAATACCTAAATGAAGAGAGGAAAAAGTCCCAAGAAAGAAGTTTTGTTAATCAACATTGATGCAAAAATTTCAAATAAAATAATAGCAAAATGATTACAGTATATATCACAAACAGCATACAGTATGACCAGATGAGATTTGTATCAGCATTGTAGGGCTGGTTCAATATTAGGCAAATAAATTATGACTGACCATTTCAATAGCAAAAATGACAAAATTTATATGGTTATATCAGTAGATGCATAAAAAGCTTTAAACAAAAAACAACATCCATTCCTATTAAAAACACTAGAAAACTCAGAGATGGATGGAGCTTTTCTCAAAATGACAAGTAACATTTATCTAAAATGAAGAGTAAACATTATCTTTAATGGAGATAAACTAGATACCTTTCCAATAAAATGAGAGGTGAAGTAATGTCCATTATCATCATTATTTTTCAATACTGTACTTGAAATACTAGCTACAGCAATAAGGAAAGAAAACAAAAATGAAGGAATAAGCATAGGCAATGAGGAAACAAAACTATCAAGTTTTGCACATGGTGTGATAGTCTCCATAGAGAATCCTAGAGAATCAACTAAAAAGCTAGTCAAAACAATGAGCAGCTTTGGCAAAGTTGCAGGATGCAAAATAAACTAGCCCAAATTATCAGAATTGCTGTATATTAGAAACAAATCCCAGCAGGAAGAGATAGAAAAAGAAATTCCATTTAAAATAACTTCAGTCAGTAGAAAATATTTTTGAGCCAACTTGCCAACACATACATAGGTATTATATGAACACAAAATTATAAAATACTCTTCTCACAAATAGATATTTAAATAATTGCAGAAATACTATTTTTTCATGGGTAGGCAGAGTCAAATAATAAAAATAATATTACGTAAATGAATTCATTTATGTAATGCCATACCAATCAAAATATCAAAGAATTGCTTCATAAAGCTAGAAATTAACAATAACAAAATTCATCTGGAAGAAAAAAAATCAAGAAGATCAAGGGAATCAATGATAAGTAATGCGAAGGAATGTAGTCCACCATTATCAGATTTCAAACTATATTATAAAGTGGTAATCATGAATAAAATTGGGTACTTGTTATGAAATAAAATGGTGTATCAGTGGAATAGATTAAATACACAATATACAGCAGTAAAATAGCATAATAATCTAAAGTTTGGTAAACCCAAAGATTTAAGCTTTTGAGGCAAGAACTATCTGTTAAATATATATATATATATATATATATACACATATATATATATATATATATATATATGTGTGTGTGTGTGTGTGTACATATATATATATATATACTGCTAGGAAAATGAAAGTAGTCTGAAAGAAATTAGGCATAGAAGACTATCTCACACTATACACCAAGTTAAGTTCAAAATGGGTATGTGATTTAGACATAAGGGTGTATCTTAAGCAAATTAGGGGAGCATGGAAGAAATCACTTGTCAGATCCGTGGATAGTAGATGAGTTCATGATACAAACTGAAGGGAGCAGAACCAAAACAATCTACCTGGTAACAGCAATATTCTATAGATAATGAACAATAAGAGATGTTTATTCTCACAGTGATAACACTAAAAAGCACTAGTGTTATAATGTTATCCACCTCACGAGAGAGAACTGATGGGTTGAGAATAAAACTGAGGTAGGTTTTTTTCCTGTCTTAGTTTTTCTTGTCATTTTTTAACATGACTAATGTGGAAATGTGTTTTCTATGACTTCATATATATATATATATATATATATATATATATATATATATAAATGATTATAATATTTCTTTCTTTGACAATGAGTGGGGGAGGGGTGGAAGGAAAGAAACAATTTGGAACTAGAAGTAGAAATACATTTTTAAAAATAATTAGCTTAGATTCTTATAATCTAGCCACTGCTCAGATTCTTATAATCTAGCCATTGCTTACCCATGTTCAGACTACTTGAGAGTCTGCCCAATATGATGGATGTTCTAATATACCTTGTCTTTGGCTGAAAGAAGGTTTGGGTCAAATTCTTTCAGGCAGGACCTGTATGTTTTGATTTTGGGGTCCCAGGACCCCTGAACCCCTAAACCACATCATTTTAGTGGCCCATATGGGGAAACTGCCTAACCCCAAGTTCTTCTTCAGCCAATACTGGAAGGTACGTAAGCCTCCTCTTTCCCCTCCTTTCTTGCTCTGCAGTTGGGATCGCTCTCCAAGTGCCAAGGGTTGGAGGTGCTTTTTGGGCAGA
The DNA here is from genome assembly GCF_003287225.1 of Phascolarctos cinereus. NCBI lineage: Eukaryota > Metazoa > Chordata > Mammalia > Diprotodontia > Phascolarctidae > Phascolarctos > Phascolarctos cinereus. Next base: position 133,798,732 of record NW_027556098.1, read on the forward strand.
CAGTTACCAGGCTGTCTCACAGTCGGCCCAACATGCTCAGGCTCTTGGTCTACTGGTTCAGTTCAAGGCCATGGACCTGAGTATACCTTCTGTAGCATAGAGGACAAGGACAGACTTCCTATCTGGAAGTGTATGCCCAATTCTGTTCACTCCCTTGGTGCTAGGGAATTGGGGAAAACTGCAGTTGTTTTTTGGTTCCCTGAGGCTTATTTACTCCCTTCCCTCTGCACCTCTGAATCCTCTTCCAATGGAGGTTACAGGGAAAGTTAGAACAGCTAAAAAATATCTTGGCATATTCTGGAGGTTTTGTGATTGATCATTCAGGAGTTTTGAAACACCTGTACAACATGGTCACTCCCTTCCCTTGAGTCAAGAAGGTATCTGTTAACCCTTCTCATAGGAGAAAAGAGTTTCACCCTTCACCCCTCACTTTTGATTTCACCCTCTGCCACCTGGGAAAGGAAGGAGGAGGGAGGGGCAGCATCTATAGCATGGGGCCTCCCCCACCCCCGGCAAAACCTTGGGCTCTAAGGCAACCTTTTCCTGGAAGCATCACCCAGGTTCAGCACATCCTGCTGAAGGTAATGAAGCTAGCCTCCAAACTTGGGTAAGAATGCTTTTTTAAATTTGTAGTTTTAACTGTTAATAATGAGATGTTGATTCCGTGTCTTTGGCTGAAAAAAAAAATAATCACGCAATTCAGAAGCTCTTCTCTGTGGAGATTTTAACAAGCATTTTAAGTAAACTTTGGGGTACAAATAAAACTATTCAAGCAAAATTTAGATGTCCAACTATCAGAAATGCTGAATTGTGTGGTAGGTTAGGATGTTTGAGTTTTTTAGGCTCCTTACATGTATTTCTAGGTACTTTAGGCAAAACTGAAACTGCATTTCCAGTCATCTTTCCTGCACTTGCATTACCAATCCAGAATTGTGTATCCAGTGTCTTCATGCTACTTCACGTCCTTTGATTTAAAAAAAAAAAAAAAAAGAAATGGTATGAGAAACTCACTCACAGTAACTTGTTAGGGCCTTAATATATGACCTTTCTCAAAAATTTTCAGTGACCCTTATCTCTGAAGTTTGTGTAACAAGCTCTTCCTTCACAATCCATTTCAGGTTAACTGACACTGGCCAACATTTTTGAAAATTTGCAAGTTAGACCTAAAAGAAAATGCTAGTAGAGAGCAGTATTAAACCAAAAGCAGTGAGTTTCTAATGGATAAATGAAGGGGCAGTGTAAAGGTGGGGGAGAGGATCTTTTGAAAGAGGAAGTGGCTTATCAGCAGCCTTAAAAATCATCCATTGTATCTATATCAACAAAAATATGAAATGGGATGCATAGTGGGCTAGAGGAGGCTGGCCTTAGAGTTAAAAAGACTTTGACGTAAGTCCTGTCTCTGATACATACCAGCTGTGTGGGTATGGACTAGGTATTTAATTCCCCAGTGCCTTTGGCAATTCTCTAAGACTATAAGATGTGCATAATTTATGGGTCTTCATTAGTAGATGGTATTCACACATCAAGAGTTTTTCTACATAAAAGATATCACAGGTTAAGATGGAATAATAAAATTGTTCATGTCATTGTCATGTGACATCATTGATATAATAACTCTCTCCCATGGTGTCAATTATAACCCATCCATGTCTTTTCCTATTCCAGTGTAATTATTCTCCATAAACATCTTTAGGACATCTGCCCAATAGACTGAAAACCTTCCTCAGGCTGTTTTAATCACAACGTTATTTTCTCACCTCTTTTTTCAATCATATTTCACTTTAATGATGTCTTTCATTCCATTTCACAGATGGAAGTAACCTTCAGGGCATAACAGATAGAATGTTGGGCATGGAATCAACACCACAGACAGGAGCTGTGTGAGCCCAGGCAAGGTACTTAACATATATGTACCTCATCTGTAAAATTAAGCAATTATATTTTAAGACAGAAGTAGTGGTAGTAGTGATGGTAATAGTAGTCATCATCATCATTGTAGTACTACTAATTGTAGTTGTAGTAATAACTACATTTAACTACAAATAACTAACATTTACATAGGGTATCCCAAAAGGCTTAATACAGTTTTAAACTATTAAAACTTAAAGCTTAAAATTATATTAAGACTTTGAGACTTTTGGAAGAACAAGCTAAATAGGCTTTTCAAGGTTTTCAAAACACTTTATGTGTGTTAGCTCTCATTTAGTCCTCAAAACAGCCCTGTGAAGTAGGTGCTATTATAAATTATCTCAATTTTACAGAATGATCTCTTCTACCCCTAAATCTATGATTCTGTGATTATGTCATAGCCTACACTTAACTGCCATTCATCTTTCCATTGTCCTGTGAGGTACCTACAATATCCCTATTTTTATTGCTTTAAAGGACTCCTTCAGGAATGACCTTAGATATAACAGAAATCCACTTTAGCAAATTATTATTATTGTCATTTTTACTATTATGAGTAACAGTACTTCAAAACTTTATTAAATATTAAAGCACTGTAATTTATTAAAATAGTGATAATATGATCATATGATAGTAGATTTGGAGTGAAAGTATACTCTAGAAGTAATCTACTCAAATACTTTCATTTTACAAATAAGTAACTTGAGATTACATAAAAATTAAGCGAATTTCCCAAGGTCATAATTTTTAGCAAAACTGGGCCTGGAACCCAATTCCTTTGAACCCAAAACCGGTATTACTTCTGCTGAAATATACCTAGCATGAGCTTCTGGACTTGGCATTAAAAAAAAGTGGTTCATCTCCCAAAAGAGTTGCAGCATAAGCAGCCTCTGATGTGTGAATGAGACAGTTCCTTCAGTTTTGTTGCAACCTTACCGTTACTCAAAGGGAAATATCTTTATCCCTGGTCCCAAAGCATCCACCTTTCCTTTTTACAGAGTCTCTACTGGTGTTCATATGTTCATTAGCAAATAGTTGAATGATCTACATGAAAAATAAAACTCATTTCCATTTCTTATCTCAGGGAGATAACTTTGGGAATGTGACAGCTAAGATGATTTGTACCTTGTTTGAATCACAATCTACAAAGAGCAGTTTTGAGGCCACGGCTGCTTAGTGTATAGTGTTGATATCTGCTCGTCAACTCCAAGATAGGTCATTCCTTTAAATTAAAATGGATTTTTGAAAAAAAAAACTCACTGAATAACTCTCTAATTCTGTTCATACACTCATATCACCTGGACTCTGGACCATACCTTCTCTAACATTTGATAATGGTTTCTTTTCGTTGTTGATATATGTGTCTGATCTTTCCATTTTGACTACAGGCTCCCCAAGAATAGTGGCTATGTAGTCTTCTTGTGTGTCATTCACAGGGCTCAGTTTATTTTTGGCACCCAATAAATGTTTGTTGATTGATAATTTAAAGAGGGAAACAAAAGCTGGACCATCATTTCATTTCCCTCCCCCCTTCCCCAACTCCCACATAACACTAGGTATTCAAGGACCTAAATAAATAGAATTGGATATCATTAATAGAACAACACTTTAGGAGGGAATTTGTTTTTAATTTTTAGAGGCATGTTCTGTATGTATGTATGTCGGTGTCTGCATGGAAGATCTAACCTCTGTCATAACCAAACCTCATTGCTATTCAAATATGTAATCTCACTAGTTTTCTACACAAACTTTTATTTTTTACCATACCCTACCCAGGCCCCCCAGCTAGTGTCTCTTCTCTGATATACAATTTCACTTCTTCTTATCCCTAGATTCAAGATTTATTCATAGTCCGCATTTGAATTCTCCTTCATTGGGAATATAATCCCTACCCTACTTCCTCATTATTAATATAAATCTACTCCCATTTTAAGGTCCAAAATTCATCCCATATTTCCTCATGAGGCCTCCCTGGCCTTAATCCTGCAATGATCTTTCCCTTTCCTAAACTACTGTAGCATTATTTTTATGTACTATTCGCTCTAACACTTAAATATATAAAATCTGGAAGTATTACTTCACTGTTTCTGTATATTTGATTTGCCTTCTGTCTGACTAGACAGTAGCTGCTTGATTAAAGCTGTCATGTTATTATCAATTAATAAACCAGTAAGCCTGTATTTAGAACTTTCTCTTTTTCTGGACTGTGGTAGGCACTGAGGTGCAATACCTGAAATAGTCTTTGCCCTCAAGGAGCTTACATTCTACCAGGAAGCATAGCATATACAGGTATGAGCAGATACAGAATATATCTAAAGTAAATACAAAATTGGGGGGAGGAAAAGCAGGTTGTAGGAAGCAACCTTGGAGTTTATCAAATGAGTCCAAAAGAGACAACATATCTGAGAGCCATGATTTTAGTTTAAGAAGAGTGCTGGACTTAAAATCAGGGTCTAAGCATTTGTGCTATTTACCATACTTGGAATGCTCTCCTTTTGGCCCCTACATTTTAGATCTCTAGTTTCCTTGAATACTCAATTTAAGTTCTATCTTTTTCAGGAAGTCTTTTTTGAGTCCCCCAGTTTCTAATGCCTTCCCATCCAAGGTTACTTTTTAAAGTATATGATGATGTAGAAAGAGGCTGGTGTCATACAACTGGTGTCTAATGTAAGATTAAAATTCAGGTCTTCCTGATTACAGATTAGAAACTCTATCCATTGTACCACATATCTACCCCTTTTCTTTCATTCATAGGGGATACTTGGGAACACATATATAATAAGAATATCTGCTTTTGGATGTGAACAAACATGAAGGCTGGAAGTAGAAGAGACAAAGATACTGAACTGCACATGCACTGCATATATCTCCTTCACGGAATTACATTGCCTTGGAAGATGTTGCCAGAATGAGACTGAATATTTAACAGAGGTAGAGAGGGAGCACATCACAGGGACCTGGAGGCAGCTGTAGACTAGATAGAAAGGGGATGGGCTACAGACTACTGAATGAGAGACTTCAGAGTGGTAAGGCAGAAAGAGAACTGGCTCTAGAGAGAGACAGAGAGTGGAGGAGAAAGGAGGAGCACAAGGAAACCAGAACAACATGGAATTTCACAGTCACTGAGGAACAACAAAATCCAGAGCTGTGATATCAAAATGCATTGTAAACCTGTAACTTACCTTCTACTGGTGTTATGAATCTTGTGGACTTTGAAATGTTGGACTTGAAGCTAAACTCTAGCAACTATTAATCCTTCTTTGTGAAAAATATAGTCCTCTACCCAAAGAAAGGGATTGATTGACTTCCTAAGAACCCTAAGCCACATTAAGTATTACAAAATGGAAGACATATGTAGGTACCTTTGGAAAAGTGGTGAGTTTTATTTTTTTAATGTGGGCGAGGGTTTGGATTTTGAAATGCTAAATAAAGCCTAGCCTATATTGAGGGGGGTGAGTAGATTAGTTCCGATATAAAGTTTCAGACTTTTTCCAATTCAAAGTTTTATAATCCTACCACTTGAAGATGGGTAGGTAAGAACAAGGTGCCATATTATCTGGGAAATGGCCAGGGAATATTCCAAACAAGCTAAGCAAGCACTCAAAACCATGTGAGTAGAGTCCAGTGAGGGAGAAGGAGGGAGCCAATAAGACAGACAAACAGCAATTCTTTGGAGTTTAGATCAGTGAATGACTTAGAAGGAAATCAATACCAAAAAAGGAAAAGATGCATATTCAAGTAGCCAATTACAAAATCAGACAAGGCAAATTAGAGAATAGGCTCAAAATATATGGAGCAATGCATTCATAGGAACATCACAGTGGTCTAAAATTCTGTGTATCAGTTCTGAACCACTGTTCTTAAAAGGACAGCTGGAAAAGATGCTATGTTTTATGCTTCCTGGTCTCCCTTTAAAGGTCTACCAGTATAAGATTATACACAAAATATGCCTTCAATAAATATTTGTGAAATAAACAAGTGAATGAATGGATGGAGATGGATGGATGAATGACATGGGGATTAAATGTTCAGAAATAGGAAGATCCTTTAAAAGCAGGAGTTCTGATCAATTAGATCATATTCCAACATTTCTATTGTACTTTATGTATATTGTACATTATGTATATATATGCCATATATGTGTATGTTTATATGCAAATGCATTCAAACAAAAATGTGTTTCATCTACTGAGTAAAACATCTGTTGTTGACTCTTAGGAGAGGACAAGTATGTTAGAAATATTTCCCCAGCTGGAGAAAGCATTTGTGTAAATGTTTGGTCAGTGGAGACAACACACACATTTTTAAGAAAACACATGTTGAGCAAAAATTAAGAGTTTCAGTGCAACCACAGCTTTCCAAGCATTTCTGTGGTATTCCCATATTCCACTGATCCTTGTGAAAAATAAGTTCATGAGGCCTAGATTTGTGCTAGGTGTTGTAAGGGATAGAGGAGAAACAAGTATTTATTGAGTTCCTATTAAGAATGAACAGATTTTTTTAAGTGATTATTGTGCATAAGGCAGTGTGCTCAGTAGCAGGGATACAACTACACAAACAAAAGAGGAGTCTCTGTCCCCAAGAAGTGTATTTTAAATAGTAAAAGGGGAAGGAAGGAGCACCATATTCACAGATAAATATATGCAAAATATATACAAAATAAATGCAAAGTGATTTGATCAGGCATTATCAAATGAAGTAATCAGAAAAAGGTCTCTTAAAAGAGATGGCATTTTAGTTGAGTTGCAAGGGGAGCTAGGGGTTGTAAGATGCAGAAATGAGAAGGAGCAGCATTCTAGGCATTGGCAAATTCATGAGAGTGGAAGGTGAAATGTCATATACTAGGGATATTAGGTAGGCCAGTTTGATTGGAATGTAGAGTTCCTGAGAAAATGTAATGTATAATCATTATAGAAAGATAGATTAGAGCCAGACTATGAAGTGTTCTGAGCTCCAAACAGAAGACTTTGTATTTTATACTAGATTTAATAGGAAGTCAGTGAAGGTTCTAGAACAGGAATGTGGCATGGTTGGACCTATGCTTTAGAAATAACTATGCAGCTTATGTGGAAGATGTATTGGATAAGAGAAATGTTCTAATCAGGAAGATCAATTAGGAAGTAATTGTAATAATCTGAGCAAGAGATGATAAAAGCTCAAATTTGGGTGGCTGTGGTATGAATGGAAAGAAGATATATAAGATGTTGAGGAGCCTTTAAAATCAGCAAGAGTTGGCAACTGATGAGAATTGAGAAAACTTCATACAAAGATCTAAAGATTGTGGTAGCCCTCAGAAGAAGAGAGACTGGTTACTCTCTTGGAAGGGATGAATTTCCTGATCTGCTTAGTTATCCAAATCATTAACATCATCAGCACTATCATCACAATCCTCCTAATTACCATGAACATCAGCATCATTGTCATTATTGCCTTCATTCTCACCACTGAAAACATCTGAATAAGTATTGCTATGTGCAAAGTAGTTTAAACAGGGATGGTCTCGGAATATAACCTAAGGCCCAGAATAATGCTGCAGAAACCAATATTCGGAACATATGTTAACCTAAAGTATCAATTAAATCAGGTAAGTCTTTAAACTGGGATTGGTGCCAAGAGACATATTGTGGTTTGTGGTCCAAATTAAAGATGCTATTTTAGCTTTTGTTGGCTCCTTATGCTAAAAAAAAAAAAATGTACCCCGTGCTTCTCATCTACCTGAAACCTCACCACTAGACACTGTCTACTTTTTGTGTTTTGCAAATCTAACCTAGATGTTTACAACATCTTTAGTACAAGAAAACTAGTCTTTGCTGTTACTCTTCTACTTATTTTTTTTAAATCAAGCTCTGATGAGAATTATTTTTGCTTGATAATAGGATGCAAAATATACGTAAAAATGTCAAAGGAATCAGGATTCAATGTTTGGCATTTAATAATGCAATGCTGTGACATGGAAAGGACATTGAACTGGGCAATCAGAAGACTAGCATTCTAATCTAGACAGTGGCACTAAAAGGTTTGGTGACTTTTTCCTTGATTAAAACCCCCAATCAATATCTCAGGTGTAATAATGGAAAGAAATGAGCTATTATCCTTGTTCCTGAGCCCCTCAAACATTTGGATTCCCCAATGGGTTTCTCTATCTGTCTGTAAAAAAACACCCATGCCAAAGGATATAGACAGGGAGTTACAGTGAGAGCCCTTTAAATCCATGGGACAGGGCTAAGCAGGTAGTCTTAAATTGCTTCAGCTTAAAAGATAGTTGAACTGACATGGTAGTATTGTAGCTGGAGTTAAGAAGACCTGAGTTCAAATATGGCCTCAAATACTTATTAGCTGTGTGACCCTAGGCAGGTCACTTAACCATTTTTGCCTCATTTCCTCATCTGTAAAATGAGTAGGAGAAGGAAAGGACAAACTTCTCCAGTATCTTTGCTAATAAAACCCCAAAACGGGTCACAAAGAGTTAGACACAACTGAAAATCACTGAGCAACAAAAGGTATTAGAGTAAATAGTTCCAAGGACCTTTCTTGGCTTTTCCATCTACACACAGGCTACACCTTATCCCAATGCTCTGTTATAGCTGCCTCAGATATCACTTCCACCTTTTTTTCAAACTTGCCTTCCTACCTAGCTTTTCCATGGCCAACTGTACCAGGTTAATGATGCCAGCTAGTTCACTTCTGATTTCATCTACCTAGCTCTACATTTCCTCATTTACAAAATGACAAGGTTGGTTTAGAAATAGCTAAGTTTACATTCAGCTCTAAAAAATTCAATGTGAGAACTTACTAGTTGTATTATTTTTTTTTTGCGTATATATTAACCACAAGCAAGTTGCACTTGTAGCTTTCTATCCTCTCTCTCTCTCTCTCTCTCTCTCTCTCTCTCTCTCTCTCTCTCTCTCTCTCTCTCTCTTCCTCTCTCTCTCTGTCTGTCTGTCTGTCTCTGTGTCTGTCTGTCTCTATATTATATGTGTGTGTGTATTATAAATGGATATAATACACACACACATATACATATATATGTAAATCTATATATATCTATATAGATATATAGATGAACATCAGATAGATATCCCACAGAGCAGACAATATAAAATAGAGAAAAATGGACATTTTTAAAAAATTATTTACTAATTTTTAGGATTCCTTTTGAAATTTTTTTTTGAGTCCTGAATTTTCTCCCTCTTCCCACCACTCCTCCACCAATTGAGAAGGCAAGAAATGTGATATCAATTATACATATGAAATCATGCAAAACCTATTTCCATATTAGCCATGTTGCAAAAAAAAATTAGATAAATAGAATGAAAAAAAGGCCTTAATTTGCATTCAGACTACATCACTTCATTTTCTAGAGATGGATAACATTTTATATCTTGAATCTTTCAGAATTCTCTTAAATCATTGTATTTAACAGAATACCTAAGTCATTCACATTTCATCATTATAACATCACTGTTACTGTATCCAATATTCTCCTTGTTCTGCTAACTTCACTTTGTATAAGTTCACACATGTTTTTCCTAGGTTTTTCTGAAACCATCCTGCTCATCATTTCTTATAGCATAATAGTATTCCATCACAACCATATACCACACCTCATTTAGTCATTCCACAATTAATGGGAATTCCCTAAATATCCAATTCTTTGCCACCATAAAAAGAGGTGCTATACATATTTTTGTATGCATAAGTCTTTTTTTTCTTTTTCTTTTATCTCTTTGGGATAAAGACCTAATATTAACATTGCTGAGTGGAACAGAAGGCAAGTATTGACACACCTTTGGACATTGTTCCAAATTGTTTTATAGAGTGGATGAATCAGTTTACAACTCCACAAACAGTGCATTAGTATCTGAATTTTTTCACATCCCCTCAAATGTTTGTCATTTTACATTTTTTGTCATCTTAGCCAACATGATAGGTATGAGGTGATATCTCAGACTTGTTTTAATTGGTATTTCTCTAATCAAAAGTCATCTAGATGTATTTTATATGACTATATATAGTTTTGATTCCTTCTTCTGAAAATTTAACATGTATCAATTGGGGATAGCTTATATTCTTATAAATTTGACTCAGTTTTCTATATATTGAAAAAATGAGGCCTTTATCAGAGAAACTTGTAATCCCTCCCATTTCCTTTTTTCCTCCTAATCTTGGCTGCATTAGTTTTGTTTGTGCAAAATGTTTTAATTTAATGTAAATCAAAATTATCCATTTCATTTCCCATCATTCCCCCTATCTTTCATTTGGTCATAAATTCTTCCCTTACCCATACAGCTGACAGTTATATTTTTCCATGCCCCACTGATATATTTATATAATCCTTTATGTCTAAACCATGTACTGATCTTGACCTTATCTTGGTATATGGAGTGAGATTTTTTTTATGTATAGTCTCTGTCAAACTGGTTTCCAGTTCTCCCAGCAATTTTTGTCAAATAGTGAGTTCTTGTTCCCAAAGCTTTGATTTTTGCATTTATCAATAATCAAATTACTATGGTCATTTGCTACTGTATATTGTATAATCTAATGTATTCCACTGATACTCTACTGTATTCCTTAACCAAGTATTATGTCATTATCATGATTATTTCTTTATAATACAGTTTGAGTTCTGATATGGATAGGTCACCTTCCTTCACATTTTTTTTGGTTGATTCTCTCTTGATATTCTTCACTTTTTGTTCTTCCAAATGAATTTTGATTTTGTTTTTTCCAACTCTATGAAATAATTTGGTAGTTTGATAGTTTGATATCCCTGAATAAATAAATTAATTTGGTAGAATAGTCATTTTTAGGCTCAGATTCTTATAATCTAGCCAAGGACTCAGATTCACAAAATCTAGCCAAAGGCTCAGGTCCTTAAAATCTGGCCTGCTTGCATTAGTAATACAAATGCTTAGATTCCTTAAGAGTCTGCCCAATACGATGGATGTTCTGATAAACCTTGTCTTTGGCTGAAAGAAGGCTCCGGTCAAATTCTTTTGGGCAGGACTCATATGTTATGATTTCAGGGTCCCAACACCCCTGAACTCCCAACATATAAACCTCAACATTTTGGTGGCCTATGTGAGGAAAACAGCCTAATCCCAAGTTCTTCTCCATTCAAGACTGGAAGGTATGTAAGCTTTCCCCCCCCCTTCTTTCTTGCTGTGCAGTTGAGGTCACTTTCCAAGTACCTAGGAAGGCTTGGAGGTGCTTTTTGGGTAAACAGTTATGAGGCTGTCTCACACTCAGCCTGACACTCTCAGTCTCTTGGTCTGCTAGTTATGTTTGAGGCCAAAGACATGGGTACACCTTCCACAACATAGAGGACAAGGACGGATGCCCTATCCAGAAGCATATGCCCAATTCTGTCAATTCTTTTGGTGCTAGGGAATTGGGAAAACTGCAGATAATTTTTGGTTCCCTGAGGCTTATTTACTACCTTCCCTCTATACCCCTGAATCCTCCTTCATGGAGGTTACAGGGAAAAGTTAGAACAGGTAAAAACATCTTAGCAGATTCTAGAGGTTTTGTAATCTGACATTAAAAAGTTTTGAAACACCTCTCTACAATGCTGGTCACTCTGTTCTCCCATTCCCTTCCCTTTAGTCAGGAGGGAATCTGTTAATCCTTCTCATAGGAGAAGAGAGTTTCACCCTCCCCCCTCCCCTCACCTCTGAATTTGCCCTCTATAGCATGGGCCCCACTAAAAATGGCCTTGAGCCCTGGGGCAAAGTTTGCCTGGAAACATCACTCAGGTTCAGTACATCCTGCTCAGGGTAAAGAAGCTAGCCTCCAAACTTGGGTAAGCATGTGCTTTTAAATTTGTAGTTTTAACTGTTAATGATGAGATGTTGATTCTCTGTGTAAAGTAATCTGGAAATTCATTTAACAAAACTGAAGTCATCTGATTGGTAATGGGTTTATTTAAAGCTTCAAATTGGTGAAGTTTTTCTATCAGTTATGTTAAGCAGCTTTTCATAATTTGGTTACCACTAAAACAATCTGGCTATGTTGGTTACTGTTTTAATGTATAAACTTGCCAAAAAACTTGTTTGGGTTTTGTCTTGCTGAGAATTTGTAAATACATAGGAGTCATCTCTAACAATTGGCTTTTTACACCAGGTCAAATTTAAATTTCAGATGTAAATCCTGGAAAAAATTTTTCTTAAACTGCAATTAGTGAAACTTGCTGTTTGAGGTAAAAGCTCATGGGATTTTATTTTGAGTTGTCTGATGGATCATAACAATCCATTGATAATCAATAATCCACCATCTAAGAGAAAAACCACAAGCTACTCAGAGAGCATGTGATAGTGGTGAGAAGTCAGCAATCAGGAAAAGTTGAGAGGAATTTTGGCCTCAGTCTAAGATGGGATCCTCCTGGCTCATTTTCCCCATTATGTTCCTTTGAAAATGAATGAGGTAGCGATGAGGTGGATTTGATACTGCATGGTTAGAAAACTGAATTATCTGAATCCAAAAAGAGCTAAGGATGTTTTATCCTGTCATATCCTGTCATATTTGGCCTTAAATCTAGTCCTTGCTTTATCCTTTCAAAGCAAATTTCTATAATCAGAGCAAGTGGTCAGTAAAAGATCAATGCAAGTGTGTGAGATCTTGCTGTTTTGACCTGAATGTGTAGTCATTCAATACCCCCAAACAACTGACATTAAATCAGAAACATCTTCAGTTTGGTTTGGGGAAGAGAATTTCAGTGATAATTGAAGTGAAAGTCAGTCTCTGGCAAATTCATTTGTGTAACTATTTATACCAGGGGTGGAAAACTTCTGCTTGAAAAAGTGTTACTTAAATTTTTGAAAAAGTAATGAGATCAGATAATCCTGCAGGTCAAATGTTAATTATTTTAATGAGACTCTTACATTTTTACTTCTCCCTATATCTGGGCCCTACAGTCTTTTCTGTTAGATTTGTGTCTTCCAGACTACAGGCCATTCACCAATTGTTGTTAGCAAATAGCGGTTACCAGCCAATGTTTCCCAATCATCCCCTGGATACAGCCTTGTGCTTGGTTCCAGTCAATATCCTCTTTGGGACCCACTTGAAGCATTGACAGTTCTATGCCTCTTGCCAGCAGGAAGCAGTTTCAAAAGCCAAGACCTTCATCCCTTACCCAAAAGAATTTGGGTTCAATTTGTTTGAGGGAGGAATGATGGGGATGAGATATAAATCCCTAAAAGGAAAAAAAAAAACCATGACTTTGGAATCTAGACCCCAAAAGAGGAAAATCCCTGGACTTTCCCACATGGCCAAATGGAGTTTGCCTGAGGCCGTAATCCACTCAAGTAGACTTTCATTGTGGTTACACTCAATCTCCCAATTCTGTTTTATTAGCTCCTTATTGCCCTTGGTCCCTTCCCACCTTTATCCTATCTAGACACCATTCTCCCTTGGCCAAGTGGTCCAGATGGGGTCCAGGTCCAGTTCTGTTAACCCCAGCTTACTGGCCAGTCCAATTCAGATCCTTCTTAGGCCCCTCCTCCAGTCACCCCAAACTACTTGGCCACTCCTAGATCTCTCCCACATTCTTTCTGTATATAAGGTCCATCTAGTCTCCATTAAGGTGCTCCATTATAATCTAGCCAAGAGCTCAGATTCTTAAAATCTAGCCACTGCTCAGATTCTTAAAATATGGACTGCTTGCATTAGTGACACAAATGCTTAGATTCCTTAAGCATCTGCCCAATATTATGGATGTTCTAATAAACCTTCTCTTGGCCTGAAAAAAAAATTGTCATTTTTATCATATTGGTTCAACCTGCACATGAACAATTAAGATTTCTCCATTTTTTAAAATCCATCTTTATCAGTGTGAAATGCATTTTTAGTTTTGTTCCTCAGTTTGTCTTGGCAGGTAGACTCCCAAATATTTTATATCGTTTAGTTATTTTAAACGGCATGTCTTGTTCTATCTCTTGCTGCCGGACTTTGTTGATAATATACAGAAACACTAATGATTTATTGTGCATTTATTCCATATTCTACAACTTTACTAAAGTTGTTAATTCTTTCAAGCGGCTTTTTAGTTGATTCCCTAAGATTCTCTAATATATCTTCATATCATATGCAAAGATTAATAGTTTGGGATGTTTTTTTACTCCTGAACGATTCTAATTCCTTCTATTCCTTTTTCTTGCCTTGAAAATATTGAATAATATTGGCAATTATTGGCATCCTTGCTTTGCCCTTCTATCTTGTTCCCATTACAGATGGTTACTGATGGTTTTAGATAGCTATCATTTATCATTTTAAGAAAGAAAAAATATTTATTTCTGATTCTAGAGTTTTTCATAAGAATGTTGTATTTTGTCAAAAACTTTTCTCACATATATTGAAAAATCATATCGTTTTTGTTGTTTTTGCTATTGATGTGGTCAGTTATGACTAGAGGTTTCCTAATATTAAAGTACTCCTGCATCCCTGGTATGAATTCCACCTTATCATTGGGATTATTTATTCCTTAAATAGTTGCTAGAATTAACTTGTGAATCCATCTGGTCCTAGTACATTTTTTGTTTTTGTTTTTGTTTTTTCCCCCTCCCCTTAGGGAGCTCATTGATGGCTTGTTTAATTTCTTTTTCTAACACATGGTTATTTAAGTATTCTATTTCCTCTTCTATTAATTTAAGCAATTTATATTGTTGCAAATATTCATCCTTTTCACTTAGATTGTTGATTTTGCTGGTATATCATTGGGAAAAATAATTCCTAATTACTACTTTAATTTTATCTTCCTTGTTGGTGCATTTACCCTCTTCATTCTTGATACAGGTATTTCTCTTTTACATTTACCTTTTTATATAATTCTTGAGTATTGTATTTGAAAGACAAATGTTATTTTCAGTTCTTGTCTTTTTCTCAGGATGACTTGAAAGTCCTCTCTTTCATTAAATACCCATTTTCCCCACTGAATGATTATACCTGGTTTTGCTGGATGGGTTATGCTTGGTTGTAATCCTGGCTCCTTTGCCTCCAAGAATATCTTGTTCTAAGCCCTCTACTTTTTGATGTGGAAGCAATTAAATCCTGACTGGGGCTCCATGATATTTGAATTATTTGGTCCTGGCTGCTTGTGATTTCTTTTTTCCCTCCTTGACCTGGGAGCACTAGAATTTGGCTACAATATTTCTGGGAATTTTCATTTTGGGAACTCTTTCAGGAGATGATCAGTGGATTTTTTTTTCCAATTTCTATTTTATTCTATAGTTCTAGAATATCAGGGCAATTTTCCCCGATAATTTCTTGAAATAGACATCAACCTTTTTTTTTTTTATCATGGCTTTGAGGTACTCCATGGGTAGTAGGTGGCACAGTGTATAGAATTCCAGGCCTGGAGTCAGGAAAACCTGAGTTCAAATCTGGTTTCCAACACTCAAGACCCTGGGCAAGTCACTTAATCCTGTTTGCTTCAATTTCCTCATCTGTAAAAATGAACTGGAAAAGGAAATGGCAAACTACTCCAGTATATTTGCCAAGAAAACTCCAAAGGGGTCATGAAGAGTTGGACATAACTGAACAACTGAACAACAACAATAAATTCAAGTAGTCTAATAATTCTCACATTATCTTTCCTAAATCTATTTTCCAGTCAGTTATTTTTCTGATGAGATTACACACTTTCTTCTATTTTTCATTCTTTTGACTTTGATTTATTGTTTCTTTATGCCTCATGGAGTCACTAGCTTCCAGTCGCCTAATTCTAATTTTTAAGGAATTATTTTTTTCTCTTTTTAAGTTTTTATTTAGTATTTGATTTTCCCCAGTTACATGCAAAAACAATTTTTAACATTCATTTTTAAAACCTTGAGTTCAAACTATCTCCCTTCCTTCTTCCTCATCCTACTCCCACTGAGAAAGCAAGCAATTTGATATAGGCTATACATATATAGTCATGAAAAACATATCCATAATAGTCATGTTGTGAAAGAAAACACTGACAGAAAAACTCAAGAAAAACAAAGAAAGTAAAAAAGGTATGCTTCAATCTGGATTCAGACACCATCAGTTCCTTCTCTGTGGATTGATAGCATTTTTTTATCATAACTTCTTCAGAGTTGTTTTGGATCAATGTATTGTTGAGAATGACTAAGTCATTCTCAGCTGATCATCTTACAGTATACATAGTACTTTTCACTTTGCATGAGCCCATGCAAGTCTTTCCACATTTTTCTGCTCATCATTTCTTATAGTACAATCATATTCCATCATAATCACGTAACACAATTTGTTCAGCCATTCCCCAATTGATGGGCTTCACCTCAGATTCTAATTCTTCACCTCCATAAAAGAGCTACTATAAATATTTTTGTGCATATAGGTCCCTCTTTTTGCTTTTATCTCTTTTGAGAAATAGATCTAGTAGTGGTCAAAGGGTATGAATGGTTTGACCATCCTTTGGGCATACTTCCAAATTGCTTTACAGAATGGTTGAATCCATTCACAACTCAACCAACAGTTCATTAAAGTCTGATTTTCCCCACATCCTCTCCAACATTTGTCATTTTCCTTTGCTGTCCTGTTAGCCAATCTAATAGGTATGAGGTCATACCTCAGAATTCTTTTAATTTTCATTTCTCCAATCAACAATGAGTTAGAGTGTTTTTATATGGCTATAGATAGCTTGATTACTTCATCTGAAAACCGATCATACCTTTTGATCATTTAGCAATTGAGGAATGTCTTTTATTGTTATAAATTTGACTCAGTTCTCTATATGTTTGAGAAATGAGGCTTTTAGTAGAGAAGCTTGCTTCAAAATTTTTTTTTCCAGTTACTATTGCTAATTGTATTACCTCCCTCCTATTCTCCCTACCTATTTATTCTATTCTCTCTCTCCTTTCATCTGACCCTCCTCAAAAGTGTTTTGCTTTTGACTACCCCCTCCCCCAATCTGCCCCTCCGACTTTCCTGTGGGGTAAGATAGATTTCTATACCCAACTGAATGTATGTGCCATTTCCACTTTGAGCCAATTCTAATGAGAGCAAGGTTCACTCACTCCCCTTCACCTCTACCCTCTTCCCCTCTACTACTGAAGCACTTTCTTGTCTCTCTTGTGTGAGATCATTTACCCTATTTTACATTTCCCTTTCTCTTTCTCATAGTATATCCTTCTCCCACCTCTTAATTTAATTTTTTTATATTATCCCTTTATATTCAACTCACACCTAAGTCCTCTGTCTATATATACTCTTTGTGACTGTCCTAATAATAATAATAAACGTCTCATGAGTTATGAATATCATCTTCCCTTGTAGAAATATAAACAATTTAAACTTATTAAGTTCCTCATGATTTCTTTTTCCTGTTTATCTTTTTAACGATTCTCTTGAGTCTTGTAGTTGAAAGTAAAATTTTCTATTCACCTCTGGTCTTTTCATCAAGAATACTTGAAAGTGCTCTATCTCAATGAATATCCATTTTTCCTCTGACGGATTATATTCAGTTTTCTGGGTAGGTGATTGTTGGTTGTAATCCTAGCTCCTTTGACTTCCAGAATATTGTGTTCCAAGCCCTCCAATGCCTTAATGAAGAAGCTTCTAAATCTTGTGTTACCCTGGCTGTGGTTCCACAATACTTGAATTTTTGTTTGTTTTTTGTTTGTTTGTTTTCTGGCTGCTTGCAACATTTTCTCTTTGACCTGGGAACTCTGGAATTTGGTGATAATATTCCTGGGAGTTTTCATTTTGGGATCTCATTCAGGAGGTGATCAGTGGATTCTTTCAATTTCTGTTTTACCCTCCAGTTCTAGAATACCAGGGCAGTTTTCCTTGATAATTTCTTGAAAGATGACATCTAGGTTCTGTTTTTGATCATCGCTTTCAGGTAGTCTAAAATTTTTTAAATTATCTCTCCTGGACTTATTTTCCAGGTCAGTTGTTTTTCCAGTGAGACATTTCATATTGTCTTCTATTTTTTCATTCTTTTGGTTTTATTTTATTGTATCTTAATTTCACATGAAGTCATTAGCTTCCATTCTCTCCATTATAATTTTAAGGAATTATTTTCTTTCCTTTGGACCTCCTTTTCCATTTCACCAATTCTGCTTTTTAAGGCATTCTCCTCCTCATTGGCTTTTTGAACCTCTTTTACCATTTGGCCTAGTCTGTTTTTTAAGGTGTATTTTCTTCAGTATTTTTTTACATCTCTTTTACCAAATTATTGACTCACTTTTCATGATTTTCTTGCATCACTATCATTTCTTTTCTCAGTTTTCCAGTTATCCTGATCCATATCTGGTCACTGGATCCAGGTGGCTCTGGAGGAGAAAGTGAGGCTGGGGACTTTGCACAGCCTTTCCTCACTTAAATCGAATTCATTTGCATGTCATGATATCTTGTCCCTGATGTCATGGTCCTCTTGGAGAATGAAGGACAAACAGCAGCAACAGCAGCAAGTCTGTTTTTCAAGGTGTTTTTTCTTCGGTATTTTTTGTCTTTCTTTACAAAGCTGTTGATTCATTTTTCACGATTTTCTTGCATCACTCTCATTTCTCTTCCCAAATTTTCCTCTATTTCTCTAACTTTCTTTTCAAAATCCTTTTTGGGCTCTTCCATGGCCTGAGAACAATTTATATTTTTCTTGGAGGCTTTGAATGTAGGAACTTTGACTTTGTTATCTTCTTTTGAGTGTGTGTTTTGATCTTCTTTGTTACTATAGTAACTTTCTATAGTCACAGATTTTTTTCTGTTGTTTGCTCTTTTCTCCAGCCTATTACTTGACTTTAAAAATTTTTGTAGGTAGAGCTTGCAGAGCTCACTGTCCCAAACTTCAGGGATTTTGTGTAGGTGTTTTTAGAGATACTTCTAAGGACCTGTAAGTTTTCTGGGTTTTTTTTAAGGTGGTATGATCTAAGGAGGGGTATTTAATCCTCTCCTGGCCTGTGTTCTTGTCTGTAAGCAACCACAAGCACTCTTTCCTGCTATGGAACTATGAGGAGGGACCCCCTCCACTGCGGTCACAAACTCTTCTATTCTAATACTCCTTCTCACCCGGGGACTGCCACCCTGTACTGTAATCCAGATGTGAGAATAGGTTAAGCAACAGAGTCCTCCCTCACTGCCAGCAAAAAGACACCTGTAATCTCCTTCTGATCAGTTGTTTGACCACCTTACCATCTATAAGCTGAGAGCTCTGGAAGCTGTTGATGCCACTATTGATTCAGTCACTCCCAAAGCCTGTTCTTGGTTTGCTGGGGCTAGGGCTGTGCTGGGCCAGCCTGTGCTGGACTATGCTCCACTCCCACAACAGACCATTCCTGCTGACCTTCTAACTTGTCTTTGGAAACTGTGGGCTCAGAGGTCTTGAAATCACCAATCCTGCCAGCAATTCAATTGTCCCAAGGCCTGCTCCATGTTTGCTGGGCCACTGTCTAAGCTGGTGTGACCCGTGCTAGACTTTGCTCCTCTCTCACTGTGGTGCAACAGACCTTTCCTTGCTGACCTCCCAAATTGTCTTGGGCTAGAAATTTGTTTCATTCTGTCTTTGTTGGAAATTTGTATGGCTCTGTCTTTCCTCTAGAATTTGTTTAGAGTCATTTTTAAAGGCATTTGCAAAGGTTTGGGGGAGAGCTCTGATGAGTAGGAATTATTTTCTTAAGTGAGCTTTTGTACCTCTATTTTGCCTTGGCCAATTTTGATTTTGGAGGGGGTCTTCTCTTCGGTGACTTTTTTGTGCCTTCCCCCCCCACCTCATTTGGCCACTAAGGTATTTTTTTCTTAGTATGTGTACCTCTTTTAATAAGTTGTTGACACTCTTTTTATAATTTACTTGCTTCACTTTCATTTCTCTTCCCAATTTTCCTTTTACTTCTCTTATTTGATTTTTAAATCTTTTTTGAGCCCAGTAATTCTTATTGGGCTTTTTTTCCAATTCACATTTATCTTTGAGGTTTTGCTTGTACTTTTTTTTTGACATTGATGATTTGCCATTATGATGAATTTGTGTCTTCATCTTCCCTGTAATCATAGTAGCTTTTTACAGTCAAGTTTTTTTTTGTTGTTTACTCTATTTTTCTAGTCTATTTCTTGACTTATAACTTTATGTTAAAGTTGGGCTTTGCTTCCAGGGTAGAGGGAGCACTGTCAGAAGCTTTAAGGTTTTTATACTTCTTTTTTTACGTCAGGTTTTGAGGGTCTCTGTGTTTTTGGTGCCCCCAAGGTAGTTTGATGTAACGAGAGTTGTGGTCACTGCTCTTCTAGCCTATGCTTATGTTTTTACCCAGGAGGGACCTTGCTTCTCTGCAACCACAAGTGCTGTGTCTCTTCTTGGCCCTTGAACTGTGACCATACACCCTATTCCCTTGTAAATGAACACAAGCACTCTTCTCTGCCCTGGAACTGTGGCCAGGGCCCCTGAAGCCAATGCCAGCAAAGGGTACCCTGTAATCTTTATGAGCAATTGTTTGACCTTCTTACCATATTTGGGCTTAGAGCTCATGAAGTTGCTGCCACTCTTGAAGCTGCCTACCAGGTCTGCTGCTGGTGTTGCTCCAGCCTTTACTGTACTCTGGGCTGACTATCACCCCAATGTCACTGACTTCTCCTGATGACCTCCTATGTTGTTCTGGGATGAAAAAAAAATGTCTCACCTTGATCTTTCGTGGTCTCTGATATTCTAGAATTTGATTTGAGACATTATTTTAAAATTATTTGGAGGGAGATATTGGGAGAGTTCAGTTGAGTTGCTTCTTGTACTCTGCCATCATGGCTCTGTACCCCTAGAATGGGGCCTTAGATGCCATCTTTCCTACCACCTCATTTTTACACATGAGGAAAAAGAGGCTGAGATAGGTTAAGTGAAATGATCAAGTTTATATAGGTAGCAAAACAGGTATTAAACTGAGGTTCTCTGACTCCAAATTCACTAGACTTTGTACTGAACTACATTATCTAGGGCTATACTTATTGGTTTCCTAATTTCATTACTCATTTTGACTTAACATTATCTAATTAATCCTTTTTTAATAATTCCCAAAACTCAACCCTTTAGTTGTCCAACCCACAGTAACTTCCAGGCCCCTCCTGCCTAATTGAACTCCTGGTCCCACCTAATCTTGCCTTCTTCTCACATATAACCCAGCATGACATCACATTCTGTAGTCTTGAGGAGCTAGAGTGCCTTCTCTATCCTCTTTTGTCACTTCCATCCTCCATTTACTTACCTAGCAGGGATCAGGAGTATAATAGAGACACAACCTACAGATTATGACTGACTTAGAATGCCAGGGACCTTATTGTGGTAATTGCAAAGCTGTCTCATTTCTTGGCTGGCACTGTTCTATAGGCGGGTGCTGAACTATAATTTGGAAAGATATTATGCTTCTTTTGTCCCAGAGTGTTTCATGTAAAAGCCATGTTCAGACTGTGGGGAATTTTAGACTGGAAAGCCTTTGTGAAGAAAATGATTGTGTAAACGATATAATTCGGCTGCTTAACAGATTCTTGTGTACTCTGGCTGCACTGGCTTTGAAATTTCAGTACTGTACCTTAGAGGAAAACTAGTTTTGATAATGGATTTGAATAATGGATAGAGGGTGAAATTAATTCTGTGTCAACTAAGTGGTGGAGAGAGAGAGAAATCTCCCCCCCACCTGCTAATCCCCACACTAATGTGAATCTGGATTCTTAGAGAGAATTTAAACATAAAACACATAAAAGAAAGGAGCATTTCCATCCATTTCAGAGACACTAAAAGTAGTCAACCCAGACAACAGGATTTCTGCTACTTCAGATACTACTTTTCCATCACAAAGATGTATTCATTTTCAGAATATTGAGGTGAACTTTCAGAGCCAGAATTTCAGTCAGATATATGTTCAGTAAGGAGGAATTATGGACTGCATAGGTCTGAAAGTTAACTCCCAAAGTAATTAAGATCAGAGGTGTCAAACACATTGCTTGAGGGTCAATGTGGCTGCAACACTCCCACATGAGCACAACTAAATTAAAATGTGATTGGTAAATATTTACCAAAATAGATAAAAATACAATAAAATATAATGTTAATTTATATTATTGAGGTCAATGAATGATCCAAAGGGAATATTATGTATGATTTAATTTGGTTGTAAGTGAATAATAAAATGTTATTTTAATTAGTAATATTAAAATAAATATATAATAAATATCAATAATGTATCAATAAAATAAAAGTACAATAAATATCAATAATGTAGACTAACATTACATATGTTAGATATATACATATATTTAATGAATAATAATAAAATTCTTAAAGGACAAAGATAAAAAAGGCTAATGGGGAGGAAAAACATGTATAGTTTAAAGAGACTGATATAGAGTAACATAGAATTTACCAAGTAACTTAAATTATTAAAAGACAATGCATAGACAGAAGCAAGAGTAGATAATTCACAGTGAATGAACAAAAATGATATCGTCTTATAAGAATAGTGTTAGAATTATTTGATTTCATAAAAATCTGAGATGGATAAGGAAAATTAACAACTAATTTCTTGTTTAATTACATTAAGGAAAATAGGAGGATCAAAGAAGAGATAGAACTATTGCCTAATATAAATTGGCCAATGGTAACTTACAAAAGAGAGAAAGTAGGGCTTTTTATTTTTATTTTACTCACAAAACAGTAATCCTTAAAACTATCTAGTTTTTGTTTTTAAAAAATACAAAACTTCATCAGTAGAACAGGTTCCATAAATAGGACTGAAAAGCAATGTTTCATAAACCCAAGGACATCAACTGCTTGGATAAGAACCATAATATTGTTAACAAAAACAACTTTAAATGACTTCAGAATTCTGATTACTGTAGTGAAAGATCATATGAGAAACTAAAAATGAAACATGCTTCTCATTTATTGGAAGAGAGGTAGTAGACAAAAGGTGCAGAATATCATACTTTTTTGTTTTTAGAAATGGCCAATCTGTTAAGGTGTTTCACTGGAATATACTTATTTCTTATAGGAATATAATAGAATATATAAGGAAATAAAAGTAACTGAAACACAAAAGGTATCCAAAAACTGAAGTATGCTATACTCTATAGGGACATGAATGAAAGAGTGGTGATTTTTTTTCTTTATCACTTTTATTCAAAATTTTGAGTTCCAAATTCCATCCCTTCTTCTCTCCCCTCTACCCTCTCTGAGATGATAAGCAATCAAATATAGGTTATACGTGTACAATTATGTAAAACACTTCCATATCAGTCACTCAGCAGGATGATTTCAGAAAAACCTGGAAAGACTTGCATGAAGTGGTAAAGATTTTTTAAAAGTAAAAAAAAAAAAAGAAATCAATAAAATAAAAATCTATCAAGAAATTTTCAGAAGGAAATACAAATTAAAGGAAATATTTGGGAATTAATTAGCTCAGTGCCTGGTACATAGCAGGTGCTTAATATATGTTTGTTTGTTTGTTTTCCTACCCCCTGAATGCACAAAGGAACAATTTTGTTACTATCTTGTTAAATTTAAAATACTATTTAAAAACAAGCTTTACAAGACAGATGTCCATGGCTTTGTTCAAACATCTTTATATCTTAAAATTGTGTATTTACCACTAAATTCACAATAAAAAAATTTTTTTTAATTAAATACTGTTTCTTTTCTGATAAGAAAAATCATCTTTGGGCTATAAAGGACATACTAAAAGTGACTGAGAGGAAGTTAATGGCCAAGATAAATCAGATAGATAGATACAGCACCTAGAAGATGGAGCATCAACTTTGATGAGTTAAAAATCACTGGGCCAAACCTCCAGCAGTCAAGCTTCCATATGCATCAGTGTAGCTCCAGGCAAACAGGAAGCTGCCATTGCATGGGTGCTTAAGCAAAGAGGAAGCTGCCAGCTCCAGGGCCCTGCCACATGCTTCAGTATATAGCTGGCACCACTAGCCTCAATACATGGCAGACAATAGCACTAGGATCCAACTGAGCATCAGTAAGCTTCCAGACCCCTACAGCCTCCAGCAGTGCCAGCCACACTCTACCCTCTTGGCACAGCACCAGATACAAAAGTCTCCCATGGGTGTCAGGGCAACATCAGCACCTGACACAAGAAGCCTGAGGCAGTGTTCCTTTCACCACAGGTGCAGAACTCAAATTTAAAAGAAAAGGAAAAGGTCAAAAAAGATGAGTAAAAAACAACAGCAAAAAAAGAATCTGTATAGAAAATTAATATGGTGACAGAGAAGATGAAGACACAAACTCAGAAAAGGACAAAAATGTCAAAACACCTATGGGCAAAAACCCAAAGAAAAAGAGGAAGTTATCTCAAGCCCAGGAAAAAACTAAAGGAAGAACACAAAAAGGAGCTTAAAAATCATTTAAGAGAGGTAGAAGAAAAAGTGGGAAAAGAAATGTGAGTGATGCAAGAGAATTATAAAAAAAAAGAGTCAACAACTTGGAAAAAGAAAGCAACTGCTTTAAAAACAGAACAAAAAAATGGAAAGGGAGATATACAAATTCAATGAAGAAAACACCTCTTTAAAAATTACAATTGCAAAATAGAAAAGAAAGTACACAAGCTAATTCAGGAAAATAATTTCTTAAAAGTTAGAATTGGGCAAGTGACAGCTAATGACTCTATGAGACATCGAGAATCAACCAAACAAATTCAAAATGATGAAGAAATAGAAGAAAATGTAAAATACCTCAAGAGAAAAAGAAAACAACAACTGAACTAGAAAATATACAATGTCAAAATTATTGGACTACCTGACAGCCATAAATGAAAGGAGGACCTGGACACTTTATTTCAAGAACTTATCAAGGAAAACTGCCCCAAAGTCCTGGAATCAGAGGGAAAAACAAGAATTGAAAGAATCTACCTATCAACTCAAAAAAGAGGTCACAAAATGAAAACTCCTAGGAATATTACAGCCAAATTTTATAATGATCAGTGCAAGGAAAAAATACTACATGTGGCCAGAAGAAACAATTAAAATATAAGGAAGCCACCATTAGGATTTCACAGGACACAGCAGCTGTAACATAAAAAGGTCAAAGGTCAAGTGGAGAACCAAGATGGTGTAGTAAAAGCAGCAACTTCCTTGAGCTGTCCCCCAAACCCTTCCAAATACCTGTAAAAATGATTCTAAAATGTTATAGAGCAGCAGAACCCACAAAAAGACAGAGTGAAACAAATTTCTAGCCCAAGAAGATCTTGGTAGTTGATAAAAAGGTCTGTTGCACTAGGGAGAAAGGAGTACAGTTCAGCATGGGCTGAACAGGCAAAGATGGGAGCTCCAGCAAACTCCATTCCTCAGAGGAGTGAATCACGGGCAGCTGTGGTGGTTTCCAGACTTCTCAACCCACAAACACCAACTTAGAAGGTCAGTGGTAAAGGTTTGTGAGACCTGTGTGAGAGGTAAGCCCAGTGCAGCCCTGGCCCTATTGTAGCCCTGGGTGGTAACAGCAGCATCGGATGTTTCTGGAGCCCTCAGCCCACAGATAATGTGGGGATCGAGAGGCTGATAAGAAGATGGTTGTAGGGATCTCATTGCTGGTTCTGAGGCAGGATTTTCTTCCTTTGCCCATGCTTAGAACTGGGTCACATTCCTGGGTGACAGTCCTCAAATGAAGGGGAACACTGGCTGGTGGATCTTGTACTGGTGGTGTAGAGAGAATTCACACCATTCCAAGGTAGAAAAGAGTGCTTGTGGTCACTCAGAGACCAGAGCACAGGCCAGGAAAAGAGTAAACACCTCTCCTTTGATCATACTACTTCTGAAGAGCTGAAAGTTTATAGTTCCCTAGAAGTATCTCTAAAAATATCTGCAAAAAACCCCTGATGGTTCAGACAGTACATCCTCCACACTGGAAGCAGAGCCTTCCCTTAACAAAGAGCTAAAAAGTCAAGTAATTGGCTGAAAACATGAGCAAACAGAGGGAAAAAAAAAAATCTAGACTATGGAATCTTACTTTGGCGACAAAGAAGATCAAAACATACAACCAGAAGAAGACAACAAAATCAAACATCCTACATCCAAAGCCTCCAAGAAAAATATGAATTGGTCTCAGGCCATGGAAGAGCTCAAAAAAGGTTTTTGAAAAGCAAGTAAAAGAAATAGAGGAAAAATTTGGAAGAGAAATGAGAGTGATACAAGAAAATCATGAAAAATTAGTCAACAGCTTGGTAAAGGACACACAAAAAAAAATTAAAGAAAATAACACCTTACAAAATAGACTAACCCAAAAGGCAAAAGGGGTCAAAAAAGCCAATGAAGAGAAGAATGTCTTAAAAAGCAGAATTGGCCAAATGGGGAAGGAGTTCCAAAAGCTCACTGAAGAAAATAATTCCTTAAAAATTAGAATGGAACAAATGGAAGCTAATGACTCTTTGAGAAATCAAGAAATTACAAAACAAAACCAAAAGAATAAAAAAACAGACCATGTGAAATATCTTGTTGGAAAAACAACTGACCTGGAAAGAAGATCCAGGGGAGATAATTTAAAAAATATTGAACTACATGAAAGTCATAATCAAAAAAAGAACCTAGATGTCATCTTTCAAGAAATTATCAAGGAAAATTGCCCTGATATTCTAGAACCATTGGGTAAAATAGAAATTGATAGAATCCACCAATCACCTACTGAAAAAGATCCTAAAGGGAAAACTCCTAGGAACATTATAGCCAAATTCCAGAGTTCCCAGTTCAAGGAGAAAATATTGCAAGCAACCAGTAAGAAACAATTCATATATTGTGGAAACACAATCAGGATAACACAGAATTTAGCAGCTTCTACATTAGGGGACTGGAGGTCTTGGAATATGATATTCCAGAGGTCAAAGGAGGTAGGATTAAAACCTAGAATCGCTTACCCAGCAAAACTGAGTATAATCCTTTGGGGCAGGGGGAATAAACATTCAATGAAATAGAGGACTTTCAAACTTTCTTAATGAAAAGACCAGAGCTGAATAGAAAATTTGACTTTTAAATACAAGACTCAAGAGAAGCATGAAAAGGTAAACAGGAAAGAGAAATCATAAGGGACTTATTAAAATTGAACTATTTACATTACTACATGGAAAGATGATACTGGTAACTCATGAGACCTTTCCCAGTATTAGAGTAGGTGGAGGAATAGATAGATAGATAGACAGATAGATAGATAGATAGATAGATAGATAGATAGATAGAGATAGATAGAGATAGAGATAGAGATAGAGATAGAGATAGAGATAGAGATAGAGATAGGGATAGAGATAGAGATAGATAGAGACAGAGAGAGAGAGACAGAGAGACAGAGGGCACAGGGTGATTTGAATATGAAGGGATGATATCTAAAAATAAAATTAAGGGATGAGAGAGGATTGTACTGAGAGAAGGAGAAAGGGAGGGATAGAATGAAGTAAATTATATCACATAAAAAAGGTGAGAAAAACTTTTACACTGGAGGGGAAGAGGAGGTAGGTGAGAGGGAATGAGTGACTCTTAGTCTCATCAGATTTGCCTTAAGGAAGGAATAATATACACACTAAATTTGGTATGGAAATCTATCTTCCCATACAGTATAATAGGGGGGAAGGGGATAAGAGAGAGGATAATGACAGAAGAGAGGGCAGATTGGGGGAGAGTAATTTGAAGTAAACATTTTTGAGGAGGGACAGGGTTAAAGGAAAGGATAGGATAAATAGAGGGTTGGATAGGATTGAGGGAAATATAGTTAGTCTTTCACAACATGACTATCATAGAAGTGTTTTGCATGACTACATGTGTATAACTATATCGAATTACTTGCCTTCTCAGTGAGGATGGATGGGTGGGGAGGGAGAGAATTTGAAACTCAAGTTTTAAAAAATGAATATTAAAATTGTTTTTAGGGACAGCTAGGTAGCACAGTAGATAGAGCACCAGCTCTGGAGTCAGAAGGATCTGAATTCAAATCCAACCTCAGACCAGACATTTGACACTTACTAGCTGTGTGACCCTGGGCAAGTCACTTAACCTCAATTGCCTAAAAAAGAAAAAAAAGGTAAAAAATTGTTTTTACATAGTAAATAAGATATACAGGCAATGGAGTACAGAAATCAACCCTGTCCTACAGGAAAATAGAAGGGGAAGGAGATAATAGAGGGTGTGTGTGATAGAAGGGAGAATAATTTGGGGAAAGGAGCATTCAAAATGCACACAATTGTGGTGGTGGAGGGGAGAAATGGGAAGAAAGTTTGGAACTCAAAATCTTGTGGAAGTGAAAGTTGAAAACTAAAAATTAATCAATTAATGCATTCAACAAAATATAGTGTAAAGATAGATTAAAATTAATTGGAAACTAAATACTCATAAGGAATAAGTGGGTCAAAGAACAAATCATAGAAACAATCAATAATTTCTTTAAAGAGAACGATTAGACAACATACCAAAATTTATAGGATTCAGCCAAAGCACTACTTAGGGGAAATTTTATTTCTCTAAATTCTTACATCAACAAAATGGAAAAATTACAGATCAATGAATTGGGCATAAAATTTGAAAAAAAGAAACTAGAAAAAGAATAAATTAAAATTCCCCAATTGAGCACCAAACTGGTAATCCTGAGAATCAAAGGTGTAATCAGTAAGATTAAAAGTAAAAAACAGCAACAACAACAAACAAGTATTGAGTTAATAAATAAATTTAGGAGCTTCTTTAATGGAAAAAAAAGTATAAAATACACAAGTTATTGAGTTATTGATTAATTTGATTTAAAAAAAAAGAAAACCAAACATCTGGTATCAAAAAAGAAAAGGGTGAAATCACCACCAATGAAAAAGAAATTAAAGCAGTCATTAGGAAACATTGTGTCCACTTACATGCCAATAAATCTGATAGTCTGAGCTTAATAAATTGATATTATGAAAATATAAATTACTCAATTTAATGGATCAGAAAATATGATGCCCAAATAACCCCATCATAGAAAAAGAAATTAAACAATCCATTAATAAGCCCCCTGACAAAAAATCCCCAGGGCCAGATTTACAAGTGAATTCTACCAAATGTTCAAAGAAAAGTTAATTCCAATATAATATAAACTATTTGGAAAAATAGGTAAAGAAGTCCTACCAAACCCTTTTGATGATGCAAATATCATGCTGATAACCAAACTAGAAGAGCTAAAGCAAAGAAAGAAAATTATTGACCAATTTCCCTAATGAATATGGATGCATACATAATACCAGTAAGGTGATTACAGCAATATATCACAAGGATTATACAATATGACCATGTGGTATTTACACCAGAAATGCATGGATGGTTCAATATTAGGAAAACTATCAATGTAATTGACCTTAACAAAACCAGAGAAATCATATGATTATCTCACTAGATGCAAAAAGAAATCTTTTGATAAAATATAGCACCCATTCTTATTAAAAACAATAGAGAGCATAGGAATGAAGGGAGCATTCCTTAAAATGATAAGCAGTATTGATCTAAAACCATCAGCAAGCATTATACATAATGGGGTTGACTTAGAAGCATTCCCAATAAGATCAGAGATGAAGCAAGGATGTCTATTATTGCCACTATTATTCAATACAGTACTAGAAATATTAGCTGTAACAATAAGAGAAGAAAAAAATGAAGGAATTAGGATAGGCAATGAAAAAAAACACTATAATTTGGCAGATTATGTAATGGGAGATTTAGAGAACTCTAGAGTATCAACTAAAAAAAACTACTTGAAATAATTGACAACTTTAGAAAAGTTGTGGGATATAAGATAAACCAACATAAGTCATCAACATTTCTTTATATGAGCAACAAAGCCAAGCAGCAAGAGCTAGAAATAGAAATTCCATTTAAAATAGCTGTAAACAAATAGAACAGAAGCTAATATTTAGGTGATATTTCTTTTATAATGACCCTGTGATGTGAGTAGTATGATTATTATGATACCCATTTGGGAGAGGAGGAAATTAAAGCTGAAGCAAAGCTACCTAAACGCCATACAGGAAGTGGATAGTTAGAAGGTGATAGACTTGAAAGTAAAACCCATATATGTCATGTAAGACATAAATAACCTTATATAAACCCATGTAATGAGTACCTACTTTAGCAGGTGACTCTCAAAAAATCATGCACTAAAAACCAGAATCCTACAATATGTTGTTTACAAGAAATAAATTTGAATCAGAGAGATACACACAGAATAAAGGTAAAAGGTTGGAGCAGAACATATTATGCTTTAGTTAAAGAAAAAAAAAACAAGGGTAGCAATCCTCATCTCAGACAAAGCAAAAGCAAAAATAGATGCAATTAAATCAGATAAGGAAGGGAACTCCATCCTGCTAAAAAGGTACAATGAAGTAATAAGCAAGTGGTATAGCATCCAAATTCTTGAAGAAGTTAATTGAGCTATGAAGAAATAGACAAGAAAGCTATACTAGTGGGGGACCTCAACCTCCCCCTCTCAGAACTGGATAAATCTAACAGTAAAATGAAGAAGAAAGAAGGTAAGGAGGTGAATTGAATTTAAGAAAAGTTAAATATGATAGACTTCTGAAAAAAATTAATGGGAATAGAAGGGAATATGCCATATGGCACTTACACAAAAATTGATCATGTATGAGGACATAAAAACCTCATAATCAAATGCTGAAAGGCAAAAATATTAAATGCATACTTTTCAGATCATGATGAAATAGAAATTATGTGTAATAAAGGGCCATGGAAAGATAAGCTAAAAACTAACTGGAAACTAAGTAATCTAATCCTAAAGAATGAGTGGGCCAAACAATAAATCACAGAAACAATAAATAATTTCATCAAAGAGAATGATAATGAGACAACATGCTAAAATTTATGGGATTCAGCCAAACTAGTTCTTAGTGAAACTTTTATTTCTCTAAATGATTACATAAATAAAATAGATAAAGTGGAGATCAATGAATTGGGCATGCAACTAAAAGAGCTAGAAACAGAACAAATTAAAAATCCCCATGAAATAAAAAAAATAGAATTTCTGAAAATCAAAGGAGATATTAATAAAATTAAAAGTAAGGAAACTACTGAACTAATAAATAAAACCAAGAGCTGACTTTATAAAAACAAAACCAACAAAAATAAATGAACTATTGGTTAATTTAATTAAAAAGAAAGAAGAAAACCAAATTACCAGTATCAAAAAGGAAAATGGTAAATTCACAACCAATGAAGAGGAAATCAAAGTAATAATTAGGAGCTACTTTCCCCAACTACATGCCAATGAATATGACAATCTAAGTGAAATGGATGAATATTTACAAAATATAAATTGACCACATTAACAGAAGAGTACATAAATATGTAAAAAATTCCATTTTAGAAAAAAGAAATTGAGCCCACCATCAAGGAACTTCTTAAGAAAAAATTTCCATTTCCAGACTGATTTATGAGTGAATTCATTTATTCCAGTACTTTGTAAACTATTTGGAAAAATAGGTAAAGTCCCACCAAATTCATTTTATGACACAAATATGGGGCTGATACCTTAACCAGGAAAAGCCAAAGTAGAGAAAGAGAACTATAGACCAATTTATCTAACATATATTGATGCAAAGAAATTGAATAAAATATAACCAAAAAGATTACAGCAATTTATCACCAGGATAATGCTATGACCAGGTGGGATTTATATCAGGAATGCAGAGCTGGTTCAGTTTTAGGAAAACTATCAACATAATTGACCACATGAATAACAAAACTGACAGAAATCATATGATTACCCCAATAAATACAGAAAAAAGCTTTTGACAAAATATAGCACCCTTTCCTATTAAAATCACTGGAGAGCACAGGAATAAATGAAGTTTTCCTTGAAATGATAAGTACTACCAATCTTAAACCATCAACAAACATTTTTTGTAATGAGGATGAACCTGAAGCATTCACAATAAGATCAGGGGTGAAGTAAGGATGCCCATTATCACCACTATTATTCAATATTGTACTAGAAAAGTCAGCTTTAGCAATAACAGAAGAAAAATAGATTGAAGGAATTAGGAAAGACAATGAAGAAACAAAACTATCACTCTTTGTAAATGATATGATTGTATACTTAAAGAATCCTAGAGAATCAACTAAAAAACTACTTGAAATAATTAACAACTTCAGCAAAGTTGTAGGATATAAAATCAACCAATATAAGCAATGTGGTATTTCTTTAAATGACCAAAAACTGACAGCAATGATATAGAAAGAGAAATTCCATTTAAAATAACTCTAGACAATATAAAATATGTGGCAGTCTAACTGAAAAGACAAACTCAGGAACTACCTTAACACAATTACAAAACATTTTTCACACAAATAAAATCAGATCTAAACAAATGGAAAAATATCAATTGCTCATGAGTAGGCTGAGCCTATATAATAGAAATGACAATTGTACCTAAATTAATTTAATTATTCACTGCCATACCAATCAGGCTACAGAAAATTATTTTATAGAGGTAGAAAAAAATAAATTCATTTGAAAGAATAAAAGGTCAAAAATATCAAGGGAATTAATGAAAAAAAATTGAAAAGGAATGTGGCCTAGCTGTACCAGATTTAAAACTATATTATAAAGTGTTGATCATAAAAAATATTTGGTACAGGCTAAGAAAGAGTAGTAGATCAACGGAATAGATTAGGTACAAAAGACACAGTAGTAAATGACATAGTAATCTACTGTTTGATAAACCCAAAGACTCCACCTTATGGAATAAGAACTCACTATTTGAAAAAAAAACTGCTGGGAAAACTAGAAAATAGTATATTAGGAACTAATCATAGACCAACATCTGACACCATATACCAAGATAAGGTCAAAACGGGTACATGATTTAAGAAATAAAGGGTGATATCATAAGCAAATTAGGAAAACAATGAATAGTTTACCTGTCAGATCTATGGAGAAGGGAAGAATTTATGGCCAAACAAGAGATAGAGAACATTATGAAATACAAAATGGATAATTTTTATTACATTAAATGAAAAAAGTTTTGCACAAACAAAACCAATGCAACCAAGATTACAAGGAAAGCAGGAAGATGGCAAACAATTTTTACAGCCTGTGTTTCTGATAAAGGCCTTATGTCTAAAATATATAGAGAACTGAGTCAAATGCAAAAGAATGCAAGTTATTTCCCAATTGATAAATGGTCAAAGAATATGAAGAGGCAGTTTTCAGGGGAAGGAATTAAAACTATTTATAGTCATATAAAAAATACTCTAAATCACTATCAATTAGAGAAAATCAAATTAAAATAACTCTGAGGTACCACCTCACAACTCACAAATTGGCTAATATCACGGAAAAAATGATAAATGTTGGAGTAGATATGGGGAAAATTGAAATACTAATGCATTGTTAGTGGAGTTGTGAACTGATCCAACCATTCTGGAGAACAATTTGGAACTATGACTAAAGGGTAACCAAAGTGAATACCCTTTGATCCAGCAATACCCCTACTAGGTCTATATCCCAAAGAGATCATTAAAAAAGGGAAAAGGACTCATATGTACAAAAATATTTATAGAAGCTCTTTTGTGGTAGCAAAGAATTGGAAATTGATGGCATGCCTATCAATTGGGGAATGGCTGAACAAGTTGTGGTATGTGAATGTAATGGAATGGTATTGTTTTATAAGAAATGATGAGCAGATGGATTTCAGAAAAACCTGGAAAGACTTATGTGAAGTGATACTGATTGAAGTGAGCAGAACCAGGAAAACACTGTATACTGTAACAACATTTTGCAATGATCAACTATAACAGACTTAGCTCTTCTCAGTAATACAATGATCCAAGACAATTCCAAAAGATTCATGACAAAAAATTCTAACTACATCCAGAGAAAGAACTATGGAGTCTGAATGTAGATCAAAGCATCCTACTTTCAGGTTTTGTTTTGTTTTTCTTTCTCATGGTTTTCCCCTTTTGTTCTGATTCTTCTTTCTCAACATGACTACTGTGGATATAGGTTTATGTATATAACCTATATCAGATTTCTTCCTGTCTTGGGGAGAGAGGTGGGGAGAAGAAAAATTTGGAACTTGTTATCTTATGAAAATGAATGTTGAAAATTATCTTTACATGTAATTAAAATATAAAATACTATTAAATGTTTAAAAATATTATATACTTCTTTATTAATTCTTAAAATTAAAACATAGACATTTGATTGTGATTTGATTAGAATAGGAATTTTGATATGAGGAATTTCCCTTTACCAATTCATACCAGTGCTAGCTCTGCAACATATAACTTTGGAAAGTTGCCTGGAGCACTGAGAAGTTAAATTACTTGCCCAATGTTTGACAGCCAGTATGTGCCAAAGGCACAATTTGAACCCATGTTTTCTTGTCCCTGAAGCCAGCTATCGACTATCCATAATTTTTCTTAAATATTTATGTCCTTGTGAAATTTTATTCCTTTCCACATCCCAATCTGTGCTTGGAGGCTTAAGTCATAATGTAAATTACTTTTGTAACCTACTAGAGAAAATGTTGAAATCTGAGTGAATGAAGAAGAAAGGGACTAGATAAGAGAGGGAAGGAGTACACTAGACTGAAAAGCAAGGCATAAGGTTATAGAACCATAGCAGAGTAAAACTGGACAGCAACACAGACATAATATCACCCTATCCCTTCATTTTATAGGTGAGGAAATTGAGAACCACGACAAGGACAAATCTTTTCTACTGCAAATCATGTCACTTTGCAAAAAAGCTAACTAACTCTAGTTATGCATACAACCAGTTGTCTGAAACATTGAAAAGCTAGATATAAATCCAGTCAAAGTCATTTTGAAAGTGCCAACCTCCTTAAAAATCATCAGAAGGACTTGGAAGAAAATGAATAATTTTGGACATATAAATGGAACCTAGAAACTGGAACATGCCATCAGGGAATATATGAATTCACAAAATCATCACAGTCTCAAGATGTTCTAATGATAAGATCATTCCTGGGATTTTCCAAGGTTTTAATTGAACAAATATGACAAAGAAGCAGACAAAGTGTCTGAAATATATTAAGCCCCTTAATTTAAATAATTCACTATAGGTACATGTATTTTGTTATGTATCAGGAATGTGTCATTATAATGATGGATCTGTTCTCTCTGTTTCATAAATATGATAATATCATTGCATTGAATGCAATCACATATAGTTGTTGTTTGGTGTATTTTAATAAAAAGTATGGATAGTTTGACTACAAATTTTAAAGGGAAATTGTGTTACTAGACTATAAGAAACTCAAGGACAGAAATTATGTTCTTTTTTAACTTTTTGTCCACAGGGTTTACTTAATGAAGGCTCTTTGACCTTTTAGCACTGAAAAACTGAATTAATCATCAAACCACAATATGTAGGGATTTATTAACAGAAACTCTACTCTATAATACTTGCTAATCAGCCAAATGAATTGTAAAATCAAGCATTCTAGACCATGTAATTTCCTCACCAACCAAAAACTGATGACTAGAAAGTAATGAGGCATGATACAACGTTCAATTCATTAATTCAACAAGAACTTATTAAGTACCTTCTATGTGCAGGACATTATGTTAGGCACTGGAGGGAATACAAAGTTTGGAACTGCCTTTATGGAACTTACAGTCTAGCAAGGAGAGAAGACACAAACACAAAATTTATGCAACATGACTATATGTTGTATAAATTTCATGATGTATAAATTTCAATAAAACAAAAGTGCATTCAACAACTGAACTTCAAGGCATAATGCAAGACTGAGATATTATACCAAAAAGCTTTTCATAGAGAAACTAATAATTAAGATCAGCATTAAAGGATTGAGCTAAACAAAACATGGCATTATGGATAGAGAGCCACACTTGAAGTCAGGAAGACCTATGTTAAAGTCTCACTTCTGACACATACTGGCTTTGTGACCCTGAGCAAATTACAAAACATTTCAATGTTTTAGGTAATTCTTGAAGATTATAAATTGCAGAAAAATTGCTGACTTGCAGTTGATGGAGTGAGTTGTTTTACCTGGTTGTTAACAATGCCAGTGAAATCATGCCTTCAGGCCCTAAAGCTTTAAAAGAGTGATAGAAATTCAGTAAACAAAGAAAGAGAAGGAATATATGCTAGATATAGGAAACTAAACATTCCTGGGTAGAGAGATAACAGAAATAGCAAGTCCAAGCTGTGTTGAAGATTGTCATGGAGGCAGATATTCCAGTTTAGGCTGGAATACAGAATGAATAGAAGTGACATAAGGCTGAAAAGTTAGAGAGGCATTATACTGTTGAAGACACTGAATGCCAAACACCTATATCTGATTTTTTTATAACAGAGAATTGGAAATTACTATAAATTATTGAGCAAAGGAATAGCATGACTAAGTGAAAGAATAAATACTATTTATTTAGCACTTAGTATGTGCCAACATGTGCTAAATGCTGGAGATACAAAAACAAAGAAAAAATAGTTCCAGGTCTCAAGGAGCTTACATTCTAATAGGAGTAACAACTCATATGGTAGAATGGTATTTAGGAAAAGGAGCTCAGAAAAGATTGTAGATCAGAAAAATCTTGCAGGCATATGAGAGATGAATTGGTGGGAGAGAGAAAGGCAGGAAGTCAAGTCAAGTCAACAAGCATATATTAAGAGCTTATTGGGTACCAGAAAGTGCTCTAAGAACAAATAATACAAATACAAGCAAAAAGGGAAATAGTCTTTGCTGTTAATGGGCTTACATGCTAATAAAGACAACACATCAAAGGAGGCTAAAAAGGCAGTGCATGGGAAAGTGAGAAGACAAGCTACTAGTGGGAGCCATAGACAAGAAAGTAGTTGGTCGAGTCAGGAATGGACCCTGTAGAGAAATAAAAGAATGAACTTACCTAGCTGTTCTCTTTTTTTAACATTTTATTTTTATCATTAATTCTTTTAAAATTTTGAGTTCAAAATTCTTTCCCTCTCTCCAATACCTCCCTCATATCTTGAAAAGAAAAGCAGTATGCTATCAATTATATATGTGAAGTCATGCAAAATATAGTTCCACATAAGTCATGTTGCAAAAAAATAATAATAAACAATGAAAAACATCAAGAAAGTGAAAAAAAAGCATGCTTCAATCAGGAATAAGAATTAATCAATACTCTTTATGAAAGTGGATAGCATTTTGCATCATCGGTCCTCTGGAATTGTGTTCGATCATTGTCTTGAGTAGAGTAACTAAGTCTTTCACAGTTGGTCATCTTTATAATATTGTTGTGTAAAATGTAAAAGCTAAGAATAAAGAGAAAGAAGAATGGAAGTCCAAGTTCAGACTCTTAGGAAACACTTATATTGAAAGAGTCAGGAAGGGAAAGGACAGGCATCAGAACAAAGAAGCACTTGATCAGTTGATTCACCTCTGGGAGTGATACTACCCTTTCTACCTTCTTCATCTTTCTTGCTCCATCCCCTTCCCACTTAACTAAATAGACAGATCTTTATTTGAAAAGAAAAAAGAATAGATCTGTATTCTTGGCTTGGATAGGACAATTGAGCTATAACCCAAATAGACTCTGACCTAAGGTTCTTGAAGCCTTCCAACTTTAATTTTTTTTGTGACCTCCATTATTGCTATGCTGATGGAGGTCTCATAGAGGTACTTAATCAAACTGAGAAGTGATGGGAATTGTATCACTGTTTTTGAATGCCTAAAAGTTGATCTTGTAGTTATTAATAATATTATTATTAATTACCAGATTTATGACACTATGATTTCATTAGTATAGGAAAATACCTCTACTAATGCAGTTCAATATATGTTGTGCAGCTTATAATTTCAGAGAGCTGCCTAGTTCTGATATTCACCTGCTGAATGTGTATGACCTATGTCCTCTCCTTGAGGGGAGAAGGTTGCAGGGAATGGCAGACTAATGTTCTCTTGTGTTCTATTCAAGCCTTACACCAGCAAATCCATAACTATTCTCCTCTGCCATTAAAGGCTTCATATAGCAACTGTGCTTTATAATTAAAAATACTCATTAACTAAAAAAAAGGCAAGTAAGCCATTAACATCATCGCCATTATACTTATTGTTTAATTAGCATTTTATGAAGATTGTTTGTGAAGGAGAAGAAACCAATCTCTAGCTTGTTTGAAAGAACTGTTTTTACTTTTGATTTCACATAGGGGTTGATGTGTGAGAATGAAAATTTAAACCAACCTGTTACTATCAGATTTCAAATCATTGGTAGGGAAAAACTGTAAATTGAGGGAATCCTGAAAAAAACTGTGGATAATCAAAATTTTCATAAATCAAAAAATTGTGTTAAGTGCTACATAATCTATTCAAAAAGAAATCAAAAGTGAATAATTTTGTAGTTATAAATCCTTTGAGTTGCAGTAATGTCCATGCCCCCATTTATCTTTTTGGAAAGCCTTTGTTTCTCCCTCTATATTACTTTACTTTGTGATCTCATTAGCTCCCAAAGATTTAGTATCATCTTTATCTTGATGATTCTAAAATCTACCTAGTCTACCTCAAAAATCTCCAACTGCCTTTCAGACATCTTGAACTGGATGTCCAGTAGACATCTTTCCCATTAAACCTTCCCCACCTCCTACCTTCTTTAATAATGTAGGGAGCAACACAATTCCCCATGACCAACCTGTTTCCAAGGCTTATCAATGTAACCTTTGCAACCTCATTCAAATATACCCTCTTTTTAGCTCTGACCTTGTCACCACTCTAATGTAGGCCTTTATCACCATAGCCTGGACTATTGTAATAGCCTGTTGATAGGTCATCTCCCTGCCACAAGTCTCTTCCCACTCCCATCCATTTTCAAAACATAGCATAATAAAAAGATGATTTCATATTAAATTGAAAATCTATTATATACAACTAGCTGTTTCTTTTAAATATATAATAAAATGATGTGAATTTTTTTTTCTTCCCTGCCCACCCTAGAGATGGCTGGTTACTATTCAACACAAATGTATATGTATATGTATATGTATATGTATATGTATATGTATATGTATATGTATATGTATGTATATGTATATGTATATGTATATGTATATGTATATGTATATGTATATGTATATGTATATGCATATGTATATGTATATGTATGTGTATATGTATATGTATATGTATATGTATATGTATATGTATATGCATGTAAATGTATATGTAAATGTGTGTGTGTGTGTGTGTGTGTGTGTGTGTGTGTGTGTGTGTATAAAATCATTCCATACATCTATTTATCAGTTCTTCTCTGGATGCAGATATCATCTTCCAATATAGATCCTGTTTTTATATATATTTGTAATAGTCGAAGTGACTTATTTGCTCAAAGTTGTTCTTCCAACAATATTGCTGTTACTTTTTACAATGTTCTTCTGGTTCTCCTCATTTTGCTCTTGTTTTGTGAAAGTCTATCCATGTTTATCTAAGATCATCGAGCTCATCATTTCTTATAGCATAGTAATATTTCATCATAATCATATACCACAGTTTGTTTAGCCATTCCCCAATTGACTGGCATCCCTATAATTTCCAGCTCTTTGCCACAAAAAAAAAAGAGCTACTGTAAGTATTTTAGAACATATATGCTCTTTTCCTTTTCCCCTAGTTATCTTCAGAAATAGACCTAGTAGTGGTAATGCTGGGTCAAAGCATGTAGGTAGTTTAACAACATTTGGGGCATAATTCCAGATTGCTCTCCAAAATGGTAGATCAGTTCACAATTCCACCAACAGTGAATTAGTCTCCCATTTTTCACACATCCCCACCAACATTTGTTGCTTTCCCTTTCAATAATTGTAGCCAATCTGTTAGGTGTAAAATTACATCTCAAAATTGTTTTAATTTGCATTTCTCTAAACAATAATGATTTAGAGCATTTTTCCATAAGGCTAAAATTGTTTTGATTTTTTTTTCTAAAAACTGCTGGTTCATGTCCTTTGACCATTTATCAATTGGAGAATGGCTAGCATTCTTATAGATTTGACAAATCTTTGTGTATTTAAGTTATAAGACCTCTATCTGATGAACTGTATAAAATTTTCCCCCAATTTCCTGCTTTCCTTATGATCTCAGCTACATTCATTTTATTTGTAAAAAAATGTTTTAATTTAATGTAATAGAAATTATCCATTTTACCCCTCACTATTCTCTCTATCACTTGTTCATTCAGAAATTATTTGCTCATACATAAGTATGATAAATAATGTGTTCCATGCTCTTCAAATTTTCTTGTAATATCTAGGTCACGTATCTATTTTGACTTTATCTTGGTAAATGGTATAAGATATCAGCCTATGTCCATATCCTATGCTGCTTTGTAATTTTCTCAACAATACTTACCAAATAATGAATGCTTATCCCAAAATCTTAAGTCTTTATATTTGTCAAATGCAAGGTTACCATATTTATTTGCTGCTGTAAACTGTATGTCTACTCTGTTACATTGATTTATCTTTTTATTTCTTAAGCAGTACTAAATAGTTTTGACAATTACTGCCTTATAGGTTAAGATAATGCATTGCT
Organism: Phascolarctos cinereus; assembly: GCF_003287225.1. Classification (NCBI taxonomy): domain Eukaryota; kingdom Metazoa; phylum Chordata; class Mammalia; order Diprotodontia; family Phascolarctidae; genus Phascolarctos; species Phascolarctos cinereus. The sequence goes on from NW_027556098.1 coordinate 133,839,114, forward strand.
AAATCTCCTTCCTTTAAATTTTTCATTAATTCCTTTCATATTCTTGACTTTTTATCTTTCTAAATGAATTTTGTTATTTTTTTTCTAATTCATTAAAAGATTTTTGGTAATTTAATTGGGATGACACTGAATACATAAATTAGTTTATGCAAAACTGTCAGTTTTATTATATTGGCCCTGCCTACACATGAACAATTATTATTATTTCTCCAATTGTTTAAATCTGATTTTATTTAGGGGAAGCTAAGTGGCACAGTGGATAGAGCACCGGCCCTGGAGTCAGGAGGACAAGAGTTCAAATCTGGCCTCATACACATAACACTCACTAGCTGTGTGACTCTGAGCAAGTCACTTAATCCAAATTGCATCACAAAAAAATCTGATTTTGTTTGTATAAAATTTTTTAAAATAATTTTGTTCATTTAGTTACTGGGTTTGTTTTGACAGGTATACTCCCAGATCTTTTATACTTTCTAGAGTTATTTTAGAGTTATTACATACATACATATGTATATGTGTGTGTGTGTATATATATATATATGTGTATATATATATATATACATATATTATATATATATATATATATATATATATATATACATATATACTTTTGTTTATCAGTTCTTTTTTGGATATAGAAAGTGTATGTCTTCATATGTCTTTTATAATTAATTTGGGTATTTATAATAGACAAAATAACTTATTTACTCAAAGTCATTTTTAAAAACAACATTACTGTTATTGTATACAATGTTCTCTTGGTTCTGCTCATTTCACTCTTCATTATTTTGTAAAAGCCTTTCCATGCTTTTTCTAAAAATCATTAAGCTTATCATTTCTTATAGGACAATAGTATTCCATGACAATCATAAAGCACAATTTATTCAGCCATTTTTCAATTGGTGGGCAACCCTGCAATTTCCACAAAGAGATCTGCTAGGTCCTTTTCCCTTTTCACGATCTCTTTGTGATATAGACCTTATAGTGGTATTGCTGGATCAAAGGGTATGTACAGTTTGAATGCACTTTAGGTGTAGGTTCAAATTGCTCTCCAGAATGGTTAGATCAGTTCACAACTCCACCTAGATTGTTTTGATGATTACCATTTATATATAGTTTGAAATCTGGTATTGCTTGGCAAGCTTCCTTTTCATTTTTTATTGATTCTTGTGACATTCTTGAACTTTTGTTCTTCTAGATGAATTTTGGGTTTTTTTCCTAGCTTTATAAAATAATCAATATTGGGTAGGTTGATTGGCATTGCATTGAATAAGTTAATTAATTTAGTTAGAATTGCATTTTTGTTATATTAGTTCACTCTATCCATGGACAATGAATATTTCTCCAATTATTTAGATTTGTCTTTATTTGTTAGAAGAGCATTTTGTAACTGTATTTGTATAGTTCCTGGGTTTCTCTTAGCAGGTAGATTCCCAAGTATTTTATATTATCTAAAATTTTTTAAATGGAATTTCCCTTTCTATTTCTTTCTGCTGTGTTTTCTTGGTAAATTATAGAAATGCTGATGATTCAGGTGAGCTTATTTTACATTCTGCAACTTAGCTGAATTTAATAATTGTTTCAAGTAGCTTTTTTTTACTTAATTCTCTAGAATTCTCTAGGTATATCATCATATCATTGCAAAGTCATAGTTTTGTTTCTTCATTATCTGTTCTAAATACTTTGATATATTTTTATTCCTTTTTTTCATTCCTTTTCTTACCTTATTGCTGTAGGTAGCATTTCTAGTAAAATAATGAATAATAGTAGTGATAATGGACATCCTTGCCTCACTCCTGATCTTAGTTAGAAGGCTTCAACTTTATTCCCTTTACAGATAATGTTTATTCTTGGTTTTAGATAGATACAACTTATCATTTGAAGAAAGGTTCTGGGGCAACTAGGTGGCGCAGTGGATAGAGTATCTGCCCTAAAGTCAGGAGAACCTGAGTTCAAATCAAGCCTCACACACATAACACTTACTACTTGTGTGACCCTGGGCAAGTCACTTAACCCCATTGCCTAGGCAAAAAAAAAAAGTTCCATTGTTTCCTATGCTTTTTATTGTTTTTAGTAAGATGAGTGTTGTACTTTCCCAAAGGCATTTTTCTACATTTATTGATATAATCATATGATTTTTGTGTTATTATTAATATGGTCAACTATACTGATAGTTTTCCTAATATTAAACAAGCCCTGCATTCCTAGTATAAATCCCACCTGGTAATAGTATATGATCTTTGGGGTATATTGCTGTAATTTCCTTGCTAGTACCTTATTTAAAACTTTTGCATTAATATTCATTGAGGAAATTGGTCTATAGTTTTCTTTGTTTTTGTTTGCTCTCCCTGGTTTAGATGTGAAAACTATGTTGGTGGTGTCATAAAAAGAATTTGATAGGATGCCTTCTTCACTTATTTTTTAATAGTTTATATAGTATGGAGATTAATTGTTCCTTAACCAATTAGTAAAATTTACTTGTGAATCCATCTGGTCCTGGGCATTTTTTCTTAGCAGCTCATTGATGGCTTGTTCAATTTCTTCTTTTTAAAGACAGGTTTATTTATTCTATTTCCTCTTATGTTAATCTAGGAAGTTTATATTTTTGTAATGGCATATATTTTACTCAGATTGTCAATTTTATTTGCATATAATTAGGCAAAATACTTCCTAATAATTGCTCTAATTTCATCTTCATTGGTGTAATCACCTTTAAAAAAATTTTTTGCTAGTAATTTGGTTTTCTTCTTTCTTTTTAATGAAACCAAACAATGGATTATCTATTTTACTGGGGTTTTTTCCATAAAATCTACTCCTAGTTTTATTTATTAGTTCAAGGGTATTTTTACTTTCAATGTAATTTATCTCTCCTTTGATTTTTCAGGACTCATTTTGATGTTAAATTGCTTTTTTATTTATTCTATTTCCAATTTTTGAAATTGCATTCCCAATTTATTAATCTGTTCTTTTTCTCATTTATTGATATATACATTTAGAGATAAACAATTTCCCTTAAATATTGCTTTGGATACATCCACAAATTTTGGTGTATTGTATCATTTTTGTCATTCTCTTTAACGAAATTATTGTTTCTCTGATTTGTTCTTTGAATCTCTAATTCTTTAGGATTAGATTAGTTTTTAATTAAATTGTAATTTCCACTTCCAATGCCCTTTACTAAATGTAATTTTTATTGCATTATGGTTTGAAAAGTTTGCATTTAATATTGCTGCTTTTCTGCCATTTGATATTGGGGTTTTTATGCCCAAATTTGGGAACAATTTTTTGTAAAGGTTTGTTGTAAAGCTGAGAAAAAAAAGTATTTGAATATTTCCATTCCATTTTCTCCGAAGGTCTATTATATATAACTTTTCTAAAATTCTATTAATCTTCTTGACTATTTTCTTTTTTATGGTCAGATTAATCTATTTCTGAGAAGGGAAATTTGAGGTACTACAGTAGTATAGTTTTACTCTCCATTTCTTCCTATAATTCATTTAACTTTTCCTTTAAGAATATGGATGGAGGCAAGATGAGTAAAGACAGGTTCTCAACTGAGTTCTCTCAAATTCCCCTGCAAGCAACTTTCAAATAACACCTTAAATTGAATTGCAGAGCAGTAGAACCAACAAAAGTTTGGGATAAAATATTTTTCCATTGTATAACAACTTGGGAAGTCGACAGGAAAGGTCTGTCTCACAGGTCTTGGGCTGGAAGAATGTCTTAATCTTACCTTTTGTTGTCTCTGCTACTCCAAAATTTTATTTGAGGTGTTATTTTAAAGTTGTTTGCAGGGAAATTTGGGAAACTCAGCTGAGTGCTTGTTTATTCTACCATCTTGGCTCTGACTCAAGAAATTCTCAATTCAATTTTTAAAAATGTATACTAAGTACTTTCTATGCACAAGTGCCTTCTATCTTTCTCCTGGGTTTTCCTTCCTTTTCTCTCAATACTCTTTATAGGTTAGCTCATCAACTCCCAGGATTTCAATTATCATTGATATTCACGTGAATTCCACGTCTACAAATCCAGTTCTTACTTCTCTCCTAAGAATCTTCCATCTCAAATTCAGTATTCCCTAAACAGAACTCATTATCTATTCCATAACCTAATCCCTCCTCTAAAATTTTCATATTCCTGTTGAGAATACCACAATTCTTCTAGTCACCCAAGTCCATAACTTAGAAGTCAATCCTCACATCTTCATTCAAACTCATGACATATACAAATCACCGTCACTGCCAAATCTTGTTGAGTTACATCTCTTGCACATATTCCCTTTTCCCCCTTTTGCCATCTTTGGTGAATAAAACAGTTTGTTATTATATTTTTTCAAATAATTTCTATTTTTATTTTCCCTGTTGTCTTCTTCCATTTTCACCCTTGAATGTTTTGGGGTGACTTTGTTTAGTTGGATATTTTGCCAACATTTCCATAAATTGGTTGTATCCTCCACTGATTCTCCCTGCTTTATTCCACATAATTATTTAACATTTTTCTTCATAGAACTTTAGCAATGAATTTATAATCTAATTTGATGTTCCCTTTGCCAGCCATCTCTCAGTCTGACAAATAAATGAGATGATGGCTAAGGTGTTTTTCTGAGCATTTTGGTCTCCTTGTTGTGGCAATTCATTTACATTGATTAAACTTATGGATAAAGCTGTTATAGTTGGTATCACTCTGATTTGTCATTCACTTCCCATTTTTTGTTTTCAATTACTCATTTAAATAATTAAGTTTTTTTTCAATTGTACTCATATTTTCCTCACTATTATTCTATCCTGTTTCTAAATATTTTTATCTGTAGAAATACAATCCGTTTTATTCTTTATGGTATTTTGGAGACTTGACATACCCAGAGGACACTAGAAATAGTAGATTTTAGATCATCGATAAACTTGAATTTGACTGTTGGTATTTTAAATCTGATATTCTTATCCAATGGCTAACAAGTGCACAAATAGCTGGAAGAACTGAATAAAAACAAGATTGACAATATTACTATAAATAAAATGAGAAGAAAGTAGGCACCTGAAAGTAAATGATTCCTTGGAGATACAAAAAGGAAAAAAAATGGTAGAGTAGGCTTTAACATGCATAGAAAAACAACAGTAATCTAACTTTTCATAAGATTTTGTCACCATGTACTACAATATTAATAATAAAAGCAAAAATGCCACCATGAAAATAGTACAATTTGGTTGCTGAAATTAAATTGGTAGAGAAATTCCATGAAGAACTAGATAAGACACTCCAAATTAAATGCATATGTACTATGATAGTTGGTGATTTCAAAGAAAAAGTGGAGAAAAGTGAGGCTGATGAAAACTATACAGAAAAGCATGGTTGAGGAAAAAAGCAATGAGGAAAGTCAAAGGTATATAGATAGCAAAACACCTCATGCATATATGTGCATGTGCATGTGCGCACACACATAAACACATACACCTCTATGTATTCATGTATGCATAAATATAAGTACAAATCTACACATGTGTATATGAACACATATACACATGTGTATGTGTATATGTATACAAATACAAATGTGTGTGTGTTTATACATACATATATATGCACAGCCAATGTTTAAGATCACAGATTTAGAGTTGGAAAAAAAAAAACCTTAGAGGCCATCTTGTCCAAATACCTAACTTTACAAAAAAGGGAACTAATATTCAGAGAGAGGTATTAAATGACAGAACTAGGGTGTGGACTAAGGTTCTCTGGCTCCACATCCAGCATTCATTCCTTGGTTCCATGCAGCCTTGAATTGGACTGAATTCCATGGCTTGCATGGATCACAGAGTGCTGAGCTGCAGAAAATTGCCATGCTAAGTGCTCCTATTTTAGCTTCATCAGCAAAGACTTCTAAACTGGACATATTTATAACTCAGCTACAGTGTGAAAATCACAACAGGGAAATATTAACTTCCTGAATAATTAGCTGACCCAAAATAGAAATATTGTAAGGAAAGTATCATTCCCAGTGGATCTCTAAAGAATAGTTTCCCTCCCAGGAAGTGTGTTGTATCACCTTCCTATGAAAAGCACCAATCAGGAAACCCAGTCTTCTCTGCCCAGCGGGTAGTTCCTGCTGAATGAGGAATCTTCAGTTGGCAGAAATCTGAAATGACTAAAATAATTACTTCTGGGCCTCTGATTGGCTTCCTGGCATACTAATTAGCTGCCAAGGGTCAGGCCTAGCATTTCCTTTTCTGAATCTAGCCCTCCCCAAAGCCCCTAGCACAATGTACAGAGGGGACTCTTTATGCTATTACTTTGATTTGAACTGAACAGCAAGGTGCAAGACAAAGTCCCTAGCCTTGCAAAAAAGAAGACGTGGATATCTGTTCCTTGGGGCAACCATATGGGCAAATAAGACAAACATCTCCCTGGATCTGACTTGAAACACCCAAAGGTATAGACTCATTCAACCTGTGACATTATTGTTAGGTCTTCAGAGCTAAAGGGAAATGACCCACTATAGCCAGTGGATTAGGATTAGATGTTTGCTAAGGTAACAAAGGGAAAAGAATAGAAAGAAAACTCACAACCAAAAAAAAAAATTGCTATATCATAGGCCAGAAAGAATACTGGGCTAGACTTTAAAAACATAACTTCTGCCAGCAAGTAGTTATGTGACCTTAAACTTGTGTCTTATCTTTCTTTCCACAGCCTATTAAATGAAAAGGTTGAGCTATATAAATTCTAAGGTCCTTTGTAAAGAGAAATCAGGTGCATGATCCTATTGCTTTATGAACCAATAACGCATTTGATAATGTATGACATTATACTAAGTAATGTAAAATAATATTGTATATTTTACTATAGATCCCTGAATAAAGGAGCAGAAGGTATACAGTGTTTTAGGAAGATTAATTTGGCAAATGGTTATGCTGGATGGATTAAAGTAGTGAGAAAAGAGAGAAGGCTGTTGCACAAATCCTGGCATAAGCTGATGATGGACTGAATTAGTTGCAATAGAAGTGGAGAGGAATATGAAATAGCTTCTTGGACCATAGGATTTAGAAGTGGAAGGGACCTTGAAGGTAATCTAGGGCACTGCTTGCTAAAGAACATCTGTGTAGGTGTTCAAAAATGGAGGCCTCACTGACCTTTTCTTTTCTGGTCTGCTTCTTCCTATTCTTTCCCCAACTAGTACTGAACCAGATTGCCTCTGTGGGTGCCTTGCAACTGCATGAATCTACAATTCATTTTAGTAAGTGACCTCTAATTCTCTTCCAACTTGAAATTCTATTATTGTATAAATTGCCCCAGGTGGATAAGAAGGGGAAAAGCAGCTGGAAGCTGGTGTAAAAATATGGTCCATTAAACAGTGAAAAAAGGGGAGGAGGAGAGAAATTTAAGAAGGAAAGTATGGTAGGGAAGAGAATATTCACAAACAAAAAAACCTTTCAACTATAAAGGGTGAATTGTAAAATGGGCATTACAAGGTGAGAAGGAAACTATTTGAAATAATGATGCTGTGTTACATGAGGAGATAAGAGACAGAGGAGGTCAGAACGTTTTAATTTTAGATTATTAGTGTTGATCGAATTTCTCTTTTTTCAACCACTCTTCTTTGCAAAGAGATAAGCATAAGATAGCGGGGGAAATATACAATAGAATATGATGGCAAGTAAAACAAAATTAATCATAATTGTTAGTCATATTGTTAATGGTTAATTATTGTTGCTCAATTATTAGTCATAATCACAAATATTAATAGGATAAACTTATTCATAAAATGGAGGAAGTTAGAAAAATAGATAAGTAGTACTCAATAGCATAGTTTAAGTAGAATATACTTAAAATAAAAAATTTCAATAAATTAAAATTCTTTGTTGAAGTACAATTTATTTTACATTGTCACTTAGCTTCTCTGCATGTAGCTCCCCTTGTCATCACGTGGAAATGTGTTTGTTCATCAGGGCAGGACATATTAAAGGATATGGTGACTAACATGGTCTTCAGAAATCCGCTCAGTCTGAAATGTCCTATCTATAGAAGGATGGTAATTTTTATGCCCATAAGTGACCAGGACCTTTGTCAGGGAAACTGTAACCAACCAGGTTTTAGGACTGCTATATCTCCTTTAGGGAAAATTAATCCTGGAACAGACAGGAGGAAAGAAACAGAGGAAGGCCTAACCGATATTCTAGGGGAACACTGGTAGATGTTAGCCCTGTTATAGTTGGGAATCATGATCTCAGACAAAGCAGCAATAAATTATACATGATTAGAAGAAATAAATAAAATATAAACTGTGTAAAGGTGACATAGATAATGGAAAACTATTAATACTATATATAAACAGACGCATACCCACAGAAACACACACTGAATGGCATCACCTTTCAGTACTTAAAGGAAAAGGTAATACAATTACAGGAAGAAATAGAAAGAAAAATGATAATAGTTGGTTACCTCAATGTGCTCCCTTTCAGACACAGAGAAATCTAATAAACAATAAAGATATTAAATATCTGAATATTATTTTAGAAATGTTAGATGAAATAGATTAGCATTTCTATTATGTTATAACTAAAATGTAAACAGAAAGGAGTATAAATATTTATAAGCTATATATGGCACACTTACAAAAATTAATCATATACTAGGATATAAATTTATTATAAAGACAAAAAAGTAGAAGTATTAATGACAACAAAATGATAAAAATTATAATTAGTAAAAGTCACTTGAAAAAGTGATTCAAACTTAAATGATGATTAAATAATTCGTTCCTAAAGAACATGTGGATCAAAGAATAAATCATAGAAAAAAATGCATAATTTCATCAAGCAGAATGAAAAAAATGAAATAATATATGGGATATTCTGGAATCAATTTAAAATGGCTCTTGAAAGTCCAATTGTTAAACATTTAGTGTAAATATTTATACCTCAAAAATCAGTAAACAATAAAAATCAGGGCTTGATTATTATTTTGGTGGTTGTCTAGACTTTAAAGTAATGGAGAAGATGTTAATAATGAAAATTATGTATAGAATTGTGTTGTGTGTAAACCCCCCCTTCTGAAATCTGATAGTTAAGTGTTTGTCAGTACACCATTAATAGCGTACCAAAATTTTTTAGATGCAGCCAAAGCATTCATCAAGGGTAATTTTATGTCTCTGACATCTTTTAATAACAAAAAAGAAAAAAAATGGTCAATGTATTTGTTATTCAATAACAAAAAGAGAAACTACAAAAAAATTAAACCAGTTGAACTATAAATAGAAATTTGAAAAATCAAATAGACATAAGCAAAACAAAAATAACTGACAAAACTAAGATTTAAAAAAAAACTTTAATAAAATAGAAAAATAGTTGATTTTATTTAATAAGACATGTAAATCAAAAGGAGAATTCACAACAGGAACAAAGGAAATTATAGGAATTATTTCATTGAATTTTATAATAACAAAGCTGACAAATGAAATTAATGAAAATTTACACAAATATAAATTACCCAGATGAACAAACCAAGAAATATAGAAATTAAATTTCTCAGACTCAGAAAAGAGAAATTGAACAAAGAACTACAAAAGGGTGTGGGGAAAACTCCAGCATCAAATGTGCTTACAAGTAAATTCTATCAAATGTTCAAGAACAATTAATTACAAAATTATAAAAATTAGTTTTGAGAATAGAGAAAGAAGACATCCTATCAAATATCTTCTAAGACACATATATTTGGTTCTATTACCTAAAGCAGCAAGTGATAAAAGAAAAAAAACAGAAAACTAGTTCAGTAGTATACACACACACACACACACACACACACACACACACACATTCACACTCACACAGACTTTACATTTGTTTATTCCTTTATTCCTTCCTTCCTTCCTTCATTCATTTATGTATGTATGCATGTATGTATATATTTATACACATACACTATGACCAAATTGTATTGATGCAAGATTGAAAAACTATAACCATAAATAATCATACACCAATAACTAAAATAAGAAACACAATACTTTTACTAATAGATGAAGAAAAAAGTATTTTAAAACTGCTAAAAGCATTTATATTAAAAATAAAAATCACAGGAAAAATAATTCTTTGGTAAAGTAACCATATCCATATAAAACTAAAAACTAGAATTATCATGCTAAGAACATATTATCATAAATAGAATCATACTATGAACTGGTAATAAAGAAATAGTACAGACCTTTCCATTAACATCATGGGTAAGGACAGAGTGTATATTCTTACTACTAGATATTTTCTTTAGAAGAAAAAGTAATGGAGGGCAATAAGCATAGGCAATGATAAAACAAAATTATTGTCCTTTGTATATGATATAATAGTTTGTTTAGATAAGACTGGAAAAGGTAAAAATAATTATACCAATTAGTAATTTAAGCAAAGGAACATGTTAGCAAATAAGCTTTATAAACTATATCAGTCTAAGAAAATCCAGTAGGAAGATATAGAAAAAGAAATTCCATTTAAAATACAGATTAAATAAAATATCTGGCAAATCCAATTACTAAGTTATAAACAGGAATTACATGAATATCACCATAAAGGATTATTTATAAAAATAAACATAAGTAATTAAAGAGATACCAATTACTTATGGTCAAGCAATGATACTGTAATAAATATTACAATGTTACCTTTTTATTTAATGAGTTTGTTTACAAAGCAAAGTAGCAAACATTCCTTTAGAGAACTAGAGACAGAAATTCATATGAAGAAACAAAAAGGACAAGATTCTCAAGAGTTTTATGAAAAAGAATAAAGGATACTTTAAACATTAGATTTTTCATTCTAGAGTATAAACCAGCAGAATAACAAAATGATTTTATGATAGTTAAATTTTAGGAATGTTGATTAATGGAACAGATTAGGGGCACAGGATCTGGAAGCTATGAACATAACACTATAGTCTTCTACAATCCTAAGGACAATAAGTGCAAGAAGAACTTACTATTACTAGGGGGGCAAAAGCTTCTGGGAAAACTGGAAACTAGTCTAGATGAACATCTCAAATCATATACCACAAGATACAAATGGATTCATGACCTAGATATTAAAGTTCTTATCATAAACAAGTTAGAGGACAAGGGAAAGAGATATCCTTAAAAATAATGATAGGAGGAGAATTCTTAGCCAAATAATGGATAGAGATGATCAAAAATAAAAATAGCTTGATTATATAGAATTTAACAAAAAAGTATACAAAACCAAGACATAATTAGAAAGGAAGAAGTTAACTTGAGAAAATTGTTGTAGCCAATTTCTTTAATAAAAGTCTGATATCCAAGATACATAGGGATTTTTTTTTTGCTTATTTAATTTACTTAGTAATTTATAAGTACATGAGCCATTCCAGTGGGTAAATTTTTTTTTTATTTTTCTTTTTTTATGTTTTTTTTTTCCATATGCTTTTGAGTTGAAAATTTTTCTCCCTTTTCCTCCCCACCATCCTCCCCAAGACGGCACACAATCTGACATAGGCTTTACATTTACATACCCATTAAACATGTTTTCACATTAGTGAAGTTGTAAGTAAAAATTAAAACTAATAGGAGGAACCATCAGAAAGATGAAACAAAACTCAACAGAAGGTAAAATTAAGTGATAGCGATTCAACTTCCATAGTTCTTTCTTTGGATGTGGACAGCATTTTCCATCCTGAGGCCTCTGGAGATGTCTTAGATCCTTGTAATGCTGAGAAGGGTTCAGTTTAACATTCTTAGTCATTGCATAATATGGCTAGTGGGTAAATTTTCAAAGGCTATTTATAGGTAGTTCTGAATAGAAGAAAGAGGAACTATTACCAGTAATATGAAAATATGCTCTAAAACATAAATGAAAAAAATGCAATATGGGCAATTTTGAGTTTCTATCTCACAACTATATGATTGGCAAAGATAATTAAAAAGGAAAATGGGGGACTGAGCTAAGATGGTGGAGTAAAAGCAGTGACTTGCTTGGAGTCTCCCCCAAACCCATCCAAATACCTGTAAAAATGGTTCTAAACAAATTCTAGAGCAGCAGAACCCACAAAAAAAACCAGAATGAAACAAATTTCCATCCCAAGACAACCTGGATGGTTGGTTGGAAAGGTCTATTGTGTGGGCTGGGAGAGGAGCACAGTTCAGCATGGGCCACGCAAACAAAGATGGCCTCAGTGAATCTGGAACAGTCCTCAGGGGATTGAATCAAGGAAGCTGTGGCAATTTCCAACTTTTCAACCCTCAAACACCAAAGACAACTTAGAAGGTCAGTAGGAAAGGTACATTGGACCACAGTGAGAGAGGAGCTCAGTCCAGTTTCAGTCCTGGTACAGCCCTAGGGTGGCAGTTGCTTCCTGAGCTCTCAGCCCACAGACAGAGGGGGAATCAAGTGGCTGATAAGAGGGGTATTGCAGGGATCTCTTTGCTGGCTCTGAGGCAAGATTCTCTTGCTTTGCTTCTGCTTGGATCTGGGTCACAGTTCTGGGTGGCAGTCCTGGGGCAAAGAAGAATGCTGGAATGACAGTGCTTGTGGTGGCATTGAAAAGGTAATCCTCCTCAGAGTTCCAAAGCAGAAAATAGTGCTTATAGTCACTCATAGATCAGAGCACAGGCCAGGAAAGGAGTAAACACCACACCTTTGATCACACCACCTTGGAAGAACTGGAAATTCAGAGGTCCCTGGAAGTACCTCTGAAAACAGCTCCACAAAACCCCTGAAGCTTGGGACAGTAAATTCTCCACACTGGAAGCAGACCCTTACCTTAGCAAAGAGTTTTAAAACTCAAGTAATTGGGTGGGATCATGAGCAAACAGCACAAAAAAGTCAGATCACAGAATCTTGCTTTGGTGACAAAGAAGATCAAAACATACAATCAAAAGACAACAAAGTCAAAGCTGCTACATCCAAAGCCTCCAAGAAAAATATGAATCAGTCCCAAGCCATAAAAGAGTTCAAAAAGAATTTTGAGAAGCAAGAGAAGTGGAGGAAAAACTGGGAAGAGAAATGAAAGTGATGCAAGAAAATAATGAAAAACAAGCCAACAACTGAAAAAAAATAACACTTTAAAAAGAGACAAACCCAAATGGCAAAAGAGGTCCAAAAAACCAATGAGAAGTAGAAGGCCTTAAAAAGCAAAATTGGCCAAATGGAAAGAAAGTCCAACAGCTCACTGAAGAAAACACTCCCTTAAAAATTAGAATGGAGCAAATGGAATCTAATGGCTTCATGAGAAATCAAAAACTTAAAAAACAAAAACAAAATTATGAAAAAATAGAAGCAAGGTGAAATATCGCATTGGATAAACAACTGACTTGGAAAATACATCCAGGAGAGATAATTTAAAAATTATTGAACTAACTGAAAGCCATGATCCAAAAAGACCTAGACATCATCTTCCAAGAAATTACCAAGGAAAGCTGCCTTTATATTCTAGAACTAGAGGGTAAAATAGAAATGGAAAGAATCCACCAATCACCACCGAAAGAGATTCCCCAAAGGAAAACTCCTGGAAATATTATAGTCAAATTCCAGAGTTCTCAGGTCAAGCAGAAAATAGTGCAAGCAGCCAGAAAGAAACAATTCAAGCATTGTGGATACAAAATCAGGATAACACAAGACTTAGCAACTTCTACATTAAGGGACTGGAGGGCTTAGAATATAATATTCCAGAGGTAGAGGAGATAGGATTTCAGCCAAGAATCACCTACCAGCAAAACTGAGTATAATCCTTCAGGGAAAAAATGGATATTCAGTGAAATAGAGGACTTTCAAGCATTCTTGATGAAAATACCAGAGCAGAATAGAAAATCTGACTTTCAAATATAAGACTCCAGAGAAGCATAAAGAGGTAAACAGGAAAGAGAAATCATAAGGGACTTAAGAAGGTTGAACTGTACATTTCTACATGGAAATATGATATTTGTAACTCATGAGACTTTTGTCGATATTAAGGTAGTTGCAGAAAAAAAACTATAAGTAGATAGACATATAGAAGGAACAGGGTGAGTTGAAGGTGAATGGATGATATCTAAAAAATAAAACAAAGGTGTGAGAGAGGATTATACTGGGAGAAGGAGAAAGGGAGAGGTAGAATAGAGTAAATTATGTCACATCAAACAAGAAAAAGCTTTTATGGAGGACAGGAAGTGGAGGGAGGTGAGAAGGAATGAGTGAATCTTATTCTCATCAGATTTGGCTTAAGGAGGGAATAACATACACACTCAATTGGGTATGGAAATCTATCTTACCCTACAGGATAATAGGAGGGAAGAGGATAAAAGAGGAGGACAGTTTGGGGGAGGGGGTAATCAGAAGCAAACACTTTTGAGGAGGGATAGGGTTAAAAGAGAGAATAGAATAAAATGGGGGTGGGATAGGGTGAAGGGAAATACAGTTAGCTTTTTACATCATGGCTACTATGGAAGTGTTTTGCATGACTACACATATATTACCTATATTGAATTGCTTGCTTTCTCATGATGGTGGGTATGGAGGGAAGAAGGGAGGAAATTTGGAAACCAAAGTTTTAAAAAATATGTTAAAAATTGTTTTCACATGCAACTGGGATATAGAAATCTATCCTGCCCTGCAGGAAAATAGAATGGGAAGGGGATAAGAGAAGGGAGGAAGTATATACATACTTATACATATTTATATACAATTGTAAATACATTTTAAAGGTATGAGTCAAGTTTATCTAATAAGAGGCTTATTTGCAATTAAATGATAATTATGAAATTGATCCAGTCAGTACCACTGTGTAATTTCTCTAGTAGGATTCAGGAGTCACTAAATCCTGTATTTGCTTCAGGAAACTCCCCAGGATTTATCATATGTAGGTTTTTATTTTTATATGTGGATTTTGATATTCAGTGGTAAAGAGAATTCCCATATATAGGATTCCTGCATTTAACAAAGTCACAGATGTCAGTGACTTTGTGCTTGTTTCTGGTGCCTTGCCACAAAGTCTGTCATCTTTGGCTCTGCTCCCTGGAAAGCTCTGGGCTATGGCCTCTGATTAGGACTATTTCTAGAATCATAGAGCTAGAACTAGCGGGGAACTCAGAGGCCATCGAGTATAAACCCTTCATTTCATAGTTGAGTAAACTGAGGCCCAGGGAAGTTGTGACTTGCCCAAGAACAAACAAGTGACAAGGATCACCTAGGCACACCTGTGATCAAGGCCAGTGAAATGAAACAGGTATACGGTAGGTATTAATTTAATACTTGAGACAAATTCAAAATATTTCTGGGGGGATACTGATGACAGTACTGAAAACAAAGTTTCTGAACTTCATGTTCCAGATAGAGAAGACAGCAGAAACCTTTATCACCTCAGTTCAGGACACTAAGCCATAGAGAGTTTCAGTTACTGATGCTATGATATTATTCTGATAGGCAGAAGCCATCTCTGGTAGAGGGGGATGACTGTAGGCATTAAAGAAATTCTTCCTGTCCTGTGGTTATCATGTGATTCTCTTGTTATCTTTACCAGGCAAGTCTAATTAGATCAGCCTCTCCATTTCCAGCCACCTCAGAGGGAACCCAAACTTCTGGTGGCACATGTGACCCAGCCCGTCTCTCTCTACATCCAACATAAGAAGCAAATGGGGCTGGACACAGGAACAGCTACCTCAGAAAATCCTTCTCATCTAATCTGGGTAGCTGGAAAAGGTTGTTTCTGAGATGGTGGAATGGGTGGAGGAAGGCTCATAGTAAAGGATCAGCCCATCAGAAGCAACACAGGGTATCTGATCACTCTACCCAATGACATCATCATAAACACTTGCAGGCTCAGCACTCTCTCTAACTTATGCAGGAGGCAGGGGTGTGGCAAAGTCATGTTGTTTTATTAATAGGTATAGGAAAATAGATAATTCAGACTAGCCCTTCCTGGGCTATATTCTGAATGCTGGCAACAACCCTGTCGTTTTGGTTAACCCCTTTGGATTAAGTTTTAGCCTGTAATTATTGCAAAATGAAGTACGTGATAAATTAGAAATGAATGTTGCAGATATTAGGAGCTAGAGAAATCTAAATTCCTTCTGTCTTGCTTTGATAGCAATTATCAGTAATGTTTTGTTTGTTACATATGAGATGTGGGCAAGATTTTAAAAGCACTATTTCACAGAGTCATAAAATGTACACATTACTTTTCCACACACTCTAATTTCCAGCCAACCTGTCCTGTTTACTGGTCCTTACATGATATTCCACTCCTGTTCCTGCCTTTGCACATTTGCAAGGATGGAATGCTCACCCCCACTTCTTCCTCTTAGAAGCTCTAGTTTCCTTCAAGGCTCAGTTGAAAAGGTCTTCATTTAAGGGACTAATTTTTAGTTTTTCCCTTTGCCCTCCTACTCCCATATTACCATGTATATATTTTTTGCTTTTCCTTGTCTCAGTACAAGTTGTTTTTCTGCAGGTGAATGTAATGGCCTTAAATCCCTGGGCTGCTGTAGTTTTGTCTTTGTGTCTTGTATATCATAAGCCAATCTAGTATATTATAAGGGGTATTTAATAAGTGCTTATTGAATTAAATGTAGAGCACAGATCTGGATAATTTGAAGCAAACCATTCCCTTAGGATTCCATAGTAGGTATTTAGGCCCTACAACATTCTCTTTAACCACTTTATTTTCTTTGTGTAGACTCAGTCAAAGTATATCTCCCAAGTTAGAATGATGGGGCCAGGAAGCCCAAATTACAGCTATCATAGTTGTGAGAAGGAACTTTGTGTGGAGGTTTTGTTTTGTTTTGTTTTGTTTTCCAACACAGCATAGCATAGTTAATAGGGTACCAGTCTTGGAGTCAGTAAAACCTGGATTCAAGTGCTGCTTCAGATTCCTATTAGCTGTGTAACCAGGCAAATCACTTAACATCTTGTTTCAGTTTTGTTTTCTGTAGAATGAGAGGGATGGCTATCTAAGGTCCCTTTCAGCTCAAAAACTGTGATACTGTTACAGCTCTTCAGTGGAGTAATGTCTACCAGGATATTGGACTAATTAAAAACAAAAGGAATTACCTTTTATCTTACAGAAGATTCCTCCTACTCCCTCTTATGCTACCAATCTCTCTTTTGACCTGGAACTTTATCTCCAGGAACAGATTCAGCTATTTCTAGGAGCACAATGTTCTTGCAGCTGAAAAAGCTTTATAAGGTCAGAACATGTAGAGACTAGTAGGTGAGAATAAGCATTCATCCTTATCCTAACAGGTAAAAAGCAGATGCACTCATATGCTAATATTATGGAAACACATTGGAATTCAATGTCAAAAGACTACAATGCAACCCATATACAAATGTAAGTTTAAAAAAAAGGGAGGGGGGGAGATTTCCAGTGATGTGGGCCAGAATTCTCAGGGGTGGGGCAGGGGGGATAATAAGGAAAAGAAGGAAATTGATTACAAATTAGGATTAGCCTTCAGCAAAATAGTAAAATTTGTTCACATGATACCCTCATCTCACTGTGACCTTTCTCTACTTTCAATATGGCTATTCAAAGTCCTCCTGTTTCCCAAACTTAGAAAGCATCTGACAAACCCATTAACCCAAGGCAGTACAGACTTAATATATTCTTTTCTCAAGGGAATTTGCCTTTTAAAAGAGGAGTCTGGAAAGGGCAATGCTAAAACTAATAAGGATTGTAGCTCTAATGGTAGGATTTTAGATGTGATAAGAACTAATTACAAAAGCAATGCATGTAGTAGGAAGAGGAATGGATAAAAGTAAGATAAAGACATGTTGAGAGAGAGGGAAGGAAGGAAGGAAGGAAGGAAGGAAAAGGAAGGAAGGAAGGAAGGAAGGAAGGAAGGAAGGAAGGAAGGAAGGAAGGAAGGAAGGAAGGAAGGAAGGAAGGAAGGAGACCACTTAATCCAAGCACTTCCTTTTACAATGGAAACCTAGGGATGTTAAGTGGTATTTCCATGATCACATTGAAATTAATGCCAAAGCTATGATCAGGACCCTGGTCTTCCGAGTCTCAGTACCTTTTGCTTTGTATTGCATAGAAAACTTGTATTGCATCTTACTGATCAGAGACAACAAGAGACAAAGGAATCACCAAGGAATTTACTTGTGGAACAATATAGTTGGAGCGCTAGATAAGGGCCACGTAGGGAAGACAGGCATGGCCCAACTGGAAGAAGTCTATCCCAATATCTCTTCTCACTGCAACTGGAACCTTGAACATCTGTTCCTCATCCATTTGACAGGAGCATCTTTGTTCTTTACCTTTCAAGCAAAAATGCATGGAAACATTGGTCAGCAACATTTTTAAATGATTAGGCCCACTGGGAGGATTTGATTATTTTTTTTTAGCTGCAACATTTATTTTGGTTGGGAAAGTATTATTATGGGTTATGGTTATTTTTATTTCTTTATGCTTTTTCATATAGAATATGCCCCTGAGCATAAGGAAGATTAGTTTCAAATCTCACTCCCTCTGTATTATAGATTGTATCATAAGAAGAGAATTCTGTCTGCTACTTTACATTGCTGCATGCAATTCAGTGTGACACTAAGAAATACAAAGTAGGAAGCAATTATTAAATGTTCCATAAATTCAGTTGGTTTATAATAACTATGAACATAGTGATCTTAAACAGCCAGTTTCTCTTAAAAGGTAAGGATTCAGGGCAGAAAGAGAAGTTAGGAATGATTTCTTCCAATCCTTTCATTTTATAGATAAGGAAAATAAGGCCGAGAGAAGGGAAATGGCATGTCCGATTTCACATAGGTCATAAAATCAAAAAAGCTGAAAGGAATCCCAGAGACCATCTAGTCCAAGGTCAGCAAATTATTTTAGTAGGACCAAATCAAACCCTCTGCCTATTTTTGTATAGGCCATGGGCTAAGGATGATTTTTTAATCTATAAATATAGTAAAACTTCATTTAAAATGTAAAAAAAAGACCAATTTTGTAGATCATACAAAAACTTTGCCCACTACCAAATTCTAGTCCAAATCTCATCTAAACAACTCCCCTCCTCAATATCCTGACAATTAGTCATCCATCCCATACTTAAAGTGAAGCCAAATAGAGCCCAATAACTCCTAAGGTAGCCTATCCCATTTAGAGACAGCTCCGTTAGAGGAACTTTTTTTGTTTATATTGATCCTAAATAAATTATCCACTTTGATTTATTGCCTCTAGTTGTATCTCTGGGGGCCAGACAGACCAAGTTTAAAACTTCTTCTAAATAACAGCCCTTCAAATCCTTGAAGATGGTTACGATGTTCCCCCTGAGCCTTTTCTTCTCCAGGATAAACATAGCCAGGTTCTTCAACATATCCTCAAATGCCATAGTTTCCATAGTCAGTCATTTAAAGCATGATCAGCCCTTCAAAACATGGAACTGAATGTTTATTTTATCTGAACAACCCACCCTCACCCCTAATCTGTATCTGCCAGATTTATTTAATATTGAGTAAAGTTAAGGAACAAACTGATCATTGCAAGATGGTGACATAATGCCTCAGCAAAGTGAATAGAAATCACAATGAGGCTTTGCAGAAAGATCTAAGACTGGCCTAAATGAGAGAAGCAAAGGCATTGTACACTAAAGGCAATAGTGATTCTATAGCCCTGGTGATACTAATGTCTTACATTTATTTACTGAGAACCAGAATGGCGTAATGAAATGAGTGCTAGACTTGGATTTGGGAAGACCAGGGTTGAAATTCCACTTCTAAAATTAATTAGCTTGTGACCACAGGAAAATCAGTAATCTATCTGAGCCTCTGTTTCCTAATAAAATAAGGATTATAATACTTGTACTGGCCTCACAGGGTTATGATGATCCAATAAGAGTTCTGGACTTGTAATGAGTTCAAATTCTTCCTGAAACACTTACCAGTTATGTGATCCTGAGCAAGTCACTTAACCTCTCTCACCTTCAGTTTCCTTATCTGTAAAATGAGGGGTTGAACTCAATGGCCTCTAAGGTCCTTTGCAGTCCCTTATGATCCTATGATTATGTTTTAAGTCCTTTGAAAACTTTACAACGGCAAATAAATGTGTAAACTATTATTTTTCTAAAAGCTTTATTCTTTTAAAATACTTTTACAAATATTATCTTTGTTGATCTTAGCAAGACAATGAGGGCTGTTGTTTTATATGTGTGTGTATGTATATGTACATATATATACATATACATTAAATATACCCATTATATATGCATATATGTGTATACCTTTGTAAATAAGAAAATGTATGCCTAAGTAGGTTAAGTTACTTACCTAAGTTCATGTGATTAGTTAAACAGCATAGCTGGGCCTTGAACTCTATTCCTTGAACTCCAATACCAAAGAAAAAGGCCATAGTGCCTGATGATATGATGATTTTGCTCTCATTAGATATTGCATTATGCTACTACAAAGGTATTCTGCATACATTTTAATAATAATAACAATAAAATATTCTGCATGGAGAATTCAGACTATGTGCTATTCCCATTTCCTAATTCTGTGCTCAACAAAATGTACTTTCCAACAGTGGCTCTGGGAGGCAGAAGAAAAAAGCCTTTTGATTTCCTCAAGCATTTGGTGTTTGTTAAAGAGAGCAAGAAAGAGACAAATATTACCCATGTCAGTCTTGGCAGGCTTAAAAGAACACAATTTTACGCTTCAGGTAACTTAGCAGTTCTGGAAGACACAGCACACTGAAAGGTTAGGAAAAAAAAAGCCTGTGTTAGCATGTACATGGAAGCATATCAAGCCCACCCAATCAGGGCCTTGACTTATTGATCTTGTGTTCCTGATTGTCCTTTTGTTCACAAGGAAACCTTTCCCCATTGATCAGACCAATTAGAGGTCTCCATCTCTTTCCTTGCTCTTTTGAGCTGCTGAACAATAAGTTTTGTCAGATTTTGAGAAAGGGTCTTGATCAATGATGAATAGGTGTTAGGAGGTTATGTGATGTCCAGATTCAAATAGGAAAGAACAAACCAGGTAGGATCAATCAAGGATGTGCCTCAAAATACACATATGTTTTTTGCATAACACATTTTGCAATACATATACTTATATGAGCATGTTATGTTTTATGTATGTGTAGTCATGTATATAAATAAATTTATATATTCATTTGTTTTATACATTGGTATACACGTATGTGTATAGACAGGTGTATATATGTGCATATGTGTGTGTGTGTGTGTGTGTACACAATATAAAGTAACAACTTTTTTTTCTTTTCTAGCAAGTCCACCAAAAGTTACTATGAACACAAATGACTAATATTCTTTTCAAATGAATCAGACCTTGAAAGGTCTTCAGAGATTATCTAGTCCAATGCATTTTTTTTAAGTTTGGTTGATGCCTTTTCTTTTTTATAGCACAGCAATTTATTGAATTCACTCCCCTCAACACACACACACACACACACACACACACACACACACACACACACACACATCCTTCCTTTGCCATAGGGAAAAGACAAGTAAGCAAAAGAAATAAACACATGTAGTACATCTAAAGTACACATTTAGAACCTGTAGTCCTCTGCCTTTCTACAAGAAGAGTGTGATAAGTTCCATCTTCAGTCCTCTGGAATAATTTTTGATCATTGCCTTTCATCTGAGTACTATCATCTTACAGATGAGGAACTTGAGGTGCAGAGAAGGTCATGCAAGTACCAGAACTGTGACTGACATTCTAGTACAGTAACTGATGCACTACAACACACAACTTCCCTCTCTTTTGGAGGCCAAATGTTTCTTCCAGTAATGTTGCATTCCAAAGGCATGATAACCAGAGCATTCTCAGAATACCTTTTTTAGTTTAAGAATGGCTTTGAGAGGTAAGTATGGGCCATACAGGAAACTCATTTTCATGACTTCATAGCTACACTTCATCTTCAACCAAATGGTATCATCTAACATGATCAACCTCCATATTTGCCAGAAATGGATTCAAATGGTTATTGCCTATTTCCAAAAAGCAGATATTTCCTCAGTAGATGAAGATTTTTAACTTCTGCTATTGAGGATATGAAAGAGAACATCACAGGCTCTGAAACCTCCCAAAGGAAGAGAAAACAGAAAGTGGTCAATAGCCTTAATTATTACAGAAAAGTCAATGAGGATGAGAACAGAGAAAAGTTTACATAATTTGGCACTGAATGACCACTTTTGGGCTTGTCATAGAGGGAATTCTCAGTCTAGCAAACATGAACCTCTGGGGTCCTTTCTTACATAAATTCTGTGATTCTGTGCTTAAAGGGTCATTAGTGACTCTAGAGAGAGTATGTGCAATAGGGGAGTGAAGTCAGAGTTCAGGTTGTAAGGGGTTAACGATTGAATAGGTAGAGACAAGATAGAGGTAACAAGTTTGGACCACTTTTTTTTCAGTTAAGCAGTGAATGGCAAAAGAGTTATAGGGCAAAAAATAGAAGTTACCATGTTCATTTGGACAGATGGGTTCTGGAATGTGAGTTAAAAAGATCTATCCCATATAGCTTACCTGGTAGCCCATAACATCTTAACTCCATGTGTATTATATATTATTGGCACCTACAAGCATTGTGTTTCACCAAGTGTTTAGCAATCCTCTTTTATAAAGAGTCATTTGCCTCAAAAGAGATCTATTTCACTGCATATTTAAATAATCATATTCTCTGTCTGAATGTGTGGTGATAATTCAGAATCAAAATCAAAGCAGCAAGATGGTAGAGTGGATGGAGCACTGGGCCTGGAGTCAAGAAGACATGAGTTAAAATCCAGCCTGATACTTCTTAACTGTGTAACCCTGGGCAAGTTGCTAAATCTCTGAATGCCTCAGTTTCATCAACTGTAAAATAGGAATAGTAAGAGTCATCTACCTCTCAGGTTTGTTGGGAGGATAAAATGAATATTAGTAAAAGCATTTTGAAAATCTTAAAGCATTATATGAACATTATGATTAGTAATAGCTCATAATAATAACAGTTGACATTTACATAATGCCTCAAGTTCTTCAGAATACTTTTACAAATATCTCATTTTACTCTCACAAAACCTTAAGGTAGTGCTATTATTATCTCCCTTTACAGACAAGGAAACTGAGGCTTAATGACTTGCTCAGGCTCATATATCTAGTAAATAATAATAACAATGATAACTATTGTTATTTATTATTGTTGTTGTCATTGTTATTACTATAACATGCTAAACCCAAAGCGTAGTATCTTCTAATTAAGAGGATCTAGAGGAATTCTTCTTCTCGGCCCCTCACTTCTACACGATGCCATAGTCTGGGTGGCATAGATATTCACTGATACAGGCTAGACTTTTCATAAGATTTTGGGTAAATGAGACTAATGAATAAAATTATCCTATTTTGAAATCTGACAAGGACCATTATAATCTTCTTTTGGCACTCAATTTGCATATCTGTGTACTCCTTATTCCTCCCATAAAGGATTTCTTGGGAACAGGAATTGTGTCACAAGGAGGGTAAATCCTGTTTCTGTGGAATATGTGTTCATAAGCCCCAATACCGTGTGGTTCAAAGCTATAATCCCCCATCATTTTATCATTTACTTGCCAAGGATTTACCAAGTCTCAACTCTTATCAAGGCACTGTGTGAGGCTCTATAAGGGATATAGAAACACACATGGTGTGACCATTGACCTCAATGAGCTTACCTATGGAAAACTCAGAGGTATCAATTCCTTCAAGAAGTCCTCCCTGATTTTTAACACTCCTTCCATCTGGGTCACAAAAAGAAGATATATTTTATGCTTCTGGCAGCCAGTCTGGCAGAGTTTACCCAGTGTTGTGTGTTTGCACTATAGTATATAAAAATCTTAGTGCTTTTCCCCAAAGGAGATGACTCTGTTCTTGGAAGCTATTTAACCAAACTTAATGACTGTAATATTTTTAGATATTTCAGTACATCTCTATATATAAGCCTCCCAGATTTCAAGAGTGCATCTTTTCACAGAATAATTTATGATATTTTGATGGATAATCCCCCAAACAAAGTGGAAGGCACTAAATCCTGATGATTATCTGATAAACCTATTGTGCTTTATGCTTCCCATTAACTATTACTTTCAATAATGTAATGGAATAAAAACATGAGTTGGGATTTGGAAAATTATAGACTTTGCAGCCCAGGATTGGAAATAATGAGATGGCAGCCTGATTAATAGTGCAAAATTGCTTCCCAAAGTAGAAAAGCCCAGTATTGAGGCCTATAGTGTGAACTAGATAAATGTTATATTCCTAGAATTGTATGGCTAGAAGAGACTTTACTTAGCTTCTACTTTAACTCTCTGATTTTACCAATGAACTGAGACCCAGATTTGGAGCAACATGCCACCTTTGAGTATACACCTGAAACTAACAGATATGAAATTATGCTGTTTAATCAGGAGGGTATATTTGAAATGGAAGCCTGTTGGCTGTGATGTTGTTCATTTTGAGACAGAGTTCTTAGCAATTAGTGATGTTTATGTAACCCATAGATCAGAATCTCAACTCTGAACACACTTGGATGGGTTCAACCTTGGGAACTTTTGTCTCTCTTAATAAATTTAATGTCTCAACCTCCTTAAAGGCTAAGCTTTTCACAATATAAGAGCTTGGCTGACGTCTTTCTAAGGTTTCTGCTCCCCTTTAGTTACTGAGATGAATAAAAGATGTTAAAAAGATCAAGATTACTAGAGATGACACATTGAACACAGAAAAAGCAATAGAATTACACCCATTATTTCTGGTGAATCTTCCCCCCCAAAAAAAAATCACACACACACACACACACTGAATTCAGCACCATCCCTTAAATTTCGTAGTCCAGAATATACGTAATAACTTTGAAGACCTTAGTGAAAATCTCACATCTCCTTAGTGCTTGCTGGATACTACAGCAAATAATACATCAAACAAACAACAACTACAACAAATAGGTCTATTGGAGACAATAGAAGCAAAGAAAAGGCAATATAAGTAGTCATTCATTTTTGGAACTCACCCACCATTCCAAGTTGAGCACCATCCCCCATACTTATAATTCAGTGATAAATTAATAGACTCCAAGACTAAAATTGAAAGCCATTATTTCCTTGAAAGTTCCTCCTTTTCCATCTTGGGTCTGCAGTTCCTATCTCCTGCTACTGTTGTTGCCACTTCCTCAGATTCTCTGTTTCTCTAGGTTAGTTTTCCCTTAAGATCTCAGTTCAGCTTTCCATGCAACTATTTATTTTGTTCTCATTAATGTGGGCTCTTTCATCAGGCTGATATCTATATTCCTGTAGTTGTTCAAAAGTATGGTCACCTAATCCAGGATGGCTACCCTATTTCTCATGGTAACCAAACTTTACAACTTCAGTATGCTTCCCCAAGTCCTGCACCTTCATGTCAGGCCTGTTTCCATCCTGGAAAAAGGGGAAAAGGATGGAGCTGCTTGAAAGAATTGCTTGAGTTCCTTAAGAATTTGGGGCTATATTTACTGAGTAATTGAATGTGTTACAAATTAATTAAATGAGCCATGTGTCATCACTTGTATGAGAAATGACATGACAGTCATGACCAAGGACATGCAAGACCAGGAAAGTAGATGAGCTGGGTCTCATATCAAAAGTGATGGAGCAGCAAGATGGCAGAGAATAGGCAGGGATTCACCTGAACTCTCCTAAATTCACCACCAAATAACATTAAATAATCCCTCAAATGAATTCAGGAGAGGTAGAATCAAGAAAAGGATGGGATGAAACCATTTTCCAGGCCAAGACAACTTAAAAAGTTGGCAGGAAAGGTCTATCTCACTGGATTGAGAGCAGACTGCAGTCCACAATCACAAGCCAACAGCAGGTGTAGGAGTGACCAAATTGGCAGGAGAAGTGGTGGTTTTTGAAGCTCTCAGCCAACAGATTACAAGGAGGTTGGATAACTAATCAGAAGAAGATTACTGGGGACTCTTTGCAAGCACTGAGAGCAGGACTCTGTTCCATTGCCTACATACCATTTGGTGTCACAGTCCAAGGATAAGAAGAAGCACTAGCAAGAAAAGGAACCCTTGCCACAGTTCCAAGGAGGAAAAGAGTGTGTATGGTCACTCACAGAATAGAGGACTGGAGAGACAGGTAAGCAGTGACTACATCACTCCTTAGATCATAGAACATAGAAGAATAAGAAGCATGGAAGAACTAAAAACTTACATACCCGCAAACCAGCTCTGAAAACAGCAACACAAAGAACTGATTCTTGAGATAATGACCACTCCACCAAACAGAGCCTAATATTAAAATAAAGTTAAAAGTCAAGAAATAGTCTAGAAAAATGAGGAAACAACAAAAAATCAACCTGAATGTAAATAGTTACTATGGTGACAGGGAAGATTAAAACAGAAACTCAGGAGAAGAGAACAAAATCAAAACTTCTACACTCAAAGCCTGAAAGGTCCCAGAAGAGCTCAAAATGTATTTTAAAAATCAAATAAGACACAGCATTCTGGGAAAATGGCAGAGTAGGTCAAAATATTTCAGGCTCTCAAGATTTTCCTCCACAAAAGAGATAAAATAGTGCCTCTGTACTAACATAGAGCTGTGAAAACAAATAAGAGTAAGGGCAGAACAGGGGTCCTCCAAGGACAATTGGAGATCTGAAGAAAAATCCCAGGATAAGATTTCCTCCCTGTAAAGAGTAAACACCACCAGGTTAGGGTCTGCTTTAACAACAAGCTACAAGCTGCTTAAATAAGAAGTGTCAAACCCTGGGATCAGCTGGGTTGGGAGGCTACCTTGGTCCCAGCCACAGGAACTTTTACAACTGGGACAGTGAGGGGAGTTGGGCATCTGACCTTGGAAAGATCTAGGGAATCTCTGTTGACAAGGAAAGTCAGACTCATCTGTGATGTGAAGACTCAATAAGGTCAAGAAGGAACCAGCACATGCCTAAAAACGCAGAAGCAGTAGAATGGGACAGCATTGACTGTGGGCACTTATGGGAGGTTGGAGGTCTTGGTTTGAGTTCAAGGTCAGAGGGAAGAACTGAAGAGGATCAGAAGCCAGAGGCATCATTCCCCATACTCTAGACTAGAGGTGATTATAAAAACTAAATTATTTTTTAAAAAATGCACAGGCAAAGGAGAAAGAATCCAACCATAGAGAACTACTATGAGAATACAGAAGACTGGGGCTCATCTTCAGCGGAGAATACTAAAACAAAGAAACACTGCTCTACCCTAAAGAGTAATGTCATATGGTCACCCAAAAAGAATTCATTGAAGAACTTTTAAAAAAGACTTTAAAAATCAAATGAGAGAAAAACTAAAATGAGGAAAAACAAAAAAAGAAAAAATAAGAATAATCTAATAAAAACAAGAATATTATAAAAAGAAAGTCAGACAATTAGAAAAGGAGATCCAGAACCTTAAGGGAGAAAATGACTCCTTGAAAATCAGGACTGGGCAAGGAGAAGCCAGTGAGGTTGTAAGAGATGAAGAAATTAAATATATATATTATATATATATATATATAATATATATATATATATAATGAAAAAATAGAAGATAATGTGAAACATTTCATAAGAAAACAATGGATCTAGAGAACAGATGAAGAAGAAAAAAAAATATAAGAATAATTGGACTACCTGAAAGTTTTGATCAGAAAAATAATCTTGATACAATAATACAAGAAATAATTAAGAAAATTTTCCTGAAGCATTACAACAAGAGGATAAAGTAGAAAGAGAAAAAATCTACCGACCACCTGAAAGAGATCCTATGAAAAAAAAACTCACAGGAATATTATAGTCAAATTCTGAAACCCCCAGATCAAGAACAAAATATTATACAAGACCTACCAGTGGCAACACTAAAAGACTGCAGGTATCAAAACACAATATGTCAAAGAGAAAAAAAAACTGAGCTTCTAGCAAAAAATGTCATACCCAGCAAAGCTAAGCATAATTCTGAATGAAAAAATAATAATGGATATTTGATCAACTATCAGACTTTCAGGACTTTGTTAAAAAAAAAATAAAAACCTGAACTCAATACAAGATTTGACATACGTGAGCCAAGAGAAATGTAAGATACATACCAATGACCCATTACAAGGGACTAAATAAGGATAGAATGTTTACTTTTATGTATGAAAAATGTAAAACCTATGTCTAAGATTGTTACTAGTAATTAGGTAGCTTATAAGAAAGATTGGGGCAGATTTGAGGATCATGAGACTCCAAAAAAGTAAAACCTTTAAAGAACAACTAAAAGAGCAATTATCTTATACAAATGGGGTGCAAGAGGAAGAACCAATAAAGAGGAATTAGATATAGGAGGAGAGCTGTTAGTTCTGGAAACCTACTTTTATCAGGAATGAGTTTAAGAGGGGAAATGCATATAAATCTAGAAGAGTATAAAAGTCACCTAAAATTAGAAAGAAATAAAACTCTAAGGGCATAGGGAGAATGGAGAGGATAAAGGATGGATCTTTAGAAGGGAAGGTGAGGGAATAAGTTAAAAGGGGGAGGTTGAAGGGTTTTTAGATTAGGGAAATGGAAGGATAGGGGAGGGATTTCTGGAGCGGAGGTAGTTTAAGTAAAAGGAGGGTAAGGTAGCAGGTAGAAGCAAAGTTGAGTAGTTAGAAGATAGGAAAAAAGAGATACACAAAAACAAATCTTAGGAGTAGAATCACTTAAGGAAAGCATATGTTTATATATGTATGTGGGTATATGTGTATGTATGTACATATATGTATACAAGTATTTATACATCAATACCTATATATAAATACATCAAAGCTCAGTTGTAGCCATGGGGTGGTGGATAGGGGTGAGGAAGGGGGAAAAGGACAAAGTAAAAAATGTATAACAGAGAACAAAAAAAAACCTACACGGAAGCAAAGATAGACAGCTTTCAACATAATGCACAGTATTTAATATATAGCCCTTCTTGAAATGAAAAGTTATGTATTCTGAATCTTCTCCTACATTCTGCTGCATACATGACATTTTTTTCTTTTCTTGTTTTATATTTAATATATATAAGTTTTAGTATTTGTCTCAAATATTGTTTAAATCAAATAAAAAAGGGAGAGGAAAACTTAGGAAAGTAAATGAGTGATACAAGAAAATAATGAAAAAAGGGTGAGCAGCTTGGCAAAGGAGCCACAAAAAATATTGAAGAAAATAATACCTTAAAAAAACAAATTGGTCAAATGGTAAAAGAAGCATAAAAATCCATTGAAGAGAAGAGCTCCCTTAAAAAGCTTATTTGGCCAAATGGAAAAGGAGGTACAAAGGCTAACTGAAAAAAATAACTCCCTAAAAAATAGAATTGGACAAGTGGAAACTAATGACTCTGTGAGATATCAAGAATCAATCAAATAAAGTCCAAAGAATGAAAAAAAAATGAAAATATAAAATATCTCATTGGAAAAACAACTGATATGGAATATAGATCAAGGAGAAGTAATTTAAGAAAGTCATAATCACAAAAAGAGCCCAGACATTATCCTTCAAGAAATTATCAAAGAAGTGCCCTAATATCCTAGAACTAGAGAGTAAAACGAAAATTGAAAGAATCCACTTATCACCTCCCAAAAGAGATCCTAATGTGAAAACTTCCATGAATATTATGACCAAATTCCCCAGCTCCCAGATCAAGGAAAAAAATATTGCAAGCAGCCAGAAAGAAAAAATAAAATAAAATACCAGGTAGCCATAGCCAGAACCACAGAAGCTTTACCAACTTCCAAATTAAAACAGGAGAAGACTTCAAATGTAATATTCCAAAGGGCAAATAAGGAAGGTTTACAACCAAGAATCACATACTCAGCGAAACCAAGTATAATCCTTTAGGGGAGGAAATGAACATTTAATGAAATTTAGGATTCTCAAACCAGAGATGAATAGAAAATTTGACTTTCAAATGAAGACTTAAGAGAAGCACAAAAAGGTAAACAATAAAGAGAAGTGAATAGAATTTCAATAAGGGTAAACTTTACATTCCTACATGAGAAGATTATACATGTAACTCTTAAAAACTTTGTCACTATTAGGACAGTTAGAAGGAGTGTACATAGACAGTGAGCATGGGAGTGAATTGAGTATGATGGGATGATATTCCAAAGAATAAAATTAAAGGGTGGAAAAAAAGATTTGGACTGGGATAAGAGAGAGGTAGAATGGGATAAATTAACTCACATGAAAGAAGTGTGAAATAGCTTTTACAGAGGGAAGGGAAAATGGCAGAGGCTGCCAGGAAGTATTTGAACTTTTTCTTATCAGAATTGGCTCAAAGAGGGAAAAACATACACACTCAGTTGGGTATGGAAATCTTTCTTACTTTACAGAAAACAGTAGGAGAGGGGATAAAAGAAGGTGAGAAGGGGGTTGTAGAGGGGAGAGTGAATTGGGAGAGGCAATGGTAAGAAGCAAAATACTTTAGAGGAGGGACAGGGTGAAAGGAGAGAGCAAGAAGGGGAAATGGGAAAAAAGTAGGATGGATGGAAATACAGAGTTAGTAATCATAATTGTGAATGTGAATAGAGTGAACTCATCAATAAAACATAAATGGATAAAAGTAAATTAAAAACTAGAGTCTTGAAACACAGCACTTACAAGAAACACACTTGAGGCTGAAAGACATACACAGGGGCTAGAAAAGAATCTATCATATTCTAGCTGAAGTATCAAAAGTAAGGGTAGCTATGATGATCTCAGACAATGCAAAAACAAAAACAGATACAATAATAATAGATAAAGAGGGAAATTATATTTTTATAAAAGATAGACTTTGAAATAATATCAATATGAAATACACACACACACACACACACAAAATGGTATAGCACACAAATTCTTAAAGGTAAAGTATAATAAGTTATAGAAGGAAGCAGAAATTAAAACTGTAATAGTAGGAGACCTCATTGTTCATCTCTCAGAACCTGATAAATCTAACTGATACAAAAACAAGAAGTTAAGGAGATGAATAGAAGTTTAGAAAAGTTAGATATGACAGATATCTGGAGAAAATTGAGTGGGAATAGACATAAACTGACCATGTATTATGGCATAAAAACTATACAATCAAATACAAAAAAGCAGAAATATTAAATGTATCCTTTTAGATGATAAGGTAATTAGAATTTAATTTAATAAAGAACCATGGAAACATATTGCAAATTAATTGGAAAACAAATAATATAATTCTAAACAATTAGTAGATCAAAGAACAAGTCAAAGAAACAATAAATAATTTTATTAAAAAGAATTACAACAATGAGACAATACGCCAAAATGTATGGAATGCAGCCAAAGCATTACTTAAAGGAAAATGTATATTATGAACTCTTACATCAATAAAATAGAGAAAAAGCAGATCAATGAATTTGGCATGCAATTAAAAAATGAAAAAAAAAGACAAATTAAAAATTTCCAATTAAACACCAAATGTGGAAATCCTAAAAATCAGAAAGACTAGTAAAATTGTAAGAAAACAATAGAACTAATAAATAAAACTGTTTTAAGTTGGTTTTATTTTTAAAAAAATTAAAAATTGATAAACTACTAGCTACATCAATTTTTTTAAAAAAGAAAGAAAACCAAATTCCCATTATCAACAAAAAAGAAAAGGGTGAATTTACCACCAATAAAGATGAAATTAAAGCAATCATTGAGTTATTTTGCCCAATTACATGCCAATAAATCTAACAACCTAAGTAAAATGGATGAATATTTACAAGATTATAAATTTCCCAGATTAACAGAATAGGAAATAGAAGACTTAAATAACCCTATCTTAAAAATAAAAATTGAACAAGTCATCAATGAGTTCCCTAAGAAAAAAAAATCACCATGACCAGATGGATTTACACATGAATTTTACCAAAATTTAAAGAACAGTTCATTCCAACATGATATAAATTATTTGAGAAAATAGACAAAAAAGGAGTCCTACCAACTTTCTTTCACAATGTGAATATGATGCTAACACCTAAACCCGGAAGACAAAAAGAAAAAAGAAAACTGTAGTCCAGTTTCCCTAATGAATACTGATCCAAATATTTTAAATAGAATGCAACAAGGATATTATAAAAATATATCACTACGATTATACAGTATGACTAATGAGATTTATACAAGAATTGCAGGGCTGGTTCGATATTAGGAAAACTGGCATCATAATTGACCATGTCAATAATAAAAACAACAAAAAAATGTATAATGATCTCAAGACATGCAGAAACCTCTCTTTTTTTTTTTACTAAATGCAACACTACTTCCTACTAAGAAACACTAGAAGCATAGAAATCAATGGAGCTTTCCGTAATATGATAATTAATTTCTGTATAAAACCATCACTATACAACACCATGTAAAAGCATCAACCACATTATCTGTCACAGGGATAAGCTAGAAGCTTCCCCTATAAAATCAGTGGTGAAGCAAGGATGCCCTTTATCACCACAGTACTCAATATTGTACTAGAAATGCTAGTATAACAATAAAAGAATAAAAGAATTAGAGTAGTCATGAGAGAGTAAAGTTATCACTCTTTATAAATGATATGATGGTAAACTTAAAGAATTATAGAGAATCAATTTAAAAACTGGTTGAAATAACTACCAACTTTAGAAAATTGCAGGATAAATCATAATATATCATCATAAATCATCAATAATTCTATACATTATCAATGCAGTCCAGCATCAAGAGAGAGAAAGAGAAATTCAATTTAAAATAACTGTAGACAATATAAAATACTTCAGAGTTTATCTGTCAAGACCAACCCAGGAACTACATGAACACAACAAGAAAACACTTTTCACACAAATAAAATCAGATTTAAACAACTGGAAAAATATTAATTGCTCATGGGTAGGCTAAACCAATATAATAAAAAGAACAATTTTACCTAAATGAATTTATTAATTCAGTGCCATACCAATCAAACTACAAAAATTATTTTATAGAACTAGAAAAATTAATAACAAAATTCATCTGGAACAACAAAATGTCAAGAATATCAAGGAAATTTAAAAAGAAATTTAAAAAGTGAAGGAAAGTAAACTGTAGCAGATCTCAAATTGCATTATAAAGCAGTAATCATCAAAACAATTTGGTATTGGCTAAGAAATAGAGTGATGAATTAGTAGAATAAATAAAGTACATAAAACACAGTAGTAAATGACCATAGTAATTTAATGTTTGATAATTGCAAAAATCCAAGCTTTGGGGACAAGAACTCACTATTTCACCAAAACTGCTGGGAAAGCTGGAAAGCAATTTGGCAGAAACTAGGCATAGATTTACATCTCACACTGTATACCAAGATAAGGTCAAAATGGGTACATGATTTAGACATAAAGGGCTATACCATAAGCAAATTAGTAGATCAAGGAATAGTTTACCTGTCAGATTTATGGAGAAGGGAAGAATTTATGACCAAACAAGAGATAGAGAGCATTATGAGGTGTAAAATGGATAATTTTCATTTCATTAAATTTAAAAGGTTTTGCACAAATAAAATAAATGCAACCGAAATCAGAAGGAAAGCAGAAAGCTGGAAATAATTTTTACAGTAGATGTTTCTGATAAGGCCTCATTTCTCAAATATATGGAGAAATCAGTCAAATTTACAAGAATATGAATCATTTCCCAACTGATAAATGATCAAATGATATGAACAGGTAGTTTTCAGATGAAGAAATCAAACTTTCTGCATTAATATGAAAAATGCTGTAAATCACTAGTGATTAGAGAAATGTGAATTAAAACAACTCTGAAACATCACCTCACACCTAACAGATTGCTAATAGGACAAAAAAGAAAAAACGATAAATGTTGGAGGGAATGTAGGAAAATTGGGTCACTAATGCACTTTTAGTGGAACTGTTAAGTGATCCAACCATTGCAAAGAGAAGTTGGGAACTATGCCCAAAGAGCAATCCAACTGTGCATACCCTTTGATCCAGCAATACCACTGCTAGGTTTGTTTCTTCTTCTATAAGATGACTATTATAAAAATATGTTTTACATAATTCTACATGCATGACCTATAAAATTACTTACCATATTAGGGAAGGGAGAGGTAAGGTAAGGAGAAAATTTGGAACTCAAAAAAAATTTTAAATGAATGTGAAAATTGTCCTTACATGTGATTAGAAAAATAAAGTATTATTTAAAAAAAGAAAAAAATACTCTAGAGAGAAATGAAAATTTAAACAACTTTGTAGTACAAACTCACTTAACAGGTCAACTAATATAACAGAAAAGGAAAATAACAAGTGTTGGAAGAGATGTAGGAAAATTGGGACACTAATGCATTGTTGGTGGAGTTGTGAACTGATTCAGCCATTCTAAAAAGCAATTTGGAACTCTGCCCAAAAGTCTATAAAACTGTGCATAACCTTTCTCCCAGCAGCACCATTCAGCACCATTTATGAAGTCTGTCTCTCAAAGAGATAAAAAAAGAGGAACAGGATACATATGTACAAAAATATTTATAACAGCTCTTTCTGCGGTGGCAAAGAATTGGAAATTAAAGGGATGCCCATCAACTGGGGAATGGCTGAACAAAATGTGGCAGATGATTGTGATAGAAACTATTTTGCCATTAAAAATAGTAAGCAAGATGATTGGAAAAAAAAAACAGAAAGCCTTACATGATCTAATGCAAAATGAAGTGAGCAGAGCCAGGAAAACACTATACATGGTAACATCGATATTGTACAACGATAGATATAGATATAGATATAGATATAGATATAGATATAGATATAGATATAGATATAGATATAGATATAGATATAGATATAGATAGATATCTATCTATATCTATATCTATATATATACAATGATCAACTGTTAAAGACAGCTATTCTCAGCAATACAATGATCTAAGACAATTATAGAGGACTCATGCTGAAAAATGCTATCCACATGCAAAGAACTGATGGAATTTAAATGTAGATTGAAACATATATTAAATTGCTTGCTTTCCCAACAAGGGCAGGGAAGAGTAAGGGAAAAAGAAATTTCAGAACTTAACTTTTTAATGTTGCAAAAATTGGAATGTAATTGGAAAAAAATTTTTAAAAAGAAGGATGGAGCCTGAGTTTTGCACTGATATCCAGGAGAGACTTTAATGCATTGGGAAGATACACTTTGTAGAGTTTATGGAAAGATACAGACAGGAATTTCACATGATGAAAAGGTGTGTGGATGCCTTATATCTACAATGGTGGAATGCCTATTTTGCTGAGATAATGGGTCATGTTAATCCTTAATGTCTCTACTTATGTTTAGCCCTTCAGGCACATCTAATATCAATCCACATTTTACCTTTCTCTCTTTTCTAACCCCATTTACACTTATAGTATACATTGAACATCAAGGGACTTATTTTATTGTACTATCCTCTAATCATACTGAACAATCTGACACCTTTTATTGGTCTATAATGGTGTTACTAACACTTTTATTTTTTAATTATTTCATGTTATTCTTGTCTTGTTTATTAAACCCCGAGGATAGAAACCATATTTTTATTGTCTTTTGAAGCTGTTGGTGTCTATTTAATACAGATTTATAGACTAATTTATTTGCTTTCAAAAAACTTACCATGAATAAAACAGAACCTCTAGCTCTAGAGCTGATGGAGTTCAGATGATAAAGCAGATGGACTTATCTTTGGTGCCCTCCTCCCCTCTCCTTTAATTCCCCTTTTCTAACTTTCTGTTCAAGCATCCACTGTCTTCCTGCTGGTTTACAAGTTTCCCAATTGTGTGTCCTCCTAGGCCCTAGAATTCAACACCAGGGAGCTGGTGATATCAAGCAAGGTCAGTAAGGTCTGTTAGTGGCAAAATCTCCTGGAGATGAATTTATTTGATTTCATTTGTACGTGGAAGAAGTTCTACGTGTTTAGGAACCAACAAAGAAATCCCATGGAGAAGAAGATGCAAGATCAAAAGTCAGATCCTACAGGATATCAGTCATTGCCAATCAAATATAATACTGGGCAGACAGAAAAGACAAATTCAATTCATTATAATTTGGGTGGGGGGAGGAAAATTATGACAATGCTTAAGTGCCTGGGAGATTCTGTTGGCTTCAGGTAACCTTCATGGTACTATTCCCTCTGTTCCATTCCTTACAGGTTACTTCTTAGAGAGATCTTGAAATGAAGCCAGAATTGAACAGATTTATATGAGATCCATTCCTGAGGGTAGCTTTGGATAAAGCTGAGGAGAGTGGAGGAAAGAAATTCATTGCCAGGCAGCAATATTTGAGGAGTGATGGTGGGAGGTGGGAAGAGAGGTCAAGGAAAAGACTGTAAATACTGAAGACAAAGTTCACCAATATGGCAGTTTTTGAGAGAATATTCTTAATGATGTCTTTTGGAAACTTTTTTTAGGGAATGGTAAGATTTAGTTAGCCTAGGCTGATACTATAAGCAAACTGGGGGAGCAAGGAATAGTTTACCTGTCAGATTTACAAAGAACAGAAGGATTTGTGAGCAAACAGGAGATCAAGAACATTACGAAGTGCAAAATGGATAATTTTGATTACATTAAATTGAAAAGTTTTTGTACAAAGCTAATGCAACCAAGATTAGGAGGGAAGCAGAAAACTGGGAAAGGATTTTTACAATAAGTCTCTCTGATAAGGGCCTCATTTCTAAATTATATAGACAGTTAAGTCAAATTTATAAGAATACAAGTTATTCCCCAATTAATAAATGGTCAAAGGATATGAACAGGCAGTTCTCAAATGAAGAAATTAAAGCCATCTATAGTCATATGAAAAAATGTTCTAAATCACTATTTATTAGAGAAATGCAAATCAAAACAACTCTGAGGTACCACATCACACCTACCAGACTGGCCAACATGAGAAAACAGGAAAATGATGAATGTTGGAGAAGATGTGGAAAAATTGGAACACTAATGCATTGTTGGTGGAGTTGTGAAATGATCCAAACATTTTGGAGAGCTATTTGGAACCATGTCCAAAAGGGCTATAAAAATGTGCATACCCTTTGACCCAGCAATAGCACTTCTAGGGCTATATTCCAAAGAGATCATATAAATTGGAAAAGGACCCATGTATACAAAAATATTCATAGCAGCTCTTTGTGTGGTAGCAAAGAATTGGAAATTGAAGGGATGCCCATCAATTGGGGAATGAATGAACAAGTTGTGATATATGAATGTAATGGAATACTATTATGCTATAAGAAATTATGAACAGGAAGACTTCAGAAAAATGTGGAAAGATTTGTATGGACTGATGCTTAGTGAAGTGAGCAGGAGCAGGAGAACATTGTACATAGTAACAGCCATGTTGTGCAATGATTAACATTGGTAGACTTAGCCCTTCTCAGCAATGTGAAGATCTAAGACATCTCCAAAGGTCTCATGAAGGAAAATGCTATCCACATCCAAAGAAAGAACTACGAAGTTTGAATGCAGATTGAATCATATTTTTTCTCTTCTGTTTTGTTTTGCTTCCTCTTTTTGGTGGTTCCTCCTATTGCTTCTAATTCTTACTTATGACATTACCAATGTGAAAATATGTTTAATAGGAATGTACATGTATATCCTTTATCAGATTGTGTGCCATCTAGGGGAGGGAGGGGGAGAAAAATTTAAAACTCAAAAGCTTATGGAAGTGATTGTTGATAAATCAAAATGAATTAATAAAAATACTTAGCCTGCTTCCTCATCATCAAAATTGGAAAGTGAATTATTCTGTTAACCACAGGTACATTTCTGCTTATTTCAATTTCATTCTGAGATCATCATAATCATCATCTTCATCATCACCATCATCATCATCATATTTTTTTAATGCAAACCTATTCTCTCTCCACAGAGGGTTTTTGAGTTGCTACTCTGTTTGGGCACATGTGGCAATATAAGTATCTCTCAGGCATTGTCTATTTATTATACTAAATAACAGCCTTTTCCGTTACCTTGTTTTCATTCACAAAGTTGGAATTTGCATATTTCAACTCAAAATATGATTCCTACATCTTTCAAAGTGATGGCTAATTGTACTCAGTGAATTGCAGACAAATTGAGTTTTCATATTTTAAATGTATTTCTTCAAAACTTTTCAGTGTGTTCATTCCATATGTCAGAAGCCTGATAATTCTCAATTCCATAATCTGCCTGGTCATTAATTCTAGATAAAAAAAGTTGTTATCTACCTTCAGCTTTCAGTACCAATTTATGCCAAAGTGCCATTGTGTGAGCTCATCTCACCAGCACTTTGTACACTTGCAAAAGATTCTATACTATGTAGCTTAAATAAAACATGATCATAAATAATTAAGGCAAAATTATACGTATCAATCAAAATTAATGAACTTATTCTTCCTGATAAAGCACTGGGATTTTTTTAAAAAGTTCCCTTTCCTGCCCTCTTTTTTTCCTCTCTCTCTGTCTGTCTGTCTGTCTTAGAGCCTGACTACTTAGTATTCTTGAAAGGTTCCCCAGTCATTAATGTTAATTAGCAAGGTTCTTCAAGAAAGATATATTCTTCTGGTGATAAAAACATATGCAGTGTGATTAAAAAGTGAAATAAGTAGCAACAAGGAGTGGAAGAAAAAGTGGCAAAAACTATAAAATGTTCATTAACTCTTCCTTAATCACCATGCAGATTTTAATCACCACATGGACATGCTGAGAAATTTGGTGTCTGATATGATTTTATCCCCAACGCATAGTCTCAGAAACACTTCATGAAGACTTCAATAAACATTTATTAAAAGCCACCTAGATGCAAGGTGCTGACCTAGGTGATGAAGATACAAATACATATACATATATACATATATATACACATACACACGCATATATATTTATAGTGTTCTAGCCTGGGGGTGAGAAAAACAGTACAGAAATAACTGCTGTTGTTGTTTTCCCCAGTACTGAGAATTTCATTGGAAATTCTCTACCTAATAGACTCAACAAATTTAGTTTACAATCTTAGAGACTTGCCTGGAGTTACTGAAAGACTCAGTGACTTGACCAAGGTCACACAAAGTCAGTATGTGTCAAAGGCTAGACTTGAGCCCAAGGCATTCTGACTTGCTGATACTCTACCAACTCCAACACTGACTCTCAACACAAATAAGTACAAGGTAAGTTGAAGAGATAGACAGAGATAGACAAAGACAGTAAGATAGAGAATGAGATAGAGAGCAAAAGTAAAACAAAGACAGAGACAAGGAAAGACAGACCAAGACACACACAGACAGAAGAAATTTACAGACAGAAGTAAATAGATAGAGGCAGAGAGACAGAGATACAGAGACAAAGAAAGAGACTGACAGAGAGAGAGTGCTAGAGAGATAATAACTAAAGTCCAAAGCAACTGGGTCTGCTATTCAACTTCTACAATTTAATTTCCAGCAACTTCACTTTCTTTATTCAGTTGCTTCATCTACTTCCATTTGTCATAGGCCCATTTTTCTAAGTAGCACATAATGTAGGAGATTAAAACCACATCAAAATGATTTCAGAACCTCATGTGAATTACATAATTAATCCAATCCATAATCCAGATACTTTACCTAACAATTTAATTTATTTCTTAGATGAACTTGCCAGATGTTTCTGGGTCAGGCAGATAAGGTCAAATTCAAATATGTTAGTAGCTCAGTGGTAAAATATTATACAAATACATTAAAATCTTGCTATGATGCATTCCATTAAGTCTATATTTCTCACAATCCTAGGCTATCCCCCTAAAATAAGATTTTTTTCAAAAAAAGCTTTACACAGATACACAATAAAAACAGTTAAATATAATGATTGGATGGTAATTAAACTGACATTTGGGAGATGCTATTATTGTTCCTAAAATTAAATGTTTCATATATGCAGTGATAAAGACTGAATTGAAGTTGAATCGAATTTTGAATTTAATTGAAGATTTCTCAAAGAGCAATGAAGAGATACATAGGATATGTGAGTAGTTCACAACATATTCCAAATTATGAATGACCTAGGACAAGTAGTGTAATGGTGGATGCAATCAAAGAAGCATATGTCAGGAGAAAAAGATAGTAACGCAACAAGAGCAAAGGGTAACTGATGAGCACCTCATCGAGTACTTCATTAGTATGCAGATTATGTCAAGAGGACTCCAGGAAGAAGCCCAGTATGTTGTGTGGACCTGATGATCAACGTATGGAAAGAAGGATCCAGGAGTCACAAAGACTTAGCAGGCATTGATTGGTTGTAATCTGCATCATTGAATGAAATATCCACATTTATGAGATCACAAATCCCCTGGAGTATTTGGAGCTCTGAAGCAGTGGGGATTACTGACAGCCATTGTTCTATATTTCAGGGTTTCTACCTGCAGCTACAACTTCCCCTGAATTTCACTTTCATTTCAGGTGCATCCTGACAAGATTAGGTATTAAACCAATAGCAGGTAATACAAGGGAGATACTTCTTGGGAAGAAAGTCTCTTGCCAGCATTCTGATGGCCATGCCATGTGACAGTGTCCTTTCCCCAAAACACTTCTGACATATAGTATATATCTGCCCTCCCCTACCACTTTCACCACACCAACTTGGTCATGGGTTTGACAGATATCAACATTGGGATGAAATGCAAAATGCCCCAACCCCAACCTCACCCCAACTTATGTCAAGGACTACCCCACTAAGCTTAGGTAATCCAGTGTCCATACATGGACCAATGAAGACAATAACAATAATAATAATAACAACAACAACAACAATAGCTACAGCACTTATATAGCACTTTAAGGTTTTCAAAGTGCTTTACAAGATATTATATTTATTCCTCGTAGCAATCCTGTGAGACACAGCTAAGTTCTGAATAGTGCAAATAATGAATCAGGAAGAAGTCATATCAATTCTGATTCACACTACTCAAAGTTATGACATGTAAAATATAGGAATTGGTTCAAGGCCAAGGGAAATAGGCAATCCAAACTTAAATAATGTGCCTACTAATGAAGACTTAGCTATATGTGCTATTATTCTAATTTTCCATTTGAGGAAACTGATACCAAGAGAGAGGTTAAATGACTTGCCCAGGGTCCCAGAGTTAAGTAAATATCTGAGGCACCATTTGGACTCAGGTCTGCCTAACTTCAAGGGTAGCACTCTATTCACTGCATCTTCAAGATTGCAAAAGTTCTGCATCACTATCTTCATTAAGAATGTAATGAGTACTCAGTAGCCAGAATTTCAGTAAACTTTGGAGGGATAAGTAGGAGACTAACAATTTTCACCTATTCCTTCCCTCTCTTCATTCAGTCCATAACATGGAAGTCCTTAGATGAGATATGAAGCTTTAAAATTCTATTACATTGGATTCACCCCTCTCTCTGCTCTATTTCCTCCATGGAGCTGTTTCTGCTGTTGAACATAGCCGTCTTAGGATCATTTATATCCATATGTGGGAATCAGAACCCTAGAGAGGGATAGTAGCTTAATTTGTATAAAATCTGCTTTCAGGTTTGGGTGGAATGGGGAAGTGTGGTCTCTATCTGGATCAATAGAAATATCAGCAACATTCATATAAAGTAATCAACAATAACATGTTAGCATATGCTAAGTGATGAAAGAATGGCACAGACAGGACATCTCTAAACACTGAGGAGGAAGAAATAAATGAAGGTTGATGAATGTATGATAGAAGAGTAGAACTTGTGCTGGACCTTCAAGGATGGGCAGGATTTAGATTGGGTAGAAAGGCAAAGGAAGGAATGCCAAAACAACACCACCCATTTTGGATACCAGGTAGATAAGAAATGAATACTAGATTAATTAAAATAAATTATCTCCTAGTATGTTCTGAACTATATCCTGGATTGGGTATAGCAACACATTGGATATCACAATCTATATCAGGATTTTGTGCAACTGAGACTCCTCCATAGCTTGTGTGCCACCAGAGGACCTTAGCATTAGAAACATCTCCACCTTCTAAATGCCAGCAATCACACCCAGATCTAAAGCAATATCTACATACTGCACAATCCAATCCATTAAAGAATAGAGTGTAACAAACACAAGCTGGTTTGAGTGACTTACTTACAAATCCCTTGTCCAGCAACAACAAAAACTAACACGTTTATATAGTACATTAAAATTTATAAAATGATTTGCATATATGACCTCACTTGAGCTTTACAATGACCCTGTAAGGTGGTAGTAATGGAGGTATTTTTATCCCCATTTTACAGATGTGAGAATCTAAACACAAAGAGTTGCACAGTTAGCAAGCATTTCAGGTGATATTCGAACCCAGGCCTTCCTGACAATGAGGGCAATATTTTATCCATTTATGCCCATATATAATTATTTATTGCCAAGATTAATTCCTGGCTCCTGACATGAGAAGCATGCTTTTGGATATGTGGCCCTGTATGACGACAAAAAGAAGTCAGCTTAAGTCTGAAGCCCTTAAGGAGCACAAGCTTATGATTGGAGGGCAAGATTTTCTAAAAAGTAGAAGCCTTTTCTGACTTCCTATTTATTTCTGCTGCTGCTGTGCAAATAACAGTGGGCCTTTTGTTCATTCCTCTCCCAGCCAAGGCATTTGCAATGGTCTCTCTGACACAGAATGCCTATTTAGCAGGCTTATGGAAAGCATTTCTTCAGCTGCCAGTGATTTTGTTGTTTTTGATCAGTTGGGTCCAACTCCTCGTGACCCCATTGACTATATCATGCCAATACTGTCCATGATGTTTTTTCGTTTTTTGTTTTTGCTTTTGCTTTTGTGTTTTTTAAAAGATACCAGAATGGTTTGCCATTTCCTTCTCCAGAGGTAAATAGAGGGTCCCAGGGTCACCTACCTACTAAGTTTCTGAGGCTGGATTAGAATTTAAGTCTTACTGATTCTAGGTTCAGTGCTCTATCCACTGAGCCATCTAGCTGCCTTACCAGTGATGTTTGAACAGGTAGCAAAAATAAATTCCACAGACACAAGTACAGGTAAACATAGAAGTGTAACAAACAACATTAAAAAAAGAGTTGAAAAAGACCTCAGAGGTCATCAAAGCCAATCTCTTTTTACAGAGAAGGAAAATGAGATGTAATGAAGGGAAAGGATTTGCCCAAATATATTCAGGTAATGTCTATCAAAGACAGGATTTGAACCCAGGTCTTCTGATTCTAAATCCAGAATTCCCACCATAGCACTCTTGCCCATGTCTATAAAGACACCCATATGAACACAAGAAAACATAAGGGAATATATAAATAACTTGACATAGGAGAATAAACAAACACATCCTCACTCTACAAATCTAGAAGAAATTCTAGGAAGGCTGAATTATATTCTTTAGACCTTTGCCTGACAATAAAGTAGGTCAGCCTAACCCTTCAAGGACTTCCACAGTGATGGGCAGACTGGACAGAGACAAAATCAATTGTACTTTGAATGAAGGTTTTCACAAGGTTGTGGTAGTCCTGGGGTATTGAGAGGTCAGAGCTTTCAAGGACAATTGGCATTTTTCCCCTGGGAAGAAATTCCACTCCAGGCATTTATGCTTCTGCAGATCTGCTGAAGATGTAGGTGCCCACATCTGCTTCTTTTTTAGGATGAGAAAAATGATCATCCCTGTAAAGATTTTATGCTAATGAGCCACAGGTTTAGTTTTGGGAAACTTAAATGTGTAAATAACTTAGGATAGCAGAAGGAGGGACTTCCAGCTGTCGTCTAGGTATCCCCATATGGAATGATGATCTCTAAATAGAGTGGTTTCCCAATTCTCCCAATGCACAGGCCTTATCAAGATTAAACAAGTCAGGCATAGGAATGAGCACCCTGAAATGTGGTCCAGCCTGATGACTCTATAAGGAAGCTGGATAAATATGGAAAGCATCTGCACTGAGCCAGGAGGGAGAAATTTACAAAAGCAGAGTTTTGACCTCCTTCCTGCAGCAAACAACCCTTCACTAATCCTTTCTTCCTTCTGATTGAACAAAATAGGGGCTGGAAGCCAAATGGAATACTGGCTATAATCCTGCTATGTCTTCCATGGTTCCTGTGGAGCCTGGATCATCTCCATGAAATCCTGTTTCAGAGAATTTCAAAATTTAAAGCTAGAAGGAATTTTAGAAATCAGTTGGTCCAATCTCTTCATTTCAGTTCAGCAAAATATAGCCCAACAAAATGAAGCAACCTGTCCAAGGTCACACAGCAAGTTAGTAAGCAAATCTATGATTAGAACCTAGGTCTGACTCCTCAGGTAGTGTTCCATGAATTACACAATTGAATCTGACTTTGAGCATGATCAGTTTGGCTAACATGGAACTTCTGGGTCCCTAATATGTGGGAGGCATAATTTCCTTTCTTCTCCTGAACCACCTGAGTGTCTGGCAAGGGGAAAGGGGTTAGCAGGTTAGCTCAATCTCTACTCTGAGTCCATAACCCTT
This sequence comes from Phascolarctos cinereus, assembly GCF_003287225.1. NCBI lineage: Eukaryota > Metazoa > Chordata > Mammalia > Diprotodontia > Phascolarctidae > Phascolarctos > Phascolarctos cinereus. The sequence goes on from NW_027556098.1 coordinate 133,883,479, forward strand.
CTCTTTCCACCCCACCCTGGGGGGAGTCCCAGGCACTCTGGCTTCTCAGGGTGTCATGTGGGATGGCAGGTGCCATTGCCCAGCCTGTCTGTGATCTAAGATGATTGTAGCTCAAACTCCCAGTCTAGTAATGATCACCTCTAGCACCTGAAACTGAGGACAAATAACACAAAACAGAAACAAATACAATAAGATCTATTTTTCATATCTGAATAAAAGGAGAGCAGGGGAAGGGCAAGTCCCTCCTCCACCCACCCCAAACTGGTTCAGTTCATGGCATATATTCTGTGTCCAACAAAGCAGATAGGAGTCTCTAGGTCTGAAAAAAAAATGGACAAAAAAGAGACCAGCTAGGTGTCACCAGGTTTAAAGAAACAGGCAGACAATCAAAGAAGGCTATCCCACCTACATGGTAGAGGATGAATTGTGTTCCATGTTAGGCAAACTGAACATGCTCAAAGCTGGGTCATGCAATATTGATGTCATTCTTTTTTCTTATTAAACTAAAATAATATATGTATATACATGTACACACATATATGTGTATATATACATATACATGTATTTATATACCATCTACTACGTAGAAATGTACTACATATTGTGAGGCAAGAGATATTCAAAAGTGAAAAAGATATTATACCTGTCCTTAAGGGCTATAAAGGAAAAAAAACCCACAATTTTAAGTATATAAGAGAGCTACAAACAAATGGTCATGAGATATCCCAGGCAGAAGTCATTCATGCCTGAGGGAACAAGGAAAGTTTATGTCCCTTTTTCCCTTCCTCGGTTCCCTTTCTCCCTTGCCTTTCTCTAACCCCTGACTCCCTCTCCCTCAACTTCCTTTTCTCTTTCTTATTTAAATAAATATTTGTTTAAAATGAAAATTATAGTATGAGACTCAACAAGCACCTATCTAGCACCTACTCTTTGCCCAATTTGGTGATGGATATTGAATGAATGAGAAGGAATGGTCCCAGTTCTCAAGTCTGTTAGTTTGTTTGGTTGTTTTTAATCAGTTGGGAAAACTAAATCTAAACATGTGAAACACAGTACAATTATAATACGGCACATAAGCATATGACTTTTGAGGTGGTGTCCATGGAATCATGAGGCTATATTGTCAGTCATTCTTAAAGTAATCAAATATAGGACTCAGCCTAATAGACCCATTCTGGGAAGGGGTGAAGCTGTGAGAATTGAAAAATGGGGAGAGTATTTCATGCCAATGAAATATTGTATATAAAGATACATGGGTGTGAATGAGGGTAAAATATTCAGTGGAAAGTAAGGAAACTAATCTGCTCAGTTGATTGTGAACCTCTATTGCATTACACAGCCACCCATGATGTAAAAGTTTCAGATTCATTCTTTTTTATTCAAGAAGAACTAAATTTTCAGCAATTTATTCATCCGTTCACTAATTCACTTGAAAGAAATTTATATAGCACCTAGTATATGCCTAGCACTGTACTCTGGGATGCTATAGAAGGTGACAAAGTCACTGTCTTGAAGATCTTATAGTTTAGTTGAGGAGACAATTCTCTCAGTTCAAAGCAACCGAAGGATTGATTATAAATGGATTGCTCAACAAAAAAATGTATCTTCTACCTGGTATGTCCTCATACCTGTACCAGATAGTAGGTGATGGTGTATATACTTAGATATAAAATAAAAAAGACAGAACTTTTGTCCTCAGACAACAGAAGTCTTATAAACTGCAATGCAATTTAGACTCTGATATGTTCATAGGAAAACTCAAAACAAAGTGGCATGAGAAATTGGACAGGAAGAGATAATATATAGGTGAGGAATTATGAAAGGTCTTGAAGGATGGAAACATTCTAATAGAGGGAGAGAGAATAGAAAGAGGAATAGGAGGAAAGGGATATTTTCACCAAGATGCGATAAGGATGAAACAAGAGCAAAGGCTCAAAGGCAGAAAAGGGACATTGCCAACAATATGTTACAGGAGTTCAGAGATGAGAAACATCATCCCAGGGCAAAGGTAATCAGAAAAATGTTTCATGGTGCTGGAGCAACATAAGGGGGGCCTTTCAGAATACAAAGGATGCTCTTTCCTCTACTAATGTCATATTCTCACATCTCACCATGGAATGAAGCTGATCCTTGGTTTCAGTGGAGTACATGGGTTGACAGGTCCTACCGAGCTAAAAAAGCTGCTGGTAATGGACCAGATGATTGGGCTGTGTGTGTCATGTAAGGATATGCAGAAAATCAGTGGGAGATATAAATAGAAGCTTCAGAGAATACTGTAAGTGTTTTTCCATTCAGCAAGAGAAAAACTGATGAGAAGGAAGGAAGGAAGGAAGGAAGGAAGGAAGGAAGGAAGGAAGGAAGGAAGGAAGGAAGGAAGGAAAGAAGGAAGGAAGGAATAAAGGAAGAAAGGAAGGAAGGAAGGAAGGAAGGAAGGCTATTGGCAAGTAGTTCATATAGAACAGCCCATCCAGTTCCTTGGCATAAAGTTTCTCTTTTCCTCCAAGGTCTATTAGCAGAATATCTCCCTCTACATTTGTCATAGGAAATGATGATCTCATCACAAAAGTCAAGTGCCTTATAGAAGCCTTGCTTGATGGCAGAAGTGGGAACAGTGGTAAGATGTATATGATTCAATAGTCAGTGAAGACAATGAGACCATTTAAATGAACCTAATTAAAGATGTACTCTTTATTTTAAGGCAAATAAGAAATAAATGTTTACTGAAATACATGTGAACTTAACTGACAATTGTGCAGATGACAACATGTAATAAATTTATGTTTTTGTCCATAGAGTGTTAATGACAAAAGGTTCAATTTCTCTAAAACATTTGAAAGAGGAAAGGAGAAGGAGAGGAGGGGAAGTGAGGGAAGGAGAGAGGATGGGAGATGAGAGGACAGGAGAAGATAGGACAGGACAGGAGAAGAGAAAACACTTTTGCATATCCTGTAATACCTAGCATACTGTCTTGAAAATAGAAGGCATTTAATAAATGTATGTTGATTGTTTATAATCATCTTGGAACTGGATGAAATTAAGGAGGAATAAGCTTACTGGGTGGTTAAGTGTTAGAGATGGGACACAATGGCATCATTGAGTCCAGGTGTGAGATAGTAAGACTCAGCTGATGAAGTACATAAACATAGGAACAGTCATGGGCTACAAGAAAAGAGAGATGACTTATTTAATATGTTACTATTTTTGTTTTACCAAGTGCCTACTGTGTGCCTGATCTTGAGCTGGAAATATGAAAGTTTAAAAAAAAGAAAACTACATCAGGCCCTCAAGGTGAAATTTAGTTGAAGAGACAACTTCCAGCTCTAAATGACATGATTATATAAGACTACCATTCATCCACAGTTAAATAATAATACAAAAAAACCTATTGGACAAATTTGTGATGCAGTTTTCCCATCTGTAAAGTGAGGAAGTTACACTAGTTGATTTCTAAGGTCCCTTTCAGCTTTAAATTGATGATCCCATGATTGTATGAGTTATGCAGGGACTATAGGATTTAGAGTCAGTCAGAAGACAAGTTTGAGTCTTGACTTCACTCAATCCCCCATACTTGGAATGCTCTCCCTCCTTACTTTCCTAGTTTCTTTCAAGACTCAGATCAAACCCTACTTTCTGTAAGAGATTTTTCTTCATCTTTCCATTTTCCCTGCTTCTCTTCTCCCCATTGCCTTTCCTTCTGAGATTATCTTCCACTTACACTTTATGCATCTCACAGTTATTTTCAGATTTTCTCCCTCATTAGAAAGAAATCTCCTTGGGGACCATAGTTTTCCATCTTCTTTTTTGTAATCACAGTGCTTATCACAGTGCCTAGCACACAACAGGCCTTTAATAAATGCTTGTTAACTGACTGACTCCACTACTTGTGAGTTGTTTATAACTGTTAACATCAAATCCACTTAAATCTTCTGGATTTTAGTTTCCTCTTCTTCAAAATGTTCAATAATAATGGGAGTAGTAATTATTATCCTCCCTATCTCCCAGGTGAATGTGATGAAAGATACAAAAGCACTTTCAAAATATAAGATATTACAGAAAGGTATGGTTAGACCCCACTCGTTCCCCTCCAGATACCATACATAAGTGTCTATTTCCACATTAAGCAAATCTTGCCTCAAAATCCAAAGCAAATTCTGGGGATAAGAGCTTCTTAAAGCACTTACCTTTGTCAAATGGCTTTTCCTCATTGCTTCTATCTTTGGATCTTTTCAGCACCTTTGTATATGAGGTAGAACAGGGATTATTATTAAAAATCCTACTTAACTGATAAAAAACCTGAAACCCTAAGAGATAGTCTGATCTGTTCAAGAATGTGCAGCCAGGTAGTGGTGAACTTGAGGTTTTTCTTTCCTTTTCTCAATATGCTTTCAATTGGAAATCATTCTTTATACTGAGCTTAAGTTTAAATCGATTTTCTTTAAAACAACAACTCAAAAATGGGAGGCAGATGGACACACATACTCCAGTTTATGAGGACTCACCGAGCTTTGTTGCATATTGTTACATTCAGGTTATTCTGATATTGGAATTATATAGAATGTGCTGAAGCTGGGGGACTAAATGTGGCCACTAATCAGTGACAGCCCTGTGGAACAGATAAACAAGTGACAGGGCAATTGTCTCTCCAGTCAAGATTTTGGATGTTATTTCCTTTTGGAATATTCCGAGCAGAGAAAGCATCCTTATGTCATGTCATCCATCACTGGGAAATGCTGGGGAGATGAGGAATACACCAAATTAAAAGCTTGTTTGGGGCCGCAGGCATATTTGAGTTTGTGGCTTGGCTCAATTCATTAAAATGGTTTCCTTGAATGATGCAATTGATTTCATGATTCTGAGACAAAATGCCAAAGAAAATAATGAAGTCCCCAAAAGAAGGTTTGGTTTGGCTCCGAGGTGATGCCTCAAAATACTGAGAAGTATGGGATGTGTTTCCCTTGGGATTCCATCTGACCCATCTAAAGAATATTTTCTAAGATTTAACCCTCAGTCCTTCCCTATTCTTCCTTTATAATCTTTTTTTTTCTTTCTGGATAAGTTCATTCTTTACATGGTTCTAGCTACCATCATTACCTGGATGACTCTGCTTGATATCACAACCCCAATCTCTCTTCTGAGCTCCAGTCCTATGTGTTGGTAGTTGAAAGATTCAATGCCAGCTCAAAAGCAGTGTCCAAAAGAACATTCATCACCACCGACAAACCCTGCCTCCAATTAAGCTTTCTTTCTCTACTCTATTTCTTATAAATCTTAATCAAAAGCAACACCAATTTTCCAATCGCAATCAGTGTCATGGCCATAGGCAATTGTACATGATAGGGAATTAGTTTGGATTTGGGGCAGCCTGGGAGTGTAGGATACATGTTGTCTCCAAAGGACCTGAGGGTCAAGGTACAGCCAGTAGTCTGGAACCAGGTGAGTAACCATTTGCATAAAAGACCAGAAATAGGAGACAGTTGTTGTTTATCTTTCATTTTCAAAGAGGAATAGTGACATCACGGGGATGATGTCTTGATTTGCTCATGAATTGGATTTAAGTGAGGTAGAATTGTGCAAAGTCCTCAGCCTCACTTGGCAAAAATCAAGACAACTGTTGATGGCCCAGGATGCAGTGGATGACCTTGGCATCTTTGATATCTGACTAAGCTCTGAGTGCTCCATAGCCCCAACTTCAGCCACCTTCATGGCCATTGGAACAAATAGTTCTCATCCATCCATTCTACCAGGGCAAGTCTTCACATGCTTGGTATAGACATCCCCTTAACTCACTGATGGGTTTGAGGACTATTACCTTCAACATAGGTTAGCACAGGTGCTCAGATGTTTTTTGTTGTTGTTGTTGTTTGCTTGTTTGTCTGTTTGTTTGTTTGTTTTTTACCAGGGTGTGGCTGCTGAGCATGGTGCAGCTTCTTGGAGCCACAGGTGAGAGTTGGGTGACAGATAGACACGAAAGGTGAATGAGCAGCCCTTTTCAGGGCTCAGCTAGCCCTCTCTACATTATAATCCACTATGTATTGATATATTCCATTCCATTTTTGACCAGCTCTTTTGCAAAGGTTTTTCTTGCATCATTTTCAGCATTACACATGAAAATCTACTCTAACCAATAACACATTTAAATGAACTAAGCCTAAGTAATTCTTCAAGAAGGGCAAGTAGAACAACAGTGGGGCCATATGTTAGGGATTTTCCCCAAAGCACTTATAACTATTCTGGGACAATTTTTAGCACCATATTTAAGTAGAGGCTTCAAGGGGAGGAGAATTGGTACCTTTAGACTGTCAAGACATGGCTTTTATAGTGGAAAAAACCTTATAAGTAGAACTTGACAAAGCAATAATCATGTAAGATTAATGGAAGTGGCACTGGGGCACAGTTATTAGGTTCTGTGATTCCTAGTATTTCTCTCTCATTTTTTTCACATATGCCAAATGTCTGGTAAAAAGGACTAGGAATTCAAGTGGTATTTGTTTTGTGGTTATAAACATGAGTATGTAACTGTGCTACTATAAGCATAGATGACACCACATGTTGAACTAGTTGGAGATGATCTCTATCAGGAGCTGCATGTCTAACTGTGGTGGCTGAGACCTCCTCCCTTTATTCCTAAAGGACTTTCCCCACTGCAGAGACAAGAACATGATAGAGAAATCTACAGCAGGAGGATGTCCTTACTGAAGGACAAAAAAGACTGTGGTTTAGGGCAAAAGAAAGCATCAATAAGGACATGCAAAAAATGTTCTGAAGAAAGAGTGATGGTTCACCAGCTCCTATGGGGTAATGGAGTGAAGGCCACTGCGTGCCAGTGAATAGGAGAAATTAACTGTCTTCACTTGGACAGAACATGCCTGGGGGACAAAGTCACAGTTGAAGTAATGATCCGAAAAGAATAAATGGGACTCTGTGCAGAAGTCAAAGTTAAAATTAGTTTGTAGATGTACCCAGCCCAACATATTAGGACAGGAGTGGGAAACCTGCAGCCTTGAGGCCACATGTGGCCATCTGGGTCCTTGGATGCAGCCTTTTGACTGAGTCCAAATTTTATAGAACAAATCTTTTTGTTAAGGGGATTTGTGAAGTTTGGATTCAGTCAAAGGGCCACACTTGAGGACCTAGAAGGCCACATGTGGCCTCAAGGATGCAGGTTCCCCATCTCAGGGTTAGGAAAAAATGTTCAAAAGGCATTGGGAACAACAGATCCAAAGTTTGGGGGTGGAGTGGGGCCTACATGGAGTCAAGTCAACCATAAGAGAAGAAACAGCAGAAGCCAATGAACGATAGTGTGCCTCATCCAAAGTGTCTGGAGCAGCTTCCATTTATGTTAGCAGCATACTGGCCTTTCCTCACCTTGCTCAGCTTTATCTGTGCTGCTGTGGACTCTGACAGCCAGTGAGATGGGTAGTTGATTATCAAGAGAAGCTTTCAGAAATCAAGAAATATATTGGAGCTGAAGGACTTGGGAAAAGCAAACAGGGGGCCAACAGTGAGAGGTTCCAAAGCCAAAGAAGTCTTTGATTACTGATTTTACTTGAGTATTTGATTATCCTCAGCAAGGGAGTGTTTATGTGAATCCTCTTAAGAGAGCAGTCAGTCCTTAAGAATAAGTGTGATGTATAGTGGAGAAGAGTGGTGGTATATAGGAGCATCTAGATGTAGTTGGAAATGATGGGGCAGAGACAGGGGTGACAACTCATAGTCAATTCCTGATACAAGCAGACCCTAATACATAAAACAATCATGGAAGTCATCCTAGAACAAAAATCTAGGAGTCTTTTTAATTTATCACGTTCTTCTCTGTCACATGCAGATAGTTTTCAGCTCTCCTCAGTTTTTCATTTGAAATATTTCTAGTACCACATGTTTCCTTTCCAAACCCATAGTTTACATTTACCTATATCAACTGTTCTCTGTGCATGTGTAGCATTTACCATCTGAGGTACACAATTGAGAATCGTCTCATTTGTTATTATCCACTGTTGGTGTCTCATCAACCAGCCTGCAAACTCAGTGAGGGCAGAGGCCATGTCTTCCTCTCTTTTACCCCCCCCCCGCTCAGTGTGAAAACAAGACTTGGCACATTCTTGACACTTAATAAACACTTTTCAGTGCTTGATTAGCAAGTAGACTAAAGCCTAAATATTGGTATACATACATGGGAATAAAAAATTGCTTTACAAAACCTGTACCATTTTAGGTATAGCTAAGTATAAGGACTTTGGCATGAAACTATGATCCTCCTATGAGTGATCTTTGGGGATTCCAAGGAGATAGGGACTTTGAAGATGGATCTTTGCTGGTCAGGATAAAAATCCCCCTTACTCTGCTTTCATGAAATGAATCCTTCATGAATTCAGGATCTTTTCCTGAAAAAAAAAAAAAAGAAGAGGAGAAGCCATGGACAGATAAAGGCTTGCATGTTAGAGTGTGGATTGAGTACACATCATACAGGATGTGCTGGTGAATGGCACTGGGCAGCTATGCAGTGTGGTGTCTGACAATGACAACCAAAAAGGGAAGCCCCACTGACGTGAGAGAGTGAAGGCATAGCTCTGAAGAGGAGGTAAGCAGAATTGCTGCTGCCACTGTGGGTGGCTAGGGTTGAAGGTGGGGTTGGGTGAGGGAGAAGACTGGAAGTTAAGCGTAGGAGAACTTGAGAAGCAAGGAAGAGAGTATATTTGTAGCAATGTAGCCATTTCACCTTTGCTTAGAAAACCCCAAATGGGGTCTTGAAGAGTTGGACATGAATGAAACAACTGAACAACAAACAGCCACTGCCTGAGACTGGGAATCATGAGGAATGAATGCTGGAACACAATAAAAACAATGACAAGAGTATACAGGGGCCCCACAGAACAATCAATCAATCTTAAGTACCTACTATGTGTCAGGCAATATTCTAAGTAGTAGAGATACAAAAAGAAGCAAAAGATATCCTCAAGAAGCTTACAATGTAATGGAGGAAATAACACAAATATAACATATCATATGACATAACATGACATGACATGATACAATATAATATGATATAGTATGCTATAGTATGGTATAGTATTGTATAGTATAGTATAACATAACATAATATATACATGTGTATATCTTTATACATACACATACATGGAAAGCAAGCTATATACAGGATAAATAGCAAATAACTAAGGGGTAAAGTACTAGAGTTAAGAGGGGTTAAAAGAAAACTTCCTGTAAAAGTTGGGATTTAAAGGAAGTCAAAGAAGTTAGTAGGCAGAGTTGAGGAGGGAGAATATTCCAGATATAAAGGACAGCCAGAGAAAATGTCCAGATAGATAAGGTGTCTTGTTCACAGAATAGCAAGGAGGCCAGTGTCACTAGATAGAAGTATTTGTTAGGGAGTAAGGTGTAAGACTAAAATGATGGGTGCGCATGTTATGAAGGGTTTTGGATATCAAACTGAGCATTTTACATTTGTAGACACTGGAGTTTATTGGGGGGGGTCATGCACTTAAGGTCTTGCACTTAATGAAAATCATATTGGTAGTTGATTTACAGTATGTAGACACCTGAGGCAGGCAAACCCATCAACAGGCTATTGTAATAGTCCAAGTGTGAAGTGATAAGGACCTGCAGTAGAGTGGTAGCAGCATCCGAGAAGAGAAAGGGACACATGTGTGTAATGTTTCAGAGGTGGAAACAAACCAGATGTTGACAAGTAAGAAAGAAGAGAGCTGGTGACTAATTTCTCACTTCCTGATATTTTCTCCTCTCCTCTTTTCTTTTTTTTTCTTTTTTCCCCACTTTTCCTCCTAGAGAAATAGATAACCTTAATCACCAATCTCTGAGTCTAGAGTTTCTTTTATTTCTGTTATTGCATTAATTTTGAAGTATGTGTTTGATGATAAATATGAATAACTGTTGGATTACTGACCTGTGCAGATTCAGTGGAGCAAGAGAGAACAATGACAGGATAAAGGGAGGGAAGAGGCTCAGGAAGTGAAATTTTAAAAAAATAGTAATAGTTGTTAAGTTTCTAAGCAGAGGGCTCAGAGATCAACAAAAGTGAGTTACTGAGTTTTTAAAATAACTTCTAAGAGCAGGGAGAAAATGTCAACCCAAATCTCCTTAGGCAATTAAGTTTAGCTATTTTTAGTTGGGGAAAGTCTGTGGTAAGCTGGATTTAGTGTGATAGAGGACATCTCTGATACTTCTGGTTCCAGTTGTTTCTTTCCCATGGTTGGCTTGAAAAGAATCCAGGCCATGAATAGAGGACAAAGCTAAGAAAGTACCTAGAGAGACAGTCATACCCAAAGGTAAAAACAGAGTTACTATATGATTTAACCCATACAAATGTAGGGGCCAATAAGGAGTGACCTATCCAATGGTGTGCTGGGAAATGTTTAACAGCTGGCTTTCCAAAAGAAAAAGGTAATCATGACACATTTAAGTTTAATCTTTATTATTAACATTCCCTTCATCACTTTTATAAAGCCTAGATAATCAACAAAACAATAAATCAAGCCTTGACTTGAAGCATTTGCTGATTCCCAAGTTATACATATTCTTACTGAAAATTTAACAATCAGATCTCTGTAGCTACTTCAAGAGCTCACTGCAACATACTCATGAACCTATCTCATTTCATCTAGGAACAACCACCTGATACTTCTCTCTATCACTTCCCACCTACTGAAGGATATATAGGGAATATTAGCTTAGTTCACCCATTCATGACAAACTTGGGGTAACATTGGACACAGGTCAAGATAAGCTTAAATATCAACAGCAGTCTGATGGGAAATTTGAAGCCTAACACCATAGTCAGATTTTTCAAAAGACCCTAAATTGGAAATTGTTAGAAGGAAGAATGAAATCAGAATAAACAAATCCAAGAAATATAGGAAAATAAAATGAGCCAATTATGGGATATATTGAATTTTCTGTTTTACCTTGGCACTCACCACTTGCTCAGTGACTCTCAGATCTAATTTGCTTTTATAAGCAACCCTCATGGCTTTGCTTCATAGGATAGGCATTATCTTGGCTCCCTAAATAAAAGTCCTTGAGAAATAATCCAGATTCCTGCCCTCTTGGTGTATACGCTCTTGAATTGGATATATTTTATGGGGGAGATTGTCACACTTAGACCATTTCCCCTGCAAGGCATAAACCACCAGAATTAACAGCTGCAATATTTGCCATAAGGTATGTCCTATGCCCTGTTACAGCGTGCAACTGTGTTTCTCCTAAAGATATACAGTGGTTGCTGGCAGTCAACAAAATATTTACATAATTTTCCTCTAGATTGATGTTGTTTACATTCCTCAGTGCTGATTCTGATAGGGAAGGAAGAACAAGCAGAAACCTTACCAAAGCTGGTGACAGGCTCCCAGCCAAATATCCCCTTACCAGCCCTCTTGGCCACCTCCAGGAAGATAATTTTTGACAACTAGGCTGAGAGAACTCAGGATAGAACACATCCATTTGAGTTTCATAAGAGCTCCCTATTTGCCCTGATCTTAGCATCATTACAGAAGCAGCGAGCTTCAGGCTAGGAAGAGCAATTCCTTTGTTTAGCATTAAAGCTATGGGAAAGTGAGGGAATCACCACAGTAGCTTGTAGGGGCAGCACTAGCATGGATATTAAGCAGGAAGGACTCTTAAAGGTGTCAGTAGATTTAAGGAGGCTGGCTGTTTTACTGTCATTAGACGGTTTGGACTTCCACAAAGTAAGAGAAGGACTCCAGGATTTAGGAGGAACATTGTTCTACTGTTTGCATCTTCCCGAGGGAAAATTTCCTTCACATAGAGATTCTTCTGTATCTTTTCCTTAGTATGTAAATCAGCAGGGAGTGAGGTTGGGGGGGAAAGTACATATCCACATTTACCTTCCCTGAGTATCATAGAATCTTGGGAAAGCTCTTGGTAAAGATATCATGTGGGACAGGAGTCAGAAATATGGCAAGGGGTGATTCCGTATGGAGAAAATCTTCAAGAAACAGCTCCATACGTAGTTCTTATACAATGCTGGTTTTGGAACTCTATTCCATTACCTTAATGGTATCATGGACAGCCCACATATAACACCTGAGAATTTAGCACAGAATTTTATATACGACTAGTAGGATTTCTAGAATAAGGAAAATGACATTGATGCTTTTAGGGAGCTCAGAACCTCTCACACAAGTTGGGACAGACCTCCCAGAACAAAGATGCTCAATGATTTGTAATTACAACTTTCACTGACCTTGGCATAGCTCCTTTCCTCATCACACAAGATTTGTCATGATTAACTCCCTGACACATTCTATAGAGATGATACCACAGAGTACCTAGTAGCCAATGGGAGGCTCCCTAATAATAAGGCAATAGGTAGAAAGTCAAGACCACCAAAGTCTGTAGGCTCAAAGACGCAAAGAGGGAGTGAGGGAAAAGGCTATAGAAGGGAACAAAATACCCAGGAATAGACAGAGCTTTGAATATATACCAATATTTACCAATACCCTTTGAATATATACCAATATAGGATTGATAAATTCCAAGCACCTTTGACTATACCATTGAAGGAAGGGAAGTGGGAAATGAAGCAATTAGTCAATAAAAATTTTTAAGCATCTACCTTGATCTAGGCACTACGCTAGGTGTTAAGTATACAAGTACAATGAATGAAAAAGTTCCTATTCACAAGGGTCTTACATTCTAATCAAATACATAGGTTTATCTATTTATATATCTACCTGTCTATTGTAGCTAGATATGATCTTTCATATCTAGGTAGATAGATAAATGGATGGATAGATAGTTATAGAATCAATTAAATACCCCAAATCCACTTGCTGAAATTATAGAACAGGAAAAAAAAAAGTTGTAAGGTTTCTCTACTCTCAGCTTGAGTGGTTGAATTTTCAGGTTGTAACAGTGTAACCATTTTATACCTGCAGTAGCCTATTTCCACATAAATAGGTCAGCAGAATTGGTTGAGGATTGGTGAAATCTATGAACTTGCCCAGGTAGTCTTGTGGCATTGTTGTTGTGGTGGTGGTGGTGGTTTTCTACCCACTCACTGTCAGGGAATGGAATAGAATTTAAAATGGGAGGAGAGGAGTCAAGAAGAAAGCCAATTATGGAGAAGAACTCAGGTCTTGAACTTGGTCCTCACCTTTGCTCTTGTACCTCTTCTAGAGTGTAGCAAGTCAGGCAGTCGAAGAGAGAAGGAGAAGTTTTCTGTTTTTAAATATAAGCTAGATAATAACGCAGACATAGGTTCGGTCAGTGGATGTCCGCATGGATTCATCAGTCAATATGACATTCTTTCTTTGTATACTCCCTTTCTCTGTGGGGAAAAAAAGATTGAACTTCGATGAGACTGTCTCACCTAATTGTTTGTTATGTCCAATGGACTTTCTTCTTTCTATTCTTGGTGTGATATTCTTCTATTATACCAACCCAGGTTAGTATAGCCCTCTGCCACTTTGGCTTCTGCATTTTCTCATTGAAGATATTCTGTCATGCTTTCAAGGAAAACTTCATTCATGAAGAGCAGGGATTGGTCCCCCTTGTTCTTCTTCTTGAGAATGGAAAGTGGGACCAAATCTCAGGCAGCTGTGGCAGTTTCCAGACTTCTCAACCCACGAACACCAAAGACCGCTTAGAAGATCAGTGGGAAAAGTCTGTGTCTGCAGTGAGAGAGAGAAGCATGGGGTCCCAGCTCCAGTCCCCTAGCTCAGGCCTGGGGCTGCGGCTACTTTCAGACCTTCTGGCCCACAGACTGAGGGGGAATCAAGTGGCTGATCAGAGAGGGATTGCAGGGATCTCTCTGCTGGTGCAAGTTTCTCTTGCTTTGCCTGTGCTTGAATCTAGGTTACAGTTCTGGATGGCAGCCCTGGGGTAAGGAGTAGCACTGGAGTGGTAGAGCTTGTAGTGGCTGTAGAGAGAAAATCCTCCTGACAGTTCCAAGACAAAAAAGAGTGCTTGTGGTCACTCATAGACCAGAGCACAGGACAGGAAAGGGGTAAATACCTCGCCCTTGAACATAGCACCTTGGAAGAACTGAAAATTTACAAGTCCCTGGAAGTATCTCTGAAAACAGATGCACAAAATCCCTGAAGCCACAGTAAATTCTCCACACTGGAAACAAACCCCTACCTTAACAAAGAGTTTGTAACTCAAGTAATTGGCTGGGATCATGAGCAAGCAGTGCAAAGAGTCAGACCATAGAATCTTACTTTGGTGACAAAGAAGATCAAAACATACAACTAGAAGAAGACAATGAAGCCAAAGCTCCTACATCCAAAGCCTCCAAGAGAAATATGAATTGGTCCCAGGCCATGGAAGAGCTCAAAAAGGATTTTGAGAAGCAAGTAAGAGAAGTAAAGGAAAAACTGAGAGTGATAAAAGAAAATCATGAAAACCAAGTCAACAGCTTCCTAAAGGAGACACCAAAAAATACTGAAGAAAATAACACCTTAAAAAATAGCCTAACCCAAATGGCAAAAGAGGTCCAAAAAGCCAATGAGGAGAAGAATGCCTTAAAAAGCAAAATTGGCCAAATGGAAAAGGAAGTCCAAAAGCTTACTGAAGAAAATACTTCCTTAAAAATTAGAATGGAGCAATTGGAAGCTAGTGACTTTATGAGAAATTAAGACACTGTAAAACAAATCCAAAAGAATGAAAAAATGGAAAACAATGTGAAATATCTCATTGGAAAAACAACTGACCTGGAAAATAGATCCAGGAGAGATAATTTAAAAATTATTGGGCTATCTAAAAGCCATGACAAAAAAAAAAGCCTAGACATCATCTTTCAAGAAATTATCAAAGAAAACTGCCCTGATATTTTAGAACCAGAGGGCAAAATAGAAATTGAAAGAATCCACTAATCACCTCCTGAAAGACATCCCCAAAGGAAAACTCCTAGGAATATTGTAGCCAAATTCCAGAGTTCCCAGGTCAAGGAGAAAATATTGCAAGCAGTCAGAAAGAAACAATTCAAGTATTGTGGAAACACAATCAGGATAACACAAGATTTAGCAGCTTCTACATTAAGGGAGTGCAAGGTATGGAATATAATATTCCAGAGGGCATAGGAGATAGGATTACAACCAAGAATCACCTACCTAGCAAAACTGAGTATAATTCTTCAGGGGGAAAAATAGTCATTCAATGAAATAGCAGAATTTCAAGCATTCTTGATGAAAACACCAGAGCTGAATAGAAAATTTGCAAGACTCAAGTGAAACATGAAGAGTTAAACAGGAAAGAGAAATCATAGGAGACTTGTTAAACTTGAACTGTTTACATTTCTGTATGGAAAGATGATATTTGTAACTCATGAGACCTTTGTCAGTATTAGGGTAGTTGGAGGGGAAAAGATTATATGGATAGATAGATAGATAGATAGATAGATAGATAGATAGATAGATAGATAGATAGACAGATAGACAGACAGATAGACAGATAGATAGATAGATGGCACAGGGTAAGTTGAAGATGAAGGAGTGATATCTGGAGAATAAAATTAAGGGGTGAGAGAGGATTACACTGGGAGAAAGGAGAAAGGTAGAATGGGGTATATTATCTCACATAAAACAGACAAGGAAAGGCTTTTACAGTGGAGGGGAAATGGGGGAAGGTGAGAGGGAATGAGTGAATCTTATTCTCATCAAATCTGGCTTAAGGAGGGAATAACATGCACATTCAATTGGGTGTGGAAATCTATCTTACCCTACAGGAAAATAGGGGCAGAAGGGGACAAGAGAGCAGGGTGAAGATAGAGGGGAAGGCAAATGGGGGGGTGGTAATCAGGAGCAAACATTTCTGAGAAGGGACAGGGTTAAAAGAGAGAATAGAATAAAGGGGAGGAGGGATAGGATGAAGGGAAATGTAGTTAGTTTTCCACAACATGAATACCATGGAAGTGTTTTTTATGACAACACATGTATAACCTGTATCAAGTTGCATGCCTTTCAATGAGTGTGGGTGGGGAGAGAGGAACGGAGAAAATTTGGAACCCAAAGGTTTAAAAACATATGTTAAAAAAAATTGTTTTCATATGCAAATGAGAAATAAGAAACACAGGAAATGGGATATAGAAATCTATCCTGCCCTACAGAAAAATAGAAGGGGAAGGGGAGAAGAGAAGTGGGGGTGAGATAGAAGGGAGGGAAGATTAGGGGAAGGGGTATACGGAATGCATGCTATCTTGGGGTGGGGGGAGGGATGAGATGGGGAAAAAATTTGGAACTCAAAATCTTGTGGAAGTGAATGTTGAAAACTAAAAGTAAATTTAAAAAACTAAAAAAAGAGAATAGAAAGCAACCTGAACTTTGTGGATAGATAGTTCTTACATGTTACTTGGTACTTACTTGGTACACGCAAAAGAAAAGACATTGCGTACTCTCCATAGGTAACTAAAAAATTTAGCTTATCCTCTATACCTTTTGGCAGTGAGATCCTCAGTTGTCTGTCACTCATTACAAGCTCTCACAGTTAATACAGAAAGATAACTTCCTGTTGTCACTGTAGATCCAGAGTATGGCTTACATTATTTATGATGGGTTTCTTGACTTTTCCTTAGAAATGATGTTCAGCTGCCTTGATTGGGAATTACCACTTTGCTGCTATGGATATAAAGCCCTTTACTTGAGGAGGGATTTTTTCTTTTGCTCTCTCTAGTCAATTTTGTTTTTGTAATGAACTAACAACAATTCACTTAGTGGAAAATTATATTTTTTTAGATCTCCTAGAAAATGGTTTGATATGGTCTATCTGGATAATTATCTGTTAATTTCTCATATATTCATTCTCTACACATATATGCACATATATAAATATATATGTATATATTGACACAAATATTTCACAAACATTCATATACATACATACACTATATGTATATGTGTGCAAAAATATGTGCATATATACATATATGTGTGTATATATACATATATGTATGTGTGTGTATATATATATATATATATATATATATATTTGCATTCACAGACCCAACTCAATGATTTTATGCAAATTAAAGAAGGCATATGGGTAAGCAGTTACTGACTTCTCAGTTATCTTCTCTATTAGCATGATCTTTTATATTTTGAGAAGATCTTCTATTTGATATACCTTAAAATAAATCCTAGTTCCTTTAAAATTATGTCATCTCCTGTATGGTGTGTATTTAATCTGAATATATTTAGAAAATCTAGTTATATTTCCTTAATTTATGTTCTTATATGCCATTGCCAGTTATTCATATATTACAACTAGAGTCTAAATACAATATTCTGACTACATTGTTGATTAAAAAAAAGATCTCCATGGAAATGATAGCAGAACAGTTCCAATTCTTATCTATTTGTTGATTTTCCAATTACATCTTCAAATATTCTCAGGATAGTCTACCAGGCTTAGCTAAGTCTTATATCAGTAACTTACTGAATGAATGAAAAAGCATTTCTTAAGACTTACCATTTGAATGTGCAATGATTAACTTTGGTAGGCTCATCTCCTCTCAGCAAAGCAAGGATCCAAGACAACTCCAAAAGACACATGGTGTAAAATGTTGTCCACATCCAGAAAAAAACTATGGAGTCTGAATGCAGATCAAAGCACACTATTTGATCCATCTTCTCCCTCCTCCCCATTTGTTTCTTCTTTCTCATGGTTTTTCCCATTGGTTCTAATTCATCCTTACAACATGACTAATGTGAAAATAGGTTCAATATGAATATATATGTAGAGCCATACCACATTGCACTCTGTCTTGGGATGGGGGGAGGGGAGAGATGGGGAGAAAATTTGGAACTCAAACTCTCATGGAAGTGAATGTTGAAAACTAAAAATAAATTAATTAATTTTTAAAAGACACCATTTGAAGCACTGTACTTTTCTCATGCTTATTTTCCCCTTCATCACTTTTTGTTTCTCTATGAAATAATTCTGCTAGTAATCTAGCTTCATAGCTCTCCATAATGCTTAGGAAATTAGCTTATATTCTAATCTGGCATTATCTTTGGTGCCTATCTGTCTGTTTTGCAAGGAAAACAAATAATTATTAGTTCAGGTGTTTCTGAACTCCTTTAGCCGCCTTATGATTTCAATTGCTTTCTATTTAATAAACTTCTTCAAGGAATAACAATAGAGTAAATGTTTTAGTTTTGCTCTTTTTTCTCCTTTTTGTAATCAACACCTTATTTAAATATTTTAGACCTGCCTTCTATAATTACATAAAGTCTTCTACTTATCTTTATAGTCTCTCCTAATTTGCTGTTAATTTTGGTCTTTGCTTTTACCGGTCAATGATAAGACTGCATCCTGCGTGAAATCCATAAACATGGAAAAGCACTTGGTGTAATAATTCACATAAGAAAAACCAAGTGGATCAAGAACGACTATTGTCTATGCTATGAAATGCTATTGGATGAATGACAAACACACAGAGCCAATCCACCAGTGACATATATTTTGAATAGAAATTGTGGATAGACAATAGACTGCCAACAATTGAATAGCAAGTAAAGGAGGAGAGAATTGGGTTGTCTTGGTGAAATTATTTAATAATTTGAAGATTCTGAGCTTGTATCTGAATGGACCATTTTAATATGGTTTTTTTTTCTAATAAAGCTTTACAACTATAATTCTTGGAATTCTGCAGACTTTGAAAAACTAAAGATATATGCAAAAAAACTAAACTAAAGATAATATAAGGGCAATAAAAGTGGTGGATGGTGGGCATGAGTTGCAACATATGACTATGTGTTCAGAAGACACAGTATAAACTACATCACCAGATAGATATATGATTGGAAAAGTCAGTTGTCCACTCATATCATGAGAGTAAGGGATAACTCATCGACATCCTACATATGCTATGGCTATCTTTGCAAGGGTGAGACCTAGCAAAAGGCCCCACCACACTGTAGGACCACTTGTGAAAGATTGTGGGAGGAGATGGACAAAAAACATACACGATTAGAAGACACCAGTGGGTTGTAATCTGGATCACTGAAGGTAGTGGATGCAGTATGCACATTTATAAAATCACAGAGCCATGGAAAGATCAAAGGAAGCGAGAATCAATTCCATTATTTTTTGCATGTTATGTACTCCCCATGTCCAGTACTTACATCTTTTTCCCTCTCTTTTCCAGGAAGGTTCATGATGAATAGACATAAGGCTTCTTAGTACACTACAAGTCTTGGAATTCTTCTATTACCTGATGCTGAAGTAAAAATTCAGGCTCTAAGAGATTTTGCTGAGTTGATCATGGCCATATAGCTAGTAAGAGGCAATCTAGGAACTTGAGTTCAGATCTCCTAAATCCAACTCTTAGGCTTTATATAGCTATATCTCTATGTATACATGAATGTGTATATGCATAAACATACATACACATGCACATATGCTTACATAGATACAAGCACATTCAGATACACAGAGATGTGTGAATGCAAGCACATGTGGACATATACATACACATGTATATATAGATATACATCAAATGTATATGTTCATATGTATATACACACACAAACACACATATATGCATTTGTGGTTGTTGTTGTTAAATGTGTTCAACTCTTTCTGACCCCATGGGCCAACAATTTGTGGGATGTTTTGGTGTAGATACTGAAGTAGTTTGCCATTTCCTTCTCTGGTTTTATGCAGGCAGGGTTTAAGTGACTGGCTCAGGGTCACACAGCCAGTTAAGTGTCTGAGGTAAGATTTGAACTCTGATCTTTCTGTTCTTTGTGACTCTAGACCCACATGTGCGTACACATATACATATGTGTACATACACACACACATATACACATATATATGCATCTCTGCATACTGTTTATTAATTATTTATAAAATAATATACATACCAGAAAGATGATATGACAGAATGGTATGGTAAAAATCAATTCCCTTGATCACCTTATTTGCCTTTTTGTAGACCTTCTGTCACTTTGGACTTGTAGTGACCAGACCTATACAGTACTATTATGAGTGTGAAAGTACTATGCTTTGTTCTCAGTGATACAGAAATATTTATGCACCCACTGCTCTCTAGCTCTTTCCCTGAACTCTGCATAAGCTTGCATCATTTTTCCTATTTTGTCATTGGCCACTGACATCCAGGAGGCTTCCTAACTCCCATCAACTCACTGATATATAGAGGGTGTACTTCCTCTTTAACTGGAGGCTGGAAACCATTAAAGATTGCTTCAGCAAGGAAGTGTCCCCCAAAAAACCACATGTGGGAGTCTGGGGGGGAATTATGTTTTCTCTTCTTACCTGCTTTGAACCAAAACTTCCTACGGGTCCCATTACCATTGTATCCCTCTCTGGTTTGCTTTCCCACACTGATATGACTGTATCTAACCTAGATGGACTTTGCACAAGAAACTGGACATATAAGCCCCACAGCACATGGAGGATCAGTAATAACAATTCATACTGATGTTAAGGAACCTGCAAGTTTTTGTTTGTTTCCCCATTCTGCTAAAACTGGCAACATGACTATATGACTACATCCAATTAATGTAGACTTGACCCTAGGAGTCTCATATGAAATACCTGCTAACAGTGGCAATGGGAATCAGCCCCAACCTCAGGATGTTTTGGATTTTTATCTCCCAACCAACTCTATCCTCCCTGATGCTGGAATTACCAGTTAGTTCTCTATTGCTCCCCAACTAGACCTACTAGATGTCTACATACAGGGAAGGTGGAATAAGGACCCAGAGCTTGTACTGTCTCTCCAGCTAGACACACAGGCAGAAGAGAGCAATGGATGTAGAATTCTCCCCCATAGCTACATAGGCTACCTTTGGAGCCTACCCTGCTCTTTAGACTCCCCTTGTTCCAAGAAATCCAAGGGAAGGCCCCTCACTCTATGATTTTCCAAGCCACTGAGCTCTATGCTGACCCTACACCAAAATCCAAGCCCTCTTCCTCACTTATGCACATTGAGTCATAAACTCACCAGGGTCTACTTGTCCACAAACACAAATAGTGATTGGATGTCACAGTGTCATCAAGCCATGCTTGATCATTAGCATTAGGAGACTATCCCAACACTCTTCAATAGACCAGGATAGGGGAAAATTAAGGATTGCAAAAAGGTTCATGAACATTGCATCTTCCCTTTGTACCTGGTTGTCTGACTCCCCCTAGGATTTAAGACCTTAACACTAAAACAGAAGAATATTTTCTGTTTTGTTTCCAACACCTTCTTGAGGATGATCAGCTCTGTATGATCTTTTTTCCATTAAAGCAACAAATGGTGGTAATGTCTGAAGGGCACAGACTGCAAAGTGCCCCAATTTCTTTGAGATATTTAAGTCCCCCATCATCCTGTAACCTAATCTAGATTGTCTTTCCTCAAATGCAATACCTACATTGACAATCTCCATTGAGTCTGTGATGGGCTTTACTGAACTTGATTTCTGCCATCAGTAAACACCTCATTTCTATCCTAATGGGAAATCTGTGGTGCAAAGATAATAAAAAAGCCACTTTCTACTCAGGTTTAGTTCAGTGATGCCATTAAGAAAGTGATACCTGGAAAACTATTTTATAGAGTTAGAAAAAATAATAACAAGATTCATTTGGAAGAACAAAAGGTCTAGAATATCAAGGGAACTAATGAGAAGAAATGCAGAGGGAAGTAGCCTAGCTATTCCAGATCTTAAATTGTATTATAAAGCAGAAATCATCAAAACTACTTGGTACTGGCTAAGAAATAGAGTGCTGGATCAGTGGAATAGGTTAAATATGCAAGACACAATAATCAACAACTATAGTAATCTATTATTTGATAAACCCAAAGACCCCAGCTTCTGGGATAAGAACCCACTCCTTGAAAAATAACTTCTGGGAAAACTTGAAAAGAATATGGCACAAACTAAGCATAGACCAAAATCCCACCCCATATACCAAAATAAAGTTAAAATGGGCTCATGGTTTATATAAAAAGGCTGATACTATAAGCAAACTGGGAGAGCAAGGAATAGTTTACCTATCAGATCTATGGAGAACAGAAGAATTCATGACCAAACAGGAGACAGAGAACACTACAAAAAGCAAAATGGATAACTTTGATTACATTAAATTGAAAAGGTTTTGCACAAAGCCAATGCAGTTGAGATTAGAAGGAATGTAGAAAATTGGGAAAGAATTTTTACAACCAGTCTCTCTGATAAGGGCATTTCTAAAATATATAGAGAATTAAGTCAAATCTATAAGAATACAAGTCATTCCCCAATTGATAAATGGTCAAAGGATATGAACAGACAGTTCTCACATGAAGAAATTAAAGTCATCTATAGTCATATGAAATAAATGTTCTAAATCACTATTGATTACAGAAATGCAAATCAAAACAACTCTGAGGTACCATATCACACCTATCAGATTGGCCAACATGACAAAATAGGAAAATGATACATGTTGGAGAAGATGTGGGAAAATTAGAACATTAATGCATTGTTGGTAGAGTTGTGAAATGATCCAACCATTTTGGAGAACAATTCAGAACTATGCTCAAAGGTCTATAAAAATGTGCATACCCTTTGACCCAGCAATAGCACTTCTAGGGCTGTATCCCAAAGAGATCATACAAATGGGAAAAAGACCCACATGTACAAAACTATTCATAGCAGCTCTTTTTGTGGTGGCAAAGAATTGGAAATTGAGAGGATGCCCATTAATTGGGGAATGGCTGAGCAAATCGTAGCATATGAACATAATGGAACACTATTGTGCTAAAAGAAATGATGAACAGGCTGACTTCACAAAAACCTGGAAAGACTTGCATGGCCTGATGCTGAGTGAAGTAAGGAGAACCAAGAGCATGTTTCACATGATAACAGCGAAGTTGTGCGATGACTAATATTGATAAACTTAACCCTTCCCAGCAATACAAGGATCTAAGACATCTCCAAAGGCCTCATGATGGAAAATGCTATCCACATCCAAATAAACAACTATGGAAGTTGAACTGCTATGTTTTTTCTCTTCTGTTGAATTTTGTTTCCTCTTTCTAGTGGTTCCTCCTAATTTTTACTTACAACATGATTAATGTGAAAATATGTTTAATAGGAATGTATATGTATAGCCTATATCAGATTGTGCGCCATCTTGGGAAAGGTAGTGGGGAGGAAGGGGGAGAAAAAATTTTAAACTCAAAAGCATATGGAAATGATTATTGATAAATCAAAATAAATTAACAAAAAATTTAAATTTTTTTTTAAAAAGTGATTCCTGGCCAGTCCACATGGTGCTTCCAGGTAATTCCAGCTATCATGGAGGCTTAGGCAGTGCCTGCATTCAATTTTACATTAGTGTAATGATCCTTCAGAAATGAAGAACCACTGAATTATCTAAGAAGGTATTAATTAATCCTTATTGGAAGTGGAGTAAGTCTAAGCTCCCATGCTAATCAGTAGTGGGATAAAAGTTGTTAGTAGCCATACATTTCTAGCCTGGGGGCAATAGGAAAATCCAGTCTTAAGACAAAAGAAGGAGGGGGGAGATGGAAGAAGGAAATGAAGAGAGGGGGAAATACTTTGGTTTGGTGTCATATTGGAGAAAAAGAGGGGAAAGTTGACATTTACAAAATATGGGCTTGGCTTCTGACAGACAAAGAGCATGATGAGTATTTACTGTTCTGATTTTCTCTGCTCCCCCTTTTTAGCCTTTTTCAAAAGTCTTTGTTTTTAGTTGAAGAAGTAGATTTATCTGAATTAAGCAGAACGCTGACTTCTTCCATAATGTTTGCTTCCTACATAATGGCTTCCTCTTCTGTGCTGCCTGTATTCATACTAGCCCTTGACCTTCATGTTAAGAGTAAAAAGGGAAGAGCATAAATTTCTTACCAAAACTGCAATTACTTTCAAGTAAAATGGGGAGGGCTGGTAGAGGAACCTTGACAAACACAGCTCAATTTGACAATGTAATTTCATACTGTTCTTTGTTAGAAGTCTATAAATATCAATTAATAAAATGATGACTTAAAAGTGAAGGAAAGGGAGAGAGGTAGCAAAGAAGACTTCTGCAGAGCAGTGTCTAGTTTTCAGTTTTCAAAGATATAAATTTATACTGCCTGAAGGCAAAATAATATTTCTGTTTCCATCTCTTTATGCTTCAGCTTATGTAATGTATCCGACCCTGCACCATTTTCTATTCTAAGCAGACGGCCATGATATTTCACGGAAACAGACCTTATACACATAACAGCAGGGTTCATCCCAGATTTGTGGTTTGTTGTAGGATAAGAAGTTAATGCAGAAAAAGGTGAAAGGCCACCTTTTACTTTTCCATTATCTAATGGTATCTAGGATCAAATAAAGGGCTGATTTTTTTAAACCACTGTTGCTCTTTATAACCCTGTTTCAATTCTATTAACAGTAAATCTGATTGCCTGAGGTCCAGCCAAAGCTTTATAACATCAGCACTAAACTGAAGCTCATCTACAAATGAAAGGAACTGGGCCAGAGGTGTTCTGCCTGTAGCAATTTGTTACTCTCAGGAGGTTTTAATTTGCATTTTTAGGATACCTCAACCCCTACATTTAGGAAGTAAATCATTCTGCTATTCAGGCTTTTTGGTATAGGCTGAGAACAGCAGTTTCTCTGTGGACAAGAAGGCTGAGAAGTTTGTCCATGAAGTTCCTGAAAGAACAGAAATATAGAATAACATATTCAAAAAGGAATTTGGAGATCATATATAGTCAGTCCACCAATTTCAGAGTTGCAGTAATCTCTTCTTCAATATTCCTAACCACATCACTTTCTTGCTTAATGAACTTTACTAACTTTGTTACCTCTAGGATCAAATATTAACTACTCCGTATGCCAAATAAAGTTCTTCAGAACCTAACTTCTCTCTACCATACTCGTTTCCCGTATTTGCCTACATACACGACAGCATCCAGTGAAATTGTTATTCCCGCTGTGCCTCACATATAATGTTACATCTCTCCATTTCCATTCTCTTGTGCAGGCTGTACTTCAAATCTGGAATATATTCATTCCTCCCCTTTGCCTCTTAGAATCCCAATTTTTTCATCCAATTTTAGTGCAAATGTCAACTACATGAAGCTTTTTGTGATCTCCTCAGCTGCCAGTGCTTTTCTCTTAAAATTACCTTGCATACATTTGCATATATTTATATGCATATATGTTGTTTCCATATACAGAATTAAGTTATTTGTTTCATTTTCTCACTAGGCCGGATGACACTTGGCACATTTTTTTTTATCATTTTTCAGCCATTTCAGTCGTGTCTGACTCTGTGACCCCATTTGGGGTTTTCTTGGCAAAGTTACTGTCGTGGTTTCCCAATTCCTTCTCCAGCTCATTTTATAGATAGGGAAACTGAGGCAAATACTGTAATGTGACTTGCCCAGGGTCACACAGGTATTCAGTATACAAGGCCAGATTTGAACTCAGAAAGAGAAGTCTTCCTGGCTTTAGGCTCAGCACTCTATCCACTATGCTACCTAATTGCCCTGCCTGGTACATAGCACGTACTTAATAAATGCATGTTGATTGATTAATTTACAGGTGCAGGCTTCCCTTGAACACTTCCAGTGATGAAGAGATTCTCTTTGAAGGAGAATGTGTTTCAGTGTCAGAAAAGTGCTAAGCATTTAGAAAGTTCCTGTTATACTAAATCAAACTCCTCTTTTCATTTAGTACTGGTTCAGGGATTCTATAGAGTAAGTCTAGTCCCTTTTCCATGTAACTCTTCAAATATATGAAGATATCTATCATGTCTTTCCGAAGTTATAGTAAAAAGTAGCATTTATATAGTGTTTTAAGGTTTGCCAAGGGCTTTTCAAGTGCCTCCTCCTTTTATCCTTACAACAACCTTGGAAAGTAGATGATGTTATTATACCCAATTTATGAATGAGGAAACTGTGTCTGAGGAAGGTTAACTCACTTGCCCAGGGCCATGTAACTAGTAAGGATCTGAGGCCACATTCAAACTCAAATCCTCTTGATTCCAAGTCTAGCACTCTGTACCAACTAGTTGCCTATTGTTTTTCTTTTCCATGTTAACTATTTCCAATTCCATGAATAATTCCTCATGGCAGTTTTTAAACTCCTCAACAACCAGGAGATGCTTTACTGTGTTACTGTATCCCTTAAAGTATGATACAATATTGAGCAACATACTCTAGAAGTCATCAGATTTGTAAAGAGTACAATGTGACCATAACTTCCCCTGACCTAGACATTGCATTTCTATTAATTTGGCTTAAGGATTGTTTTAGATTTGTTGATAGCCACATCAAAGTATTGGCTCAAGCCAGACTTCCAGTCATTCATATCCTTAGTTCTTTTTTTTCCCCTTGAAGTGATGTTAAGCCAGGTTCTCCTGATTCTATGCATGTGTAAATTATTTAAAAAACAACTAAATGCAGGACTTTACATTTTTCCAGTTAAATTTTTCATCTTACTGGTTTGGGTCCAACCTTCCAGCATAACAAGACCTTTTTTCTAATATTACACTTGGTATCCAACATAATTGTTATCCTTTACAGTATTATATAATCAGCAAAATTAATTTAAAAAATCTATAGCCTCATCCAAATCATTAATAAAGATGATGAACACACCTTTGGGATAGGCTTCTGAAAATTTCCATTAAGATTGACATTGATCTTTTAGTCAATAGTCTTTGTATCACATTGATAAATCAACTATATGTCTTCCAAATAGCTATTAAATAGCCCATACTTCTTCATTTTTCTCCTAGGGATATCATGAAGTATTTCATTAGCTTGTTGAAATCAAGATTTGCTAGGTTTATATCATCATCCCTATCCAGCAGCCTGATGACCATATCAAAAAAGACAGAAAGGTTAATTTGGCACGATTTGTTATTTGTGAACCTATGCTAGCTTCAAAGTGCTCAAAGACTTTGTATGTAAAAGAAAGATGAGGAGAACCAATTTTGTCAATAGATCAAAGAATGTTTTATAATTTTTATAATTCTCCTATGATTTACTATAATTTCTCCTACCTGTGCAAATGTACTTTAAATACAAATAATTGCAAGCAAATGTTATACTTTTTTACCTTGAAAAATAAATTATAGTAATAAAAATTATTACATTTAATCATGAGTAAAGAGTGATTTGGGCAGTGAGAATTTGGAGAGTTTGGGAGGGAACAATCAATGACGGCTTCCCCAAGAATGCTTATCTTTAGCTAGGCCCTGAAAATTGAATAGAACACATCTACAGTTAAAGAATATGCTTTTGTATCTTCTCACAATTTCTTCCATCTCTCTTTTTAAACATAGCTAGTAAAGACTCACCACAGTAATGGGTGGAATGGTGACACGGGAGGATGGAGGGATAGTTGGAACACTCAACTAATGGAGCCTCAAAGAAAATGCTCTCAAATCACTGACTGTTATTTCTTTTCCCGTTTTATAATTTCCAGGGCTGCACCTTCTTTACCCTCATCCATTATTGTTTCTCTCAATTCTTTCACCTTGCACCTACAGTCTTGTATTTGATTCTTTCAAATAAAAAGCCTCACTGCCAATTTCTTGATGGTTGCCCCTGCTTTCAATAGAGCGGATTATCACAGGTTCTGCTTAGTGGAGAAGAGGCTGGCCCTTTTATAAGAAGTGGTTGGCTCTAGGAGTCTTTTCTACTCTCATTTCCTTACACCTCCCCCCCCACACACACCTTTCCCTTCTTCCATCCCATTCAGCTCACTGTGGACTTTGTATTGCTTTCAGGATTTAATCCACCAAAGAGCAAAGCTATCTAATACCTACATTCCCACCAAAGCATGAGGGACTTTTAGTGTACCCTTACTTATCCCCATTCCCCAAATATACACAAACGAATGTATTCTAAAAGACAAATTTCAGGAAGTATTGGATAATGCAGAAGGCATAATTAGTTGATGATGTCTCTTACAGTATATCATACTCCTTGACCTAAGGATAAGGTCAGTTCTTGTCTAGAGAAATTGTGTAAGAGGCTAAGGGAACAAACAAATGCATGCATAGTTGCTGTAGTGAGGCATTGAAGACTGCTCTACACCTATGATAAATTTTTACACTTAGGCATGTGACTTATTTGTTTGATTCAGTTTGTCTACCGCTAAAATTTTAGGAGTGCTAGTGGAAAATATAACATTCAGGGCTATTTTCATATCTCCCAAGTTGTAGTCCAATTTTTATGCCATAGGATCAATCGGAGATCTTGACTTGGAACAGGATCTCAAAGACAATGTAATCCAACCCCCTCATTTAAGAGGATCAGAAAGTTAATAATATGCCTAAGCTCATGCAAATAGGAAATGATAGAAGTAGGTATATGCCTATCACATAACTCTTCCTTAATTTTTCTTTCAAAGGGCTGAAAGCACCAGTTTAATATTATATGCTCTTTATCCTAAGAGAATCAGGTTAGTGAGTCAGAAAGGGCCTGAAATTGAATTTCCAAGTACTTAGAATCTAGTCCTAGTTCTTCCTCTAAATTAGCTGGGGACCCTTTAGCAATTCAGTTGCTAAAGGAGGCAGTTAGATGGTGCAGTGGTTAGAGTCCCAGGCCTGGAGTCAGGAAAACCTGCGTTCAAATCTGGCCTCAGATTTCTGTGACCCTGAGCAAGTTACTTAATGCTGTTTGCCTCTGTTTCATCAGTTACTCCAGTGTCTTTGCCAAGAAAGCCCCAAATGGGGTCATGAAGAGTTGAACATGACTGAAAAATGACTAACCATATTAATCATTTCCTCCTTTGTAAAATGGAAACATGGATTGTTCAATTCTCCAATAAGCTGCTATCATGTCTATAAAATGCAAAAATGAATATAAAAATCCCATAAGGGAAAATTTCCTACAAAATGACCAATTTAAATCATATTTGTCTTCCTTTTAGTGAAGAAAAATGCTCTAACACTTAAGAGGGGTTCTGGGGAATTAGGGCCTTGTTTTTTCTTCCTAGCTATGCTACTAACTTGCTGTGTGATAACAGACAAATCAGCTTTTCCATACCTTGGTTTTCTGTCAATCAAGAGGCTTGAATTAAATGGTTTTCAAGATGCCTTCCAGCTCTAACAGTCCATGTTTCTAAGTATAAAAATGTGTACAGCATGAGGGTAAATGTTTTGCTTCATATGAAAGATAACAGTACCATAGAATCTCAGAGTCGAAAGAGACCTATGTAGCTATCTAGTTCAATGTAAACCTGAAGAATTCCCTCTATGACCTACATGACAACTGGTCATCCAGCTTTTGCTTGAAGAGTCTAGTGAGGGGAATCCCACAATCTCCATCCATTCTACTTTTGGGTAGTTCTAATTATTATAAAGGTTTTTCTCTTATCAGTCCAAAATCTTCCCTTTGCCACTTCTACCCATTGCTTCTAACTCTATCCTCTGGAGACATACAGAAGAAAATTAATCCCTCTTTCATATGACAGCCTTTCAAATACTTCAAGTAGCTATCATGTCCTCCTCTCCCCACCACATGTCTTCTCTTCTCACGGCTAAACTTGCCCAGTTCCTTCAATCTATTCTGAAACAACATTAACTGGAGGCCCTTCACTCTCTTAGTTGAAATCTTTTTAATATTTCCAGATTATCAAAGTTGTTCCTTTAATGTGGTTCCCAGAACGAAACACAATGCCTAGAAGAAAGACCAAGCCTGGCATGCACAATGAGCAA
Source organism: Phascolarctos cinereus (assembly GCF_003287225.1). NCBI lineage: Eukaryota > Metazoa > Chordata > Mammalia > Diprotodontia > Phascolarctidae > Phascolarctos > Phascolarctos cinereus. The sequence continues at coordinate 133,913,152 of NW_027556098.1, forward strand.
TGAGGAAACTAGACTGACCAGAGCAGAGTAATAATTTTGACTCTGAGGAAGTACATTAGTATAAATCACATTATCCTCATATCAGATCCCTACTTGTTTCCCAGGTTTCAATCATTTATATGTGTTTGCTTTGGATTTTTTTCCTGGTTGGACTTGCATTTGTGGCATGCTTTTTCCCACTTCTATCTCACAGGGAAAGGGAATGTCAAAGGTAGATAGTAAGACATCTATTGAATAGAAGGTTTTCAAAGGGGAGGGGATTTTTTCCCCTTTAGTCTCAGTATGGTTAGCAAGCTCCAAAGAACTAGTGAAAAAGTATTCAGAAACCTTTTCCCTCCAACAGTTTCTCTCCATTCCCAAGGAAATGTAAACCTTTTAACTTCACTATTCTTTTTCAAAACCAGAATCTTTGTCAGGGAGAGATGGGAGAAAAGTCTGTCAAAAGTTAAACTATCACAGAACTAACTAAGTCAAGAATTTTCTCTCTACAGGGGTAGGGAAGGAAAAAATGTGTACATGTGTAAGTGAATATAAAAAATATACATATAAAATATAATGTCAGTGGGTGGTTTGGAGGGGAGGGTAATAGGACAAGTCTCATGTAGTAGGAGGTGGGGATGGTGCTTGAGTTGAGCTTCAAAATCTAACCTACAGACCACGTGGGTTCACAAAAAGGGACTCCAAATATCAACACAGAGAGATCTGGCTCATTCCAGGGGAAACCAGATTACCTTTTTTTTAAGTTTTACCATATGAAAAATTATTAAATAGATTTTATTGTTATTTTTAGTTTTTCTATCACTTACATTTCCACCTGTATCCATCTTCTATCTTCCCAGAGAGCCATATTAAAAGAAAAAATTTAAAGAAAAAGGAAAGAGAGAAAAAAATTGTGAAAACATCACAAAGGGATCTGACTTTTTCTTTTACTCCGCAGCTCATTATGCCTCTCATCCTTTAATGCCAAGTAATATCTCTTTAAAAAGACTTTGGTATGGATGACACTTCCCCAAAAAGAATTAGCAGGGTCCTAGCTAAAAAGTTACTCAATATACAATATGGTAGCTGTCAGAGAGAGGATAGCTATTTATTTATACTACCATGAAAGAAATGCTTTAAAAACAAGGTTTATAAGCTCACATTGACAAATATTTAAACACAAAAAATTAATGCAGTACTTATATAATATTCTCCCAGGAGAGGGGAAAGACTCTTGGAGATTTGTGGGATGGCTGAACAGATTTAATATTCTCCTGGGTGTAACTCCTAAGACCTTTATCATTATCAGAGTAGTTAGAAGGAGTCTGTATAGACAGAGGGCATGGGCATGAGTTGATTATGTTATGATGATCTCCAAAAAAAGAACATAGGAGAGAGAAAGAAAAATGCACTGGGAGAAGATAGAAGGAAGAAATAGAATGGGGAAAATTTTCTCACATAAAGGAGGAGCTCAAGGAAAAGCTTTTATGGTAGAGAGGGAAATGGCAGGGCAATACTTGATCCTCACTCTCATTGGAATATGTTCAAAGAGGTAAGAACATATACATATATACATATATGTATATCCATATACATATATACATATATGTATATCCATATACATATATACATATATGTATATCCATATACATATATATGTATATATGTATATATGTGTATATATGTATATGTATGTGTGTGTGTATGTATGTATGTATGTATTCAGCTGAGCATAGAAAATTATCCTACCCAACAGGGAGAGAGGAGGTAAAGGGGATAAGAGAAATGATGAAGGCATGAAAGAGAGGAGGGCAGATTGCAGGGCGCAGTAGTCAGAAGCAAGAAAGACTTTTGAGGAGGAACAGGGTAAAGAGAGAGAGGAATAAAACAGGATGGAGGAAAATGCTCAGTTAGTAATCATGATTGTGAATGTGAATAGGATGAGTTAAACCACAGAACTGAAGCAGATAGCAGAATGGATTTGAAACCAGAATCCAACAATAAGTTGTGTACAAGAGATATATTTGGGACAGAAAGACACAACAGAATTGAAATAAAGGGCTAGAGCAGAGTCTATTATGCTTCAGCTGAATTGAAGAGGGCAAGAATAACAATAATAATCTTAGAAAAATCAAAAGCAAAAATAAACAGGGACAATTAAAGAGACAATCAGGGAAACTGCATTTTGTCAAAGGATACCATAGACAATGAAGTAATATCGATACACTCTACAGTAAGTTTCTCTGATAAAGGCCTCATTTCTCAAATACATAGGAAATCTAGTCAAATTTATAAAAATAAGAACTATTGCCCAAATGATAAATGATCAAAGGATATGAACAGGCAGTTTTCAGAAGAAGAAATCAAAGCTAGCTATAGTAATTTGAAAAAAAGTGCTCTAAATCACAATTGATTAGAGAAAGGCACATTAAAACCACTCTGAGGTACAGCTATCAAAAATGACAAATGCTGCAAATGATGTGGGAAAATAGCTATACTAATGAACTGTTAGTGGGGAAGTGAAGTAGTCTAACCATTCTGGAGAATAATCTGGAACTATGCCCAAAGGGCTATAAAATTGTCCATATTCTTATGCAGGATGACCCAGAATATCACTCCTAGGTCACTATCTCAAAGAAATCAAAGCAAAAATAAAAGGACCCACATCTACCAAAACATTCACAGCAGTTCTTTTTATAGTGGCAAAGAAGTGAAAATTGAAGCGATACCCATCAATTTGGGAATGGCTGAACAAACTGTGGCATATGATTGTGATGAAGCACTATTGTGCTATAAGAAATTACTGTGGGGCTGGTTTCAGGAAAAAAATATAAAAACATGGCAAGACCTACATAAGCTGATGCAAAGTATAGTGAGAAGAAACAGGATATTATTGTGCACAGTAACATTAATGGTGTAATGAAAATCAACTATGAATGACTTGGCTACTCTGATCAAAACAATGACAATTCCACAGAACTCATAATGAAAAAATGCTATTTACTTTCAGAGAGAGAACTGATGAAATGAGTGCAATTTGAAGTACAATTTTCTTGCTTTCTTTACTTTTTTGTGATATGGCTAATATAGAAATATGTCTTGCATCTTTTCATCCGCATAATTGATATAATGTTTGCTTTCTCAGTGGAAGGGGGAGGAATGGGAGGTAGGGAGAAAATCTGGAACTCAAAATTGAAAAAGAAAAGATTATTAAACTTAATCAAGATTATTAAACAATAACCAATATAAAAAGAAGAAGTAAAAATATCCAGGGTTTGTACTGTCTGAGCAAGAATTCACAGTATATGTCTTCTCTTCTAGCCATGCAGGTCAAGTTTGTTTACCTGCTTACCGATGGTGGTCATTGTCATCGTCGTCATCGTCTTCTTCTTCTCCTTCTTCTTCTTCTTCTTCTTCTTCTTCTTCTTCTTCTTCTTCTTCTTCTTCTTCTCCTTTCTTCTTCTTCTTCTTCTCCTTTCTTCTTCTTTCTTCTTTCTTCTTCTCCTCTTCTTCTTCTTCTCTTCTTCTTCTTCTTCTTTCTTCTTCTTCTTCTTCTTCTTCTTCTTCTTCTTCTTTCTTCTCCTTTCTTCTTCTTCTTCTCTTTGTGAGGAATTTCCTCACAAAGCAGCTACCAAAGTTAGAAACATCCATGTCATAACTGCTCTTCAGTCATTTGTGCTCAGATAAAAAAACACAAAGACACAATTAGGAATCTGAAATCCAATCCTGGGTTCACCAAGTAAAGAACATATACTCCCTAACATGTGTGAGTAGCTATGATAGCTGCTGCTGAGAAAGGGGAGAGAAGAGAAATCCCTTTCCCCTTCCCCTCTCAGGAAGTTTAAGTCATGGCTGTCAGAATCCCAAGCTTTATGTTCAAAAGAGAGGAAAAGAAAAAGAGGCAGTGACTTTGAACTCTCCTTTTAGCCTACTGAGTGGGTAACTCCACCTGGCTAAGTTACCAATCCTATTTGGCATAGCTACCACAGGGACTGAGAGACCAACCAGAAGTCTGTGGTCATACATGCTTTTTAGCAAACAGTCAGTGTATATGTGGCCCACTAGAAGATACCAGGATGCAGTCCTATCCCCAGGCATTGGATGTACTCTGATCCAATCTTCTTCAAGAAAAGAAAACAAGGGAGTCTATGACACAGAGTTGAGGAGAAGAAGCATTCCAAGTATAGGAGACAGCTTGCAGAAAGTCACAAAGGAAGAGATGGAATGTCATGTTTGATCAGCAATAAGCAGGCTGGTTTGGCTATACTACACTAGAGCATATGTGAAGGGAATACCATTTAACGTGACTAGAGATGTGGACTGCAGTCAGATTGTAAAAGGCTTTACATGCCAAAGAGAAAAGTTAATATTTCATTCTTTCCCAAGGAAATTTACATTTTGAGACCTTTCTCTAATTAAAATATGATAGGTTTGTTCCCCATGAAGAAGGCAATAAGGAGTCTCTAGATCTTTTCTGAACATGAGAGGGATATTGTTAGGCTACCAACAGAAATGTAACTTTCACAGCTATGTGCAAAATATATTGAAGAGGGGACAGACCTAAAGAAGGGAGACCAGTTAGGAGAATGTGCAATAGTCCAAGTGAAGACAAACTGAACTAGGATGGTGACTATGTGAGTAGAGAGAAGGGAACTGGCATAAACAATATTCTGCAGGTAAAATTTACAAGGCTTGGCAAGTCATTGGATATAGGTGTTAAAGGGAAGAGAATAAGCATTAATATAGGATCTGCTTTGCGCCAAGCGCTGTGCTAATATTTTGTTTTTAACAAACATTATCCCATTTGATCCTTAAAACAACTCTGTGAGGTTTTTATCCCATTTTACATATTGAGGAAACTGAGGTAAACAGAGGTTAAGTGACTTGCTCAGGGCCATATAGCTAGTAAGTGTCAGAGGCTAGATTTAAATTCAGGTCTTCCTGACTCCAGGACCAGCATTCTATCCAATGTGCCACCAGCTGCCTCTGAGTGAAGCAGAGGACTGATCTGGGATTATGAATCTGGATAATTGGATTACAGTGGTGCTCTCAATAGAAATAGAGAATTTAGGAAGAAGGGTTGGTTTTGAGGAAAAGATAATGAAGTTGAGTTTTGGCGATGAGTTTGAGATGCTTACAGAAACCAGAATTGTCAAATAAACCGTTGGTGATTCAGGACTGGAACTGGGGAGTGAGTCTTAGGGCTAGATATACAGATCTGTGAGTAATTTGCATAGATGATAATTGAACCCATGGAAGTTGTGAGATCATTATAAAGTAGTGTAGAAAGGAAAGAGAAGGCACAGGACAAAACTTTGGAGTATATCCACATTTGGGGAGTGAACATGAATGATGATAGAGCAAAGGAGACAGAGAAGGAGCAGTCAGAAAGGTGGGTTCTTAAAATGCTCTTAGATGTTTTTAGACTCTCCCACCCCCCAAATACTTCCTCCCCACCTGCTGGAAAAAACATTAAACATTTTCCATGGAAGACAAACCTTCTATTATACATTTATAGATAAAGATCAAATTGTAAATTGCCCAGAAGAGGGAAACATCATTCAATTTAACACCAAGATATAATGACTGAAAGTACAAACTTTTCTGAAATCAGGCAGGAGGTGATTGCACAAGGACTACTTCTCTCTATGGGCTTTATTGCCTCTCGGGTTTAGATCCCCATTACTTCTTCCACGAGCCATTACACTAGCTTTCTGACTAGATCTTGACTTCCAGGCTCTCCCTTGTCTAATCTACCCTCCACAAAATCTACCAAAATAATCTTCCTAATTTACAAGTCTAACTATGTCTTTCCCACTCAGGAAACTTCAGGGGCTCCCTGTTACCTCTATGATAAAATAAAAATTCCTCAGAGGAGCACTTAAAGGCTTTCACAACCTAACTCTAGCAAGCCTGTTCAGACTTATTTAACACGATCCCTTTCATGATCTCTATGTTCTAACCAAAGTGTTCTAATCACTGAACTTGGCCTTCCATCTCCAACTGCCACACTTCCGCAGAGATCATCCCCCATTTCTGAAATGCTCTCACTCCACATTTCTGCCTCTTTGAACCCCAAGGGAAGGGACTGCTTGTTTTTTTTTTTTTATTTTGGTTTTATATTCTTTGGCACTTAATAAGTTCTTTTGGAGTTATTGTCATGCCTTGCATGTAAAAGATGCTTAAGTTTTGATTAAATGACATTGGAAAACAGTAAAAAAAAATTCTAGAGGCACAAAAAGGGAAAACTGGTATTAAAGTCAAACCTCAATCTCTTTGTAATTATTTTCCCCAGAGCCAACCTTGCTGCCATGGGAGCAACCATGTTTTGTACTCATCTATACAATCATTGCTATAGAAATTGCAATGAACTATAATAATATCTAATTTGTCAGGCATGGCAGGAGAAGGCAGGGTTCCACTTAAATGAATTTTCCAGATAACTTGAAAGAGAGCCTCTAAGTAACAAATCTTAAAAAAATTAATAATAACCATTTTGATAGAACTCTTTCTAAAAGGATTACATGCTTCCCTGCTGTATTTTAAACAGAATATACTGACCATGATTTAGCCTTTTATTGACGACTCACTATGAATGAAGCAACTCACATTTTTAGAATGCTTTATGATTTATAAAGCAACCCTGTCAAGCAAGTATGATAAATATTATTATGTCCATCCTACCAGTTAGGAAAATATGGCTCAGACAGTTTAAATTATTTTTCCAGAGTAATTTAACTAGTAAGTTTGAAAATCTGGATTTGAACCCAAATCTCTTTACTCAAATTCAGTGTTCCTTCTGCTATATCAGAATGCCTCAAATAGCCGACCCTATTGAGGTTAGCTTGCTCCTATACCAACAAGGAGATAGATATATGGATATGTCTGTGTAGACAGATAGATAGATAGAGAGATAAATAGATTGACCGATAGATAGATGTGTGTTCATGTGTACACACATATGTTTAAGTATACACATATATACATCTCTATATACACGTGTAGGTATTCTATGTAATATAATATATATATATATATATATATACACACACACACACACACACACACACACACACATATGGATATATAGATATATATGGAGAAGAGGGAGAGAAGGGGGGTAACATTTATATAGTACTTTATGATTTGCAAAAGTGATTTATATATGTTATCACATTTGACCTTCACAACAGCCCTATTAGGTAAATGCTATTATTACTATTCCCATTTCACAAAAGAGAAATTGATGGTGAGAGAGTTTAAGTGACCTTATCAGGATCACACAGCTAGTAAGAGGTAGTATTAAAACTCTGGTCTTTTGCCTCTAAGTTCAGGGTTCTATGCACTGGCCTACCCAGCATATCTTTGTGTAACACTAAACAATTTTAAAGTAATTTGCAAGCATTGTATAACTTGATCTCCTAGACTGTTGTGATTTTTGAGTTCCTATAGATGCTTTTTTTTAATCCTTACCCACTCCCCTTTCTCCTACTGCACTGTCAGGCCATCAGATGCATCCCTCCCTGCTTGGAAGAGCTTTTGGCACAGTGCCCACCCACCCCTTCTAAAATGCTGTAGCACTTGATGTATCTGGCACTTTTAGATTTTATTTAAAGGGGTTTCTTAAAATTGCACCCACCTGGAACTCTGTCTTCCAATTTGTGGATCATTTTGGCAGTAGGCAGTGGAAAGAACATGGAATTGGAAGGCAGAAAATCAGGTTCTAGTCCTATTTTTGCTACGAAATGGCTATGTGACAATGAGAAATTTCACTACCGTTCTCTGGGACTCAGGTACTTTGTAAAGTAAAAAGACGAGTTGTACTGGATTCTCTCTGGAGTCTCTTTTAGCTTTAAAATTCCATTCTGCTCTCTTCATATCATTTAAAATCTTTTAGTATTCTATCTGGCTTCTGAAAGTGAGTGCCTAGGCCTGATTTGCTGATCTGAAGTAAGTATTTATCCATATTGCACATTGTTGGTTTTGCCAGCATTCATGCTAGGATTTTCCTTGGAAGACATTTCATTTTCTATTGTTTTATTTCAGTTTTATCCTTATAACTCTATCTAAGGCCATGCTTTATCATCTTCTGATTGCCTTCCTCAATCCCTCCACTTTTCCTTGTTCATTTCTGTATTAGACCTGAGGACTTTTCTGTCCTCTCATTTATTTTTAGTTACTGTTGTTGTTTTTAAAAATGTTATCTCTTCATTTAAAATAACAAAACTTCAAGGGGGCAACTCGGTGGCATGGTGGATAGAGCACCGCCTTCAAGTCCTCCTAACTTTAAACTCCTGAGTTTAAATCCACCTCAGACCAAACACTTGACACTTACTAGCTTTGTGACCCTGGGCAAGTCATTTAACCCCAATTGACAAAAAACAAAAACAAAAAAACTTCAGGAGTTAGCTCAAGAAAACAGTTAGGAAGAGAATCATAGACTTTTTTTTGGTCACACAGCTAGTGAGGTTATGAAAAAGAACTATGGAACAGTGGGAAAAGAACATGGACTTAAATATGAGACCTGAGTTTAAGCCCTGGTTTGTCTATCTAATAATAATAGCTAGTGTTTTAAGTTTTACAAAGTACTTACCAAATATCATGTCATTTTATCCTCATAACAACTCTGGGAGGAAGGTGTTAATTATTGTCCCTACTTTCCATATGAGAAAAATAAGGCAGCAGTGATTAAGTGACTTCATCAGGAACACAGAGCTACATAAGTGTCTGAGACAGGATTTGATCTTTGGTCTTGCAACAGGTCCAATACTCTATCACTACTCCACCTAGCTGTCTAAGCTGCCATTTGAGACCTGTGTTAACTTGGGCAAGTCCCTTACGCTCTCTGGCCCTCAGTATCTTCACTTATAAAATGAAAGAATTGGACTTGATGACCACTAAGTTTCCTAACAGTTCTAAAACTCTGATCCACTGGTGAACATCAAATAAAATTACCAAAAAAAAATGAAATTGATTATATATTTTCAGACAGGACAGCAATTTATTATGTATTATGCCAGTTATTTCCAAACTTTCTGAGTAGTAATCCCACAAACTTTCAAGAATTAATACCAAGAACACCAAATTAGAACAACAAAAAAACCAGAAGATATAACATACAATTGAGGCAATTGTAACCTGATCAATTTAAATGACCTACTGCTGCTAAAAAGTACAGTCTGACAGACTATTACCATTCTTTAAAGATGTTTAACTAATGTACTTCAATCACTACAATCGAAAAATTAAGAGTGTAGCTACCACCTCCTCAAACAAACAAAATCTCCTTTCCTGGTACAGATATGATAGCCAATGACAGCATAAGCCTAGCATATAAACTTGTTTACAAAATCTTAGCAAGCAGGACAATGGAAGATTGGCTACACTATTTCCTCACAAAGGCAGCGAGAAGCAACAAAGGGAAAGTTACAGAAAGCTTAATGAAAAACTAAGTGAAGCTACATCATCCTGACAGTGCATAAAGGTGAAAACAGAAAAAAGACACTAGCAGACTAAAATTGCAAAAGCTTTGTCTAGCTCAGAACTTCTTAAACTTTTTTCTACTCACAGCCCCTTCAGCACTTCTTAAAGAGTGGGTCATAATCCTATATGAGGTTTGCTTACTCTAACCCACCATTCACCATATATATCCATACAGAAGAGCCACATTTGGACTGGAACATTAAGGTTCTTAATGTGGAATGAGGAGGTAGAAATGGCATTAAAGAAAACCGAGTGGTTAAAAAAAATAGCTAGAGTAGACCAAGTAACAAGAGAGAAGGTCCATGCTGAACGTGACACAATTTTGAGGGCATTGAGGGAAAACTCCTCACGATATTCAAAAGAAGGCAGGATATCAAACAAATGGAGATTATATTATTACTATCAAAAAAGTGATTGATAAAACTTTAATAACTACCATATTGCTCCACAGGCCTCGTTTTCTATCTCTGTAATTTTTATGAAAATAATCTACACACATATTAAGAGCATCCTTGATGAAGTTAAGAGGAAGGATCAGCTAGATATTCACAAATAATATTCTACAGCAGACTGCATCTTCAGAGTCATACACAATTGATTGAAAGGTACAGAAAATGCAGGATCTATTGTATATTGGCATAATTTAACTGTGAAAATCATTTAACTCTAAAACATATTTAGAAAGTTATTTTAGTATTACAGAATTTAAAATCCTGTCTCAGTTCATGATGTTTTGAGTTTCTTTGTAATTTTCTCAAAATGCCCATAGGCCAAAAGAGATACCTGATAGTTCTCTTTATTGAATAACAACAATTAAACAGTTAGGTTGAGAATTTAAAATATCCTGCAGTGAGCCTGTGAATTCACTTGGTACACTGGGGTGTGACAATGCACAACTTGGGAACTAAGTGTAGAATGGATACAGTACTAACCTCAAAGTTGACAAGATCTGGATTCAAGTTCTGCTTCTAAAGTATAGAGCCTGTGAGACCTTGGAGAAAACCTCTCTCACTGCCCCAGGAAACTGCTAGACTATAAACTGAAGAACAGGTGCCAATTTGCATTAGTAAAGGGAGTTTCCTCTGTGGGAGTTCCTTAAAACAACAGAATCATGGATATGGTTGTTAAAAAAATAATAATAATAATTCAGTAGGGCAATATGCCTCATTCAAGTCTCTCTTCTGAGACTTCATGTGTAAAAATCATACAAGATTCATGTGTAAAAATCATACAAGATTTCTTGGAAAATGTAATAACAGATAACTTTGTCTGATAACTCTGTGGTTATTAACATCAAACAGTATATTAACAAGGAGCTGTATGTCCACCAAAGATGTTTACCACTGTCATGGAAGACATTCAGCTTATAGTCATGTCTAGGACTTGTAGTCCTGCCCCTGAATCCATCTCAGTGGTTGAGCTTCTCTCTCTTCCCTTTCACTCCCACCAAACCTGCTTTCATATCTTCCTCATGTTATTATTTGTTTTTCTACATCTCTGTGGCATGCTGCTAGATATACTCTCTCTACTTGATCATGATTCAACTCGCACCTTTTGATATTGTTTGCCTATGATTTCTCTGGACTTTCTTGTAGTGGTGCCTATTAAGACCTACCTCCTGTGGGTTTGTCCTGCCTTTGGGTACTATTCATCTATATAGCACCCAGAGTATTACATTCCTAAGGGGTTGGGAACTTGGTCACAGCATATCAAAGCAAGAGCCCAATTATTGGATTCTGAGTACAAAGTTAGAGAGGCAGACCAGTAAGTCCAACTTGCCGAACAAAAGAGCTACTATTTTAAAGCTCCTTTTATTCATTCTGTCCTTGGATAGGATTCATTCAATAAATCCATTCATCCACCCATTATTCTACATCTGTTAGTCACTTATATGTTCAGAAGACTATGTTAGGAGCGGAAGAAGAAAAGAACTTTAAATAAGATGCACGCAGTATCTCTCATGGTGTAGCACGTTGTAGTAGAAAGACAAGATAAAAACACAGACAATTGGGATAGACAAGATACACTGTAAGTTCAACAGATGTATGCAAAACAAAGTGCTATGTGAGCCATACAATGGGGGAGGGGGCAGGAGTTGAACCTTTACATAAGGGGTAAGTGATGCCAGCTGTGAAGGTTAGCAGACTACAGGGCAGGGAGCCAAGTAGTTTGATGACTGCAGAGTCAGGCAAGAGATTATAGGGTTTCTTTGTGATTTCTGCAAGAGCAGTCATAAGCATCAGCTGAACATGACTGGTTACTCTGATTTGGGGTGGGAGGGGTATTAGCAAAATGAGAACGTGAGAGAAGGAAAGCAGAAAGGATTAGATCTAATGTCAAATTTTTCAACACTTTTGCTTGATTAGAAAAGATGTGATTTTCTTTTATGATGAGATATGCTGCCTTGCTTTTTCTCTTTTAAAATCTACCCACAGCCTCTTTCTTCTGTTTCCCTCCTCAGCAGCTAAAACAGGCCTGACTAGAAAACACTAGCACAATTAAACTCGACTGTTAGCAGCAATTTGACTTGACTAGGACTGATTAAAGAAAAATGTGGTTATAGAGGCTGAAAGGCAGAAGCATCCTGGTCTCTGCTGAGTAATCAAACAATAACATCAAGCATTTATTAAACTCCTACTATGTGCCAGAGACTTGCTAGACACTGGAGACACAAAGACAAACATTAAACAGTCTCTGCCCTCAAGAAACTTAGATTACATCAGGAGAAACAACTTGTAAGTTCCATGATACATGCAAAACATATAAAATATGAATGCAGGGTAATTTCAGGGAGGGAGGCACTAGCAACTGGTAGGATCAGAAAGACCTCATATACATGTTAATGCTTGAATTAAGCTTCATAGGAAGCTCTGGATTCTGAGAGGCTTAGGTGCAGAGGGAGAACATTCTAGGCATGGGAGACAGATTTCACAAGACCCAGAGGACAGAGGTGGAATATTGTGTGTGAGGAACAGCAAAAAGGACAGCTTGGCTGGAATGTTGAGTGTGAAGGACAATAAGTCCAAGTCTGGAAAGGCTGTTTGGAGCCATATTGTAAAGGACTTTATAGGCCAAAAAGATGATTTTATATATGACCCAAGAGGTAAAAAGGAACTACGGGAGTTTATTGAGCAGATGAATGAGACCAACACTATGTCAATTGATCCCCTCCCCCCCAAAAAAAAATCTCTCTCATTCCTACCTCTGTGCCTTCTGCCATCTTTACCCTATTCCCAACAAACAAACACCTAGAATGTCATCCTTTCTGTTATCCACTTGCCCACATCATTCCTATCCTTCAAAGCTAAATTTAAGTTCAACCATCTCCACAAAGTCTTCTCTCATTACCACCCAAGTGCACGTTGACTAATCATTCTTCTCCAGATTTTTTCTGGCTTGATTATCTGTATTGAGAAGTCAAATTTGGCCAATACCATATAGTCCCATAAATATTCTGTCATTTTACCACATGTTTTAGTCTCGTTTCCTTACTTGCTTCTTAAACTCTTTGAGAACAAGGACTGATGGAATTTTACTCAGTTTCATATCCCCTCAGTGAGAGAAACAGAGGAGGTACTCAATAAGTCTGTTATAATCGACCTTTTTTACCAGAAGCCTTTCCTGATTGCTTTTAATTCTACTGCCTTTTCTTGTGAATTATTTCCCACTTATCTTGTATATAATTTGTTTGTACAGAGTTGTTTGCATGTTGTCTCCCCTAGTAGATAGTGAGCTCTTCAAAAGCTTTCTCTGTATTCTGTGTGCTTAGCGCAATGATAGGCACATAGGCTGCTTAATAATTGTTTATTGACTAACTGGTTGATGGAAAAGGAAATGAATAGGAAGGCAGAGAAATAGGCTATAACTTTAGTTTTTGTTTCCCTTCTTCTCCTTGCCTCTCTAATCTAGGCTTATTTCTCCATATTTTAGTTTTTAGCCTTTTTCAGTTCTTGCTCCCAAAACATCTTCCAAAATATGTTTCACTATCTCCCTCTATTGAAGTAATTGAATTAAGCATTGAAATAAAGCATTGAAGTAATAGATTAAAGAGAAGGTTGGTTTAATTTAGAAAGTCATTTCAAGTTCTTCAGAATCAGTCTGCCTCCTCATCTTCAATACCAGATATTGGCATGTAAGTTGTAAATATTTTTTATGGCAGTTGTTTTGGAATTGCTCATCAATAATACTGCAAGGCAAGAAGACTAAATGTTCCATGAAATGATATTTCCTGTTACCTTTGGATTTGTGATAAAGCTAACTCTGCCAGTTCCTTTATTTGTTTCTTCAGGGAAAATCTTGGAGCAGGGAATCCTTTTGGGTGCCACAATAGTAGAGTATAAAGTGAGCTGGACTTGGAGTCCAAGGAAGTGGCTTCAAGACTGCTGCTTTTTACCTGTGTGATCCTGAACAAGTATCCTAACCCCTCTAGGCCTTGGCTTCCTCGTCTATAAAATGAGAAGGTTGGGATAGATGACTTCTAAGATTTCTTCCTACTATAAATCTGTGGTACAAAGGTATATCTTCCTTTCATTTTCTGCTTTATTTTTGAGGAAAATACCGAGATTGATATGATATAGGTGTTCTTGACAAGTCTCTCCCATTTAGAGTTGCAACAGTTAAGTTTTAATGTTTGTTTGTTTGAATCCACAATTGCATCAGTGTGTGGAAAATGCTTTCACTGAGGCAGATCAGCAATTCATCTCTAATATATCATCAGAGAGTTTCCTGGATCACTGAGTCTTAAGTGATCTGCCTAATAGATTCAGGATTTGAACCCAGGTCTTCCTGGCAACAAATTTAGTGCTCTAGTCATTCTGCCACACTGCCTCTCATATTGTTAAGTATTAAAATGACTTATACCAAAGAAATATACATTATGAATAATCCAATTAACCTTTATACAGATATGGTAGATTATGTCAGTATCATCCAAGCTAATAAAACTTAGCTTTTAAATCATATCTCTTTATTATTTTTCTTGGAACTTGTTGCTTTGTCTTCAAAATGTAACTGATCTTATACTCAAAAGTGGACATTAAAGCTTTACAGAATTTGGAACTAGAAGGAGCCTTTGATTATACTTTTTTTATCTCACTTTTCTTTACACTTGCTTGAGCTTAGAAAACTGCATGCCTATTATTTGCTTTCCTGGTACCCTGCATTGCTTCCCCAAAAGGGATTTACTAGAGTCCAGCTGAGGATAAAATTGTCGGTCCATGCCACTAGTATGGTACAGGACGTAAAGAATCACAAAATACTGCAACAAGAAACTAGATCCTATATCAGCTTAGCCCAGACTTGCATTTATCCAATATTAAAATTATCCCAGCAAAGGTGGGACCAATTCTCAATCATTGCTTTGCAGACTGGGTTCTGTTTCCACCATTCCACTGTGACTGTCTTTTCAAACCTCACCAACAATCTCTTCACTGATAAGTCCAGTGACTTTTGCTCATTCCCCTTGTCTTCTTTGAAGCATTTGAAACTGTTGGTAACACCCTTTTCCTGGATATTCTTTTTTTTTTTCCTTTGGTTTTTGAGCTTTCTAACATAAGCTACTTCATCTCCCTCATCACACAATTCAAAACCCTTCTACATTTGTCATCCATCTTTACCACTTTCAACCAGTCATGGAGGAAGAAGTGGCCCTTCTTGGCAAGGCTAGTCTTTCAGGGCAGCTAGGTTGCGCAGTGGTTAGAGCACCAGCCCTGGGGTCAGGAAGACCTGAGTTCAAATCTGGCCTCAGACACATAACACTCACTAGCTGTGTGACCCTGGGCAAGTCACTTGATCCCATTGCCTAGCCAAAAAAATAGGAAACAAGACTAGTCTTTCTACTTGTGCTCTTGATACTAACTCTTTGCAACTTCTCCAGAAGCTTGCCTCTTCAATGATTTACTCTCTATTTTTCAAATTCTCTCTGTCCACTCTTTCTCAGATGTCTGCAAATATGCTTAGGTATATCCTATCATCTTGATTAAATAGGCCCTTTATCTAAGCTGTTGTCAAGCTGCTGCCCTCTATCTTTTCTCCTTTTCATGGCTAGGTTCCTAGAAAGTGTCCTTTATGTGCACTGTGTGCAATTATTTATTATCCATTGATTCCCAGTGTGTAACAGTATGACTCAGCTGCCCCCTCCGTACACTGCTGTGGGGCTCCCTCTCCCTTTTGTGAGTTCTTCTCTGAATCTCCATCGTGCTGAAAGGCCAAGCTTAGTCAGTCATTCTTCATTCTTCAAACTTCACAATGCTCTCTTAACTGCTACCTCTACAACATCTTTGGCACCCCTCCCCTTCATTTTACTCAACTAACTACAGGTGTGTTTGAACCAGATTGAATGGCTTGAACTGTTAAATTTTCAGAACATTTGGATATAAGAAAAAATTACAAAGGAAGGCTTGATTTATTGTTTGGTTGATTGTCTAGACAAGAAAGTGTTAATAATACAAAGTATATGCCACCTGCATTTTTCTCCCAGACAGTTAGTAAACATTTATCCATCTCAACCCTAGCTCAGGCACTCATTATGTCTAGTCTCGACTTTAGAATTAGCTACCTAATTGGTTACTTTGCTTTCAGTCTCTTTCCTTTCCAACCCAACTTCCATACAATTATCAAAAGCCTAAGTCTGACCATGTCACTTGTCTGTTCAAAAACTTTCATTGGCCCCCTATTGCTTCTAATACAATATAAAGTCCTTAGCCATTTGAGGCTGCCCACAATTTTTCTTCACTCTATCTTTCCAACCTTATTACACATTATTCCTTTTTTATGCATTTGATATTCCAATCAAACCATACTTAATCTTGCTTGAGCTTGACATTCCACCTCCTACCTCAGTGTACCCATTGAAACAGCACCAAAATGCCCTCTCTCTCTTTTCATCTGTCATTATCAGAATCCTTATCTTCCTTCAAGACAGTTTAGCTTCTATCTCCACTGTGAAGCCTTCCCCAGTATCCTCAGTCACTAATGTTCTCTCCTCCATCAAATTAATTTGTATTGACATACCTGTGTATGTGTTGCTTCCCTCCAGTAAAACTAAAGCTCCTTGAGGGCAGAGACTATTTAATTTCTGAATTTTGTATCCCTAGAACCAAGCACCAGGACCAGTCACAGTGTCCTTTACATCAGTAATGTCAAACTCAAATCAAATCCCTACAGGCAGCTTACTGACTTAGAAAAACACAAATTAACGTTATCTATGTTGCATTGAATTTTTATTTATTTTGTTAGGCATCTCCCAATCATATTTTAATCTTATTATAGCAGCACTCTTTTTGACATCTCTTCAAGTTGTACGTAGTTTATGCTTTAAAATGCTTGAGTTTAATGAATATATACTGACAATCAATTCAATTAAATTCAGTAAACATTTGTTAAGTATTTACTATTGTGCCAAGTGCTGTGGATACAAAAGTAGGGAAAAGACAGTCCCTGTTCTCAAGGAGCTAAAAATTTAATTAGGGGCTGGGGAGGAGAAGCAAACAAATACATACAAAGCAAGCTATACATAGGATAAATAGGAAATAATAAACAGAGGGGAGACACTGGAATTATGAGAGGTTGGGGAAGGAGTCCAGAAGAGATGGGATGTTTGTTGGTCCTCAAAGTAAGTCAGGAGTTCAGTAGTCAGAAAAGGGAGAGAATTTCAGGCATGTGGGACAGCCAGAGAGAATGTCCAAAGCAGACAGATGGAGGTCAGTGTCATTGTATTGAAGAGTAAGTGTTGGGGAGCAAAATGTAAGAAGACTGGAAAGATGGGAGGGAGCAAGGTTATGAAGGGCTTTGAATGCCAAATAGAACATTTTGTATTTGCTCCTAAAGGCAATAGGAAGTCACTGGAGTTTGTTGAGGGCAGATGGGAAGTGATATGATCAGACTTGCACTTTAGGAAAAGCACTTTAATGGAGGAATGGAGAATGGAAAGGGGAGATATTTGTGGCAGGCAGACCTACCAGCAGGGTATTGCAATGATTAAAGCTTGAGGTGATGAGGGCCTGTAATAAAGCAGTGACTGTATCAGAAAAAAGAAGGAACAATATTTGGGAGATGTTGCAAAGGTGAAATCAACAGGCCTTGGCAACATCTTGCATATTGGGTAAGGGGGTGAGAGATAGTTATAAATCCAGAATGACTCATTGGTTGTGAGCCCAAGGGACTGGGAGGATGATGTTTTCCTCTACGGTAATAGGGAAGGTAATTGGGGGGGGGTTAAGGTGAAAGAAAATGAGTTATGTTTTGGATATAGTGACTTTAAGATATCTACTGTACATCCAGTTCAGGATGTATGAAAGGTAGTTGGATATGCAATACTGGAGGTCCACAGAGAGTGTGGGGCAAGATAGGTAGATTTGAGAATCATTAGCATAAAGACAGTAATGAAGTTAATGGGAGCTGATGAGTTCTCTAAGTGACATAGCATAGAGGGAGAAGCCTGAGGAATACAGATGGTTGGAAGGTGTAATCTGCTTAGTTTCCCTTCTAAATGAAGAATACACAATCAGCTGAGCAAAAGCTTATTCCTTAGCACAAAGCTTGGCAGAGTTTTCCTAACACAGGACATTTACCTACGAACTCTTACATCAAGGCTTCTTAAACTTTTTTCCACTCTAGACCCCTTTTCAGCAGCCTTAGTTGTTGTGTTGACTGAGGACATGCACAGTGCAAAGCTTGCATGCTTTGTGTTCCCAGCCAAGGCTGCAGTGAAGTTGCTCCATGCAACATGCGGGAGTGCTGCCACAAACATCTCAGATTTATTACCCTTTGATTTTTAATTAATTTTTGGTTGTTGCACATTGAGAAACTTTCTATTTTTGCCAACGTTTTCATCACTCCACATAGACTTACAGTTTAAGAAGCACTGCTTAAGAGTTAACTAGGGGTTAATCTCTGCTCCAGACCCTGACTTTCCTCTTTTTACCCTCTCTGTGCCAAAAGTAGCCCTACTCAGTGGTGAAGTATGAAGTTGCTAATATATAACTTCCTAAGGTCCCCTTTTAGAGTTGCCTTCTAGTTAAGGCATTGAAGATCCTTGTTAAATTGCAAATGTGACCTTAAAGAATAATATTTGTTCTATTATCATAATTTAAAAAAAACATGATTTCATGGGTATAGAGACTCTTTCAAGAAGAAACTATCTCTGCAATGCAGATAGGCATTTGCTCTATAATTTTTTGTCTTAAAGAGTTGTCTGAGGGCATTAAAAGCTTTAATGATTTATCTAGGATCAGTCTGTGTCTAAATCAAAACTTGAACTCATATCTTCCTAATTCTGAGGCCAGTTCTTTAATAAGTATATTTCACTTTTTCTTCTATCATGCTAATTACCATACTTAAAGTGCTTTCAAACATCAATCCTTCATGAAGAAAAAGGCCTCAGAAATCAGTCTGTCTGACCTCTTCATTGTATAAAGGCACTGAGAGGTGAAGTGAATTGCTGCAAGGTCTCTGCTCTCCCTGCCTCTTGGGTCAGTGTGTTGCCTTTTCAATGCTATATTCAAAACTAGGACCTCTATTCTTGCTCTCAGTTACTGAGAATTGCAAGGTGTTTTTTGTTTGTTTGTTTTTAATTACAAAAAAGTCTGCTCTCTGTGTCACATTGGTATTTATTTCATAATAAGTGAGGTAGCATTTGTCACAGTGAAAGCTCAAAGCCCCATGTGATTTGCCACAAATAAAGCCTAGAGGTTTCAAACTTTGCCTGGGACATGCAATTACGTCAGGGTTCTGATCATGGGAGTGGCATCAGTGCCAAGCAACTATGAATACATAAATTCCTCTAGCAGAAAAAGAATATAAGTAATGAGTGGCCTGGTAGTTTAGGGAAAGGAAACAGAAAAATTAGAAGGGAGGTTTGAGAGAATAAGTCATAGGAGAGGTATTTGGGGTAACTGCAAAGGATAAATTCATGGCCCAGCAAAGAGTGTCTGGATTATCTCTGCATAATACCAGACCTCAGGAAATAAGACTTCAGACTTCTGTAGTCTCCCAAAATAAGCACTTGCTGAACTTAAGCTTCCTTGCCTGACATCTGTTCCCCTAAGCTTTTTTTCTGTTTGGCCTATGCTGCTTAGCACCACTATAGAAACAGAGTAGGACACTCTGAGAGATTTTAGAGACACTGCTCTAGTTCTAGTTCTCTGCTCCCCTCAATGAATGAGTAAGCCGAAGCTTAATAAATATTTCAATGGATAAATGAGTAGCACCAAAACACAGCCAATTTTCATCTGCCAGTGCTAATGCAGGGAAGTTCCTAGTGTCGGCAGAACATTGGACTGGGCCCTATAGGGGATTAAGAGGAAGTAGAGGGATATTTATTTTGTTAGGGGGCCAACCTAGAGAATAAAACACACTGTGACATTTTTATGGGACAGAGCAGTCACAATGCCCCCTTTTTTTTTTTATCATGATTCCTCACAGATCGTTGGGGTTTTGCACTTTTTATAGTGTTTTCTCATTGTTGATATCAATTTTATATATGTATCTCATCTTCCCAGCTAGACCATAAGTTCCTGAAGGTCCAGAATTGTGTTTCATATTTCTCACATATTCCGCATAATGCCTAATAAAAGTGTTTACAAAACTAGTTGGAGAGACCCTTTGTACAGAGGGTAAAGCTATAGAACCAACAATTTTTAAAAAAAACTTTTTTGTAAATCTAGAGGCACTCTGGTCCAGAGCTATTAAAGAGCTCTAAGTGTGTCACCTGAAATACCAGGATAATCTTTTCACACTCCAGCTGCACTAGAGCTGGTTCCCTCAAGGAGTTGGAGTTAGGGTTAGGGTTAGGGTTAGGGTTAGAGGAGATCACTTGTAGGGTACAGCAAAGTAGAGCTAAGGGACAGCAGTAAGAGGACCCATTGCACGTGTGTGGATAAGGGCTTCATCAGAGGGGAAAAATATTAATAGCAAACAGCAACTGAGGAGGGCTCCTAGGCAAAAGCATATCAGTGTGCAAGGTATTTATATCTGTGAAGTCTGATTATGAAGGGGCTGCAAATGCCCCTAAGTAGGTGGCAAAAATAATGACATTAACTAAGGTTTACCCTAGCTTTGTACTAGTTCTCCACCAACTCATCTACCTGAGTAAATAGAAGAGGCAGGCTTTAAAAACAAACAAAAACAATAGATAACACTGAACCCCAAAACTAATTTATATTCTCTGTTAATAAGATATAAATTTGGGAAGTATGATAGAGTAACCAAAATCTAGGGTAAGGAGTTTGATCATAGTGGCTAAACCCTTTATCAGGAATCATAACAACAACAACAACAACAAAAAGTAAAGCCTAAGGTTAAAAAAAAAATAGCTGAGTTGATGCCATTCTTTATTCCTAAGATCTTAGTGGCTAGGAATGAGAATCACTTGCTTTGGAGCTAAGAGACCCAAAGCACATACTCTGTCTAAACTTCCTACACTCTTTTGACCTCCCCCTTATTGTCCCTAATGTGAGAGATTTGTTTTATTTACTAAAGATGCAAATAAATGAGCATAATAATACCCTACCTGAGCTCCAGGGAATTCAGCAGCAGCCAGTGGAACTGACCTGTCTAGGAAAGAATATGAGATCAGTGTCAGTAGGAATAATCCAAAGATACCATCATCCCTGTGGCATCAAAAGGATGGGGAGCCATTTCCAATTTACATAAATGTACCTTGGCCAAAATTCCATACAAGTGCCCTGACAACATATATTTCCTACATGTGTTTCTTCACTTGTGTCCTTTCATTTTTTTTTCCAGTTGGCAATCAGAATTTATTAGTTCTTTATCTGGAGGTGGACAGCAGCTTTCATTAGGGGTCCTTCCAAATTGTTATGAATCATTTTATTCATCAGAGTAGTTAAGTCTTTCACAGTTGATCATCATTAAAATATTGTTGTTACAGTGTATAGTGTACTCATTCCGCTTACTTCACTTTGCATCAGTTCACATAGGTCTTGTCATATTTTGTTTTTTGTTGTTTTTTTTCCCCTGAAACCACCACCCTTGTCATTTCTTATAGCACAATAGCTTACACCACAATTCTTCCCTCTTTGAACCAATTTCCATGAGAGTAAGGTTGAAATGTTGCTTCCACCCCTCCCATTTTCCCTCAACTATAAAAGCTCTTCCTTGTGTACCTCCTTTTTATGAGGTAATTTTCCTCATTCTTCCTCTCCCCCATTCTCCTACTGCATTCCTCTTTCTCACCTCTTCATTATTTTTGAGAATACTTCAACATAATCAATTCACACCTATGCCCTCTGTTTATGTAGTTGTTTGGAGGGAAATGCTCAAAGAGTTTGGCTAGGCTGCTGCCTCTGCTCTGCCATATTGGCTCTGTCCTCTACTTGTGTTCTTTATTTGTTTCTATTCTTTCTGTTGATGCTAGGTATATTTAATGGGAGAGTAGTCCTCAATTTATGGAGAAAACATTTTGTTACTGTTCTTCTTACTATTATATGCCATTAAATATCTTTGCTTTGGAGAATTGTGTACTCTACCTGACCATCAACAGTAAAGACACAGAGTTGGAGTGCATAGCATGTAAAATGTCAATCCATATACTCCATTAAATGTGGAATAGCTATATGCTTGAGAACTTGCCCTCTGAGTTGAGGTGTTAGCCCTGAGCTCTATGCAAGCATAGATGAAGGGGCTGAGGGAAGTTCCAACAGAGGAAGGAAAACCCCAGCCTTGTCTTCTCTAAGGCTCTGTACAAGGAAATACTCTAAGTTATGAAAATTGTACAGGTCTTCAAGAGATGATGCTCTAATTGATGCTCTTGGGGTTTGGATTCCTTTCTGTGTCCTTTAATTCATTAATAAAATCACTATTTATTTTAAGCCTTCTAATCCCAAGTATTTCTAAAGAGAACTGGGGACTATGTTTAGGAAACTTCCAGATAACGATATTTCGAGATTCAACTTGGGTGGGACTATAAGTCAAAGAGTAGAAAGGTCCCTAAAACTATGCCCATA
The DNA here is from genome assembly GCF_003287225.1 of Phascolarctos cinereus. Classification (NCBI taxonomy): domain Eukaryota; kingdom Metazoa; phylum Chordata; class Mammalia; order Diprotodontia; family Phascolarctidae; genus Phascolarctos; species Phascolarctos cinereus. The sequence goes on from NW_027556098.1 coordinate 133,935,579, forward strand.
CTGTTTAAATCAGGAAGGAAACTCTGACATAATAATAACTTGTCTCTCTTGCCTCTTGACCTCAGTAGTAAACTCATTGAAGGTAGCTGGGAAAATAAGTTTTATTTCTCTTTCTCCCTTTTCAAGTAGCACAGAATCTTGCCGATATAAAGTACTTTGTTAAATGATTCATTGAGCCAGCCTCTAAGCACTATTTCCTAGAGAAAGATGTATACTTTGTAATGACAGAGTTACTAGGAAGAATTCTGGTGAATTGGAGCTTCAATATCCTCAGAAATACTAAATCCTTGAGAAAATAGCCCTTGAAACGATTATGATTTAGGGATAGAATCACATTACCTGATTTATGGGGAAGCTAGGTGGTACAGTGGATAGAGTTCAGGGCCTGGAGTAAGGAAAACCTGAGTTCAAAACCAACCTCATACACTTACTAGCTGTGCGAGCCTGGGAAAGTCATTTAACCCTGTTTTCCTCAGTTTCCTCATCTGTAAAATGAGCTGGAGAAGGAAATGGAAAACCATTCCAGTTTATTTGCCAAGAAAACCTCAAATGGGGTCAGGAAGGGTCAGACAGGACTAAAAAACAACAACAACAAAACTTGCTTTGTCAATTACTTTGTTTTTAAAACTTTATCAGAGCTGTGACCTACTCTGCTTAGTGAAAGTACTATGTCAATATGTATAGAATCTTTCCTGGTGGTCATCCAAAAGGAGAATCTAGGTCAGTAGAATTTGGAAGGGAATTTCTCTCCCAAAATTACCTTTCTGGCTTAGGAAAAGTGTGAACCAAAAAAGCTTGGCTAGCGAGAAACCAGTTCCACTCTAGGTACATACTCTGCCTACTCTGAGCAGGTAAGAATAGGAAAGCTATAAAGTCAGTCTAGTTCACTTATTAGATAGGAAGTGTTATATAAACACCTCTGCCTCAAATATCCTATCCTATCAAAGCTCACATGAATATATCTCATGCAGTCTTTCCAGACTTCCCTGAATAACTTCAACCTGATGATTGTTTTTGCTCTCCTTTTATTCAAATAAAACATTTTAGTACCTACTAGTACGCACTGTGTTAGGAATATAAAGAAAAACATAGTGAAATGTCTATTCCCAAGAAGTTTACATTGTATTTGGGGTGGGGGAGTATAGCGTTGAATCAATAGAAAGTAATTTCAGAACAAAGGAAACTAGAAAACAGGAGAGTCAGGAAAAACCTCAGGTTGGTGGAGGTGCTTAAGCTTAACCTTAAAGGAAACTTGGGATACTAAGAAGCAAAGGTGAGGTGGGAGTACATTTCCAAATTACTGTACGATGATGTTAAAGAGAGAGATGAAAAGTTATATAACAACGAACATCAGGTAAGCCAGTTTGATGTGAACACAGAATACATATCAAATCAGACTATAAAGAAGGGTTTTGAAGGGCTTTAAATGACAAAAATGGAGTTTTAAATTTCTCCTTGAAGGAAGAGGAAGCCACTGATGCTTCTTGAGGGGAAGAGTGATTTGGTCAGATTTCTACTTTAGGGATATGAATTTGGCAGCTGTGTGGAAAATGGATTGGAAAATGGAGAGATTAGAAACCAGGAAACAAATTAGGAGATTATTGCAATAGTTCAAGTAGCAACTGTTGAGGGACTACATTATAGAAATGAAAATATCAGTGGGGATAAGGGGACTGATATAAGAGATGCTTTAGAGGTAGAATTAAGATGACTTGGCAAGTGATAGGATATTGAGTGAGAAGGAGAACATAGAATGAATGATCACTAAACGAATGAAAAAGCATTTAGTAAATACCTACCATGTGTCAGAAGCTGTGTTAAGCACTAGGGATATAAACATAAGAAAGAAAGCTAGTACCTGCCTTCAAGGATTTTACATTCTAATGGGGGAAGACAATACCTAAGTGTGAGTTGGAAATGTGGGATGGCATGCTTGAAGGGGCATCATGTGGAATTAGTTGTTAGGAAGTGATTTGGTTGCCTAGTTTTCTAGATAAAGCAAGCTCCCCCATCAAGCCCAAGGTCATTCCAAGGTCAGCACTCAAAATTTCAGTGGGCAGAGTATGAAGAGGATAAAGGTGATAGCTAGAATACAATTAACATGGTTTGGAATGATGACTTTAATATCATTAAAGCATACCTGAATGATTAGAATTATTGTAGTGCTCTCAACAGGAATAGGGAAATTTGGAGCAAGTGATTTTGGAAAAAGATAAAGAGTTCTATTTTGGGCTTGCTGAGTTTGAGATGACAACAGACTTCCAGTTGAACATGTAAAATGCACACTGGATGAGGAGGAACTAGAGTTCAGATGACAGATTAAGACCGGATATTTAGATTTCGGGGGTTATCTGCATAGAGACAATAACTGAACCGAGAGGAGCTGATTAGAGTCCCAAGAGAATGAATATAGAAAGAATAGGGCCTGGTCCAAAGCTATGGGGTATAGCCATTTTTAGGTAGTGAAACATGTACAATGATAGAGTAGAAAAGACTGAGAAGTCATCCAAAAAATAGGAGAACCAGGAGAGAAATATAATCAAATCTAGAGAGGAAGGAATATCCAGAAAGAACAGGTGGTAAGCGATAGGATATTGCAATTGATTAGACCTGTGAGAGGTGTGAGAGGTAGGAGTCCAGGGCAACACCAAGGTTATGAAGCATGGTTATGGGGTGAATAATGTTGTTCTCTATAGTAATAGGGAAGTTAGGAAGAGGAGGAAGTTTTGGGGAAAAGATAATGAGTTCTGTTATGCTATATTACATTTTATTGGGCCCAGTTCAGTATTATTCATGTAGGAGACACTTTGTTCTATTAGCAACTAGAATTGAGAGTTGGCTATGCTTAGGTTCTAAGGCCTTTTAAAGGATTGTGGATTAAATATTTCCATCTGGAAGAAACCTCACATCATCTAGTTCTTGCTGTACAGCTAAATGCCTACCTCAAGGCCACATTTTCAAGTAGGTATCCTGAACTTACTGTGATCCCAGCCCTAAGGTAGGCAGAAAAAAGTTTGTAGGAAAAGTATACGACATGACCTTTACTCTCAAAGAACGTGTGGTCTACTTGTGGAGAACTCATAGAACAACTACAGGACAATGCAAGGGAATGTGTTGTCAAATCCTAAAATGAACTAGATTTGAATCCTGCATCAGAACTTAATAGTTTTGTGATCCTGGGCAAGTCACTTAACTTCTTGGTAACTCAGTTTTCTAAACTATTAAGTGAGGAGATTACAATCAAAGGCCAATAAGGTATTTTTTCATCTCTGAATCTTTGATTCTATGATCACCAGAGTTTTAGGGATTTCATCAGCTCAGTTTTCCAAAATTCATTCTTCCTGAAGGAAAACTTTTGTCCATATTAATAAGATCTCCTGTGAGAAAACTTCCTGACACATGGAAAATAGACTCGTAGATGAAAGCTGTTAAAGAACCAAATATTTACCTTTTATAAGTTAGAAATTTAAAGCCATCATGAATTATTTACATATGAGTCAGTGCTGGAAGAGTTTTAGAAGTTACCTGCATAGGCCTTCCAACTGGGGGACCATCAATAAATGGGAAGGAAAACAAAGAGGGGTGGGAAATGTCATAAACATGTTAGGACAAGAACCATTCTTGTTGTATCTGGGTAGACCTTGTGGTAAAGAGTCTGCTCCAATAACAAAGGGCCAAGGATTTGTCTAGAGCATTTATTTCAATGATTTGTGTTTCTTTTTCCTTGTGTATACTCTTTCCACCAAGGCAGACTGAAGCTTCCCCAAGCCTTAATAAACATTTTTTTTAAACTTCCCAGGCTAACATCTTGGTAATAAATGTCTCTAAACTTAGAGAGACTAGTCCTATAATAACAGATGCATAGTGTAACCCCAAGGCCTGTGACCAACAGGATCATTTCTCCCAAGTAAAATTCCAAGTTCCCTACTCAAAGTTAAATACCTAACACATAAACTATTTTCCATTAACAACTCTATGAATTTTATCACCACCTTTATGCTAGGTTAACAGGATTTGATAAGAAATAGAAAAGATAAAAACAACCCCCCCAAAAAAAAAACTAGAATAGAGAAAGCCCTGCATTTCAGAAGTGGAGGAATACTAAGTAAAGGGGGAAGCCCCGAAGGAGGACATCTAACAGTTTATGTCCCCAGCTATCCCTCCAACCACTAGGAAATCCATAAACCTGAAAAATCCCATCCTGCTTGACCCCTCAAGAACTGAATCAAGATGCCCTAAGATCATTTGACTTTCAGCAAAATAATTAAAATGGTAATGTTTCTCTTCAGTGCCCTAAATTTTCCACTTAAATTGTTTATTCCCCCATATTCTTGTTATCCCTGCTTTTCCTTATAAAATGCTGTTAATGTAGTAGAAATATGGTGATAAATTAATTCGCATTGAGGTATTAATGGCTGATTATACATTAATATGTTATTCTTCCAGATATTTTTTTTTAATTTTTAGGGGTTTTTTTGGTTTTGTTTTTTTTTAGGCAATTGAGGTTAAGTGACTTGCCCAGGGTCACACAGCTAGTAAGTGTCAAGTGTTTGGTCTGAGGCCAGATTTGAAGTCAGGTCCTCCTGACTTTAAGGCCAGTGCTCTATCCACTGTGTCACCTAGCTGCCCCCAGATACTTAAATTTTAAAACAGTACATGCAATATCTCTTTGGAAAAAATCTGAGGGTTCCACTGACAGTACTTTTTTGATACATTATCACTCTTTGGAGATGACCCAGAGTTCTCAAAGCTCTGCCACTAGACCTTAAGCTTTATAGGCCCTAACACATAGGGAAGCCTTTGAATACAGATCTGGTAACAGATTGTTTGCCTACTGTTGATTGTCCTGTTGGTTTAGATGATTTCAGACATACTCATCATAAATCTAGCGAAGAAGAAATGATAGTCATTGCCATAATAGCTCTCTAAGACTAACTACTAAATTATGGAAGGTTTTTACAATCTGCATTGGTAGAGATTCCTACAATCATAAAATTACAGATTATTAAGCTACAGAAGAAACAGTAAAATAAGAAAGATTATTTCTAAAATTTATTTTATCTCAATGTTATGAAAAGAATGGTAAGGAGGAAAGAACACTTGATTTGGAAATCTAGAAAATCTGGATTAGTTCTGTTACTTGCTACCTATGGCTATTTAGACAAGTCATTCAAACTCTGTAGACCTCAGCTTCTTCAACTCTTAAATGAGGAGTTTAATCTAGATCATCCCTTTTCAGGTCTGAATCTTGTGACATTTTTCAGTCATCTATGGGAGTCCAGTAGGGAGAAATTTTGGATCCTGGGCCTTCCCTTTGTTCCTCATATCACATCTATCCATGAGTAGGCTGATCCTAATCCTAAGGAATAAAAGGACAAAGCCCTTAGTAGTTCCTCCAAGTATTTTATGTGTGTTTATATCATATCAGTGTCAGCCATCTTATCTCCCACTTCAGTGTAAGCTCCTTTAGGTCAGGAATTATATGCAAGGTAAACTGAAAGCCCCTCAGGATCTATTGCAGCTTTTATAGCCCTCTAGTGACTCCATAGCCATTATTTCTCAGCTTCTAACATGACCCAAAAGCTGAAGGGAGCCAAGCAAATGGAAGCAAAGTGCTAAACAATTTTCTAGGGAGTTAGGTTAACATTAGCTGACAGCCTGTGTATACTCTGCTTCCTTTTCACTAGAGGAGGAAGTGGGATACCACTAGCTTCATACATAGAAGGGGAGGCAAGTGCTTATCTGTAAGTGAAAGGGAAAAGGGTCCCTTGCTTCTAAATATCACAAAATCATAGACTTGGAGAGGACTGAAGAATTAATTTAAGAGGCAGCGTGTTGTAATTCTGGACTAGATGGCTGCTGAGGTAATTTCTGCCAATCAAATGCCATGATTGTGTAGGCTAGATAACTATTTGACAGATAGCTGATGGTAGGGCTGGATCCAATGGTTGGCCAAGTCTCTTCTAACTCTCAGTTTCTATGATTCTTTAATGGAAAGAGGGCTGTACTTATGGTGAGGAGAAACCTAGGTTTTAAACTCGATTCTCACACTTATAAGCAGTGTGATTCTTGGCAAATCACAGAATTTCTGATTCTCGCTTTTCTCATCTGTAAAAATAACCTTCTGTACAAAGCTGTTGGGCAAAAAGGAGATTTGAAGCCTTAAAGCGCTGTATGAAGAGATTACTATTATCTAGTCTAACTCTTCCTTATGCAGAACAGCGTCTCTGAAAAATGATCATCCAACTTTGGCTTTAAAATCTCTAGAGATGAGAAACCCATTGCATCCTGAGGCAAATTATTCCATTTTTATGTGATTCTGATTATCATAAAACTTTTATTTATATAAAACTATATTTACCCTTTTTCTAGTTTTCATTTATTCATTACTCATTGCAATCAACCCATTATGGCCTAAACTTAAGCTTTTATTGTTGTTCAGTCATTCAATCATGTCTGGCTCTTTGTGACTCCATGGACCATAGCATGCCAGGTCCTTTTTTCCTCTAGCATCTCCTGAAGTCAGTCCAAGTTCATGTTCAGTGTTTCTATGACACTATCTATCTATCTCATCCTCTGTCAGCCCCTTTTTTCCCCCTTCAATCTATCCCAACATACGGTCTTTTCTGATGATTCCTGTCTTCTCATAATGTGGTCAAAGTTTCTAAGCTTCATCTTCAGTATTTAATCTTCCAGTGAATAGTCTGAATTAATTTCTTCAAATATTGACTGATTTGATCTCTTTGTTGTCCAAAGGATTCTCAAAACTCTTCTCTACCACCACAATGTGAAAGCATAGATTCTGTGGTACTCAGCTTTCCTTATAGTCCAGTTCTCCCAGCCATACATTGCTACTGGGAAAACCATAGCTTTGACTATATGTACCTTTGTCAGCAAGGTGATAGCTCTGTTTTATTATGCTGTTCAAATTTGCCATAGCTTTTCTTCCAAGGAGCAAATGTCTTTTAATTTCATGACTCCAGTTGCCATCTACATTGTTCTTTGAATGTAAAAACATAAAATCTGACATTGCTTCCATTTCTTCTCCCTCTATTTGCCAGGAAGTGATGAGACTAGTAGCCAAGATCTTATTTTTTTTTGTTTGTTTGTTTTTTAAATGTTAAACTTCAAGCTAGCTTTTACACTTTACTCTTTACCCTCATCAAAAGGCTTCTTAATACTTTTTCCACATTCTTCCATCAGAATGGTATCATTTATATATCTGATATTTTTTATATTTCTCCTAGCAATCTTAATTCCAGCTTTTCATTCATCCAGCCTGGAATTTTATATGATGTACTTTGCATATAAGTTAAATAAATAAGGTAACAATATACAGCTTTGTTGTACTCCTTTTCCAATCTTAAACCAATCAGTTTTTCTATGTTCTGTTCTAACTATTACTTCTTAGCCTACATGCAAGGTTCCTCAGGAGCAAATAAAATGACCTGGTCCTCCCATCTCTTTAAGGATTTGTCATTTCTTGTTACAATCCACATAGCCAAAGGCTTTAGTGTAGTCAATGAAGCAGAACTAGATGGTTTTTTTTGTTGTTTTTGTTTGTTTGTTTTTTCCAGAGCTCTCTTGCTTGTTCCATAATATATGTGTATATATATATGTATACATATATATACATATATATACATATATATGTACATATACGTATATATATATGTATATATATACATACATACACACACACAGAATCTGATGGTTTTCCCTACTTTCTTCAATATGTCTGAATTTTGCAACAAGAAGGTCAAGATCTGAGTCACAGTCAGTTCCTCTTCTAAGAGGCAGTAATCCAGAAGTGATGTGTTGAGCTAAAGCTCCCTTAAGTATCTATCTACTGAAGGATTAATGAAGTATCTAGTTATAAGAAACCATATCTTAGAGCGAATTTGTCAATCAGAATGCCGAGGAAGCATGGGTCTGAATGAGGTTTTGTCATTCAGTCATTCAGTTGTGTTGACCCTTCCTGACCCTGTGGGCCAACTGTCAATGGGGTTTTCTTGGCAAGGATACTGGAATGGTTTGTCATTTCCTTTACTTTTTCTTGTTTTACACAGGCAGGGGTTAAGTTACTTGCTCAGGGTCACATAGTGAGTGTCTGAGTTCACATTTGAACTCTGGTTTTTCTAGTCTTTCTGACTCCAGGCCCAGTGCTCTTATCCACTGTACTAATTAGCTACCTCTAACCCAATGAGGTAAGTAGTGCAAATAATATTATCCTCATTTTAGAGAGGACAAAATTGAAGATGATATAGGTGAAATAATTTACTTAAATTTGCATAACTAATAAATGCTAGAGTTGGGATTAAAATCCAAGTGTTTTGATTCCACATCCAGTGGCCTTTCCAAGTTCTCACGTGTTGGATGAGAATCATTTTTCTACACTGATGTAATCTTTACCAACTTCTGTATAATGAAAATAAAATTCTTAACAATAATGCTAAAAATGCTAGACAGATACATTCCTCAAAAAGGGGGCGAAAGGCAGATAGCAATAGACCGATGTCATCATTGATCTCATCCCCAGCAGGGCCTGCCTAGACCTAAGATCACATGTGCTTCCTAACTCCTGGCAGAGAGAGATGGAGAAAGAAAAAAAGGAACAAAAAGAAAATTGGTCTGTGCTCTGATCTATAGAAGAGAAGTCTTCTATTCACAAAATTCTTTTTGACTGTAGAGAAATTGAAGAGCCACTATCCTCCCTCATTGGTACCCTCAAGGAGAAAAGAAAGACAAAGAGAAGCCTTGATTATCCTGCCCAACCAAATGAAAAAGAGAAGTCTAGAAGGTAGGGGGTTTGGGAAGATGGAGAAGGAGCAGAGTTGAGAAGCGAGTGCACTTCAAACTAGAGAAAAAGGAAAAGAGTAAGGTTGGAACATAAACATATAAAGATCTGGATTTAATAGCCCCATCTACTACCACTGGTCAAGTTCCCTATCAAGTTCTTTCTTGATAGAATCTAAAGCTGCTCTCCCCCCACCCAAAAAATAATAAAAAGAAAGGAAAACATAAAATCTTATCTCCTACATTAACAGCTCTGCCAGCAAAGCAGTCAGTTTTGAATTGAATACATCTTGACCCTATTACTACATAGAAAACTACTTCTGAATCCAGTCCATGTGAATCATTGAGAAACTAGTTTTTAATCAAGAGGTTCCTGTCCCTTTTAGGAATACAAGGTCACTTCTACCATCTGTGATTCATTTGGGGATCAATCATACCAAAGAGAATGAAACAAGGGAGGGGACATCTTCCCCCCAAATTCCCTCAACTCCCAAACACACACATAAGTTAAGATATTGCCAAATATGGAAGAGTTCAGGGTAGCTCAGGACATTTGATAATTCAGTACCATAATGGATCAATTACTTTAGTGATGTACATACTCTCCACTGGTGCAGAATGCAATCAAAACATTTTTGTTTATTTTCGTAGGATTATATCCACCTAAATTCTCCACAGATGTTGTATCAAATACACTGAATATTTCCCTTTAGGTGTGTTAATATTTTGGTGAGTACTAATCCACTCAGAATTTGTTTTTTATCTCTGTGTATGATAACCTACCTCCTTTTCTAACAACACATTTTTTTTTGGATAATAGCTCTTAGGCTATAATATAAATGATGACATCACTAGGGTATATGAGTAAAAAAGAAGATGGGCCAGGTGTGATGAGAGAGAAATTGAGGAAGTAGAGAGCTTTGTGCTCCATTGATAGCTATACTATAACAAGAGAAAGACTCCAAGCATATTAGTCAGGCAACCTGTGGAGGATTTATAGGAAGGCAAGGACAAGAATGTTACAGCATGGACAGGACTAGAATGGATTGCAGTCTACATCACTGGAGTACCCACACAGATAAACTCACAAACATAACACGGTATTTTTAATGCTACTTCCTTCATATAAATCATCATTGAGCAAGATAATGTAGTCACTTTACCCGCTATGTGAGTCTTGAGTGTCCTTTGAGGGAACATTTTTTTTTATTCTTCTGAGATTGTTATATAGTATTCCACAAATTGTTGATATATAGTATCACCAGAAACATATTGGTATTTAAAAGATACATTTTTGTATCAGCTTGGCTAAGTAAAGAGCATAGAGCCTCAAACCAAAGATAAGATAGCTAGAGTTTACAAACAAATTTAATGGACCTATTCACGCACACACACATACACATATATATGTTCTCCACTTCATTGTCATCCTGGGATCCTCACTTGGTCTTATGTTAGCAAATATGGTTACACGTATAGATAGGTAACCTATAGGCTAGGAAACCAGCCCAGTTCAGGCAGTAAATTATTTCTAGACAACTCTCTGATATTAGTTATGGTGGATTTTTATGCTGTGGTAGACAAAGAGAGCTAGAACTTTTTATAAATGCATCAATCTTAGGACAAAAAAAAAAGATAGTTAAATACAAGGTGATACAGAATTCCTTTAGAGTCAGAGACTCTACTCCTTTATATTCACCCATCAGTCTAGTGCTTTCTATCTGTATATTCTCCCTTTTCTAGAGACTGGAGAAGAATCTAACTGGTCACTGCTAGCCTGGGAGCAGTTTGAAATAATTGAAAGTATTGTATAATGTTTCAAATGCAGTCCAGCCTGTTTTCTTTCTTCTCTTCAATTCTCAGCCAGCCTCATTGTCCATAGGTGGTCCCTGTCCAAGATATGTGCCCGGATATATAAACTCAGGGGGCTTCCCATATAACTAAACATTACATACTATGAAATAGGAATTCTTCATGCACTTCTTTATTTTGCCTCCATGCCTGGACACTATACCTCTTTTTTGTTTTCTGTTTTTTTGTTTGTTTGTTTTTTAAACAGACAAGGATTCATTATCTTTTTAGGCTAGTATTTCACACTTCTCTCATTATGAGCTTTCTGTCTTAAAACCCCTAGATTTCTTCATATGAAATATGGTTGGGTACATTCTATACTCATGAAGTTGATTGTTTTTAAATAACTCAAATGTAGAACTTTATAATATTCCCATTAAATTTTGACTTAGTATATTTAGCTACTTGTTCCAGCATATTAAGATCTTTTTAATCCTATAATCTAAGAAGTGTGCTAGCTTTCCCTCCTTACTTTGATAAGCATAAATTCACACAAATAGTTTCATCCAAAATATTTTATAAAACTATTAAACTCAGTGACAAGAATGGATTGTTTGTAGCACTCTACTATAGAAATTCTTCAAAGCTGAACTAGATTCATTAACATCAACTTCTTAGGTCTAATTATTACGCCATTTCTGAAATCCACATATAATTTAGCCAATATTTCTCCATCTTATCTATGAGGATATCATGAAGAATACTTTCAAAATTTTTGGTGAAATCTAGAACATTTATAACATTCATCTAGTCTATCACTGCAGTTAGTTACCTTTTTTCCAACAAATCTGGCATGGCCAAATTAAAGTATGTGTGTGTGTGTGTGTGTGTGTGTGTGTGTGTGTGTGTGTGTGTGTGTGTCTAAAATACATTTGCATTGAAATAGGAGACAGGTCCCTGATAAATGAAGAACTCCCTTCCACAAAGACCTGAAAATAGTTCAACAAAACTACTTAATAGTCTGATTGTAATGGATGGTATAGGTCTAAATACATACATACACACAAATATTAATGAATGTTTCCACTTTTGTAATTTACCTATCACTGACAGAAAATAATTCTGTGTGTTTTAGCACTTGTAATAATGCCAGCCTGGTTCAATTTATTTGACCCATATTTGGTCTTTTAATATTGTATTTATTTACATGGTCATAGTAACTGCGTATAATTTGTATTTTGTTCTTTGGGATATAATTCAATCTGTATTATTTGATACAAATATTCCCAAGTTGCTCTGAGTTTTTCATTTTCATCATTCCTTTTGGTAAAATGATATTCCATTACATTTTTAACTCAATTTGTTAGTCATTTTTCCACTTAAAAGTATTTTATTTTTTCCAACTACATGCAAAAATAGTTTTCATCATTCACTTTTACAGGATTTTGAGTTCCAAATTTTTTCTCCCTCCCTCCCCAGACCCTTCCTTAAAGAGACATGCAATCTGATATAGGCTATACATGCATAATCATATCGAACATATTTCCATATTAGTCATGTTGTGAAAGAAGAATCAGAACAAAATGGGAAAACCATGAGAAAGAAAAAACAACAAAAAAGAGAAAATAGTATGCTTCAATCTGCATTCAGATTCCATAGTTCTTTCTCTGGATGTGGACAGCATTTTCCATAATGTATCCCTTGGAATTGTCTTAGATTCATTGCATTGCTGAGAAGAGCTAAGTCTATCAAAGTTGGTCATCACACAATGTTGTTGTTACTGTGCACAATGTTCTCCTGGTTCTGCTCACTTCACTTAGCATTAGTTCATGTAAGTCTTTCCAGGTTTTTCTGAAATCTGCCTGTTTATCATTTCTTATAAAATGATAATATACCATTACATTCATATACCACAATATGTTCAACCATTCCCAAATTGATGGGCATCCTCTCAGTTTCCAATTCTTTGCTACCATAAAAAGAGCTGCTATAAATATTTTTGTACATGTGGGTCCTTTTCCTTTGGCTTAGGTCCAAATTGCTCTCCAGAATGGTTAGGTCAGTTCACGACTCCACCAACAATGCATTACTGTCCCAATTTTCCCACATGTTATCCAGTATTTATCATTTTCCTTTTTTGTCGTATTAGCCATCTTACTAGATAGGCGTGAGGTGGTACCTCAGAGTTGTTTTAATTTGCATTTCTCTAATTAGTAGTGATTTATAGCATTTTTATATGACTATAGATACCTTTAATTTCTTCATCTAAAATCAGTTTTTTAGTCGTTGCCCAAAAAATACTCTTCCCCAATGTCATTACAAATAATGTTGCTATGGGGATAGATTTTTTCCCATTGTCATTTACTTCTTGTGATATAATTTTAATAATTGAGTATCTGGGTCAAAGGGGGTGAACAATTTAATCAACATTCTTTCATAATTCTGAATTGTTTTCTAGAGTGGATGAACCTATTCACAACTCCAAAAGCAGTGAATTAGTATGCCTAATTTCCCAGATCTCCTCCTATATTACGTTTTCTCATCCTTTGCATCTTCCTTAATTTGATGTTTCAAAGTTATTTTCAATTCTTACTTTATTAGTGATTTTGATTATTGTTGGTTGCTTTTTCTCTCTTAAACCTGTGTTTTTCTCTAGGTAACCCATAGTACCAATGAGGATCAACACCTTCTATATACTTAATGGTGATAAAAGTTTGTCTAGGGGACTTAAGAGATTGAATGATTTGCCTAGGCTCACACAATTATATATTAGAGGTGGGGTCTGAACCCATAGCTTCCTGGAAACATATAGTTTATTTCATAATTATTTTAAATTTAATTTTTCTTCATAGCTTTTTTTTTTGCTTTTTCTTAATATGATATAGAAATGCCAATAATTTTTAAAAGTTCATTTTTCTTGTGACTTTTCTGAAGCTATAATATCTGGATTGATCAGGTTGTTGCTTGATGTTCTCTAAGTATCCTGCAGAGATAATCATGCCTCTTCACTGTGAATATCCCCTTAGTATATCTTTCTTGTGTTATTAGTAGTTACCATTTTAATAAACATATCAAACAATAATGGTCAGTGGACATCCTTGGTTCACCACTCTTGTTGTTAAATGTTGCAGTCATTCTTGATTACAAATAATGATAACTCTTAGTTTTAGGTGATTTCTTTTTGTTACATTAAAGAAACAATTTTCAATTAATATACTTTTGATTTTTTTAAAATGAGTAATAGCTTTTGATACCTTTTTGTAACTAATGATATAATTTGATTTTTACTATAAATGTAAGTATGCCAATTTTCCTAAGAATGTTGACCGATCTTCACAATCTCATTTTCACCAACAGTTATAATAATTATTTTTGAACATATTGCTGTTGCCTCTTTGGATAGACACACACACACATACACACACACACACACACACACACACACACACACACACACACATATATATATATGATATATATATATATATATACATATATATACATACATTAATATTTGTTAATGCTTTTAGTTTATACTTATCTTCTTTTGCTTTATTTGTCCTAATGTGTATATCAGGATATTATATGAGTCAAAGATGAAAAGTATGAGGTTCAATTCTTGCTAACAGTTTCTGTTGTATAGGGATTAATTTTTTCTTATTTTTTCCTTCTTAGAATTAGTAGATGATTGCACAGTTTTCCCTTTCTGAGAGCAGATTTTAGTTTTTCTATATCTTATTTTGTTAATTTGGCTCTTTCCTATTTTTGTGGATATTCACCCATTTTATTTACAATTCCAGTTTTGTTGGTATATAATTATATATTGTAGTTTGGACTCATTTTCCTTGTTTATTCTCTATTTATTGTGAATTTCCCCTTCTTCATTTTGGTAATTTGGTATCTGTGGGAAAGTGAGCTTAAGGGGGACCTTTTGTGGGAACTAGGAAATTGAGGCTTGTGGTTTTGAGAGAATTTAGGCCCACTTAGTACATATAACCTGCGGTAAGTTTATGGATGCCCATGAATGAGATGGATACTGAGTGTGACAATATGTCATAAAACTGTTACACAAATGAAAGTCATACTTACTAGGCTATATTTTACAGATTTCACCCTCTTAGTTTTGTTTTGTTTTTTTTTTCTGAAAAGTGAAACATTTACCTTTCTCTTATCCTATATTATCATTTCTATTCTCCATGGTCTTTCAAAGATTACCAATAGTGGCTCAGCAATGAAATCTGTCAGTTCTTTGAGGATTCTGGGATATAATTTTCCAGGGCCCACCTACCTTCATCCAATGGCCCTATCTTACCCCAAACTTATTAAGGCTTGTCCCTCCATCCTTGAATATTGTATAGAGCAGGGATCCTTAGATTGAGGTCTATTAACTTGTTTCATTTTTAATACTTGGTAGCTATTTAAACAAAATTTATTTTATTGAAATCCTATGCATTTTATTTTATGCATTTAAAAACATTATTCTGAGAAGGGGTCTATTCCTGGGCTCATGAAACTGCCAAAGGGATCCATGATAGAAAGAGACTCTGTTACAGAGAAAAAAGTTCAGGTCTTTGACTCAGAGTATCGAGGTTCAAGTTCTGGTTTTGTTGCTAATTGTTCTACATCTTTGGTTGAGTTATTAAATCTTTCTAGGGTCTCACTTCCTTCAAATATAAAATAAAGGGGTCACAATAAAATATCTCGCAGGTCCCTCCTACTCAAGCATGCTATGGTGCCATTACCAGTGAAACTCTCCCACTCTGTGTTTCATTCTCAAGCAACTTGTCTCTTCCATTGTGAAAACTAGTGAAACCATATACCGAATCCATATTGCAATGGTAACAATAGAAACTCAAGTGACACTGTCTTTCTCCCCCCAGACAACATACCGGTACTTTAATGGTTAGGATGGTCATTTACCTCTTCCCTTAGTAGTCTCTGGAATCTTAAGTTACTTGGGTTGTGGAGGGGGGTGCATGGAGAGAACAAGAGCACCTAGAGGTATACTGGTAAATGTTTAACAAGTATTTCTCTTTAAAAAGATGTACATGTGATATACTTTTAAGTTTAATCTCAATTATTGACATTTTGTCCATTACTTTCTTAAAGCTAGACAATCAATAAAACAATAAATTAAATGCTGATGTTTAGCAATTGCCAGTTTTTAAAATATAAACACTCACATTGAAAATTTAACTATTATCTCTAGCATGCAGTTTTGAAGTGACCCCAACACACCTCCAGGAGCACCACAGAATGAACTGAGACTGGTGATGCATACTATAGACAAACAAAAGTGATTTTAAAAATCTTTGCTAAAGGAAGATCAAAGTTAGTTTATGACTGCCTCATGAGATGGATAAGGCAATAATGTTTTGAATCAGAAGAGGATTTCTATTGCTCCCATGCTGGTATGGGCTAAGTTGAAGATCTGGATGTCCATTCGCTACCATTTGAGGTCAATATCATAAAAGTACATATTATCTAACCCTCCACTAACTCTCCTTTGTCTTACCTAGACTTGGCCAGAGCATAAGGTTTGTTGGATCATGGAGCTGACCAGTAGACCATTCATGATACACCTTTATTATTTTTATGTAGTAATAAGTTGGCCTTCAAGTAAGTCCTGTCTGTGACACACACCATCTGTGACACATACCACCTAAACAAGTCACTTAACCTCTAGAGCTTCTGGCAACTCTCTAAAATGATGAGTAACATCATGGGTCCTGCTCTTCTGTAGGTTCAATTTTTCATTGACAGAAGAAGTTCCTCACTAGGAATACCCTAAGCCAATGAAATCAGATACACTCCCCTTAAAAATTATCTAGATAGACCTTCTTATTTTTCACAGCCATTTCACAACTAGAATCTCATTTGATTTTCACAAACACCTTCCTCCCACCATGAGGCCCCTTGACCAACATCACAGTTTCTCCTTACTTGTCTGGAGCAGGGTCAAAATAGCATATCCTCTTATTGTTTCCTCTATATTTTTAGAGAAAGTTGAACCAAAATCTATGTTCCCATAAACTTCTACAACTGGTCTTTGATCTGTCTTGCAGAGTCAAGGAAAACAAAAAAACAAACTAAAAACCCCAGCAGCAACAACAAAACAAATAAAAAATAATAATTCCTTGTTTATATGATGGCATTTCAAATATTTGAAAGCAGCCATGAATCCATCTTTAAATCTTCTCTTCTCCAAAATAATCAGCCTTAGTCTCTTTAACCAATCTTTGCAAGGCATCATTTTCAGTTCCATGACACCAGGTCATCCTAGTCATTGTCTGTTTAACATAGTTTAGGGTATTAATGTCCTCCCTAAAATATATGTCCAAAACTGTATACGGTGGTTCAGCTGTGGTTTCTCACGGTCAGAGAACAATAAATTTGTCAATGCCCTCATTCTGGACATAATTTCATGTATTCGTACAAATAAAGCAATATTATGGTGAAGTAAATGGCAAATCACTCTCATATCTTTGCCAGGAAAACACAATAGACAGTATTGGCATACTATGGTCCACAGGGTCATGAAGAGTTGGACATGACTGAATGACTGAACAGCAAAGATTATACACACATACATACATACATGTATGCATGCGTATTTACTTGTATGTATACCTGTATATACATTTGTGTGTATACATACATACATATACATATATACACACATACATATATACATATACACATATATACACATACATATATACATATATATATATATATATATACATACACATCTGCATGTCATATTGAGCTTGTGATCCTACTAAGTGCCTGAGGTCTTTCTGACATCCACTGCTTTTTTTTTTGTTCTCTACCCTATACTCATTTTGTTTTCTTTTGCTTTTTAAGGCAAGTGCAAAACTTTGTATTTATTCTTATTCTCTTTCATTTGGGTAACATTAGCCTACTCTTCTAACATGTCAAGTTCAATTCAGATTCCTATTCTGTCATGCAATGTCCTATCATTCCCAGCTTCCTGTCACCTAGAAATTTGTTGTGAATGCCATCTATATCTTCACAAATTTACTTTTTAAAAACTGAAAATAATAGGGTCAAGGATAGGGTGCTGCAGCATTTGACAAGAGGCCTCCCTGTTGCTTGACTTCAATCCATTAATTAATATTCTATGCTCTAGTCACTCAAAAAGTATTAATCCTCTTATCTGTTGTATAATTTGGACCACATGTCTTTTATCTTGTCCACAGAAATATTATGACAGATTTTGTCAAATGCATTATCGAAATCAACATATACTCTTGATCTACAACATTTAGTTGATTTACTGTCTAATAATCTTTGCCAAAAATAAAATGAACTTGACCTGGCAAGATTTCAGTTCTAATTACCATTTATTAAGTACAATACATGATGCCAGACACTGAAGCTATAATGATTAAGCAAGTCATGGGCCCTGTCTTCAGGGACCATACTCTTTAGTTAGAAGAACAAGTAACATATATAAAATGACAAAAATACAAGAAATAAGTGATTTGTCCTTAACAGACCCATTCTGTCCCATATCCGTTACTTGTTTCCTTTTAGAAGAATCACAAATAATCCCTTTAATAGTTCTTTATAGATTTTTGCTAAAAAATGGAATCAAATTCATTAGTCTAAAATCTGAAGTGCTCCCAATTTTCCCTCTTCTTTTGAAAATCAAGACACTTGACTGTGTCTAGCTCCTTTAGTCACTCTCCTAATCATCACTATTTCTCAGATATTGCTAATAAAACTCATTCTGACCCCTACTCCACACCCTGAAAAAAAAAAAAGAAAAACTAAAACCTCTTTTCTTTGGAACTTTTCTATTATTATTTAGGGCACCAGCATCCTCCAAGTTTTTCAGTTTGGCAAACTCAGTTTCATTCTCTATTCCTCGCTCTTGTGTTCCACATATGTCCAATCAATTGCCAAACCTGACATTTATATGTTCATGGCATCGCTTGTACATGACCCCTTTTCCCTACTTCCATAGCCATCACCCTGGAACAGGCCTCATCACCTCTTGTCTAGACTATTGCTGTAGTCTTCTAATTGGTCCTTCTGCCACAAGTCTCTTGACAATCCAATCCATCCTCCACTCAGCTTCCAAAGCGATTTTTATAAAGCACAGTTCTGACCATGTTACCTCCTGGTTCAATAAGTTGTAACGATTTCCTTTTTCCTACAGAGTCAAATATGAAATCCTGTCTGTCAGAGCTCTTCACAAACTGGCTGCTTTCTACCTTTCCATTTTTCTCTCACTTTACCTTGTCTAATGACCATATTGTCCAAACAATATTGGCCTACTTGCTGTTCCTCAAAAAGTACTCTCCAGGTCCTTCTTCTATGCCTTTGCTTTGTCTATCCTCCATACCTGGAATTCACTCCCTTCTCATCTTCACTTTTTGACATCCTCAATTTCTTTCAAATCTTAGCTCAAACTCTGCCTTCTACAGAACACTTTCCCAGTCTCTACACTCATTTGAGGCTTTCCCTCTAAAGTTACCTCCATTTCACTCTGTATATTCCTATTTATTTATCTGTTGTCATCTATATTAGCAGTTTTGCCTTCTGTTGTATCTCCACATGGCATAGAGCTTGGAACATAGTAAATACTTAATAAAAGTATGTTGACCAATTGAAGATAAGTAAACATAAATGGACTACAATATCCTAGAAAGTGAAAGATGATAGTAGGTGGGATAAAAGAAACAAACCCCAACAATTTCCAGCATAAAGAAATCATAAAAATAAAGAAAGAGTGCAAAAAAGAAAATTAGAGGCTCCGACAAAACTTGCTATGTTCAGGTTATCTTTAAAAATCACGAACTGCAATCAAGCTATACAGCAAAGTAAATTCAAAATGTTTGGAGAAATAAACATGGAAATTGTATTATACTTAAAGATATAATGCACAATCAAATAACAACAATATAGCCAGGTCCAATTAGTTCAAATAAGGAATCGTGTGAAATGTGTGCATTATTTGAATGCATGCTATTTGAAGTATAATGATTTGTAAAATAAAGTAATTGTTTCTAGCCCAATGGAAATAGTGAATGTGCATTCAAATAATGTGCCCATTTCACAGAATTCATAATTTACACTAATCAAGACCTACCATACTAAACTTATATCCAACAAATTGCAGAGCAAGTCAACTCATAAAGAAAAATTTTTAAAAAATTTCAAACTTTAATAAATGGCAATAAAATAATTATAAGGGATTTCAAAATTCCATTCCCAGAACAATATACACCTAACAAAAAAACTCAAAAGGACAATTTTAGAACTAGACAAATTACTGGTCTGAAAGGCTTATGATATCAACTGAATGGAAACATTTAGAATCTAGATATTTCATACCATTATGTGTTAACTTTACAGATAGGCCATGTACTAGGACACATAGAAATTCTAAAATAAATCTAAAAATGTAGAAAGTCTTAACATATTCTTTGTAGATGATAATGATAAAAGAGTAATTATACAAAGAACACAGGCAAAAGATATAGACCCAAATATAGATAATATTGATATCTTGAATCAAAAATGAGTCAAAAAATAAGTCATAGAAGCAATAACTACACAAAAGGAAAAAAACTTTATAGGTATAGCTAAAGTCCTCACTGGGGAAAAATATCTCCCTGCAAAATAAATGTGTGAATAAAAGAGGATTAATGAAATGAGAAATTAATTTTTGATATGCTAGGATATTAACAAATTAACAAATAGTCATTACAGAAGAAATTTTATAAATCAGTGGAGAAATAGATAAGATGGGGGAAAAAAGGACAGATAAACGATATAAGAGAGTGAAAGCTGATCATTTCAAAAGATTACCAAAATTGACAGCTAATCTCAAAAGAAATAATGCAAATTATTAACAAATCTATCAAAGTTTGAAACCATGAATCATTATAAATTTCAAATCAAAGCAATTTAAGAGGTTTTACCTCATATTCAATAAATTAGTAAAGATGACAAAAGATGAAAATAACTAATTTTAGAGGGGTTGCAGGAAAATGGGAATACTAGTATACCTTGAATGTCTTTATATACATATATAATACATATGTGGAAATATATGTATATATACACAAAAATACTCATTTTAGCACATTTATGGTAGCAGCAAAGAAGAAATAACTAAACAAACTAAGGTACATTCATGCAATATTACTACTCCATAAGAAAAGAAGGACATGAAGATTTTGCTCCCTAATCTTTGTGACAAAGGAAGGCTCTCTATCTAGAGTAAACGAAGTGAAATATAGGTGGAAATGAATGTCATGTGGAAACAAAAGTCATCAATAAAATAATGAAAAATAATACATGCAGCTGGATTTCAATAAGTCTGCCTTATAAATGAAGAAGTATTTTTCAAGTTCCCAGTCAGAGCTTAGCCATAATAACTGTGTTAAAGCTTCATTACACCTCAAGAAGCCAGTAGCAGAAAGTCACAAACTGGCAGCTTCCAGCACACTTCTGTTGTCATGTCAGTTCCTCTCAAACACTGAACTATAAAATGTTAGCTCGGGAAAGGATGTTAGATATCTTCTAGTACACTTCCTCATTTTATTAGAACCCTAAACCCAAGATCATCAAGCCCTGAGACAAGCTCCATAACTAGTATAGGATACCCAAGGATTTCCTTCACTCAAGCCAACCTAGTGGAACCAGTGTAGTTCCTTCCTGTGATGGTCTGGCAACTTCCATTCCAACACTTATCATTTTCCAGCCTGCATTAGTCCAATGTGGTTGGAGGGAAAGACAGCCCCAGGAGAGAACAATGAAATAAAGTTATAGGCAAAATGTAGCATGCATATAAAGCCTATTATGTCAATCAGTCAACCAAACAATAAGCATTTTAAGCGCTTAACATTTGCCATGAACTGTGCTAAATTCTGGGGAGATGTGGGAGAGATCTGTCAATGTTACTACTATTATTCTTCCCCCTCAATTGTTTTTGTCCCAGATGAAAAAAGTCCCACTCATTTCTCTGCCAGAGTTCCTTTCTACTTCCCTTCTATACATTGCTCAAGATCACAAAGCTAGTCACTAGAATAAACAATACTAAAACCCAGGTGTCTGGACTCTAAGCTTGAAGCTAAGTCTTCTCTGCCACAGAAAGGCAGCTGGGTGTGTGTGTGTGTGTGTGTGTGTGTGTGTGTGTGTGTGTGTGTGTGTGTGTGTGTGTGTGTGTGTGTTAGAAAAAGTGGTGTTGTGACCCAACCTGAAAGACAAGGATTTTGTTATTAATACCTCGGGCTGATCTTTTCTGCTTCAGTGCATCAGTCATCTCTCTCCAATTCAACAGCTGGCACTGTCAAAAGAAAGTGATTCATTTTTAGTGGAAAGTCTCTTTGCCCTCTACACACCATAGCATTTAGGACTCTTCAATCCAATGACAAACTCTAGTTTCACCCAGGATTCTGCAGCTTGATTCTGAAAGGATAATTCTGAAGAGATTTCAGGTGATGTTCAAGTCACCAGCTCTGGCTCATTATTCATAATCTGCTTTAAATAGGCAGAATGTGACCTGTCTTGTTCCTTCTTTTTTCTTCCTTTCTGCTATGCAAAACTGTTTTTTTTCACTCTGATCTGATCTAAGGAGAACTTAACATTTCTATACCATGTGTGGAATTTAATTTCCTAACTACCATTTTATAAAGCATGAAATGATAGTTCTCTGTCTCTGGGCTTGAAAAACCACTGAGTCTTCATGTCTGCAGGGAGTAGAACACTGATTGATATGTTAATACAGTAGGATTCTCTCATGGCAGGATGTGGAAGGGGAATAACTAAATATACACTGCCAGAGCATAACAGTCCTGCTTGCTATAGGCTTTTAAATTAAAGAAATAAAATACCTCAGAAGGGCATTTCAAGTCAGGTATACTTTTTCTTCAATTTAATTTTGCCTAGATTTCTGGTGTTATCATGTGTTCATTTGCTCATCAAATATTTATTACCTATTATTTACAAGGTACTCATCTGGGCACTGGTGTGAAGTTGTGTAAGAAACTATTTTGGCTCTCAAAGAACTTTGGCTTTAGTAGGGAAGCTAAGAAAGGAGGATAAATAAGTACCACACAGGGTTTGATACCTAGAAAAGTGCTGGGAGAAGGGATTATTTGTCATTTTTTGGTTTCTGTATCCCCAGTGCAAGGACAGTATCTTTTACATAGTAGGCCATTAATGGATACTTAAATTTAATTGTTGATTGACACAGTAATAAGATTCAAAGTAATAGAGTCTTGTAAAGGGAAAGATCATTGCTGATTCTGAGATCAGAAAAGGCTTTATACAGATGATGACATTTGAAATGCGTCTTGAAGGATGAGAATGATTTCATGTTTGGTGAATGGTGAAGAAAGGATTTACTCTTTCCTGGAAGGGAGTAAAAGGAAGATAGCAATGAACTTTCTGGAAACTATAGCATCGTCAAAGTAAATAACAATATAATGCAGATGGCATAATATCAACTTTAGTATCTACAGAATTGAAATCAATAGTTACTCAACAAATCATTGAGGGCCTATGGTGTCCCCAGAAGTAAACACTGAAGAGACAAAAAGAACTATAAGACTATGACCCTTCTCCTGAGGATTCTTGAGGGCATAAAAATATAAAGATATGTTAACACTTAAATACCAATACAATATTGTATGTGACAAAGCCCAAAAGAGTTTTACAGAGATTTTATGCTATAGGAGTTCACCAAAAGAAGAGATCAGTGTGGTTGGAGCATCTTGAGAAAGGAAGGTTCCTGAAGTAAGTGAGACTTGAGTCCTGCTTTGAAGAATGGTTAGACTATGGAAATGTAGTGAGCAATCTGGTAAAAGCATCACATAAGCAAAAGTATGGTATGGGAATGTAAATTCTAAACACATATTTCCTGTTTTAATGAAATTTACTTGTTGGTTAGGATCTGGGCTGATTTCAATTTTATTAACACTTACAAACACTAATCCCCAATAAGAAGATGGGAGCCCATCCATTCTGCTAGACCTTGACAACTCACTGATGAATAACTGTGCTGTTCACTAATCTTGTCACATTGGTCACTGGTTAGAGGTGCAATTAACACATTGAGGCTGGCCTGATAGCACATTAATAACTAGCCCCAACAAAAGATGACATAGACAAGAAATCCCTGACATCTTAATTTTCCATCCTAACAAATTCTACAAACTAAGAAGAAATCTCCATA
Organism: Phascolarctos cinereus; assembly: GCF_003287225.1. NCBI lineage: Eukaryota > Metazoa > Chordata > Mammalia > Diprotodontia > Phascolarctidae > Phascolarctos > Phascolarctos cinereus. The sequence goes on from NW_027556098.1 coordinate 133,959,382, forward strand.
ATACAATGTCAAAATTGACATACCAAGGTCATATCTCAGGGCTCACTTCATTTCTATAGCTTGGAAAGACACTCAGAGGTACTCAGCTAAATGTTACATTCCTGACTGGCCTACTCTTTCCAACTTTGACCTAGAAGTCTCCTCCCATTCCTCTTCTTAGCACTTTTGCTGGGTTGAATTAATTTTCTTTGGAACTTCCAGTAAAATTCATTAGAACTCCAGGCCTGAGAAATCAGGAAATTTTGCAGCATTGCTTAATAAGGCCTTAGCATTTGGAGGATAGTCATCAAACTAGTAGAAGACCTGCCTTTTAGATTGCTTGGGAAAGTTTTCAAAGATATTGGGCAGGGTCATTCTGAAGGAATTAGAAAGTAGAGCTTGGAGAAGAAAAGATTTAGGAGAGATATAATAGCTATCTTGTAGGATTTATAGGTCTATCATATGAAGGAAGAATCATACTCATTCTTTTTAGCCTCAGTGTGTACAACCAGTCAATTTTCAGATGTTATATACAAGCAAATTCAGGGTCAATATTTGTAAAATATTGACAGAATCAAGATGGCAGAGTAAAAGCAGTGATTTGCTTGAGCTCTCCCCCAGACCCCTCCAAACACCTATAAAAATGACAGATGTCATTCTAGAGCAGCAGAACTCACAGAAAGAGAGAGTGATACAAATTTCCAGCCCAAGACAGCCTGGGTTGTTGATAGGAAAGGTCTGCTGCACCAGATTGGGAGAGGAATGCATTCAGCGTGGGCCATATAGGCAAAGATAGGGCCCCAGCAAACCCAGGAGACTAAATCACAGAGTTGTGCCAGATTCTAGACTTCTCAACCCATAAAAGCCAAAGACAACTTAGAAGGTCAATGGGAAAGGTCTGTTGGATTCGAGTGAGAGAGTCCTGCCCTGACCCTAACACAGGGCCAGGGAGGCAGCCTCAGCAGCAGTGGCTGCCTCCAGAGCACCCAGCCCAGAGACAGTGGGGGGGATAAAGTGGCTGAGCAGAGGGGGATTTCAGGCATCTCTTTGCTGGCTCTGAGGCAGGATCCTCTGCTTTGCCCATGCTTGGATCTGGGTCATAATCCAGGGTGCAGGTCTTAGGGCAGGGAGGGGCACTGGTGTGGTGGAACTTGTGGCAGTGGTGAAGACAGAATCCTCCTCATAGTTCCAAGGCAGAAAAGAGTGCTTGTGGTCACTCATAGACCAGATCATAGGCCAGGAAAATAGTAAACATCTCGCCCTTGGTCATACCACCTTGGAAAAACTGAAAATTTACAATGTCCTCTGTACATTGTACAAAGATACAAGTATCTCTGAAAACAGCTGCATAAAACCCCTGAAACTTGGGATAGTACACCCCACCCCCCACTGGAAGCAGAACCCTACATTAATAAAGAGTTTAAAAGTCAAGTAATTGACTGGGAACATGAGCAAACAGAGGGAAAAACTCGAACTATAGAATCTTACTTTGGTGACAAAGAAGATCAAAATATACAACCAGAAAAAGACAACAAAGTAAAAGCTTATGCATCCAAAGCCTCCAAGAAAAATAGGAGTTGATCCCAGGCCATGGAAGATCTCAAAAAAGATTTTGACAAGCAAGCAAGGAAAGTAGAGGAAAAACTGGGAAGAGAAATGAGAATGATGCAACAAAATCATGAAAAACAAGTCAACAGCTTCCTAAAGGAGACCCAAAATATACTAAGGAAAATAACACCTTAAAAAATAGACTAACCCAAAAGGCAAAAGAGGTCCAAAAAGCCAATGAGGAGAAGAATGCCTTAAAAAGCAGAATTGGACAAATGGAAAAGGAAGTCCAAAAGCTCACTGAAGAAAATAATTCCTTACAAATGAGAGTGGAGCAAATAGAAACTAATGATTCTATGAGAAATCAAGAGATTATAAAACAACAACAAAAGAATGAAAAAATAGAAGACAATGTAAAATATCTCAATAGGAAGAACAACTGATCTGGAAAATAGATCCAGGAGAGATAATTTAAAAATTATTGGACTACCTGAAAGTCATGATCAAAAAAAGAGCCGAGACATCATCTTTCAAGTAATTATCAAGGAAAACTGCCCTGATATTCTAGAACCAGAGGGTAAAATAGAAATTGAAAGAATCCACCAATCACCCCCTGAAAGAGATCTCAAAAGGAAAACTCCTAGGAATATTATGGCCAAATTCCAGAGTTCCCAGTTCAAGGAGAAAATATTGCAAGCATCCAGGAAGAAACAATTCAAGTATTGTGGAAACACAATCAGGATAACACAACATTTAGCAGATTCTATATTAAGGGACCAGAGGGCTTGGAATATGATATTCAGGAGGTCAAAGGACCTAGGATTAAAACCAAGAATCACCTATCCAGCAAAAGTGAGTATAATCATTCCATGGAAAAATGGATATTCAATGAAATAGAGGACTTTCAAGCATTCTTGATAAAAAGACCAGAGCTGAATAGAAAAATTGACTTTCAAACATAAGACCCAAAAGAAGCATGAAAAGGCAAACAGGAAAGAGAAATCTTAAAGGACTTATTAAAGATGTAATGTTTTCATTCCTACATGGAAACATGGTATTTGTAACTCATGAGACCTTTCTCAGTATTAGAATAGTTGGAGGGAATATACATACATACATACATACATACATACACACCACACACACATATACACACATATACACACACACACAGAGAGGGCACAGGGTGAGTTGAATATGAAGGGCTAATATTTAAAAATAAAATTAAGGGGGAAGAGAATATTGTACTGGGAGAAGGTGAGAGAGAGAGAGGTAGAATGGGGTAAATTATCTCAAATAAATCAAACAAGAAAAAGCTTTTACAGTGGAGAGGAAGAGTGGAAGGTGAGAGGGAATGAGTGAATCTTACTCTTATTGGATTTGGCTTAGGGAGGGAATAACATATACATACAACTGGGTATGGAAATCTATCTTACCCTACAGGGTAATCAGAAGCAAACACTTTTGAGGAAAGATAGGGTCAAAGGAGAGACTAGAAAAAATCAGTGGGCGGGATAGGATGGAGGGAAATATAGTTATTCTTTCACAACATGACTGTTATGGAAGTGTTTTGCATGATTACACATGTATAACCTGCATTGAGTTGCTTGTTTTCTCAATGAGGGTGGGTGGGAAGGGAAGAAGGAGGAGAATTTGGAACTCACAGTTTTAAAAACAAATGTTAAACATTGTTCTTACATGCAACTTGGAAATAAGATATACAGGCACTGGGATATAGAAATCTATCCTGCCATACAGAAAAATAGAAGGGGAAGGAGATAAGAGAAGAGGGGGTGATAGAAGAGAGGAAAGATTGGGTGAGGTGGTATTCAGAATGCATGCCATTTTAGGGTGGGGGAGGGGAGAGATGGGGAGAAAATTTGGAACTCAAAATCTTGTGGAAGTGAATGTTGAAAACTAAAAATAAATTAATTAATAAAAAATTTAAATATATCTGTAAGGATTTTCTAATTCAGATGAATTTCACAAACATGCAGCTATTCTCTTCAAGTCACTATGGTAGGGATTGAGGAATACAAAGATAAAAATGACAGTCTTTGTCTATAAGGACTTTACCATCAAATAAGAGAGATCATATAGATATACATCTAGATATAGATTTCTATCTACACATATATGTACACGGATGCACATACACATCATATGTAATGTTATATAATACAATAAATTATATATAATAAAATATCACACATAACATATATATTTATGTGTGCACATATACACATACACATTTATATACGCATATACACATACATGCATGCATGCATGCATGCATACATATAGATATATACTGGTCTAACATTTAGAAGGCTTAAAAACAGAGTGAGCTACCTTGTTAAGTAGTGATTTTTTCATTCATTAGAGTGTTTAAATGAACAGATCAAAACAAGTTGGGGATATTGTATTGGTTAGAGAGTTGAGCTGGATAGTTTCTAGCAGTTTTGCAGACTCTACTGTTCTGATTCCATTATTCTTTTTATACTTCCCTCCTTATTCTTCTATTTCTTTCTTTCTCTGACTTACTTTGATCAGTTTTTCATTCTAAATTCCTCAACACTGACTATAAATCTTCTATTTAACCTCATTCATTCTCAATTTCCACTTTAGTGATAATAACAATAATATAAGGTAGGGTAGAACAGAGAATGCAAAAAGCCTCCTACTCTACTTCTGGCTAGTTATGTTGATTCAGGGCTTAAAGGACTTCATATTTTGGTATAATATGGGATGTTTTGGTTGATCAATCTCTTGACTCTCTTCCCACAAATAACTAATACAAAACACTAATAATCTCCAAGGTATGTGGAAATAAAAAAATACTTTAAAATATGGATACCAGAGGTAGAAAGAAGATCAAAATCAAATCAGAAAAGGTTGGTACTATCTACTACTGGAGTTGAATCACGGGTGCTTTCAGGGAATCCACATATGTTTTATCCACCTTTTTGATAATCCATAGAATATTAAATATAAAAGAAAAGCAGCAGGATAGTGACTCATCCCACAACTATTTCTATCCAAACCTCATTAAAAAAGATGCAAAGAATGAATTGACAATTATAACGGTAATAACTTTCACTTTTATAAGCATTTTAAAATTTAAAAACTTCTTTCCTCAAAACAACTGTTAAGAATGTGGTAGAAATATTATCCTCATTTTAAAGAGGAAGAAACAGAGAATCACAGCAGTCAATTGAATTTCTCAGGATCAATCAGCCTTGTAAATGTTGGGATCTTGGATTCAACTCTAATTCTTTTGACTCTAAGTCTAAATTTATTCCAACCACTCAGGGATTTGACTAAATTATCTCTAAATTCCCTTCCAGCTCTAAACTCTATGATACTGTGGCCAGAAAATACACAAACATAGCAAAAAAGGCATACAGCAATAGATCACACCACCTCTCCTCAAAAAGTATTTGTCTAGGGCCTGGACATCAATACTTCTTTTCTGTGTCTACAATTTGGAATAATTTCTTTTGGAATCTAGGTGGAAGTCCAGTCACATGTTCAGGATTTCTTAACCTTGAGATCATGATTTTAAAATATATATATTTTGATAATTGTGTAGCAAGTGTGCTCTGACTCATTCTCCCAAAACCAGGTAGGCTACATCTGCCCTTCATGGTTCCAGGATACCCTAAGAGGTATTTGTTGTCTCTATGAACATTGCTTCAAGGTTGTACCAGCTATGATTCCTCCCACTATTAGGTACCAGTTACTAGTGCCCTAGTTATATATAAATATTTAACATCAATTAGGTTTTACAAAGCTATGTTTGTTTTGAAGATTTGGTATAAAATAGGTAAAAAAAAAATTCCCTAATAACTTGGGATCATGCTTACTCCTATACCACCTTGGGATCTTGAAGTTATAGGTTCCTATATAGCACTGGTCCCACCACATTCATATCAAAAAAGTGTCATCACTTCTGGATTAGTCTTTGTTGAAGTTATTGCTGATGTGGGGTCCTGAAAGTCTCTTTTTGCTTCTCATGGCATCTATGTTGCACTGAATGCAAAACTTGGTCTGTTTTTTCCCAGATTCCTATAGCTCCCTCTTTCAATTCCTAGATTGCTCTCCTTCATCCTAAATGGAAAAGAACTATATACAATTTGTGTCTAATGGTAGACATCTGTAGGATTGGGGAAGAGAGGGAAGAAAAAAAGAAAATTTACATGATAACTATTATATAATTACATAATATAATAAATAACAAGTTGTACATAATCAACTTGCAGTTTCATTGCAATCTCTTTTTAAATTTTACTATGTTATGAAAATACTTGTTTAATTTTATAAATTAAAAATAAAATTAAAAGAAGACTTAAAAAAATAAAATAGAATAGAAAATAACAAATTTGGGGACTAAAGATCAAGGACTATTTCTTGGGGTCTCATGGTCTGGATTGAAAAAAGGCTCAGAAAAACTTAGGAAGACTTACATCAACTGATGCAAAGTAAAGTGAGTGGAATCAGGAGAATGTTGTACACAGTAACATCAATATTGTACGATGCAGAACTGTAAATGACTTAGCTATTCTCAGCAATACAATGATTCAAGACAATCCCAAAGGAATAATGACAACACTTACTATCCACCTTCAGAGAAAGAAGTTATATTGTTTGAATACAGACTGAAACATGCTATTTTTCATTTTTTTATTCTTTTTCTTTTATTTGAGTCTTCTTGTACAAAATGACTAATGTGGAAATGTTTTACATGATTGCAAATGTATAACCTATATCTGATTACTTATCTTCTTAGGGAGAGGGGAGTGAATGGAGGGAAAAATAGACATTGGAACTCAAAACATTAAAAAAAATATATTAAAATTGTTTTAACATGTAATTGGGGAAAATAAAATATATTTTTAAAAAGGTTTCCAGATTTTCTTCTTAAAGTATTTTCTCTCACTGGACAATGGAAGCAAAAGAATACAAAGGGAGACAGAGTAGAAGAAAAGATTGAGACAAAAGGGATGGAAAAAAACAAGTAAGGCCTTTTGAATTGCCTCCACATCTAGCCAAAGAGCTCCCCACTGACCCTGCAGTTAGCTGACCAAAACCAGTCAGTAAAAGAATGTCCATGCATTTTCCACAATCTTTCCAAGGTCTTGCCTTTATTCTTCATCCTAATGCTACTGGAAGCAGGCCTTCCTCTTTCTCCAGAGAAGAAATTGGGGCATTCAGTGCATAGGCCAGGCCTCAGTTTCAACTGTATTCCAATATAACAAGATTCCTGTGTAATCCTACGATTTTATTTCATGCAGTTAAAAATACTATTCTAGAAAGGGGTCTAGGCTTTACCAGAAGGCCAAGAGTTCCATCACACAATAAAACAGTTAACAACCCATGGTCTATACTTCCAAAATAGGTAAGACATAACATATTCACTTAATCCAGGTTATACGGCATAGAGAGCTGAGTCTGTAGCTTACAGACTTATTAATCAATAAATTAATAAACATTTATTGAGCAGCTACTATGTGCCAGGCACTGAACTAAATTTTAGAAATACAAAGAAAGCAAAAGACAGTACCTACCTTCAAGGTGCTTGTAATCTAACAGGAGAGACAACATGCCAACAAATATACATACAAAGCAAACAACATATGCAACATATGGGGAAAATAGGGAATAATTAACAGAGGGAAGTCACAAAAATTAAGAAGAGCTGGGGAAGGCTTGCAGTAAAAAATATGATTTTACTTGGGACTTGAAGCCAGGGAAGTAAATAGTAAGAATGGAGGAGGGACAGTATACCAGGCATGGTGGACAGTCAGAGAAAAACTGGAGCAGATAGATAACTCTATCTGACCTAAGGAAGCACAGCTTGCTCAGGGCCAAGACACTCATACATTTACCTCTCCATTTCTTTTGCTAAAACACTATTGTGTGTGTTTGTGTATGTGCATGTATATGTATATATGCATATATGCATTATGTATATACATATAAACATGTATATATACATAATGCATATATATGTATATAATTTATTTCACTAAATATCTCTAAATCACATTTTTATATTTTTCTAATTTGAATTCTGAATTCTCTCCTTCCCCATCTAGACTCCTTGAGAAGTCAAGCAATACATGTGAAGTCATGCAAAACCATTTTTATATTATTCATGTTGCAAAAGAAACACACACACACATATAAACAAGAAAAATAAAGAAAGTGAAAAAATGTGCTTCAATCTGCATGAAACTCATTACTTCTCTCTCTGGTGATGGATAGCATTTTTCATCATGGGTCCTTTGGAATTGTCTTAGATTGTTGTTTTGAGCAGAGTAACTAAGTCATTCTCAGTTGATCATTATCATAAAATTGCTGTTTTATTGTACAATGTTCTCCTGATTCTGCTCACTTTACATCAGTTCTTGTAAGATGTCCCAGGTTTTTCTTAAACCACTCTGCTTGTCATTTCTCATAGCACAATAGTATTCCATCATAATAATTTATTACAAATTGTTCAGCCTTTCTCCAATTGATAGGCATGTCATCAATTTCCAATTCTTTGCCACTACAAAAAAATACCCGCTATAAGTATTTTTGTACAAATAGGTCCTTTTCTATTTTCTTTAATCTTTTTGGAATATGGAACTAATAATTGTATTCCTGGGTAAAAGGCTATACATAGTTTTATATATCTTTGGACTTAGATCTAAATTATTCTTCAGAATGGTTGGACAAGCTCAAAACTCTACCAACAATGCATTAGTATTCCAATTTTTCCATATCATCTCCAGCATTTGCCATTTTCCTTTCTGTCATGTTAGCCAATCTGATAGGTATGGTGTGGTATCTTAGAGTTGCTTTAATCTGCATTCCTCTAATCAATAATGATTACTAAATCATTTTAACTAAAGCATTTTTTCATGTAACTATTTATAGCTTTTATTTCTTTTTCTGAAAATTGCCTGTTGACATCCTTTGAGCATTTATCATTTGGGAATGACTTTTTTTTTTTACATTTGGTTCAATTCCCTATATGTTTGACTAATTAAGCCTTTATCAAAGAAACTTCTTGTAATTTTTTTTACCAGTTTCCTGATTTTATTCTAATTTTGGCTGCATGAGTTTTGTTTGTACAAAAATGTTTTAAAACCATGGATTCAAAATTATCATTTTAATGCCCACTGTACTCTCTATCTCTTGTTGTTTGAAACCATTTCCCTTACTCATAGATCCAACAGATACATTGGCCTATGCTTCCATAATTTACTTATGATATGATCTTTTTATGTCTAAACCATTTACCAACTTTGATCTTATCTTGGCATATCATGCGAGGTGTTGGTCTAAGCCTAGTTTCAGCCAAACTGTATCCAGTTTTCCCAGCAATTTTTGTCAAATGGTAAGTTTGTATCCCCAAAGCTTAGAACTTTGGGGTTATCAAATATTAGATTACTGTGGTCATTTACTACTGTAAATATAGTAAGTATAGACTGCAGTCTGTACCTAACTTATTTTACTGATCCATCACTCTATTTCTTAGCAGCTATCAGACTGTTTTCATAATTATTACTTTGTAACATAGTTTGAAATCTGGCACCGCTAGACTGCTTTTCTTCAGTTTTTTTTTTATTCCCTTGATATTGTTGACCTTTTGTTCTTCCAGATGAATTTTATTATCCTTTTTTTCCTGATTCTATAAAAATAATTACTTTGTAGTTTCATTGGCATGGCACTGGAAAAGCAAATTAACTTAGAATTGGCATTTTTATTCTATTGGCTTGGTCTACTCATGAGCGATTACTATTTCTCCAGTTGCTTATATCTGTCTTTATTTGAGTAAAAAGTATTTTGTTATTGTGTTCATATAGTCCCTGATTTGTCTTGGTAGGTAAAGTCTCAAGTATTTTATATTGCCTGAAGTTATTTTAAATATAATTTGTCTATCTCTTCCTGCTACGCTTTGTTGGTTACATATAGAAATGCTGGTGATTTATATTCTGCAGCTTTGACAAAGTTGTTAATTTTTTCAAATAGTTTTTTAGTTGATTCTCTAACGTTTTCTAAGTTTACTACAACGTCATCTGCAAAGAGGGATTTGTTTTATTTCCTCATTGCCAGTTTTTATTCCTCCAATTTTCCTTTTTTTTTTTTTTACTGCAATAGCTAGGATTTCTAATATGGTATTTAATAATAGTGGTGATAACGGACATCCTTGCTTCACCCTGGACCTTACTACGAAGGCTTCTAGTTTATCTTTATTACTGGTAATTCTTGCTCTTTATTTTAGATAAATACTACTTACCATTTTAAGTGTACAGTTATTCTTATGCTCTCAATATTTTGTCAAAAGCTTTTTCTGGACCAAGATGGCGGAATGAAAAGGTACTCGCTCTCACTCTCCCCTATCAACCACTGAAAACTCAGAAAATATCACCCCAGAAAAAAAACCCTGGAACACCTGAACTAGAAGACAGATGAGGAGCAGCAGTGCAGCAGCCCAGCAAACAGATCTCCCAGTGCCTCAGCAAAAATAAGGGAGGCGGAACTACAAGAGGCCCTAGGCAGACAAGTACCCTGCCGCATTCATCTGAAAGGAGGTGAAGAAAATAACCTAAAGGCTTCCTAAAGCCCCAGCCTTGCTGATTCCAACCGAACACCAGGTGAGCTGTAGGAGTCCTGGAGCCTCCAATTGTGAAGAAATCCTGAAGCCCAGGTGGTAGAGCAGGCAAACACCAACACCTGGACCTCCAGTGCCTCAGTGAGGGCGGAACCGGTGGAAACCAGCTCAGAAAACAACCAGGAGCCTCAGCACTCCACCGCAAAGGAATCTCCTGGTGCATTAGCAGAAACGGGGGAAACAACACTGCAGGGGGCCCCAGGCAGATAAACATCTTGCAGCACCCATCCAAAAGGAGCTGAAGAAAGCTAAAGGAAAAGCAGGCAACCTAGAATTGCCTGAAAGTTCCAGCCTTGCTGATTCCAGACCAACACAAGGTAAGCTGCCAGAAACCTACAGCCTCCAATTCCCAGCATAAGAGGCCCCAGCACCCAAAGCCAGTGACCAAGACCTAGGCTCCCAACACCAGATGCTTCAGTCAGTACCCTCTGTTCCCCTGCAGGAGAGCTCAATCTCTTTAAAGGCCAGGGAATAAAGAAACACCATGAGTAAAAAGAAATACCATAGATTCATATTATGAGAAGAGTGAAGATCAAGACAGAAATTCTGAAGAGGACAACATTGTCAACAAACCCACATCTGCAACAACAAAAGGGAATATGAACTGGTCTGAAGCCCAAAAAGCCTTCTTAGAAGAGCTCAAGAAGGATTTTAATAGTCAAATGAGAGAGGTAGAAGAGTCCTTCAAAAATACAATTGGCCAATTGGAAAAAAAATACACTGAAGAAAACAAGTCCCTAAAAAACACAATTGGCCAATTGAAGAAGGAAGGACAAAAACTAACAGAAGAGTACACTGAAGAAACAAGTCCCTAAAAAACACAATTGGCCAGTTGAAGAAGGAAGTACAAAAACTAACAGAAGAAAACAATCTGTTAAAAACTAGAATTGGACAAATGGAAACTAATGTCTCTATGAGAGAGCAAGAATCAGTCAAACAGAAACAAAAAAATGAAAAAAATGATGAAAATGTAAAATACCTCATCAGTAAAACAACCGACCTGGAAAATCGACTCAGGAGAGACAATTTAAAAATTATTGGACTACCTGAAAATCATGATGAAAAAAAGAGCCTGGACAGTATCTTTCAGGAAATCATAAAGGAAAACTGCCCAGAAGTCCTAGAACCAGAAGGGAAAATAACCATAGAAAGAATCCCCAATCACCACCTGAAAGAGATCCCAAATTGACAATGCCAAGAATATAATAGCAAAATTCCAAAATTACCAGATGAAAGAGAAGGTGCTGCAAGCAGCCAGAAAGAAAGAATTTAAATATCATGGAACCACAGTCAGGATTACACAGGACCTTGCAGCTTCTACATTAAAAGACCGCAGGGCATGGAACATGATATTCCATAAGGCAAAGGAGCTTGGAATGCAGCCAAGGATCAATTACCCAGCAAAAATGAGCATCATTTTTCAAGGGAGGAGGTGGATATTCAAAAATAGGAGACTTCCAAACTTTCCTGATAAAAAGACCAGAGCTCAACAAAAAATTTGATCTTCAAGTACAGGACTCAAGAAGGACTTAAAAAGGTAAATGGGACAGAAGGATACAATATGTTGTTAATAAGGGGGGGCTGTTTAAACCCCTACAAGGGAATATGAGACTTGCAACCCTTGAGAACTGTATTGTTATTACACCTTGTTAAAGGAGTATACATAAAGAGGGTGGATATTAGTTGACTTTGATGTAATGATAAAAAAAAATCTAATCAAGTGGGTTAAATGGATCCAAATAAGTGGATCAATCTGATCTTAGAAAATGTACTGAGAAAGGAGGAGGCAGACAAGGGTAAATTACATTACAGGAAAAGACACAAAATCCTATTACAGCAGAGGGAAAGAAGGGGGGGAGCATTGTTTGAACCTTACTCTCATCAGATTTGGCTCAAGAAGGGCATAATATAATCAGTTAGGTATAGAAATCTAACTTGCCCTATAGGCAGTAGGAGGGAAAAGGGGAAAGAAAAGGGAGGGGGAAAGAAAAGGGGGGAAAGAAGGGAGGGAAGAAGCAGTAAGACTAAAGGGAAGAAAGAAAGGGATAATAAAAGGGGGAAGGGACTGAAGGAGGCAGTGGTCAAAAGCAAAACACTAGTGAAGGGGAGAAAGGAAAAAGGAGAAAGAAAAGCATAAATGGGGGAAAGGATGGAGAAAAAGACACAGATAGTAATCATAACTGTGAATGTGAATGGGATGAACTCTCCCATAAAACGGAAACGGATTGCAGAATGGATTAAAAACCATAATCCTACAATATGTTGTTTACAGGAAACACATTTGAAAAAGAGTGACACATACAGGGTAAAGGTAAAAGGCTGGAGCAGAATATATTATGCTCAGCTGAAGTAAAAAAAGCAGGGGTAGCAATCCTGATCTCAGACAAAGCAAAAGCAAAAATAGATCTAATCAAAAGAGATAAGGAAGGAAACTACATCCTGCTAAAAGGCACCATAGACAATGAAGTAATATCATTACTAAATATATATGCACCAAATGGTATAGCATCCAAATTCTTACAGGAGAAGTTCAGGGAGTTACAGGAAGAAATAGACAGCAAAACTATACTAGGGGGACCTGAACCTCCCCTCTCTGCACTAGATAAGTCTAACCACAAAATAAACAAGAAAGAAGTTAAGGAGGTGAATAGAACATTAGAAAAGTTAGGTATGATAGACCTCTGGAGAAAACTGAATGGGGATAGAAAGGAATATACTTTTTTCTCTCAGTACATGGCACATACACAAAAATTGACCATGTACTAGGGCATAAAAACCTCACAATCCAATGCAGAAAGGCAGAAATATTAAATGCATCCTTTTCAGATCATGATGCAATAAAAATTATATGTAATAAAGGGCCATGGAAAGATAGACTAAAAAATAATTGGAAACTAAATAATCTAATCCTAAAAAATGATTGGGTCAAACAACAAATCATAGAAACAATCAATAATTTCATTCAAGAGAATGACAATAATGAGACAACATACCAAAACCTATGGGATGCAGCAAAAGCAGTTCTTAGGGGAAGTTTTATATCTCTAAATGCTTACATAAATAAAATAGAAAAAGAGGAGATTAATGAATTGGGCATACAACTAAAAAAACTAGAAAAAGAACAAATTAAAAATCCTCAACTAAACACCAAATTAGAAATATTGAAAACCAAAGGAAAAAAATAAAATTGAAATTAAGAAAACTATTGAACTAATAAATAAAACTAAGAGCTGGTTTTATGAAAAAACAATAAAATAGATAAGCCTTTTAATTAATTTAAAAAAAAGAAAGAAGAAAACCAAATTACTAGTATCAAGAATGAAAAGGGTGAAGCTACCACCAAGGAAGAGGAAATTAAAACAATAATTAGGAATTATTTTGCCCAACTATATGCCAACAAATTTGACAATCTTAGTGAAATGGATACATATTTACAAAAATATAAATTGCCCAGATTAACGAAGAGGAAGTAAAATACTTAAATAACCCCATCTCAGAAAAAGAAATTGAACAAGCCATTGATGAACTCCCTAGGAAAAAATCTCCAGGGCCAGATGGATTTACATGTGAATTCTATCAAACATTTAAAGAACAATTAATTCCAATACTATATAGACTATTTGGGAAAATAGGTGAAGAAGGAGTCTTACCAAATTCTTTTTATGATACAAATATGGTGTTGATACCTAAACCAGGAAGAGTCAAAATAGAGAAAGAAAATTATAGACCAATTTCTCTAATGAATATAGATGCAAAAATTTTAAACAAAATACTAGCAAGTAGATTGCAGCAACTTATCACAAGAATAATACACTATGACCAGGTAGGATTTATACCAGGAATGCAGGGTTGGTTCAATATTAGGAAAACTATCAGCATCATTGAGCATATCAACAACAAAACCAACAGAAACCACATGATCATCTCAATAGATGCAGAAAAAGCTTTTGATAAAATACAACACCCATTCCTATTAAAAACACTAGAAAGCATAGGTATAAATGGAGTCTTCCTTAAAATAATAAATAGCATATATCTAAAACCTTCAGCAAGCATTATATGTAATGGGGACAGGCTAGAAGCATTTCCAATAAGATCGGGGTGAAACAAGGATGTCCATTATCACCACTGTTATTCAATATTGTACTGGAAACCTTAGCTTTAGCAATAAGAGAAGAAAAAGAAATTGAAGGCATTAGAATAGGCAAAGAAGAAACAAAGCTATCACTCTTTGCAGATGACATGATGATATACTTAGAGAATCCCAGAGAATCCAGTAAAAAACTACTTGAAATAATAAACAACTTTAGCAAAGTTGCAGGCTATAAAATAAACCCACATAAACCATCAGCATTTCTATATATTACCAACAAAGCCCAACAGCAAGAGATAGAAAGAGAAATCCCATTTAAACTTACTGTAGACATTATAAAATATTTAGGAGTCTACCTCCAAACAAACCCAGGAACTCTATGAACACAATTACAAAACACTTTTCACACAAATAAAATCAGATCTAAATAATTGGAAAAACATCAGTTGCTCATGGGTAGGCAAGCTAAAAATGACAATCCTACCTAAGCTAATTTACTTATTCAGTGCCATACCAATCAAACTACCAAAAACTATTTTATAGAGTTAGAAAAAATAATAACAAGATTCATTTGGAAAAACAAAAGGTCCAGAATATCAAAGGAACTAATGAAAAGAAATGCAGGGGAAGGTGGCCTAGCAATTCCAGATCTTAAATTGTATTATAAAGCAGCAATCATCAAAACTGCTTGGTACTGGCTAAGAAATAGGGAGGTGGATCAGTGGAATAGGTTAAATATGCAAGACACAGTAGTCAATGACTATAGTAATCTATTATTTGATAAACCCAAAGACCCCAGCTTCTGGGATAAGAACCCACTCTTTGAAAAAAACTGCTGGGAAAACTGGAAAAGAGTATGGCAGAAACTAGGCATAGACCCAAATCTCACACCATATACCAAAATAAAGTCAAAATGGGTTCATGACTTAGATATAAAGGCTGATACCATAAGTAAACTGGGAGAACAAGGAATAGTTTACCTATCAGATCTATGGAGAACAGAAGAATTCATGACCAAACAGGAGATAGAGAACATTATGAAAAGCAAAATGGATAATTTTGATTACATTAAATTGAAAAGTTTTTGCACAAACAAAGCCAATGCAACTAAGATTAGAAGGAAGGTAGAAAATTGGGAAAGAATTTTTACAACCAGTCTCTCTGATAAAGGCCTCATTTCTAAAATATATAGAGAATTAAGACAAATTTATAAGAACACAAGCCATTCCCCAATTGATAAATGGTCAAAGGATATGAACAGACAGTTCTCAGATGAAGAAATTAAAGCCATCTATAGTCATATGAAAAAATGCTCTAAATCATTATTGATTAGAGAAATGCAAATCAAAACAACTCTGAGGTACCACATCACACCTATCAGATTGGCCAACATGACAAAACAGGAAAATGATAAATGTTGGAGAGATGTGGGAAAATTGGAACACTAATACATTGTTGGTGGAGTTGTGAAATGATCCAACCATTTTGGAGAACAATTTGGAACTATGCCCAAAGGCCTACAAAAATGTACATACCCTTTGATCCAGCAATAGCACTTCTAGGGCTATATCCCAAAGGGATCAAACAAATCGGAAAAGGACCCACATGTACAAAAATATTCATAGCAGCACTTTTTGTGGTGGCAAAGAATTGGAAATTGAGAGGATGCCCATCAATTGGGGAATGGCTGAGCAAGTTGTGGTATATGAATGTAATGGAATACTATTGTGCTATAAGAAATGATGAACAGGCTGACTTCAGAAAAACCTGGAAAGACTGGTATGGTCTGATGCTGAGTGAAGTGAGCAGAACCAAGAAGACTTTGTACACAATAACAGCCATGTTATGCAATGACTAAGATGGTTAAACTGAACACTTCTCACCATTACGAGGATCTAAGACATCTCCAGAGGCCTCAGGATGGCAAATGCTGTCCACATTCAAAGAATGAACTATGGAAGTCGAATCGCTATCACTTATTTTTACCTTCAGTTGAGTTTTGTTTCATCTTTCTGATGGTTCCTCCTATTGGTTTTAATTTTTACTTACAACTTCACTAATGTGAAAATATGTTTAATGGGTATGTAAATGTAAAGCCTATATCAGATTGTGCACACCATCTTGGGGAGGGCGGGGGGGAGGAAAAGGGAGAAAAATTTTCAACTCAAAAGCATATGGAAAAAATTTTTTAAAAAATTTAAAAAAAGTTTTTTCTACATTTGTTGATATAGTTAGTTGATTGCTGTCACTTTTGTTATTGATTTGGCTAATTATATTGATAGATACCTAATATTGAACCAGTCTTACATTCCAGGTATAAATCCCATCTGGCCATAGTGTATGATCTTTGATATACTGTTGTAATCTCCATGCTAGCATTTTATTTAAAATGTTGGCATCAATAATCATTAGGGAAATTGGTATATAGTTTTCTTTCTCAGAGAAATCACAAGGGACTTATTAAAGTTCAACTGTTTACATTCCTGCATAGAAAGATAATATTTGTAGCTCATGAGACTTTTGTCATCTTTCTCTGTTTTAGCTCTTTCTAGTAAGGTATCAAAACTATATTTGTATCATAAAATGGATTTGGTAATAATGCTTCTTTCCCTTATTTTTCAAATAGTTTATATAACGTAAGCATTAATTGTTCTTTAGTGTTAGTAGAATTCACTTGTAAATCTATCTGCTCCTGGAGATTTTTTTTTCTTAGGGAGCTCATTCATGGCTTATTCAATTTCTTTTTCTAATATAGGGTAATTTAAGCATTCTATTTCCTCTCCTGTTAATTGGCCAATTTGTATTTTTGCAAATATCCATTCATTTCATTTAGATTGTAAGTTTTACTGGCATGTAATTGGGAAAATGCCCCTTAATAATTGCTATAATTTCATTTTCATTAGTGGTACATTCACACTTTTCATTTTTGATGAAGAAAATGGGGGTTTTTTCTTCCTTCTTTTTTAAAGCAAACTAGCCAATGGTTTATCTATTTTTTTTAATAAAATGAGTTTCTAATTTTATTTAAGTCTTTTTTTTGCTTTCAATTTATTATGTAATATCTTTTTTCACTTTCAAGATTTCCATTTTTGATGTTTAATCATGGGTTTTTAATATGTTATTTTTCTAGCTTTTTTAGTTGCATTTCCAATTCATTGATTTGTTCATTCCCTTTTTTATTGATGTATGCTATTAGAGACATAAATTTTCCCCTAAGTGTTGCTTTGGTTGCATTCCATAAATTTTAGCACATCGTGTCATTGTTTTCATTCTCTGTAATGAAATTGTTTATTGTTTCTCTGATATGTTCTTTCACCTAGACAATCTTTAGGATTAGATTACTTAGTTTCCGATTAATTTTTAATCTACGTTTTTGCAGCCCCTTATGAAATGTAATTTTATTGCATTATTACCTGAAAGTGGTGCATTTAATATTTCCTGCTTTTGTGCATTTGTATTGAGGTTTTTATGCCCTAAAATATGATCTGTTTTTGTGAAGGTACCATGTACAGCTGAGAAAGAGATATATTCATTCCTATTCTTATTCAGTTTTCTCCAGAGATCAATCATATAAAAGTTTCTTAAGTTCTGTATGTTTTAATTTCTTTCTTATTTATTTTATGGTTAAATTTATCTAGCTCTGAGAGGTACTAATATCATTTCATGATTTATTTTCTCCCATAATTCATTTATCTTCTTCCTTAAGAATATGAATACTGTGCTGTTTGGTGCATATATGTTTCGCATTCACGTTACTTCATTGTCTATGGTGCCTTTAAGCAAGTTGTAGTTTTTCTAATTATCTCTTTTAATTAAGTTTAATTTTTCATTTTGCTTTGTCTGAGATTATGATTTTTACCTCTACCTCTTTTTAATCTTCAGGTCAAGCATAATAGATTTTGTTCCAGCCTGATTTTAACTCTGTGTATGTCTGTTTCAAACATATTTCTTTAAATAACACATTGTTATATTTTGGTTTCTAATCTATTTTAAACCTGTTTCTATTTTATGGGTGAATTAAACACATTCATATTTATTGTTATGATTAGTAACTGGGCATTTCCGTCTATCTTATTTTCTCAATTATCCTTACTCTCTGTCTCTGTCTGTCTGTCTGTCTCTCTCTCTTTTTCTTGCCCTCCCTCTCTTACCTACTCTCTCCTTCCCTCATTCTCTCTCTTTTTATCTCATCTCTCCTCTAAAGTCCATTTGCTTCTGACCACTGTCTCTTTTAATCTCCTTTCCCTTTTATCACCTCAACTTTCTCTTATCCCTTTTCCCTGCTACTTCCCTGCTTGGTAAGATGTATTTCTATAAACACTTCTATGTGTATATATTTATGTGTGGTATATATAATACATACATACACACACACACACACACACACACACACCTATTTCCTCTTTGAATCCATTCAGATGAGAGTTAAGTTCAGGTATTGCCAAACCTCCCCACACCGTTTTCCCCTCCACTTTAAAAATTCATCCTTGTGTTCCTCTTTTATGTGAGATAATTTCCCCATTCTTACTTCAGGACATCCCTTCTCCTTCTCCTAGGACATCCCTCTTTCTTCCTTATCCATTTTAAAATCATCCCAACATAATCAACTCACTCTCCTGCCCTCTATGTAGAGTCCTTCTAACTGCCCTAATAATGATAAAGTTCTTAGCAATTTCATGTATCATCTTCTCATATAACAAAGAAAATAACTTAATCTTATTGATTTGTCTTTCTCTTATAATTTCTTTTCAATATATATCTTTTTTATACTTCTCTTGAGTCTTGTATTTGAAAATTACATTTTCTATTCAGCTTTGGTCTTTTCATCATGAATGTTTGAAAGTCCTCCATTTCATTAAATATCCATTTTTGTTCACCTGAAAGATATTCAGCTTTGCTGGATAGGATATTCTTGATGATAATCCTAGCTTTTTTGCCTTTCGTGACATCATATTACAAGTCTTTTTTTTCCTTTAATATGGTAGCTGCTAAATTTGTGTGATCCTTAATGTGGCTCTACAGCATTTAAATTTTTTTTTCTGACTCCTGAAGTATTTTCCCTTTGACCTGGGAGTTCTGGAATTTGGCTATACTATCCCTGTGATTTTGAGATTTTTCATTTTTGTATCTCTTTTCATGTGGTGATAAGTAGATTCTTTCAATTTCTATTTTACCCTCTGATTCTAGATAGTGATGCAGTTTTCCTTAATAATTTCTTGAAATATGATGCCTAGTCTTTTTTTGTGTGTGGCTTTCAGGTAGTCCAATGATTCTTAAATTACTTCTCCTTGATCTATTTTTTAGATCAGTTGTTTTCCAATGAACTGTTTTTCTTCCATTTTTTAATTCTTTTGATTTTGTTTTATTGTTTCTTGTTGCTCAATCCTAATTTTTAAGGAATTATTTTCTTCAGGGAATTTTCATACCTCTTTTTTTCCATGTCCTCAATTCTACTTTTTAAAGTGTTATTTTCTTCAGTATTTTTGTGCCTCTTTTAACAAGCTTTTCCTTGTGTTGTCACAATTTCCTCCCTCACTCTCATTTATTTATCAGTTCATCCTCTATCACTCTTCTTTGATTTCAAAAAGTATTTTAGCTGTCTCAGAAATTCTTATTGTTCTTGTATCCTATTTGCATTTTTTTTCCTTTGAGGCTTTGCTTGTAGCTGTTTTGACATCGTTGTTGTCTTCTGAGTTTGTGTCTTGATCTTTCCTGTAAACATAGTAACTTTTTTATGATCAGGTTCTTTTTTTGTTGTTTGCTCATTTTCCCAGCCTTTTTTTTATTTTGAATTTAACGTTAAAGTTGGGCTATGTCCCTGGAATGGCAGTGTAAAGGGGCACTGTCCCAAGTCTCACTCTTTTTTTGGCATTGCTGTGTTCAGAGCAAGCTTGGGAATTTGGAAGTTTTTGATGCTTCCAAGGGAAGAAGTGTAATCACTGCTTTCCTGGTCTGTGTTCTAGTCCATACCCAGGAAGGTTCCCTGATTCCTCATTGCCTCAAGCAATACTATTCCTCTGACTCCCTGATCCCTTATAACTGAAAACAATACTGCTTCTCAGGACCCCTGCTCCCTTGGGATAGCAAGCTATATTGCTCCTCAAGTCCCTTGCTCCTTTTTGGCCAAAAGCAGTCTTCTCTGATCTTGAATTGTGACCTTCAAGTGAGTATAGACAATTGAGTTGCCAAACAATGTGCAGTCCTGTACCCAGTGCACGCGTGAGGGTTCCCTGCAATCTTTTTTTTTTCTGACCATTTACCTGATCCTGTTACCATTTTTTTCTAGAGAGTTTCAAAAGCTGCTGCTGCTACTTACCACCATCCAGTCCCACCACTGATGTTGCATCCATGTGCACATCAAGCCTGCCTCTCCCTCCCCCCATGTCACATATCTCTCCTTCCAACCTCCTAACATGCTGGGATCACAGAAGTAGTCTGTCTCCTTTCTCCAGTAAGCATTTAGAAATATAAAACTTCCCCCTAAGAACTGCTTTCACTGCATCCCATAAGTTTTAGTATGTTGTCTCATTATTGTCATTCTCTTGGATGAAGTAATTGATTGTTTCTATGATTTATTGTTTGACCCACTCATTGTTTAGTATTAGATTATTTAGTTTCCAATTATTTTTTAGTATATCTTTCCCATAGCCCTTTGTTACATATAATTTTTATTGTACCATGATCTGAAAAGGATGCATTTAATAATTCTGCCTTGGAATGTGAGGTTTTTATGCCCTAGAACAAGGTCAGTTTTTGTTTATGTGCCACATACCACTGAGAAAAAAAGTATATTCCTTTCTATCCCCATTCAATTTTCTTCAGAGGTCAACCATATCTAACTTTTCTAAAATACTATTCACCTTAACTTATTTCTTGTTTATTTTGTAATTAGATTTATCTAGTTCACAGAGGGGGAGGTTGAGGTCCCTCAATAGTATAGTTTTGCTTTCTATTTCTTCCTGTAACTCCCTGAACTTCTCCTATAATAATTTAGATGCCATACCACTTGGGACATATATGTTTAATAATGATATTGCTTCATTGTTTATGGTGCCTTTTAGCAGGAAGTAGTTTCCTTCCTTATCTCTTTTAATAAGATCCATTTTTGCTTTTGCTTTGTCTGAGATTAGGATTGCTCCTCTGCTTTTCTTTTTAACTTCAGCTGAAGTTACTCCAGCCTTTTACCCTTACCTGTGTGTATCCTTCTGTTTCAAATGTGTTTCTTGCAAACAACATATTGTAGGCTTACGGTTTCTAATCCGTTCTGCTATCCTCTTCTGTTTTATGAAAGAGTTCATTCCATTCACATTCAAAGTTATGATTACTATCAGTATCTTTCTTTCCATCCTATTTCCCCCCTCCCCTATTTATGCTTTTCTTTCTTCTTTTCTCCCTTCCTCACTAGAGTTTTGCTTTCAACCACCACCTCCCTCAATCCGCCCTCCCTTCTATCTGCCCCTCCCTCTTCTTTCCCTTTTCCCTTACTACTTCTTCCTTCCCATCTATCCCCACTTCCCTTTTGTTTCTCTTTTCCTTGCCTACTACATGTATGGCAAGTTAAATTTCTATACCTAACTGAGCATGTTATTCCCTTCTTGAACCAAATCCAATGAGAGTAAAGTTCAAACAATGCTCATCTCTCTGCCTTCTTTCCTTCTACTCTAATATGTCTTTGTGCCTCTTGATTTGATGTAATTTACCCTTTCCTGCTTTCTCCATTTCTTCTTTCCCATTACAGTTCCTTTTCACCACTTCATTAGGTTTTTTTATCATCACATCAAAGTTAACTTATACCCACCCCCTCTGTGTATGGATATTCCTTCTAAATGTCATAATAAAGATAAAGCTCTCAAGAGTTATAAGTATCATTTTCCCATATAGGTATGTAAACAGTTTACCCTTATTGAATAACATGGTTTTTTTTTTCCCTTTCCTGTTTACCTTTTTGTGTCTCTCTTGATTCTCATATTTTAAGATAAAATTTTCCATTAAACTTTGGCCTTTTCATCAGGAAAGTCTGGAAGTCCCCTATTTCACTGAATATCCATCTCATCCGCTGAAAGACTATCCTCAATTTTGCTGGGTAGTTGATCCTTGGTTGTAATCCAAACTCCTTTGACTTACAGAATATCATATTCCAAGCCCTCCAATCTTCTAATGTAGAAGCTGCAAGGTCATGTGTAATCTTGACTGTGATTCCATGATATTTGAATTATTTATTTCTGGCTGCTTGCAGGATTTTCTCCTTGACGTGATAATTTGGAATTTGGCTTCAGTATTCCTTGGTGTTTTCAATTTGGGATCTCTTTCAGGAGGTGATTGGTGGATTCTTTCTATGACTACTTTACCCTCTGGTTCTAGGGCCTCAGGGCAATTTTCTTTGATGATTTCCTGAAAGATGCTGTCCAGGATCTTTATTTCATTATGGCTTTCAGGTAGACCAGTAATTCTTAAGTAATCTCTCCTGGATCTATTTTCCAGGTCAGTTGTTTTTCCAATGAGTAATTTTACATTTTCTTCCATTTTTTTTCATTCTTTCAATTTCGTTTGACTGATTCTAGATGTCTCATAGAGTCATTAGCTTCCAATTGCCCAATTCTAATTTTTAATGGTTTTTTTTCAGCTAGCTTTTGTACCACCTTTTCCATTTGGCCCATATTACTTAGGGAGTTGTTTTCTTCAGTGTAGTTTTTTTTTCCATTTTTTAAATGAATTTTTCAATTTTTCTTCTACCTCCCTTATTTGACTTTTAAAATCCTTCCAAGAAGGCTTTTTTTGGGCTTGAGAACATTTCATATCCCTCTCTGAGTTTTCAGATGTGGGTATATTGACAATGTTATCCTCCCCTGAATTTGTGTTTTGATTTTCCCTGTCACCAAGATACTTTTCTATGGTCATTGTTTTTCCATGTTGCTTCTTGCTCATATTATTTGCCTTTTCTTCTGGCTTTTAAAGTTGATCTCTGCTTCTGGGGCACTGGGCACACTAATCCTGGCATCCTTGTGCTGAGACTAGGTGCTTGGTTACTGGTTTGCTGAGGTGGGGCTTGCTGCTGGTTTGCAGGGATGCCTCCCTTCCTGTACTGGTCCCCTTCAGACACAGCAAGAGGGACCTTTTCTGTTAATCCCCTTAGTCTCACAAGCTAAAAGACTTCTGTTTCTAGTCTTTCTGATGACTCTGCTATTCCAGGATTTTTCCTGGGGCAATATTCTCTGGGTTTTTCAAGGTCAATAAGGGAGGGTAAGAGCAACTTACTGCTTACTTCACCATCTTGGCTGCTAGAACTCAAAATACTTGACTTTCAAACATTCAGTCTGTGGGCTAATAGCTCCAGGAGTGGCCACTGCCACTGCTACCACTGCTATGGATGCTACTTCTCCTTTCTCCTCACTGACACTTCTGTGCCCTTGCTTTCTGCTTCCATATTTCAAAACCTTCATTTTTTTTAAGGTTCACTCCGTTTATCTGCATTGCTCTATCCAGATCCTTGTTTTCATTATTTGCTGTTTTTTCCCTTCCTTTCTCAATGAGTTAAAGACTTCATGTTAATATCCCATCAAATACTCTGTCCTCCCAGTTCTTTGACTTCCTCAACTCCTATGACCTGCACTTTCACTCCATGTTAGCCATGATAGGAATGAATATGCCCTTGATCTTACCATCACCCTTCACTATTAACCTCCATAATCTGGAATTCTGAGTTCTTACTCTTGGAAAATAATGCCCAATCCTTCCATCTCTTTCTTTGTTTTATAACTATTTTTTTTAGTTTTCACTATTACCTAGTGAACACACACACACACACACACACACACACACACACACACACACATACATACACACATACACACACACACACATATCTGCCTTGCTTTCCAAGTCCATCATCCTAGCTCACTTTCCTCCCTTCGTAATCTTGACCCTATAATAAATATGTAGCCTTAAATTCTTTGACCCTTTTTTTCTGGTACAACTCAAATTTTGTCAAACATCATTATGATTGGCTACCCTCATCATAATCCTCCACACCTGCTCCCATGATGTTGAATTATGATACAGGAAATCACACAACTGTGCCTACTGTGTAAATTTGTATGTTACAAATTTATATTATTTAATCTCAATTGATCTCACAATTTCAAAAATACTCTCTTTTGATCAAGTCACACTCTCAAGCTATTATTTTATATTTCTCCTACTTTTCATAGCCAAACTCCCAAGGGAAAAAAAAAATTGTGCTCAGTCATTGCTTATAATTCATGTAACACTCACTTCTCAAATTCTAGTCTAGACTCCAATCTTACCCCTCAACAGAAACCATTCTCTACAAGGTTAGCAATAATTTCTGAATTACTAAATCCATTAGAAGGAAATTGAGGCTAAGCAAAGTAAAATGGTTTACCAAGGGAAACACTAGTATGAGTTTAACTTAGGTTTTCCTAGCTCCACGTTTTCAGTCTTGAATGGATAGAATATATTTGACTGGAAGCACCAAAAAAGAGTACCTACATGGCCTCAGATAATGTCTATGAGATTCTGAGAAAGTCACTTAACCCTGTTTACCTGAGTTTCCTTATCTGAAAAATTAGCTAGAGAAGGAAATGGTAAACCACTGTGAGAAGTGAGAATACTATTGTAAAGCATCAAATAATATATGCAAATCACCCCCCAAACATTCATAATTTCATAGATGTGGAGCTGGAAGGGATCTTGGGGTCATCTAATACAACTCCATTTTACAAATGAAGAAACTGAGGCCAAAAAAATAAAACTATTTGCCCAAAGTTACAGAGATAGTATATGGAAAATTCAGGTCTTCTGATTCCAAACTCCTTCCCTCTCTACTAGACTATCTTCAAACAATCATTAGTATGAATATGTAACTAAACTACATATATATTATATATTATATATTATATATTATATATTATATTTTATATTTTATATTTTATATTATATATATTATATATTAAACATGTCATTTGGCTAACAGCAGGGGAGCAGGGCAAAGGTCCTCTTGAGTATCTCTCAGCTCAAGAAGTAAAGGATTTTGTTGTTATTTTGTAGTGGACAAGATGGGCATACAAAACCAGGAAGAAATAAAATAATAAACTAAAAAAGAAAAAATAAAAGTGGTGGTAGTGAAGAAGGAGATGTTTGGTGTCTTTAAAAAAGCCTTCACCCTCTATTCTACCCCTTTGTGTATGTAGGAATTAATATACTTTGAGGTACAATAAATTCTCATTTAAAAATTCCCCTAACACTGTAAATGTTTACAGGATTTTGAGTAATGAAGGATGACTTCCTTATTGGTGCTAAAATCTTCAAAGATTAAAAAAAGTTGGGTTTTTTTCATCACTGATGTATTTCTGAGGCCATACAAAGTCCAACACTGGGAGGAAGAAATTATGTTCCTGAAACCAGGATACCTAGTGGAATGTCATAAGCCATAGCAAAAAAGAAAGAAAGAGGATTAGTAAAATTAGAGGCCAGAATATTTGGTAAAGTGAAATACTGCCTTTAGAGAAGATACTAGTCTTATTTAAATTTTGTTATTTCCCCTTCCTCAGATATGATGCTCTGCATACAGTAGGTACATAACATTTTTAATTCTTGTTAGAGTGAATTAACTTTCCCAAAGACCAAGAATATTCTCAACATATTTGCTGATGTTAATAGACTTTTAGGATTCCATTTCCAGATCTTGAAAATTTTATCTACTACCAAGTATACCATATATTTAAATGTACAATCCAAAAGCAAATGTGAGTGAGTAGAAAGAAGAAAATTTCCCTCTGCATTACATGATTAAAAAGAATTCTAAAATAATAGATACTTCAACTTGCAACCTGAACTTCTAACTTTTTCATTTTGCAGATAATGAAACTGAGGCCCAGAGCTGTTAAATTAACAATAAGAGTAATAGTAATGAACATTTAAATGCTTTCTATATGAAGCCCTATGCTTAGGGCTGGGGATACAAATAGATAATAACTGCAAATGACTTTCCAAAGGTCACACAACTAGCAAGTGAGAAAATCATTACTTCTGGAGTCCCACTGAAAGACTTAACAGTGTCATACTATTTTGCAAACTCCTAATGGCTGGAAATGCCCTCCTCATTACTTTCCATTCATCAAAACCTCCTAAGACTAGCTCCAAGATTTCCTCTGTATTTTCCCAACATAATCCAGTCCACACAGGCTTTTCCATTCTCAAAATTCCTATAATACTATGGTCTGGTCCATAACTCTCACTATTTGGTCATATCTTGCTTTGTGTTATTATTTCATTGTTTCATGTGTCTATGTCACTTCACTTTGCACTACAAACTTCTTTATGTCAGGGGTCTTTTCTATTTTTGTTTCCCCCATAAGTGCTTGGCATAGGACTGAGCACTAGCAGGCATTCAGTTAAGTTTCATTGATTTGATTTCATCTAATGAATGATGGAGTGAATTTTTCAAAAGCATAGTTATTAAGCATTTACAATGTAAAAAAGATGTAGATGCAAATAGAAAAGCCAAATAGTCCCTGCTTCCTAGGGAAAGAACAGTTTCCACTTTCAGATGGAAAGGCTTGGTGGCAAAGTAGTTTTTAATGTAACTTCTTTAAAAAAAATATGTTTCACATGTGAACCATTTTTACAATGTGGCAAAGGCTTTGGTGGCAAAAACTTTCTCTCCCCCCATCCTTCAGCAGCTGTGGCTGCCAAAGGAGTCAGTTACTTAGTCATGACTCTAGGAAAGCCCTGCTCTCTGGACCGTCTATGAAATGTGAGAGTTCTCTTTCATAATCTGGCTCCGGTATTTCAAACCATTATACGTTACTCTCCTTGGAACACTCTTTGATCCAGCCAAATTGACTTTCTTACCAGTTTCTCACACATGATATTTCATCTCTCTTTTACATCCCTTTGTACAGGCTATTCCTCATTCCTGGAATGTACTCACACTTTACCACCGTCTCTTAGCATCTTTAGCTTTTTAAAGAAGTTGAGCTCAAGATGAACCTCTTAAATGATACTTTTCCTGATCTGTCTGTTAGTGCCTCCACAGCCCTAATCAAAGTACCCTAACTTTATTTGCCATGTATTTTAGATGTGTGCATATTATTTCCCAGTACAGTATGTAAGAGGGATGGTTTAATTGTTATCTTCGTATCTTCGGTGGCTAGTACAGTGCCTTAATCGATTGTATCCAGGATTCCTTCCTAGCTCTAACTTACTGTAGTTATCAGATTCTGCTATATGTTCTGTGTGTGTATGTGTGTGTTGTGTGTGTGTCTGTCTGTCTCTGCTTCTTTCTCTGTCTCTCTCTGTCTCTTTCTCTCTGTCTCCCTATCTCTGCATTTCTGTTCTCTCTCTCCCCCCTTTCTCTCTCTCTCTCTCTCTCTCTCTCTCTCTCTCTCTCTTCTCTCTCTCTTCTCTCTCTATCTCTCTCTCTCTCTCTCTCCCCCTCTCTTTCTCCCTCTCTTCTTTCCTCCCTCCCTCCTTCCCTCCCCCACACACATGTTCTGGTCCTGACCTATAATTTCATTTGGTACATCTGATTACTTGTGAGGAAACTAGAGATCAGTAATTATTTTGCAACTTGTATTGAAAAAGTAATCTAGGACACAGCACACATCCAGTACAGATCAAAATGAAAGTTGAACCATGGCTTTCCTGACTCTCAGGCACACATTCTATCCTCTATGCCACATTACCTTTCCATGTGCTGGGTACACAATATGTACTTAATACGTACATATTGAAATTGAATGGGGGAGATAGGAATATCAATCAGAATGATTCATGAGCTTGATAAAATCCTAAACAATGCAATTTCCTCCACATCCTGGAGAGGTCTCAGTCAGGAGGAGATCCATAGCAAACATTAAAGTTTCATAATATTATAATCACTTACCAAGTATTTATTGAACAATTGATGTCTATACCCAGCCCTCCCACAGGTAACTGTTATGTTGAGATTGAGGCTTTAGGACAGGGGTGGGGAATCTGCAGCCTCAAGGCTGCATGTGGCCCTCTAGGGCCTCAAGTGTGGTCCTTTGACTGAATCCAAACTTCACAGAACAAATCCCCTTTAAATAAAGATTTGTTCTGTAAAACTTGGACTCAGTTAAAAGGCCACACCCAAGGGCCAAGAAGATTACATGTGGCCTTAAGAGCACAGGTTCCCCATCCCTGCTCTAGGATAATAAGGAAATATAAGCTTTGGTCATTGTCCTGGAGAAGCTCAGAGTCTAGTTAGGGAAAGAAAATAGGCAAACATAAGTACTCATGTGGCATAACTAGAAATGATTCCCATATTTTTCCTGCCTCCCATGTTAACCTTTCTATATCTCCATTAAGGGTCATATCCAGGAAGCCTTCCCTGTTTAGTTTTGCCTATCTACCCTGGTTAGTATTCTTAAACATTTAGACCAGAACCTCTTAACTATTTTTGTTTCTTGGACTCATTTGGCAGTCTGAGGAAACTTCTGACCCCATTGTTACATAAGGTTTTTAAATGCATAAATTTAAATATGCAAGATTAGAAAAGGTTCTAGTTATATGGAAAGACAGTAATCATTGAAAAAAAAAAATTAAGCACGGTCCCCAGGTTAAGAACTCCTGACTTAGAGGGACCAGGTTTATGTTGGCATCCTGATGCGCTTTGGTTTTCTACAGAGATATGACTAACAATTCCGATGCCCAAGGCAAATAGCACAAAGGAATATAAGTTAAAATTGTTTAGTACAGGAAGGGTGAAAAGACTTTGGACTTCAGGACAGTGACTCATTGTACAGAAACAGTACCTGGGATCCAGAGTACTGCAATTCCTGAAGACAGATACTGTGGGACCCCTTAAAGCCATTGTTGATGAGGCGTTGATGCATAAAAGTAGTTTCCTATTCAACTAATTCCAGATACCTCAGTGACAAACTCGGGTGGTTTTTTTTTGTTTGTTTGTTTTTGTTTTTGTTTTGTTTTTATCTACTGAGGAAGAAGAAGTATTGACAATATCCTCTGATTTTCAACAAATATCAAAGTACCAAAGCAAACACCAGTGCCTTGTCTCTGTCCTTTGTCCTTCTGGAAGACCTGAAGACAATGCTGATATGAGGCAAAAGTGCAGAGTTGTAGGTTTCTTTTCTGTATATCCCCTCTCACCATGCTATTCTACCACTAGCCCTCCTTTCTAGTTCACCTCTATCCCTAAGATGCCTCCTTCTGGAGGTTTGTATTCCCCAGTCTAATGCCTTTGTATCCCTTCTGGCCTCCTAGTCAAGCAAGATTTATCCCTATGTGCTCCCATCTTCCTTAATTCTGTGAAACCGATCCTGTCAACATTAGCCACATTCAGCAGTACACAAAGGGACAGATGTGTTTCTATGTGACATAAATCTTTCAGCATGCACAATGAATGTGTAGATATCAAAAATAATGAAATTTTATTGTCCTCAGCCTGATTCATTCAAACTAGGCTTTCTATCCCCTCCAATGTGACAGCTAATCTTTTTGTATTCTAAGTATTTTTAGGGCAAAATGTATACCTTAATCACCTTTATGTTCCCTATATAGAAATTACATGAATCTAAGTGAATGTTTATTGAACATATGCCCGTTGAAGTAAAATTTCCTTTACTGTGCTCATGGAAAGGTATTGTCCTCCTTCCCATTCCAGAGGAACTTCTAAAAAAAGTTTGCCTGAGATCTTGTTGCCTAATCTCAAGGATTGATTCTAACAATGAGAATTCAAATAGGAGGGGAGAGAAATCTGATGGGGAAAAATATTCTAGGATGGGGGCTACTCTGAACCTCTCCCTTCCAAGTATATTGTGTAGATAGAATTGAACTTTTCCCAGATACCCTGAGGGATCCAACATGGGGGTGGCTTCTGAGGCTGACACTAAAGATTTTTTTTTTTCCTGCTAATTTCCCATACTATGGGGAAGTGATTCTTTCAAAAAGAAGTAGGCCCATAGTCCACATCCTAAATGGTCTGACTTGTGAGCCAAGACAAAAATTGCAGCCTCCCTCCCAGAATGTGCCTTTCTGGTTCAGCTGTATATTAAACTAATCATTTATCGTGACAAGGGTAGCTATAGAACTTATTTCCGGGTCCTTCTTTCGCTTTCATCTCAGCTCTAACCAGGAACAAAGCCCATTTAAAATCAGCCCAAGTAAAAATGGATCTCTCATCTATGAAAATAATAGTGTTGAGCCCTGGGGCTGGCTTGAGGCAGAATGGTACAACCCTTGAACTTTGTCTTTTGTGTCTCCCTAATTTTACTTTTCAGGATCCTCAGTTCTCCTGACAAAGTACTTTTGGGGCTGCCCACTTGATAGCACCTACTTTTGCTCCCTCAGGAGAAGAATAATTTTGTTTAATAGCTGTCTTGCCATTAAATATAAAAGAGTGGTATGAAATGGGGAGCTATCTGCTCACTGAAAGTATTTCTCATCATGGAAAATGTCTAGCAGAATGTCTTAGTAGAAAAGAGATTCTCTATAGATTTGAATTCATCCAAATATTTCTACTGTGATTGATATTGTGCTAAATGAATGAAATCCATTAAGGGCAGCTAGGTGGTACAGTAGATAGAGAGCTGGGCCTAGAGTCAGAAAGACCTGAATTCAAATATGGGCTCAAACACTTACTAGCTGTATGACCCTGGGCAAGAAGCCATACAAGACTGAGGACCATTTTGTGTTTTCCTTTATTTCATGGGTTTCCATGACAAAAGACTAAAGACCATATGGTATCTCCTATGCACAAAACATGCAAAATTCCTGGAAAGATATAATGATCAGAATATTTTAATGACCTTCTGGTTATTAGTAACAATGATACATGTAAGATGGAGCCATATGATTACCAAAGGTGTTTGCCACTGACACAAAAGATGTCCAGTGCAGAGCCCATATGGACAGCCTGTTATGGATGAGCCTTTCCATGGTTAGTCTGGCTCTCAGCAAACAGATTGTTGCCATCACAATACATGAAGTTTTTCCAACACAGTGGTATCAGAGTTCTTTGAGGATAGGAATTACTTCATTCTTTATTTTTATCCCCAGTACCTAACACATTTCCTGGCACATAGTGGGCACTTAATAAAGGCTTTTTGATTCCTCAATGTGCAAGAGTTGATATTTTGCTGGCATGTGGTTTTGGAGCCTAGGATCACCTCCATGCAATGATGAGTCAATGAACACTGGTACAGTGTTCATATAATAAGGGCTTTAGACTCTGTGATTTCCAAGGTCTCTTCTAATTTTTAACTCTATGACCCTATGAGATGTCCATTGTGACATCTACACTATTTATAGATGTCAAAGACTTGTGATTCCATTGCTGTGGCAACTCTTTCACCAATTCAGCATCCAACCTGTCTATAGCTCATATTATTAGAGAGTTGCTTGAGGGTGAGAGTAGTAAAATAACTAATTCATGGTTATATTGCTAGAACATGTGAGGGGCAAGATTTGTACTCAGATATTACTGGCTGTAAGTCCAGCAACCTATCCATTCCTTATGCCACACAACCTCTTTGAACTGCATCTAGCTCAACGCATGATAACTACCGAAGCTAGTTGCACAATCCAGCTTTGTCCAATTTAATATGATTGACTGGAATCTCTTCTTAGTTCCTATCACCTCACCACAGAACCTGTTTAGATTCTATCCTCATCAGCACTAATCTTTTAAAATAAAATCTTTCTAAGTCAGAAGCAGGTAAAACAGAGTGGCAGACTTATACAATCAGGACTGAAAGGATCTTAGGAGTCATTTTGTCTAAACAATTCCCCAAACAATTTATATACTTGACATTATCTCCAGCAAGAAGCTTCTCTTCTAGTGATAAGGAAGTTACTAGAATCAGCTAATTCCACTTGAAGAACAACCTTAATTATGACTTTTCTTTTTCCTTTTGTCAAAATTTTCTGTGCTTTTCAGTGACTTCAACCATTCTGGTTTAGTCCTTCCCAAGAAAGCCAACATTTATAATCCTTTTTTCACATGATAGCTAATTCAAATACTTGAAAAACATAATCGTGTCACAACATTATAAGATTTAGAGATGAAAGTGACCTAAAACTTAGCTAGTCTAACTCCCTCATTTTAAAAATTGGAAAAAATGAGGCCCAAAGAGCACAATTAACTACTTTGCCTGAGGTCTCACAAATAGTATGTAACAGAGTCTGCATTCTAACATAGATTTTCTAATTTCACATTTACAACTCTTTCCTTTAACTATGTCCCTTCTAAATTTTCTTTCAGGTTCAATTGTTTCATATATTTTCTAGGTCCCTCATCATCCTAAGCATCTTTCTTTGGGCATGATTCTGTTTGATAATATCTTCCCTAAATGTGGTTCTCAGAAGTGACCAAGACACTATGTAGAGTTTCATCAGTAAAGAGTATGATAGGAACACTAACTCTCTTGTTCTGAATATTTTATAATTTCACTAAAAGGTAGAATTATATAGCATTTAGAATGCTGTACTTGGAAGAGATAAGTGGTAATCCCACTTCTAGCACTTATTAATCATGTGACCAGGGGGACATCATTTAACTTCTCTTAGGTCCAGTTTCCTACGTAATAATAGTAATAACACCATTAGTATTTGTCATAGAGTTGTTATGAGGCAAAAATGAGATGACATATATAAAGCCCTTTGCAAACTATAGAGCATGAAATAAATTTCAGTTATTATCATCATCATAATTTCAGCCTAAGGTCTCATTAAAAGTTTTAGCTAATATTTCTCACCATTGGCCATATTAAGATTGAAGTTCACAAAAGCCCCCAGAGCTGTTACATATGAACTCTTGCATGGCCTTATTTTTCCCAGTTCAAATTCAATTTCCTCTCTCTTTAAAACCTAACACCTAAGTTAGTTGTTCCCTGTTGTATCCCATGCCTGGAAATCCATTCCCCTAGATTCACTCAGCCTACCACCAATTTCTCCTTCATTTCTCATTCTTACTAAATTATCCAGAATAGGATTTGCCCATA
Source organism: Phascolarctos cinereus (assembly GCF_003287225.1). Lineage (NCBI taxonomy): Eukaryota > Metazoa > Chordata > Mammalia > Diprotodontia > Phascolarctidae > Phascolarctos > Phascolarctos cinereus. The sequence continues at coordinate 133,992,671 of NW_027556098.1, forward strand.
GCCCTCTTTTTTTCCCTTTTTAGTTTTCTCTCCAGGATATTATTCACGTGGTTTCAGTTTTTCCCTCTCATTCCCCAGAGATATTTGTTTCTTGGTTCCCTTCTCCTACTATACAACTATGCTACTGCCATCTCTTCCCCTATTATTGTTTCCTGGATGTTCTACTTCTGTACTCCCTGAAAATGTATGTTTCACAATATTTACATTTCTATAGGTTAATTGTATAATGAATTTTATTTACAACAAAGGGGAGCATAATTGCATCATCATACACATCTAATTAAGGGGCAGTTATTCACAATAAGGACAATGGATAATGATATCAGATTAAACCCGAGGTGGGGCATCTGAGGCCTCAAAGCCACACATAGCAGCACTTTCTCTTTTTATGTTCTTTCAGGGGCCCAACCAAATGGGAAACAGGGTTCCATCCTTCTTCAGGTAAAGGATATGTGGCCTAATTAGGACTTTGGGGAATGCACATGATATATTTAGGCATGCCTGAGAAGAAAAGCCAGGTCCCAAGTAAGGTCACTTTTCTCATCTTTTTTTTTTTCCTGAGCTCCCATTTTCTTTTTCTTTCTTTCTTTCTTTCTTTCTTTCTTTCTTTCTTTCTTTCTTTCTTTCTTTCTTCTTTCTTTCTTTCTTTCTTTCTCACATGAAACTACAAATCTATTATGTACAACTTGCTATTCCTTTTAAATATATAATAAAGTTATCATGTAAATTTATTTTTGTTTCCTTTTTATTCTCCTTCTCTTCCCCAGCCCCACCCTAGATATGGCTACCATTACATACACATGTATGTGTGTATGTATGTGTGTATACATTTGTAAATCATTCTGTAACTTCTGTTTATCAGTTATTTCTCTAGATGCAGATAATATCTTCCTTCATAATCTATTGTAGTTCAATTAAGTTCAGTTCAGTATAATTTGATTCAATATTTATTAAGCCACTACCATGTGCAGCGGAGCATTGTGTAAGACCTTAGGTTGGATGCAACATTTAGATAAAACACAATCCAGGCCCACATGAGGCTTATAGTTTAATAAGGAAAAAGGCACATAAATACATAAAATGTACAATGTGAGCATTTACAGCATTAGAGACAGACAAGTGTTCTGTGTGTCCACACTGGTTCGATCAGAGAAAGTTTTTGCTATCATGATGACAGGATGTTACAATTAAGTGAAAGGATATGAACAATATTACTCAATTTACAACTGAGAAATACTTTGAGATTTCAACATATAGGCCTCCCTAACCAAGAAGGATTTCACTTACAAATTACATATATATGAAAAACAAGTGTGCAATAAGTGAAGTCCAGAGCTCCAACTCATGTTCCTAGTGATAGTAACTGTTCTTTGTTCCCCAATTCAAAACACCTGGGGAAAATGATTGGCCTAAAAAGCACTCATCTAAATATGGAGACCCAGGAAGATATGTTGTCTCATTTAAGTGCACAAAATAGAAAGAGGTGTCCTCTCTATGTGTATCTGTAATGTCTTGTCTATGTGTATATGTAATAGGATCGCTGGTAAGTGCCAGGATGGAGCCTTTTGAAATGTGTAAAGCAGAGATATCAAACTAAAGTAGAAACAAGGTCACCAATTCATATATAAGGAAGCCTGCAGCAATATGTTGACTTGGTTTTAAAATGTGATGTCGTCTATGTTTTAAATGTACCTTTATTTATTTTGTTAAATATTACCCAAATGTATTTTAATCTTGTTCTGGAAGCACTCAGAAGTTTTTTGGGCTGCATTCTGTGGATGGGCCTTTTGTTTGACACAACTAGTGTAAAGTATCCACGATGACTGAGGCAAGGGATCTGCTGTTGGTTGGGAGAAGTTCCAGAAGTGAATCCTGAGTAATTTTTGCCAGATGGGAGGATTACATCAAGAGGTGTGGATTTGGGAAGGTAAAAAACAGATGGAGAAACCACATAGAAAGGAGACTGAAGGATTGCTACAGGGAGCTCACTGAGTAAGTAGAGAAAGAAACTAAGTTGAAAACTATGGGCTACAGTTGGACTAAGGAAACAGAAAGGGAATCTCAGGAAGTAGTTGTTGTTCAGTCATTTTAGTTATGTCCAACTCTTTATGACCCCATTTGAGATTTTCTTAGCATAGATATTGGAATGGCTTGTCATTTCCTTTTCCAGCTCATTTTATGGATGAGGAAACTGAGGCAAACAGGGTTAAGTGACTGGCCTGGGGTCACACAACTAGGTGTGTCTGAGACCAGATTTGAACTCAGGAAGATAAGTCTTCCTAATTCCAATTCCAATTCTCTGTCCACTGCACTAAGTATTCCCCTTCTCCCAACCATGGCCTCTTCAAATCAGCTTGCTCCTTCTGCTCCCCACAGAAGCTCTGCTATTTATCTCTCTCTTTTTTTCATGTGCCTTCCCCTCTCAATTTAACACTAGATTCTGGAAAACTCAGAATTTTGGACCAGAGGTCCTTGCTGCTTTCCACAGATTTAGAGTAGATTATTTGGAGTAATAAATTTTGGAAATCATGACCTGAGCCTTCACTAATGTGATACTGTCTTTTTGTAGATCATATGAACCACAAATCCAATGGCAAAAACATTTAGTTAAGACATAAATACAAGAAGGACTCAAGTAGAGCAATCATTTTCTGCCACTCATACACAAATGGGTCAAAATCCCTTATAGGTTTGATACAGGCTGTATAATACCCCTTCCTAATCTCCACCAATCCTTTCATTATACTGGGAGACAGTCACATTCACTTCCAAGTTATACTAAAGATTTATGGTTCAGTTTCATCTGCCTCATGGAATCCCAGGGAGGTTTGTTGACTCATCCCTGAGACTGACTAAACTTCTCTGCTTAGCTCTAAGGGTCATCAGTATTTCGTGGCACTGCTAGATTAAGTACATCTCCATACATTTTCTGTTCTAATTCACTACTCCAACTGCAGCTTGTAGCTTGGTTCTCTCTGTGGTTTTTCCTATTATTCCTCTCTCATCTTTTTACTTCTGTATCAATTCCATGTGGCTCTGCCTTTCTATTCTTCATTTTTCTTTTTTTAAATTAATTTATTTTAAACTTGAATACTAAAACTTAAATACACGATAAGAAAAGAAAAAAAGCATTTCCTCATGTGCAGAAGAATGTAAGAGAGGATTCAAAATATACAGCAATAAACTTCCATTTCAAGAAAGCTTATTTACTAAATACTATGCATTGTGCTTAGAGCTGCTCATCTTTTCTGTGCTTCTTTGTAAGTTTTCTTTTGTTCTCAGCTGTGTACTTTTTACATTGTTTTTTCTCACTCCCTGACCCCTCCCCCAAGAAGGCCACAATTAAACACACACACACATACATATACATATATGCTTAATATGTATACTTATATACTTAATGTGAGTACATATATAATATGTGCACATATGCATACATATACATGCATATACGTGTATATACACACATGTGTGTATATGTCATATATACACACACATATATACATTCATACACTTATATACATATACATGTGCATATATAGATAACCATATTAACGTATAGATAAATACATTCATATGCATCTATATAAGACATTTGTTTTCTGTTTCTCTGAGAGTGGATAACCTCTTCCTTCATAAGTCCAAATCTTTCCATACTTTTCCAAGTCTGATAACTCATCATTTCCCATACCACAGCAACCTTAGACTGTCTAGTTATTTTAAATAGTCTAAAACAGTATTGATTAATATGGCTGACATATAGTGTAGTTCTCCTATTTTTCTCTTTTGATTAAATCTATTTTAGCTTTAACTTTGTCTGACATGGGATTACTACTTCTGCTTTTTTTCCAAATAAATTCTACTCCTGAATTTTAATTTGTTTGCATGTATATTTTATTTCATATCCCTCCTGACTACTCTACTTTACTTCTACCCACTATCTTGCCCTCCTATTACTTAACCTACCCCCTCCCAAAGATCCCATCCTTATCCTCCCTTTCCTGTTAATCTAAACACACTTCTATATCCTCCTATCCTAGTCACTCACCCTCTTATTTCCTTATAAATTTAGAAGAATTTTATTCCTTCTAAATGCATATATTGTTTTCTTTTTAACTCTAATGTCATGTGAGTAGGGTTCCCTCTAAAAATCCCTCACTTATCCTCTCCCCCCTCTTTATTCCTTTAACTTTTTTATTTCTTTCTGGATTTAGAAGACTTTTATACATAAATATATATGTACATGTGTGTATGTATGTATATACATATGTAGGTTTGTATATGTGTGTGCACTGTTCCTTCTTTAACCCATTCCATAGGAGAATAGGGTTGCAGAACTACCAGCCCTCCTCCTCCATCTAATTCCTTCCTGTGAGTTCTTCCTCTCACACCTCATTTGAATAAGATAATTACTCTTTTTACCTTTTCCTAAATGGTTACCTTTTAGAATCACATCACACTTAGGTCTATCCCAATCTTTCTTTTGAACTACCCAATTACTAATAACAATCTTAGACATATAATTTGCATTTCTTTCTATGAAAAGTGAACAGTTTGTCCTTATTGAGCCTCTTATAATTAGTCTTTGATGTTTACCTTATATTTCTCTTGGATCTCGTACATCAAATTTTCTATTGAGTTCAGGATTTTTTCAACAAAAATACTGGAAGTCTGGCAATTCATTGAATATCTTTTTTTCATTCAGGATTATGCTTGACTTTTCTGGGTATGACATTTTTGACTGCAACCTCAGTTCTTTTGCTCTTAAATAGATAGTCTTCCAAGACCTGTGGTCTCTTAGTGTTGCTGCTGTTAGGCCTTGTTTCTAATTGTGCCTTCACCATATTTGAATTGTTTTTTTTCTTGTTTCTCACAATATTTTCTCCTTGAGCTAGAGGTTTCAGAATTTAACTGTGATATTCCTATAGGCTTTCCTTGTAGGATCTCTTTCAAACGATGACCAGTAGATTTTTTCAATTTCTACTTTCCCCTCTTTTTCTAATGCTTCAGGACAATTTTATATAATCATTTCTTGTAGTATTGTATCAAGATTCTTTTATTGATCATAGCTTTCAGGTAGCCTGATTATTCTTGTGTTTTCTCTTCTTGATTCATTCTCCACATTAGCTGGGTGTTTTTTTTTAATAAGATGTTTCACATTCTCTTCTATTGTTTTCATTCTTTATATTTTGTTTTATTATTTTCTTGGTCTCATAACCTCACTAGCTTCCCCTTGCCCAATTCTAATTTTCAAGGAGTCATTTTCTTCCTTAAGATTCTGTCTCCTTTGCCAGTTGGTTGACTTTCTTTTCATAATCTTGTTTTTCTTGGGTTGTTTTATTTTTTTCACAATCTCTCTCAGTTAATTTTTAAAGTTTTTTTATGTTTTTCTATGAATTCCTTTTGCATAGGTGACCATTTGACATTACTTTTCAGCACAGAAGAGGCACTTTTTTTGCTTCAGTATCCTCCTCTGAAGATGAACCCGCAATAATTTTCTTCTCTATTCCCATAGTAACTTTCTATAGTTGGGTTCTTTCCCCTTTGCCTGCTTATTATAGCAAGGTATTATTGTAATCACCTCTAGTTCTTGGGGATGGGGGATAGTGCCTCTGGCCTCAGATCCTCCTTCAGTTTTCCCCTCTGGCCTGGAAATGAAACCAAGAACACTGCCATCCTATAAGTGCTCACAGCCAGTGATGTCCCTGACCCACTCTTTCTGCACTTGCCTGTTATGTAGTGGTTCTTTCTCACCCAGGGCCACATCATGGCATCACAGCTGGGCCTGGAATCCCTTAGCAGCAGAAATTCCTTCAATCTTCCCCCACTCAGACACCCGACTCCCCACCATGTCCAGGAGGTGAAAATTTCTGTGGCAGAGGCCCAGGCTACCTCCCAACACAGCTAGCCCCAGGGCTTGATGTTTCAGCAGAACTAGCCTGGAAGTATCTATACTTCATAGGGACCAAATCTTGGTCATGGGATTTTTCTTCAGATCTTGTTTGGTTATCCTGGGAGGACCATTGTTCTGCCCACTGTTGTTTAGTTGTACTTCTCTATGTTTACCCTGACACATTATTCTGTCTTGTTTGTAGAGGGAAATCTGGAGAGCTTGGAATTTCCTGACCTATTCTGCCATTCTCCCAAAGTCCTCTCCCCTTTTCTTCCTTTTTCAACTCTGTACCTCCTAATATAATCCCTAAAATCAAGTATAAGTCTCACAGGATTCTGACTCCTAGAACTTCCTACAGTGAAGCATCTCTATTTCCGCCATTACTCATATTTGGAGCATGATAGGGAGCTTTATCTTGGGTACTTGACATTCCCCTATTACACATATTCAGGGAAATCATTACTCCTAAGTTCTATCATGTGTTCTTTCTACTATAAGAAGTGAATACAGTGAATATAAAATGTCCAATAAATCCCTCAGAGAAAACTTTGCCTGAGCAGTGCAGTGATAGACAATTGAACAATTTTAGTGCCCACATTAGAAGGAAGAGCTATTGATTACTTTTTTTTCAGTTTTGTATAGATTGGGAGTAAATAATAAGTATATCTGCTAGTAGGAGGAAATCCTGTAAAGGATGGAGGGAAATACCAAGCTTAATGGACTTTATGTAGTGACAATAAAAAAAAGAAATATTAATTCAAATAAGTTTATCAAAACTTCTGTTTCCTTCTCCTTAATATCACTTTTTCCCTTTAGTCTTTCCTCTAATTTCTAATATGACTCAGTTTTATAGGGGGAAATATTTAAATGCTGCCAATTCCTAATATAAGGAAAAAAGCCTTCTAATCTTGAATTTGATAAACAAATATATCTGGGTCTCCACATACAGGCTTGGAAAATCTCCAGCCTGATATATAATCTGGCTTATGAGTGACTATTAATGAAAGTTTACATTGTATATAGAATTTTAAGATTGACAAACACTTTACATACATTATCTCATTAAATCCTTGAAACAACTCAGTGAAACAGATGATATTAGTATCACAAATTTATAGATGAGAGAAGTAAAGCTCTGAGACTATGAGTAACTTTGCTATAATCATATAGATAGTAAATATGGGATGTGGTTTTGAAGCAAATCTTTCCTGGCTAGAATAGATTAGAATAGAATAGAATAGAATAGAATAGAATAGAATAGAATAGAATAGAATAGAATAGAATAGAATAGAATAGAATAGAATAGAATAGAATAGAATAGAATAGAATAGAATGGAGCTGAATCTTAGGCATCAATTAGTCCAACTCTTACTTTGTAAATGAAGAAATTGAGGTCTATTCAGCTTAAAAGACTTGCCCCATCTCACAGATCTAGCTATTGACAGCAGCCAGAACTAAACCTGAGTCTCCTTTCTTGACTGTTAGCTCAGTATTCATTTCAATTATATTTTGAGTCATTTGACCTTCAGATTACTTTGCTTTGGTATTGATATGCCATCCCTTGAAAATGCTTTCTAATTTTTCCATTTAAGGTTAGGTTTTTAAAAGTTTGAAGATTCAAGCAAATGGAGAGCTGAAGAAATGGTAAATTAGCTAATCAAAATTTCAGAGGAAAGTATAGTAGATAACAAATAATATCCTGATTAAAAATATCAGAATTTATAGCTGAAAGTGTTCTTAGGTACCCAATAACCCAACCCCCTGAGGCCGAGATATTAAATGATGTTCTTAATGTTAGATGGGTAATAACATTATACATTATTACCCCTTGCACATCCTATCTTCCTGCCAAACTGGTCTGAATATTTACCCCATTAATTCTAGCTACCACCACACTGTACCCCCAGTCCACAGCATTTTTCTTCTCTCCCTGGTGCCTTTTCACAAGCTGTCACCTGTATCTATAATGCTTCTCTCCTCCCCTCTGTTCCCTCACTTCAAAGCACCATTAGAGTAACAATTCCTAAAATAGATCTTTGTAGATTTCCCTAGTTCTCAGTGCTCTCTTCCCAAATAGGATTTTATTTTGTAGAGATTTTGCATCTAATTACAGGGCCCAGGGCTCCTGGACACTTCCCAGTCATCTCCCCATTGTGCATTTTTGTCTTGAGCCATCATTCTCATCTCCTTCCCACCTGTGGGAATCTAGAACATTACGCCTGGCTATCCTGTATCTGATGGGTGAGCTTCTTCAACCTTCTGGATCATAGTACTCCAGAATTCTTCCCTGATATCTCACCAAAATAAAGAGTGTGGCTCTCTATGTGCAGAAGCTATCTTACTTGCTCTGTGTATATATGTATATATGCCTATATGTATGTGTGTTTGTGTGTGTGTGTGTGTGTGTGTGTGTGTGTGTGTGTGTTTAGCACACCTGGTACATAGTAAATGCTCTTGTACTCTCTGTCTCTCTCTGTCCCCCCCCCGCCAGTACTATGTAAACTCCCTGCTCCTTGAGAGCAAAAACTGTTTCCTTGTTCTCTCTGCAACTCCATCACCTAGCAAAGACTGATGCAGAGTAATTGCTGAAAGCTTATTTCACAGAATTGAATTGAAATGTAGTACCTGACCCAATTCTTCTTACTCCAGATATGGTATTCTTTCCATTACACAAAGCTTCTCTGTTATTCATCTACAAATAGGTATTGTATATCCCTGTTAGTGTTATCTCCTTCAAAATATTACCTGATGGACCTAAATGTTTATTCCTAGTACTCTGAGTGGAATTGCCATTGCTCAAAACATACCCTGGACCTTTCTTTGTGGAATTGCCTTTAGATCCAGTTTATTGACTAAATGAAAATTTCAGTTTCATTACATTATAGATATACCTTTTTTATCAAGTTTCTTGGGAGCAGAGGTCATGTTGAGTTCATCTTTTATTTTCCACTTTCCCCACTTAGTATAGTGCCTTCCACCATTTGTTTTCAATAAGCATTTGGAAAAATAGTATTGCAGTTTGACTGGCTACCTTACTTGCTAGTCTTGGTTTATTCATTCTCTGAGGATGAAGAATTTTTCCACCATGATGGTGTGTGTGTGTGTGTGTGTGTGTGTGTGTGTGTGTGTGTGTGTGTGTGTACATCCTTGTGTATATGACATTTTGAAAAAGAAGTTCCCTGAATATAAACAATGACTGTATCTGTGGGAAAATGGTGTAACCTTCTGAGGTAAAAAAAAAAAAGGTTACTTATCTATATCCTGGTATGTTTGCTTAGAAAAACAGTTTCATAGCTTTAAACCATATACATATATTTGTGTATACATAAATAATACATATATATGCAAATGTGTATATATATGCATACATGTATATGTGTGTATATATGTGTATATATATATATGTGTGTGTGTGTGTGTGTGTGTGTGTGTGTGTGTGTGTGTGTGTGTGTATACACATATATATATACTTCTAAGTTTCCAATTTCTTCTTATTCCAACAAACAAAAATTCACTGGCTTTCTTTAAATTCAAGAAAAGATTTTCCATACCTGGTTATTTCAGATCAATTCTGTAATTTAAGACATACTAACATTTTTTTTGCTTGTTTGTTTGTTTGGTTTTTTCTGGGGATGAGGCAAGTAAGGGAAGGATGAACATCTAGTTGCCTATTTTACTAAAAGCCAGAACACGTTATTTGCATTTTTATCTTCTATGTTAAATTGAATGTTTTTTACCTATAACATATGCTTGGAGAGTATTAGGTAATAAAACTATTCACTAATTGATAAAAGTCCTATCTCCCTAAATTTACTTAGGCATGACTAGCATTACTAAGTAACTCAACTAATTTTTCTGCTCCTGAGTCATATTTAACTATTCATGCAATTCACATTTGCCTCTAAATTACAAAATTAACTTTCTTGATTATTGCATGTGAATGGAAGGAGAAACACAATTTCTGTAACAGCCATAGACTGGTCACAGGGATTCTGCACTATTATCTGAGAGACTGAACAGTTTTAACTCCAGCCATTTGAATCCAACAGTACATCTTTACTCCCATATCATCTTCGGCTGTGGCTCAGAACCAGCCAAAGGTAAAAATTTGAACATGACTCGTCTTATATTTGATCTTTTTCTCCTTTTTTTGTCCCCCAACCCCAAGGTTCCAACCATTACCACATACTCACCCTAATTCTGTTGCAAGCCACTCCTTGTATGGGCAAAAAGGGATCTAACAAACCCATTAAAAATGAGGAGTTAGATCCATTGTAATTACAGGGTATAAAGTGGAATTCAAGAGTTTTGATTGGCCTTTCTCCTATTATTATTGGTATAGAATAACCTTTCATATTGTTGCTGATGCTTATAATTCTTTAAAAAAAACCTATTCATATACAGAGTTAACTCTCATTTCATTTGCAATGGAATCTTGTATTATCTTAACATCTGTAGAAAAGACTCCTTGTTAGAGAAAAGCCCTTAAAATGTTTTTTGTTTTATTGAATATTTGAGGTTGATGCCTTTTAGGGGAAGGGCAATCAATGAACAATAAACACAATAGGATTCTGTGCTCTCTAAATCTTTCAGTAAGTCAAGTAACTATAAAGATGTGATGTGATAAATAAAACTATTTGCAAAAAAATAAATCTTCATATCCAATAATCATTTACCTTTTGAGGAATGGCTATTGGTTTTGTGTGTTTGTGCTAATTTCTATTTCTTTCATATCAGAATTATTTAATTCAAGGTTTCATTCCTTCCCCCACCCCACAATTGAGTTTCCCTTCTTATCCTACTTGAATTCATGGTTTTGTTCATGGAAAACCTCTTTAAATAATTTGGCCAGAACTGTGATTTCATTAGTTTGGAGAAACTTACTCTATCAATGCCAATTGTTGGCTGGTCTATTATTTATATTCTTAGGGAATTGCTTAGGGTGCTCAGAGGTTAAGTGATTTGCCCAGAATCAACCAGTATTGTCAGAGAAGCTTCTTGAACCCAGGTCATCTTTAAACACTAAGCCATACTACTTTTTCAAATACTATGTGGTTAATTTTATGTGTTTTATTTTATTTTCTCCTGTTTCAGATAAATAATTTTCACCTAGTCATAAATGCAAAATATATCACTGCAGAAAAAGGAACCTATATATACCAAAATATTCACAGCACCATATTATTGGAAATAAAAAGAAATAAGATAAGTGTCCATTGATTGGAAAATTATTGAACAAAATGAAAGAGAAAATTATTGCATGACAAGGAATGACTGTGAAGAGTTAAAACAAACATGAATGGATGCAAGTGAAGTAGACAACATCAGGAAATATAGGCAAAATGACTACAATAATATACCCAAAAAAAACATTCAAAATAACCTGAATGGAGTTTAAATATAATGATATACCTTGGTCCCATAGAAGATGTGGGAAAATATACTTACATCCTTTTATTGAAAAGATATAAATGATTATGAATTTAAAATGCTTACATTGCCTATGAGTTAAGGCAATCCAAAAATGAATATAATCTAAAAATAAAAAGTAGCAACAAAAATATAGTGATAACAATAATACTACAGTATTACAACATATTCATGAACCATAAATTTCTTCCCTATTCAATAAGTATCGTCTTTGTTTTCAGCTTTTTACTACCACAAAAAGTGCTGTCATAATTTTTTTTTTGTATATGGAGCTTTTATGTTTTGTCAATGGTCTTCCTGGTGTACATGCATAACAGTGGAATCTCAAGGACAAAGGAAATATACTTTCTTGTATTTGCATAATTACCAATTGTTTTCCAGAATGATTATGCTAAATCACAATTCCACCCATAATGCATCAGTGTATTTATTTTTCCCCAACTCCTCTAACATTGACTATCCTCATCTTTCATCATCTTTGCCACTTTGTTGGGCCTAAGGTGAAACCTTAGAGTTGTTTTAATGTGGATACCTCTTTTATTAGTGACTTGGAGCATTCTTTCATGTGGTTGTTGATAGTATCAAGTACCAAGCTGTTTATATTCTTTGACCACCTTTCTATTTGAGAATGACTTTTGGTCTCATAATATCTTGATAGAATAATTAGCTCATCTTAGGCCTTCAGGGCAATGCAATAGGGAGGAAAGGAAGGAATAAGAATTTATATAGTGCTTACTATATGCTAGGCACTGTGCTAAGCACTTTACAAATATTTTCTCAATTACATTCAACTCTTCATGACCACATTTGGGATTTTCTTGGAAAGATACTAGAGTGGTTTGTCATTTTCTTCTCCAGCTCATTTTACAAGTGAAAAAACTAAGGAAATCATGGTTAAGTGACTTGCCTATGGTCACAAGCTAGTAAGTGTCTGAGGCCAGATTTGAACTCAAAAATATGAGTCTTCCTGATGTTAGGCCCAGAACTCTATCCACTGTGCTACCTAGATGCCCTATTTGAAAATCAAAAGAGTGGTTCCTTCTATTTAAGAGCTCTTCAAAGACATGCTATGTTATAGAAGATGCTTCTTGCTTAGGTAAGGGTTAGACCATATTGTCACTGAGTTCTCTTTATCTCTTATATTCAGTGATTCAGAGGTGTGTAATGAATGATCAGCCTGTAAGAACAATGGTTAACAGTTTAATATACTCTTTAAGAAGAAGGCATGACAATGTTAACCCACTAAGTTTGTGATAATTGCTTTGGAATTATCAATTCAGGATCACTGATTGATTTACATTCAATTTCTGCTGATTGATTTACATTCAATGATTCAAAGAACTTAAGAGTTTGAAGACTCAGGGGTCACTTAGTTCAACCAATATCTCATCAAGACTCCTTTCAATAACTTATTCTGTAACTGCTTAAACATCTCTAAAACTAAATTGAATGGGGATAGAAAGGAATATACTTTTTTGTCAGCAGTACATGATACCTATACAAAAATTGACCATGTACTACGGCATAAAAACTTCATAATTTAATGCAGAAAGGCAAAAATATTAAATGCATCCTTTTCAGATCATGATGTAATAAAATTATATGTAATAAGGGGCCATAGAAAGATAAACTAAAAATTAATCAGAAACTAAATAATCTAATCCTAAAGAATTAGTGGGTCGAACAAAAAATCATAGAAACAAGTAATAACTTCATCCAACAGAGTGACAATAATGAGATAATATACAAAAACTTATGAGATGCAGTGAAAGTAGTTCATAGGGGAACTTTTATATCTCTAAATGCTTACATGAATAAAATAGAGGAAGAGGAGAACAATGAATTGGGCATGCAACTAAAAAAACTAGAAAAAGAACAAACTAAAAATCCTCAATTAAATACCAAATTAGAAATACTGAAAGCCAAAGGAGAAATTAAGAAAATAGAAATTAAGAAAAATATTGAACTAACAAATAAAACTAAGAGCTACTTTTATGAAAAAAACAATAAAATAGATAAAACTTTGGTTAATTTAAAGAAGAAAACCAAATTAACAGTATCAAAAATGAAAAGAGTGAATTCACCACCAATGAAGAAGAAATTAAAACAATAATTAAGAACTATTTTGCCCAACTGTATGCCAATAAATTTGACAGTCTTAGTGAATTGGATGAATATTTACAAAAATAAATTGTCCAGATTAACAGCACAGGAAGTAAAATACATAAATAACCCCATCTCAGAAAAAGATATTGAACAGACCATTGATAAACTCCCTAGGAAAAAATCTCCAGGGCCAGATGGATTTACAAATGAATTCTATCAAACATTTAAAGAATAATTAATTCCAATACTATACAGATTATTTGGGAAATTAGGTGAAGAAGGATTTCTACCATTTTTTTATAATACAAATATGGTGCTGATACCTAAACCAGGAAGAGGCAAACAGAGGGGAAAAAAATATAGACCAATTTACCTAATGAATATAGATGCAAAAATTTGAAATAAAATATTAGCAAAAAGATTGTGGTAACTTATCATGAGAATAATACACTGTAACCAGGTAAGATTTATACTAAGAATGCAGGACTGGTTCAACATTAGGAAAACTATCAGGTTAAATGATCATATCAACAACAAAACTAACAAAAACCACCTGATTATCTCAATAGATGCAGAAAAAGCTTTTGACAAAACAACACCCATTCCTATTAAAAACAATAGAGATCATAGGAATAAATGGAGTCTTCCTTAAGATTATAAGTAGCATCTACCTAAAACCTTTAGCAAGCATTATATGCAATGGGGCTAAGCAAGAAGCATTTCCAATAAGATCGGGTGAAACAAGGATGTCCATTATCACCACTGTTGCTCGATATGGTACTAGAAATGTTAGCATTAGCAATAAAAGAAGAAAAAATTGAAGGTATTAGAAAAGGCAAAGAAGAAACAAAGCTATCACTCTTTGTAGATGATATGATGATATACTTAGAGAATCCTACAGAATCAAGTAAAAAACTACTTAAAATAATAAACTACTTAAGCAAAGTTGCAGTATATAAAAAAACCCACATAAATCATCAGCATTTAACCTGTATATTACCAACAAAGCCCAACAGCAAGAGATAGAAAGAGAAATCCTATTTACAGTTACTGTAGACATTATAAAACATTTAGGAATCTACCTGCTAAAACAAACCCAGGAACTATATTAACATAATTACAAACCACTTTTCAGACAAATAAAGTCAGATCTAAATAATTGGAAAAACATCAGTTGATCATGTGTAGGCCTAACCAATATAATAAAAATGAAAATTCTACCTGGATTAATTTACTTATTCAGTGTCATACCATCAAACTACCAAAAAGTATTTTAGTGAGCTAGAAAAAAACAATAACAAGATTCATCTGGAAGAACAAAAGGTCCAGAATATCAAGGGAACTAATGCAAAGAAGTGCTAGGGAAGGTGGCCTAGCCATACCAGGTCTTAAATTGTATTATAAAGCAGCAATCATCAAAACTACTTGGTACTGGCTAAGATATAGATTGGTGGGTTAGTGGGATAGGTTAGGTACAGAAGACACAGTAGCCGATCACTATAGTAATTTACTGTTTGATAAACCCAAAGACCTCAGATTCTGGGATAAGAACTCACTATTTGGCAAAAACTGCTGGGAAAATTGGAAAAGAGTATGGCAGAAACTGGGCATAGACCAGAATCTTACACCATATACCAAAATTGTCAAAATGGGTATGCAATTTAGATATAAAGGCCAACACTACAAGCAAACTGGGAGAGCAAGGAATAGTTTACCTGTCAGATTTATGGAGAACAGAAGAATTTATGATCAACCAAGAGGCAGAGAACATTATGAAATGCAAAGTGAATAATTTTGATTACATTAAATTGAAAAGGTTTTGCACAAACAAAGTCAATGCAACCAAGATTAGGAGGGAAGCAAAAAACTGGGAAAGAATTTTTACAACCAGTGTCTCTGATAAGGGCCTCATTTCTAAAATATATAAAGAACTGAGTCAAATTTATAAGAATATAAGTCATTACCCAATTGATAAATGGTCAAAGGATATAAACAGGCAGTTTTCAGAAGAAGAATTTAAAGCTATTCATAATCATATGAAAAAATGCTCTAAATCACTATTGATTAGAGAAATGCAAATCATAATGACTCTGAGGTACCACATTACACCTATCAAATTGTCTAACATGACAAAACAGGAAAACAATAAATGTTGTGGAAGATGTGGGAAAATTGGAACACTAATGCTTTGTTGGTGGAGTTGTGAACTGATCCAACCATTTTGGAGAGCTATTTGGAACCATGTCCAAAAGGGCTATAAAAATAGGCATAGCCTTTGATCCAGCAATAGCACTTTCAGGACTGTATCTCAAAGAGATCATAAAAATGGGAAAAGGACCCACATGTACAAAAATATCTATAGCAGCTCTTTCTGTGGTGTCAAAGAATTGGAATTTGAGGGGGTGTCCATCAACTGGGGAATGGATGAACAAGTTGTGGTACATGAATGTAGTGGAGTACTACTGTGCTATAAGAAATAATGATTAAGTAGACTTCAGAAAAACCTGGAAAGACTTGTATGGATTGATGCTGAATGAAGTGAGCAGAATGAGAAAAATGTTGTACACAGTAACAAACATGTTGTGAGATGACTAACTTTGATAGACCTAGGCCTTCTTAGCAATGCAAGGATCTAAGACATCTCCAAAAGTCTCATGATGGAAAATGCTATCCACAAAGAAGAAAGAACTATGGAGCGTGAATGCAGAGGGAAGCATAGTATTTGCTCTTCTTTTCTTCTGTTGTGTTTTGTTTCCTCTTTCTTATGGTTCCTCCTATTGGTTCTAATTCTTCTTTACAACATAACTAATGTGAAAATATGTTTAATAGGAATGTAGATGTAGAGCCTATATCAGATTGCATGCTGTGTTGGGGAGAGAGATGGGGAGGGAAGGAGCAAGGGAGGAGGAGAAAATTTAAAACTCAAAATCTTATGGAAGGGAATGTTGAAAACCAAAAATAAATAAATTAATTGATTTTTAAAAAGACCTCTAAAACTGCCTCTGAACATGGCCTAATCCACTTCTAGATGGCTCTAATTGTTAGGGAACTCTTCCTTCCATCAATTCTAATCCCTTGACTCATTTCTCAAAGAAGCCTATTCACTGAATGGGCTTTTCCTCATTCAAAGTGAGAACCTGGAAAGATCTTAGCTTAAAAGGGTCTCCCCCTGCATCCTCAGCCATCTCCAGTCATCCTGATGAATACTGGCCGCTGGACCCAGATGACTCTGGAGGAGAAAGTGAGACTGGTGACTTTGCACAGCCCTCTCTCACTCAAATCAAAGTCAATTGCAAATCACCTCATCATCTCCCTGATGTCATGTTCTTCTTCAAGAATGACAGACAAACCACAACCACCACAAATCAACCTCTCTGTACCTTCTACTCATTGCTCATTTTTCTGTCCTCTGGAGGAAAAAAAAAACTGAACCAGATGTATAACCCTAATAGTTATTTGGCTCTTGTGATTGGCTCTTGAGTCTGTTTAATTGATACTGCTCACTTACTCCAGTGCTTCTATTTATGGTCTTGCCTTGTCTACAAATTGCCATCATACTCTCAGCCCTCCACCTAATAACAATACCTGATAATCTCAGTACCCAGATTCAAACAACTGTCCCCTACAGATAGGGATTGGATACTCAGAAATAGAGAATTCTATGTCTTCTGTCCAAGGTCCTGAAGAAACCAACAATCATTAACTCCAGGTTAGAAGAAAATAATACTCTAAAACATATTTCTGCCCAAAACAAAATAGATATATCCGAAGTCTCTTTGAAGATACACACACACACACACACACACACACACACACACACACACACACACACAACAGGTGACTAAAATTGTAGTGGTAGTGGATTTCTGGGCAACATTGCAAAATGTACAAGGTATTGGGCCTTTGTAGAAATTCCACCATGGAGATGCTTGATAGCAGATATGTTGTGAACAGAAAATACAAATAGGATTAAACAGAACAAGGTTGAACTCAGTCCCAAACACGGCAAAGCACATTAAATGAGGTGATAAGACATGGCAAGCTACTCCGTTTTAGGGAGGTATAATTAAGATTTATGGGAGATCCTTGACCTCCAAATTACCTATTTTACATTCTCTTGTTAGGATATTTAATCAGGAGAAGTATGACATGGTAGATTGTATACTAAATTTGGTAGGAAGTTAAAATCTCATTTCTTAACCCTGACTTCCTGGGTGGTCACTGGTAAGTTATTTAAGACCTTTGAGCCTCAGTTTCCTCATCTGGAAAGTAGGAATAATATTCACAAATTCACAGGGTTACTGTGAGGCTCCCATGAGATCATGTATACAAAGTGTACATTCATAAATGTCAGCTTTGATTTTCCAATAGA
The DNA here is from genome assembly GCF_003287225.1 of Phascolarctos cinereus. Lineage (NCBI taxonomy): Eukaryota > Metazoa > Chordata > Mammalia > Diprotodontia > Phascolarctidae > Phascolarctos > Phascolarctos cinereus. The sequence continues at coordinate 134,010,472 of NW_027556098.1, forward strand.
AGGGGGCCAGGTCATGTTTCTTTTTTCTCACTGTATCCAAGCAACTAGTGCTGTGCCTTAATCATAATGCTTGCTTATTAAATCTCTGTGAATTGAACCAAAAATTCATAAAATAATCATGAAGATGGCAGAGTAAAAGCAGTGTCTTGCTTGAGCTCTCCCCCAAACCCCTTCAAATACCTGTAAAAATGTCTCTAAATAAAATAATCACAACTGGGAGCAAGTTTGAGTAGAAAAAGCAAAACAAATGAAGAACAATATTCAGTGAGGTACTACCTGATGTTCATTTGTGAGCAGAAGCTATTTTGGTTGCACCTGTGTCTGTAGTTGAGACTATCTACATCTCCTGATATCCTGCTTTATATATCTCACACAGCTTTGTCTCAGTTTCCTCATTTATAAAATATATAGCACCATCATCCCAAAGTCAATAATGTATACAAAATATAACCTTATCATTATCATCATCACCAGCAGTAATAAAAACATCAATAGGCCCTATTGTATACTTTGTTGGCTTACAACAACAATAATAATAGCATTTACATAGTGCTTGCAGACTTTTAAAGAACTTTATAAATTTCTCATTTTTCCTCATAGAAAGCCCGTGGGCAGTAAGTTGCCATAATTAACTCCGTTTTATAGCTGAGAAAACTAAAACAGGCAGATTAAATGTTTTGCCCAGTGTGATACAATTTGTAAATATCTGAGGCTGGATTTGAACTCATGCCATCTTGACTCTAGGTCCACCATTCCATCCACTGTGTTGTTGTTGTTCAGTTGTTTCAGTCATGTCTGACTCTTCATAACCCCGTTTGGGGTTTTATTGGCAAAGATACTGGGGTGATTTTTCATTGCCTTCTCCAGCTTATTTTACAGATGAGGAACTGAGGCAAATAGGGTTAAGTGACTTGCCCAGGGTCGCATAGCTAGTAAGTGTCTGAGGCCAGATTTAAACTCAGGATGATGGGTCTTCCTGACTTAGGGTCTGGTACTCTATCCACTTGGCCACCTAGCTGCCGTCCACTATGATACCTACTTTGTGGGGAAGTAAAGAAGCATAAGATATACTCCAAACTCTAGAGGACCTACAACATCAGTTTTACAAAGAAAGAATCAGTGGACACATAGCTTGATAAAACATATAGTGAGCTAGTTTCCTCATGTAATAAATGAGGAAATTAAACTAGACCATTTCTATGTTTCCTTTCAGTTCTGGAATTCTATACAATTAAGGGAAAGAAAGGGATAGAAACCAATAGGTAAGAATAAAAGGCAGTACTGAATATGCTAAGTTTCAAAGAATAGTATAGGGTCTTCAACATATATTGTGACACTATGTATACATATCAGCAATTTTTCTATAATTCTTAGTGTTTAAGACGTTCCTGACCTAAAAAGTGGTTAAACAATTGCATTACGGTTACCTATTTATTGTGTGTCAGAGGCAAAACTTAAAGTCAGATCTTCCTAAATCCCATAGCTGTCCCCTGCTCTCCTTCATTTACCATATTTGGAACTAGTTCATTTGTTCAATTCTTAATTTATTGATCTATCATCATGATAATAGACCCAGCATTTCAATTCAGCAAGAATTTTATTAAGCTGAGTTTGGCGCTGGAGACAGAAAGACAAAAACAGAATAGACCCTGCCCCCAAAAAGCTTACATTCACCTTGGCAAAAGCAGTATGTACTTGAAATAGTCAATAAAAATTCTTTACAACATAAATACAAAGTTATGGGGAGGGGGAATTTTCGGAGGTGACAAGGAGGATCAGAACATGTCTTAGGTTGTATTTTTGCTGTGCTTTAAAGAGAGCTGAGGATTTGAAGAAGCAGAGTTAAGGAGGCCCTGCAGGCCTAGGGGAAAGCCTGAGCAAAGTAGAAGGGAAATCATATTTGTCCATACACTAGGATTACGTTATTTGAACTCAACTGGTAGAGTAAGTTTTCAAAACCCTTTGTAAATTGTAAAGTAACTACACACATGAGTAATTGAGATCTTCCTTATTTTTATCATTTTGATCTTTGTTTTGAATGAAAAGGAGATACGACAGAACCACAGATGTACTTTTCCATTACAGTTAGTTGTCTTTGGCTTCAAGGACATGTTTAACAGCCCCTCCCCTCCTGGGCATGGGGTACTATAGCTTATCAGCCTATTTACATTGCATTAGACCAAAAGTGACTGAAGCCTAGTGTAGATTTTGGAAGCCTTCAGTTGCAAACCACATTCTGTTTTAATGGGAAACTTATTAGAGGAATCTTGACTTTCAATAATGAAATGAAAGTTTATGAAAGTAGTGTAATTGATCGTCCTCAGAATGAATCATAATTTACATTTAATTACAAAGGCTGTGCTCAGGATGGGAGCCTTGCCAATTAGCTACCTACTTCCCCTGCTCTATATTTCAGAACTGAGCAGTGAAACTGAGATTGGTATTTGAAATCATGGACTAGCCGAGTGTTTTTTTTTAATTGGTTGCATTCATTTCAAATTAATTTATATGAAACTGAGCCTTACCATGTACCTAGTCCAGAGCTAAGCATTAAGGTAGAGACCAGAGAAGAAGACATAAGACTTGTCCTCTAGGAACAGTCTAGCTGGTGTGAGGAGATCTACAAACACAAAACATTTGGAGAAAAAATACAAGACATCATGTAATCAAACACAAAATGGGGGAGGGGGAAGTGGTGGCTGCTTTATGATACAAAAAATAAGTGGTGGTTCAGAATGGGAGACATCACTGTTGTTTGAAGCTATTAGGGAAGGTATTCATGAAGAAAGGAGGACTTGACATGGGCCCTAAAAGACTGGAAAATTTGCAAGTGCTGTCTCTAACACTCTTGCTGGGGCCACTTTTGCAATTTTTCATATCAACGCTTTATAATATCTGTGGTCCTAAATTTTAATATAGAGCTAAACCAATCATAGAAGAAAAGTTAAAGGTGAGAGGACACGGAGGAAGGATATGAAATGTTCTGATAATAGCTCATGGAGAGATAGTGTTGTATAGTATATAAAGAGCTAGCCTAGAAGACAGGAAGATTTGAGTTCAAGTCCCACCTGCCCCTGGCACATACTGGTTCCATGACCCTGAATAATGTACTTAACCTCTCAGCTCTTGAGGCAACTCTCTAAGACTATAAGTTACAGAGAAAGTGCAGACCTGCATTAGTGGAAAGAATTTCCTCTCCTGGGAATACCAATGAAATCATAGGTCTAGTTGCTAGCTTTAAATACATTTATATTGTGCTTTAAGATTTACAAAGTGTGTTACATACCACTTAATCTTAATAGCAATCCTGTGAGGCTGATTCTATAATCACCATTTTATGTCTAAAGAAGGTAACACACTTGACTCATTTGTTAAGAGACTTGCTCAGGGTCACAAAGCTAGAAAGTTTCAGAGGCAGGGGTAGAATCCAAGTCTTCTTGACCCCAAGGCCAATGCTCTGTTTACTCTATCATGCTAAATTTAATCAATAACATAAGTCCAAGGTGTTTTATTTTGTGCATTGTAAATTAATGGACCACTCAAGTTAGAATGGGCCTTAGTTAGCAGTTGGTCTAACACTCTTATTTTTCAGATGAGGAAACTGAGGTACAGGAAGTAACTTATCAAAGATCACACAGCAAGCACTTAGCAGGATCAGAAAGTTCTGGAACCCAGGTCATTTGATTCCTAGTCCAGTGTCTTCTTTACTTTAGCAGGTAGCCTTCATCTTCATGTCTATTTAGAGTTAGAAGCTCCATTGTCTTTAACTTTGGGTATCATGTTTTTTTATCTTACCTAGTGTCTCTGACAAATACTTTCTGATCTGTAAATACATACCAGGGAAGAAACTTGAAAAATTTAAAGTGCCTATAATTTATCTGTTCTCTAAGATGGTCAATTATTGGGGTTTTATTAATATGTTGTCAACCCCAGAATTTTTTCCTCACTCTACTGTCATAAAAATCAAACCCAAAGTACATTCTAGTAGCAATCCTAGGGAATTTCACATCAGTTTTATTCCAAAACTTCTAATATTAACATATGAATAAGTTACTAAAATGAAAAATTGCAGAGAAGGCCATAGTAGGACATTCAAAAACAGCATGTGTCTGTACAGAAAGCAGTATCTAGGAAGGTCTGTGTTCTAGTCCCAAATCTGTCACTTTCCGCACACTTTCAACAAGTCATTTCATCAGTCTGAGCTTGTTTCTTGATTTGTAAAATGAGTCAAAGCTTTTGGACTAGACAATGCTTAGAGTCCCTTTCAACTTTAATATTTTACAATTTAATACGCTTACTTTATGTAAAGCTTTTTGATGCAACACCAAGCTCTTTCTCTTTGGTTAGATCTTTTTCTTTTATTAAGTTTCAGGTTTTTTATCTACAAAATGGGGATAACACCAGTCTCACTTAATTCAATGGTCTTTTGTGGAATAGGATTACATATAGGAAAATGCTTTGTAAATATATACTTTGCATTCCACCACTGCATTGTAAATTCCTTAATAGCAAAGACTGCTGCTTTTTCCATCCTAGTGTCTCCCTTACCTAGATTCAAATGGCTGTATAGGGTGGTTGGTTAATACATGCTTAGTGAATGGTGATGGTGGTTGATTTAATGCTTATTCATTCAGTATCAACTCAGAGTACTGCCTGAGCCACCCTTTTCCCCCCAGTTTGGCTTGAACATGTCATATTTTTAGTGACCTACCTTCTTCAGTCAGGATAGCCTTGTGTCCTGAAAGACCTCACACCATTTGTTCTTCCTCATAAGTAGAATGAAAGAATCATAGAATCCCAGATTCGTGCATGACCTCAAATATCATCTATTGTAGCTCCTATTATCTGAAGCCCAAATTTCATCTACAATATCCCAGCAGCCATTTACTCTTTTCATAAATACATGAAAAGTGGCAGGTTAACTGAAATCAATTGGCAACCATTTATTAATCACCTACTATATGCCAGGCTGTGTACTAGGTACTTAGGACACAAATACCAAAGTGAGAAAAATTAATTCATTATGTCATAAGGCAACCCACACAAGTTTTAGCCAGCATGCTGGCTGGAAAACACATAAAGGGGAGCTAAAAATTATAGGGGTAAAGGAGTGGAGAGAAGTCTGGAGTGTCAGGAACAGATTCTAGAGAGTAATGGAGTGAACACGTCACTTTCCTTAAAAGAGAATTTCTGGGAGGAACTAACCAATCAGAGGAAAGAACCCTCAGGATGAAATGATTTTTCCAGGGTGAGAAGGCTACTGGGTCATACTAGAGAAAGAAGTGTAGAACAGGGAAGGGGAACCTGTGGTCTCAAAACCATAGGTGGCCCTCTAGGTCCTCAAGTGTGTCCCTTTGCCTGAATCCAAACTTCATTGTTCTGTAAATTGGATTCAGTCAAAGGCTCACACTTGAAGACCTAGAGGGCCACTTATGGTTTAGAGGCCACAGGTTTCCCACCCCTACTCTAGAGTGTCAAAGACGGAGTCCAGAGATGAATGAAGGGGTAAACCTGGCTGGCTTATGCATGTATACGCTTTTATGTAATTTCCAGTGATATGTCAGCAAAATTGAACCAATCAGTCTTTAACATTTATAGAGTATCCAAACCCAGACAAGCATTATAATATAGTCTAATAGAGTCTTTAAGATGAGAACTTGCACTTGGAGACCTGATGCAAAAAATCCTAATCAATGAAAATCATAAGTCTAAAGTAATGAGTTAACCAGATTATGGAATTATTGTCTAATCACAAAAAGGTGGATTAAGCACCATCTATTCTGATTTGAGGGCAGCAGGAGGTGTTATCTGCACCAGAAGTGGGGTGTGAGCAACAAAAGTATTAATTCCAAGAATATAAGGTGGTTGATAGGTACAAGATACATTAAAAGAAAAGAATAATTCTGAAGAGTGGCCAAATGGGCCAAATTAGGGTGTCCAAAAAGGAAAGCGAGTCAACTTATTAAAAGCAAGTCCTGTGTGGTCTACATTAGTTGGATTTTCTGGACCAGTACTAAAATGAGAAATTATATGCATTGGTGAGCACATTCTTTAGTCCCTGGAAGCCTATAAGAACAAACTAGAGGAAAAAACATGACTCCAATCCTGTTTCTCTTTCTCTCATCAATTTCCCAAATGTCAGAGCTGGAAGGAATGTTAGAGAACATTTCTTCCAACTTTCCCGTTTTATAAATGAGGAGCTGAGACACAGAGAGGTAAAGGGACTTATCCAAGGTCATACAAGTTAGTAGCATGAACTGAGACTTGAATCCAGGACTTCTTGTCCCATATAGTCTTTCTAAAATAATAATTTTGAGTCAGTCCACAGCATCATAAATTTAAAGCTGGAAGACATCTCAGGGGTCATCTAGTCCAACCTCTTCATTTTACGGATAAGAAAACTAAGGCACAGAAAATATATGCTACCTGTTCAACACATAAGTTATACTTATAGGGGACACATAGAAGGAACACACATTTGGCCCAAGTCCTCTGACTTGTGGCCCATTCCTCTGCCCCACAATATTGTTTGATTTCATACTTTGCAAACCTGCCTCCCTGTAAGTTCTACTCCTTGGTTCTAGCTCTGCCCTCTGGAACCAAGCAGAACTTGAATCCTTCTTCTACATGCAACATATTAAGTGTCTGAAAAGATTCTCCATTTTCTTGAAACAGAAAATCATGGGAAATCTTGCCCATAGATGCTTACGAAAGCACCTTCAGTGATGATCATGGGGAAAATAAATGTTACAGTCTGGGATGAGGCAAAATTCCAGCACCACTAAGCCGTCAATAAGCAGAACTGCTGGGCCCAGATATTTGAGTTAAATAGTGGATTTACTTCTGAAAGAAAACAGCCAGACTATGATTCTCTGTTTTCAGGCTCCTTGTGGTTAGCAAGTGATACTATGGCCACATTCTCCTAAATGTGTGTCAATCACACTGGTCCTCCACCTTTTGAATCAAAGACAGTCAATAAAATGCATCTCAGTGGGTCAGGGCAATTTACAGTCTTCACTCCCTTTTCTTCTTCAATTGTCTCCCTTCTTCCTCTTGATTCCCTGATGGTCAATCTGCTACCATCTTGTGGCACATCATGGAACTGCAGGTTCTTATTTTGAAGCAACCTGCCTTTTGGTTTCTTCAGGCCTCAGGAAACCCAAGCCTCTGTTTTGGGATAGTGGCCAATGTCGATGTAAATGCTTTCATAAGTTGAAAGTTAACTTAGACATCTCCCTTATTTGCTTTTGTGGGAGGAGAGACAAAACTCGTCAAAGATGAACAATAACAACTTCTCATCTTTTATTTTTTAAAAAACAAAGCTTGCTCGACTCATAGACTTGGTAATAGATCTGTGAATAGGCAGCTTTGAAGCAGACAGGCTGATTTCACAGAGCTACAAGACATCAGCTGAGGTGAAAATCTAGGGAGAATTCTATAGGGATTTTCCAGTGGGCTGCAAGGAGGATTTTAGAAAGAATATGTGGAACAGGAAGGCCTTGATTCAAGTATCAGCTCATGCCATGAACTTATTTGACCTGCGTAAGTCTCTTTACCTGATCATAGCTCAGTTCATTTGTAAAATGAAACAGTTGAACTTGATGATTTCTAATATCCTTTCTAGCTCTGATATTCAGGAAATCCATAAGGGAAAGAGAGAAGCAGGACTGGTATTCTTTTTTTCCCTCTTATTTATTTAAATTGGCTATTTACATCATGTTACATCTTTTTTGGGCGATATTTCTTTCTAGGCTTTAAGGGACAAAAGAATATGCTCACTAACACTCAGACATGTCTTCTTAGATGGCAAAAGTATTGAGACAACAAAAATACAGAAAGAGGGAGAGAGAGAAGCCAATCAAATGTCAAACCCCAACAAATTACAGCCTGTTCTAAGAAAAAGACAAAAGAAACTATGCCTATGATTTAATTTCTCTCAAGTTGGCTTGACATGCATTGCATGGGAGTTCAGTCCAAAACTGGGCTCCCCTAAGGGAGCCAGTTCAATTGGGGTATATTTAAATGAGGTGGTGAGTACATGATTTAGATCACTTAATCTTGGTCAACAGGGGCTGGTATCATCCTCCCCCCATCCAGACAGAAGAAATACCACCACCCTAGGTAGAAGAAATCTGTCTCCACCCAAGCCTGAATAGGATAAAATCAATTCAGGCTTGGGTTGGGTTTGACTAGGATAAGAAGAATCAATGCAATCTCATTATCAATAATGTCCCTCTGAAGAGCTTTGGAGTAGAAAGCTGGAGGGGCTGGGAGCTCTGAGTCTCCAAGACACAGATTACCAAAAGAAATCATTTTTCACACAAAATACAAAATGCAATAACAGGATAATTTCTCAAATGTATCTTCCAAGAATTGATTTCTGGTTTAATGAATTTCCTTTTAATTTCTTGTATTATTGTAGGCAATAATGTCCTTCTCTAATACTTTGTTATGATGTAGAGGTGACCCTAGGTTCTTGAAAATTCTTCTAGGAGAATTCAAACTCTGGCAGATTCCATCAAAGTAGAAAGGATTTGAGTATAGCCTTAGTGTTAGTTCTCCCCTTAGATAGCAGGCACATAAACCTAAGTGTGGAGAAGCTTATCACCCAGAATGTTGGCCACCAAGCAATGAGCTTTTTTTGCCCTCAGTGATTCCTATACAGCATCTGTTAAAGTATGGATAGGTTGACATTTCCGTGTTGGAGGAAGGGGAACCTACATATGTGAAATTAAGAATCTTCAAAGCAATAAAATATCAATACATAGTAGGTGACTGTAAGAAAAAATAATGCAGTTTTTCCAAATCCAGAAATGTATGTAAAACAGTACAGAGAACTAGAAAATGTCATAAAATTGCCAAATGCAATAGAGCCCAAAGCCAGAAATTCTAATCTAAGCTAAAACCCCAGTCCCATTTCCTGAATGCAAACTTAAAGTCATGCATGTCTTCACTCAGTTCAGCCAATCACCTTTCTCAGCAGTTGCCTAGTCCTGATGATTTTACCCCTTCAACATCATTTGCACACATTTTATTTTTTAGCAAAACAAGAAGTATACATATAATCCATATGTACCTGTAACCAAGGAGGTAGAAATAGGTTTAGTGGGGAAATTAAGAAAGAATTAGGAATGAGTAAGGTTTAAAAAGTCCAATCATTCACCAAAAACAAAAAAAATATCTTCTGGTAGTAGTACATGAGCAGATAGATGTCCTGGGTAGACCATCCTGGGTCAAATAAAGGTCAAATCTGTTCCAACATGAGTCTTAAGGTCCTACTTCTCAACTAGTTTTGAGAAGCTGGGTAGTTGTTTTATGTAGTCATTTCTTGTCCTGGCATTTGTGGATGCATCAGATGTGGCAATTTTAATAAGATCTGTGCAAATATGAGGTTAACATATGACTATTTTTCTGGAGACTCTCATTTGCGTGACAAGGTTAAGATGCTCACCATGTGATAGCATCATCCATTCAACAAATATTTATTAATCATATCATAGAATATTGTTGTCCATATTCTAGCACTAAACATAGGTATAAACTTCACTAATTTGTCCTGGGACCTTTCCATATCACTCATACACACCTGAGAGCTATGATAACATTGAGAATAAGACTGCTTCTGTTGCATATCAAGCTGAGTAACCCCATTACAGTGTAGAAGATCACTAGCTCCTGTACAAAGCAAATGATGTGTTGACATACTTTACTGTCTGGGAGATCTGGGAGCCAGGGATGACAAAAGATTGAAATTCAGTGTACATATCCCAGGGTAGAATCATTGTCAATAAAGTCTCAGTTAATTAACGAGTGAGTATAGACTTCTTTGGGACAAATCTGAAATTTTAGTAAAAGACTTTTTTAAACTGGCATAGCTGAAATGGTTAGCATTTTGTTGGTTTGTCAGACTAGCATACTGGCTAAAAACTGTACAGGCTGCCTTGTAAAATTATGTATTTTTGCCCAACTTTTGTGTTTGTATCATCAGCACATAGCACTTATGCCTGGCATAAAGTAGGTGCTTACTAAATGTCATTTCTGTTGAAGTCACTCATTTTTTCCATGTAGGAGTCATCCTTGACATTTTGATTGACATTATCTATTATGTCTGATAAGTTGCCAAGTGTAGTCAATCCTATATTCCTAATATTACTTGCCTCTATTTCCTACTCCTTCATTTATATAACAACCACCCTAGTTCAAGTCCCTTATCACCTCTGTACTAGATGACTGCAACACATCTTAATTCATCTTCTTGCACTTAATCTAATCCTTTAATTACTTGTATGTGAATACATTTTATCCCCACATTAGAATGTAAATTTCCCCAAACCAATGACTGTCTCATTTTTGGATTTGAATCCCTAGAGCTTAACACAGTTTCTGAAACATAGTAGGCTTTTGATAATGCTTGTTGATTCACAAAGAGACTGCTCTGAGGTTTCATATAGACACTCCAAATTTGGATTAGATAGGTGAAAAAGAATCTGCTCTATTGGCAAGTCTGATTTATATACTGTTTTACAATTCTAAATATTTTGATTACTTTTACATATATTATCAATGAAACTGCCTGGTGAGAACAGGTTCCAACAGGCCTACTTTAATGAACAGATAACTCTGTTATAACATTTGCATACTGACAACTTATTTGTATAATGTCTCTAAAAATGCTTTGTTTTCTTAATTAGGTAAAAGATACCCCCTATAATCTTTCTTATCCTGGACTATGCTTAGCAAATTTTTTTTTTCCCCCAAAGACAATACCATAAGCCCAAGTGCCATTTGAATGATCACAAAAGATGAATTAGTGAGATACTGAATTAATGGGATTTTCCTGTATTCAATTCAATTGAACAATTCAAGTATCAAGTACATACTATGTGAGGATCCTTAGTTAATCATCATAACAATAGATCATGATTATATAGCCCTTTCATGTTTACAAAATGTTTTGCATACATTATCTCATTTGATCCTTAGAAAAACTTTCTAAGGTAGGCACTAATATCATTTACGTTTTATTATTGAGGAAACTGTGACTGAAGAGTTAAGTGACTTGCTCAGGGTCTCACAACTAGGAAGTTTCTAAGGCAGGATCTGAACTTGTCTTTGTGATTTCAGATTCAGTGTTCTATCCACAATACTGCCTAACACTATAACACAAGTCAAGGTACAGAAATAGAACAGCACCAGCTGGCCATTCTATTGCTTTTTGCAAAGCACCTTCACAAACATTAGCTTCTGATCCCCTCCCCATTCACAAAGACCCTATGTGGATAATAAGGCACTCTGATTTTATATACAATGAACCTGAAACTCAGAGCAGATATATATATATATATATATATATATATATATATATATATATATATATATATATATATATATATGTATATAGATATAGATATAGATATATCTAGATATATAGATATAGATATATATCTATATCTATATATCTATATCTATATCTATATCTATATCTATATCTATCTATATATATATAGATAGATATAGATAGATATAGATATATATAGATATATATAGATATATATAGATATATATAGATATATATATATGTGCATTGCCTAAATCACATGGATAGTTAGTGGAGAGCTGGGACTAAAATTCTAATCTGACTTCAAGTTCAGGCTTCTTTCCACTCTACCACTAAGACAAGGTACATACATTTGCAGAGCATTCAGTCTACTTGGTAGAGGATGGGGAAGGGAGGGACCCCACAGGAAAAGCCATAAGAAAAAATTAGGGAATAAAAAAAAGGCTGATCAAAACTGTGATTAATCCAGTGCTACCATACAGACCAATCCAGTCCCGTAAAGAAGAAAAAAAAACAACTTTTCAGAAAGAATGTAATTATAACCAGCAGCAAGTTGCACATGGAAGACATGCATAGCAAAGTTTTCCATTAGGCTAAAGAAGTATGTTGTCAGTGCCCCCAGAGTGGCCAAATTTCTCCTGCCAGCATCACCATGGAAAGGTCACAGATCCCATGTGGAAGTTTCTATCTAATGAGTTGGGACCAAGGAATGATGGAGGGTAGATTGTTCAGTCTCCAGTCAATTGTGTGACACGGATTTTCTAGCCCAACAGAAGAGCTGGAACAAAGCTGAGCATGTGTGCATGTGCATTGGAGCCACGTCCCAATGGATCTGCCCTGGCAAAAGGACAGATTAAGGCCTTTATATTGAGTTCCCCTCACCAGCAAAGGTTATTGAGAATGTCGCTGCTATTTATAGAGCCTGACTCCACAGAGCTCAGGGCCTTTTCAAATTTATTTCTTACAGCAATGCTGGGAGGATCAGCTGGGTTACTCCTCTAATTTCAGATGGAAGGTGGCAAAGGTCAGGAAAAATCAGAACAATTATAAAGTAAGAAAAGTTTGTCTTCTATGTCTTCCATCTTCCATTTTCTTTGCCTTTGCTCCTTTCTAGCCACTTCCTTTCCCTCCTTTTGAGGTAGTCCCCTCTTGCTTCCCAGATTTACCAAACTACCCACCCACCTACTGCAGCTTGTAACTCTAGTTGCCTTCTCTGTATAGCTCTTGGTATTTCAAAAGAATTAACCCTTCTTCCTCTCCCTCTGAAAATGCCCTTTCAGAGTAAGATCTCTTAGAGCCTATGCATGAATTCACAATAGTTTAAAAATTGCTGATAATGATCTAATATGTCACGTTGTCAGGGTATTTAAGAAGATGCTTAGACTTAGTGAGCATACTCAAAAGTATGAATCCCTAATAGTAGAATTTATACTGTGCCATTTTGGAGGAGAGAAAGAAATATGTCTTTCTGGCACTTTCCAATCATAAGACCTTACAAAAGAGAGGCTTCAAAGGCTGAATTGCTCTAAGGTATTTGAGGATTTACAATTTTCAAATACTTAAGTGGGGGAAGTTCTGGAGGGGACTGAAAAGCATGGGGAAACAGCCCTTGCCCATGTAAGGTCCATTAGCAATGGACTATATATATGAAGGTGAATATAGAATTTGATTTCCAAGGATTGGGCTTATATAACTTTCAAGAATCATACCAATTGTGCTAAATAAGATTTATTTGCATTTGGACTCTCTTTTATTGATGGATGTTTCTGTTCCCTGCTCCTCATAGTGTCAGAGGAGAAGTGGTGAGAGGTAAGCATGTCTGGGATAAGGATTCAGCACATCCCAATATAGCCATGGAAGTCCCCTTTGAGTTCATCAAACTTAGAGTTGGCAGAAACCTTAAAGATCATTGACTCCAAATGCCTCATTTTATGAATGAAGACAATTGACATCTAGAGAATTTATAGCACTTGTCCAAGATTACACAGATGGTAAGTGGCAGGGAAAGGATCTTTCTGAGTCCAGATCTAATACTCACTTCAGTACATCTCTATGGTACACCCAAAGACCAACTAGGATCAATGCAAACATTAGACAATGTTAAAAATCTGGGTGCAAAATTTGGCATGCAGATTTTCCTGAAGCCATCATAGGAAGCCTTATGAAATTTCCTGTACCCTACCACCAGATATCCAGAAATCAATGACATTCAGTAGTGGTGGTTTCATGGTAACCTAGTCCAGAGTAAGGGGGCAGATGGAACCAATGGCTTCTCACAGTCCCTATGAGCTTTTTAGATGCTTTGATTTTTCATTTTCCAGTAGATCTTTGTGCTCCAGGAATGGAGATGTCTCACCTGCCTGGCTGCCCTTACTTTCAATCCAGTGATTTCTGACATGCCTCTGTGTAGCAGCCCAAAATAGAACCAACATCTCAAATTCTTAATATCTTTCCTAGAGATGCCATGTGTCATGACCCTGGCATGACTTACATACACTGGGTGAGTATTTTATTACTTTTGTTATAGAATTACTCTAATCAAACCCAGCACAACATCCCTGGCACAGACCCTTTCCTTCCTAAAACAAAAACTGCAGAGATATTTGCTGAGACCAAGATAGAAAGGAAGAAAATAAGATAAGACAATATATGTATACTCTACATAAGAAAATATAATAAATACACACACACATACATATACATACATACATACATACATATGTTTATATAGTTATATAGATATATATAGATATAGAGATATATACACATATGGAAGTAGGGGCTGGGGAAGGAGATTTTTTGGTCTACAGAGTCAAACTTCAGGGCAGTCATTTGTTTCAACCTTTCCAAAGGCAATGTTTGTATTCATATAATTGCTGTTCCCATAGCAAGGGAGGAATGGAGAGGTATACCAGCAATAGCAAATGCGAATGGCAAAATGTCTATATAGTTATACATAAGATGTGACATATATTATATATATATATATATATATATATATATATATACATATATATATAAATGATATATAAGAATAAGAAAATATGATAAGAGAACTTTCTCCTTCTGTTGTTTGGATAAATGAGCTCTTAAAATACAGATCCACAAAAAAGTTAGCAGCTATAACCTTTCCATATGCAAGGAACTGCAAATAGGGATCTGGATAGATGAAAAGTTGAGGACCATTGCTTCTAAGCAGGGATTAGACAATGAAAAGTTTGAGCTAAGTCTTGGCTTTATTTTGTTATCCACAAGTAGAGAAATAAAGCCAACCTCCCTCAAATCACTGGCCCCAAAAGGAGATGGGAATTACCAATCACTCCAACACTGACCATTTGCATCCTTGCCTCATAATACAAATCAATCACATCTTTAATTGGGCTCTAGACAATAAGAATTTCATGATTCTCCAATGTGTTCCCACTTCTGCGTGAGGCACTATGAAGGGTACAGAAGTATCCTTAAGATATTGATAACACAGATGGGGGAGGCATCATACACACAGAAAGCAATTTGGGAAAGTTTATAAAATAATAAATTTAAGGTTACCAAAGGTTCATTTTCATGTGTTACCACTAAGAAGGGGAGAGGCCTTGTGGACTAGAATTATCTCAGACTGGTCTTTGTGCTTTTGCTAAAGAATCAAAGAGAGAAAATGATAAAAACTGTGTGGTATCTCTTTCATCCCTTCAATCAATCAACAAATGTTCACTAAACATACGTAGTCCTATGTTATGTTCAGTAGAATCTAGTCATAGCAGGTAACTCATATTATCTAATACATGTCCCTTATATTGCAGGAAAGGGGTGTAGAGACCCAGAAAGATTCAATCAATAAAAAAGCATTTTTTAACATCTACTATGTACTAGGCTCTGTGCTAGATGCAAGTGTTACATATACAAAGAATATAACCCTTACTTTCAATGAATTTGCTTTCTAAGGAGGAAGGCAGGTACATAAATGTCTATATAGAATGTATACAAAGTGAATGAATATCAATAATACAGGGCAGTTTGGGAGAGAGGTCACTGTCTGCAGAGGATCAGGGAAAGTTTCATGCAGGAGGGGATTGAGCTACATTTTCTAAGAAAAGAAAGACTGAGATGCTAAGAAACTATGAGAGGAGAAAACGCATTTCAGACATGGAAAATGGCCAAAGCAAAGGCATAGAGAGGTTGCACCAAAAAAACCCAAAGGCAGGATTTGAATCCTGATCATCAAAATCTAAATCCAGTGCTTTCTTCATTACACCATGGAAATAGGATATACTTAACAAGAACGCAATCTAAGTCTTTGAGGAATTTTATATGGCCTTGAGGATAGAAGATATGTATATGTAAATGCGTAGTGCAAGGCTATACACACATATGCACACATACACATATATTTATGTGTGTATGTGTGTATACATGTATGCATGGTAAGGGCAAAATGAGACAAAGTTGTTCAATATAGGAATTCAATGTGGGAAGAGATCTCTGTCATCTGAGCATTCAGGGAAGGGATCATGGACCTACCTCACTTGGATCACTGCCTTGTTGTGGTGGAGGGATTTGCATAACTTTTTGTAACTATGAGCTATGCTATGCAGGGTTATTTAAGATGGACAGAGAGTAGAGAGTTCAGAAAAAAAGGTGATCCACTGGAGAAGGAAATGGCAAACCACTCCAGTGTGTTTGCCAATAAAACCCCATGAACAATATTAAAATGATAAAAGATGTGACGTCAGAAGATGAGCCCCTCAGGTCAGAAGGTGTCCAACATGTTAAAGGAGTATGATTTTGGACAGACTTCAAGAGATCGTGGAGGATAGGGGGGACTGTATGACCACGGCATCATGAAGAGTGGGACATGACTGAATTACTGAAGAACAACAAACCATGGACCTAAGTGAGGCTGTGAAGGATCAACAATATTTAACTAGACAGAGGAGAGCAGATGGTCTATGTGTATATGACTAGAAAAGGGAATACGAGAAATGGATAACAGTAGGTGGGAATGTTCAAGGCATTTTCCTTAGCATAATGGAGAATATGAAGGCTATTTTGAAAGTTGTGTTGTAGAAGAACGGCAAGGTTGGCAAAGCACTTTGGGACCAGATCTTAATTGCACAATCTGTTTGTGTAGGGCTTTCCAGCAGTCATTATATAAGATGATTGGACTTCCTACAATCTGCCCTGCTGCCACACCACTTCTCTCTAGAAAAGCATCCTCTGGTAGGAATCTTCCTCTGGAAGTTAATCCACTCAGCTTTGGAATTTTACCTTGAAGCTGAGCTATAAAGATCACTAATCAAGAAGTAAAACCTCATCTTATACTATATATCTAACCATTCCTTGACCTTACTTCACATCCTATGTATAACTATATATAACTATATATATATATATGTGTGTGTATATGTGTGTGTGTATGTATAACTATATATATAGTGTATATATATATATGTGTATATATATATATATATATACACACACACACACACACACACACACACACACACACACATATATATATATATATATATATATATATATATATACACACACACACACATATATATTGCCATTTGCATGTGCTACTTCTGGCACACCTCTCCACCCCTTCCTTGCTGTGGGAACAGTAATCATGTAAACACAACATTGCCTTTGGAAAGGTTGGAACAAATGACTGCCCTGAAGTGTAACTCTCCAGACCAAAAATCTCCTTCCCCACACACCACTTCCACATGGAAGTTTGTCTCCCTCTATTAGAATCAATCAATTGCAATCATCTTTTTTAATATACTATGCTATGGAAATGCTTGTTTTATTCTATAAATTTAAAATTAAATAAATAAAAATTACAGAAAAAATAATTAAGATTCCTTGAAGATAGTGACTGTCTCATTTTAAAATTACAGTGCCAGTGCCCAACACAGAATTTAGCACCCAATAGGTATTAAATAAATACTTTTTCATATATTTAAGATGCAGGGAGAACACAGAACTGCATTGACAAAGAGGCATCAGGCTCTTACTGTGTGTGCCATGCTGCTTACAACATTGATTAGAATCACAAAATTCTGCAACTAGAAAGGACTTCAAGACCACTTCTGTTCAATCCCCTACCTTTGGCATACTGAAGATTTAATCTATCAGACAGTCGTCTATTCTGTTTATAAACAATTGGGAAATTCTTCCTGGTCGTAACACTTACCATAAGCACTTACTCACTAATGAATATCAGACACTGTACTTGGCTGTTCTCTTCCTATCAGGAAGTTAGGAAGAGCAAAGCATCATCTCCCTCAGGGTAATACATTTCCCCAAAATGGGAATGTTCAAAACCTGTCATTTTAGCTCTTAGCTTTTCCCACGTGACTGTTCATGAAGATTTCAATATACAGAGTGTCTGAAGTACTGTTAGTACAAGGAAATTCATCCCTCACCCCCACCATTTCTACTTCAGGAAGTCCTATTGGGACTCACATGACTTCAAGCAAGCCCCTTAATAGCCGTTGAATAGACAGTTAAATAAACATTTATTAAAGCTATATGCTAGGCACTGTGTTAAGTGACAAAGGGTGGGTTCGGGATTTCTTTGCAATGGATTACAACCAAAGAAACACTGATGACTTGGGGACTGAAAAATCTTGGGTGTGCTAACTCTCCCAGGAGATAGCTATTCCTGATGTGATTATTCCTCATCTACCAGTTACCATACTATGTTCTAATTGGCCTGGTTCAGAGAAAGGGTGACACAGCACGACATAAGAATAAGGAACAATCAAGAGCTAAATGAAGAGACCCTTCCAGAAGGGAGAAATTTGGGAGAAATCTGCCTCTTTGCTTTCCTTCAGTTACTCCTAGTTCTGGAGTTGGGGACCAAGTGGAAAAGTTGAATCTACCACACAACAGTCCTGCAAATACTCTTGTTAAACCCATGTCATGGGACTTCATTACTTCTAGATAATTCTAAGAAATTTTGAGTGGAGCATTAAAGTTGAGAAACTCCCAGATTTTCATCTTTTGAGAATCCAATCCATAGTATTTGAGGTTCATTGTTATGAGCTAAGGTTCATGGCCAATTTTATGTGAGGGGGAGAGAATTTCATAACCATTTGTAAACAGAATGGTGGAGCATGTATGTTTTGGATGGTTTAGACATTTATCTTCCTAAAGGCAAAAAAGAATGGGGGAGGGGAGATGGAAAGAGATTAATGGAGATGGGAATAAGAGGGGTAAAGGCAATAGAAAGAGACCCATGTTATTTCCCTTGTTTTGCCAGTGATAAAAGTTAACATAACCTTACTGAAGTTTAGTTTATTCAGTTTAACATGGGCATAAAAGAGAAAGAGAGAGAGAGAGAGAGAGAGAGAGAGAGAGAGAGAGAGAGAGAGAGAGAGCTAGGCAGTGCAGTATATACTGTGTTGGACTTGGAGTCAGGAAGACCTTACCTCAATCACTAGATGTGTGCCTCTGGACAAGACATATAACCTCTTTCAGCCTCACTTTCTTCCTCTATAAGATAGGATAATGATTCTACTTACTTCACAGGGTTCTTGTGAGGATCAAATAAATTAACATGTAAAATGCTTTGCAAACTTTAAAACACTATATAGGCGCTAGCCACTATTATTAATGGTACCTGCTCAAACTATCTCCTAGGGCAAATGATAGGCAAATTAGATAACAGGTTTGAAGGTAAATTTTTTAAAGCTTGAACTAAGATAACCTCTTAAAGTTACATTAAACTTTATACTTTCTAAAATACCCTTACTTCCATCATCTCATCTAATATTCAGTTCTCAAATGGATCTGTGATCTCAATGATTTGGAAATTGATGCAATAATTCAGGTCACAAGCCATGTATGGCTATCCATCCTGTGAAAATCTTATCCACGTGCTCCCATAAGTTTTCTACAGGGAGGTCCACTCAAGATGCTGGAGGCCTTCCTCAATTTCTCCTGATATCACAAAAGTGGAGCATTTTAGTTGCTGACCTGTCATCCCTTTCCCTTACCATGGGATTGTCCCATCTGCTCTTCTTATCTTGTATTTCCCTTATTATTTCATCTGATAGAAAGCCTTTAATAAATTTGTTCAGTTAAGTTGCTAATAGAGTATTGAAAGGAGTATAGAATCATGTACACGATGGGGATTAAATTGCCACCAGAATAGATTCGTTGGGCCCATTTCTGGCCTCTTCCTCTCATTAAAATATGGCAATGTAGAAAGGACAATTGAATAACTTTAATTTAATTGAATAACTTTCAAGTCAGTGAGAAAACAATCTTCAACTTTCCTTACTACATATGTAGATACATGGATGCAATGACTATACAGAATCCAAGAAAGAAAATGAGGAAATGCAAGAGGAAACATTAAAAAAAAAAGCAATTTTTTCTAAACTTTGAGAACTCAAACCAGATTAAATTTACAGAGCTCTAGTATGTAGGGAGGACCTCCAGTGCCGAAGTAGAGACATAGCTGTTGACCTGCTAAGACAAAGAACCTAGGGTGGCCGAAGGATTGAAATAAAAACAAAAACAGCCACCAGGGAGGAAGTTTAGAACAACAAAGTCCAGAATTATTTTTAGTAAGTGTTTTATTGATGCTTTAAAATAATCACTACCAAACCCCCTGACTTAGCCCCACTAGAACTCCCCATGGTAACAAAGTTGCCAATCAGGGAAATTGGGGTTCGGCAGTGACTTTTTAAGGCATCAGTATATCCAACAGTTTGTCATCGAGTCTTTTCTTGAAGATCTCTACTAAGGTGAGAGAGAGAGACACATTAACAAAGCAGCCCGTTCTTTTTAGATAGTTTAGATAGTTCTGATCGTTAGTAAGTTTGTTTTTTCCTTGCACCAAGCCTAAATCTGCCTCTTTGCTTTCCTTCAGTTACTCCTAGTTCTGGAGTTGGGGACCAAGTGGAAAAGTTGAATCTACCACATAACAGTCCTGCAAATACTCTTGTTAAACTCACGTCATGGGACTCAACTACTTCTAGATAATTCTAAGAAATTTTGAGTGGAACATTAAAGTTGGGAGACTCCCAGATTTTCATCTTTTGAGAATCCAGAGAACTAAAATCAAAACAAAAACACATTTTGACTCAATGATTGAAGTAGTCTGCTCACATTCACACACACACACACATCCACATATACATATACACATCCACATATATATACATACATACATACATACATACATATATATCATATATATATATGTATATGTGTATATATATGTATATGAACATTTTGACTTCTTGGCATTGTGTATCACATCAGAAATCTCTAGATATTCAAACTTTATGGAAGGAGCTGTTCTAGTAAATTGAGTTTTCTGAGAAGATGGGGGTTAACCAAAAGTTCATTTTGTTCTAAGTTTTGCTATTGAAAATCTTTCCAGAATACATGAATCCTCTTTATATCTCCGGTCAATCTAGTCTACTGTCTATGACTGCATCTGTCTTTGCTGAATAAAAAGGTCAGCAGGACCTCAGAAACACTATTTTGAGTATCAATGATAGTTATCCAGACACTAGGGTGGAAATGAAGTGCAGAAGATGAGGCTGAGCATACACTGGGCCCAAGATACTTCCTGGAAATAACTTTTTGGTTAAATCCATAACTCAACCTTTTTTGTATGTGATTTGCTTCTTTGTTTTTAAAACCAAAAGCAATAAAAATAACTGTTTACCTAAGGAGTATGGATAATTGGACTATGGTTAATTTTTTACTGTATTTTCCCATTTCTTTGGGATACCTACACCCAGATTAACTATGGGTTTAAAAAATTAGTCCAAATTCTTTTCTTTGCCACCAACTACCCATATCATTTAGGGAAAATTGGTTACCCTTTGTGGAATTCATTTTTCTGTCTATTAAGTGAAAGTGTTGAAAAATGTCATGTCTGTAGTATCTTCTAGTTCCAAATCTCATTACCTTATCCCATGTCCTAAATGTTTCATGATATTGGATGACTGTAGTAGACTACAAGCTACTTGAGGGCAGGAACTATGTTGATTTTCATGTTTACATCCCAGTCACCAAGTACAATGCCTTGTACATAGTAGGTACTTAGTATATGTCCATCGAATTATATAAAAATTAACTAGAAGATGAGGGTTTAAAATAGTTTCAGGTCATGTGTCTCTTTTGTTAATTGTGTCTATAGAAAGGATGTTATCTTTTGCAAAATTAATTGGCAAAATATTAGGAGCTATCTACTCCCTGCTGCAAGAGAGATAATTTCAATTAAGTACCAACCCATATGCCCACTTTCCCAACTCTACAAAATTATTATGAACTGTGCAGAAGTAACATAAAGGGATGTCACCAGAGAGCTATTTAACTGTACAAAAGGATGGGTGAGTCCTACAATGAGATTGATGGTTAACTGATAGAAAGACCACATGTTCTGTTGGTATCCA
The DNA here is from genome assembly GCF_003287225.1 of Phascolarctos cinereus. Lineage (NCBI taxonomy): Eukaryota > Metazoa > Chordata > Mammalia > Diprotodontia > Phascolarctidae > Phascolarctos > Phascolarctos cinereus. The sequence goes on from NW_027556098.1 coordinate 134,032,237, forward strand.
CTCAAAGCCTAGAGACATAAGGAAAGTCCAAACATGGCGAATGAATCCCCTATAGAGGATTTATGAGATAAGAATGAAGACAAGGGTCATAGAAGATGTGCACATTTGGATGAATTGTAGTCTGCATCATTGGAGGGAGAAGACAGAATTAATAAAATCATGAATCCATTAAAGCACTGAAGAAATAAGCCTTCTAGTCAGTCAGTCAGTCAGTCAACAAGAATTTATTAAGCTCCAGTATTCATAGCTGAGCCAGATACTCAGCTAAATGTGGAGGATACAAAGAAAGTCAAATGACAGTCCTTGCTCTCAGGAACAGCAGGAGACAACATGTAAATAACTATGTATAAACAAGATGTATACAGAATAATCAACAAAAGGAAGCCATTAGCATTAACTGGGATCACGAAAGGTATCTCCTGATCAACAAGTTCAGTGGACTTCATTCGAGCCTCATCTTCTTTGACTTTATATTTTCTCTACTTATATAGCTACCACCTTAATTCAAGCCCATTTCACCTCTAGTCTGGACTATAGCAGTGGTCTCCTGATTGATTTCCTTGCCTCAAGTCTCTCATCACTCCAATTTAGTTGTGGTCTCCATTCCCTCTTCTGAGACTGGTTCTAAGCTGTGGAAATTTGCTCTAGTCTCAAAACAGTCCTTCAGGAACAAAAGTTTGTTGGGGCCCATAACTCCATAGTATCAGCCTATCAAAGCTCTGAACTGCTTATGCTAGGACAGATAACCCTCTAGAATCATCAGAGCCAGAACTGGGCCAACAATCCCATAGCACCAGTAGAGCCAGTGGCGGGGTGAACAGCCTTGTAATGCCAACACTGTAAAATTCCAAACTGCCAATACTAAGTCATATAATTAAGCAACAGTGAAGGCAAGATAGGACACCAGAACAGGACACTGTACTTATGGGAAAGGGGGAGGTGCTGTGCAGAGCTCCACTAAACCTGATGCAAAGAGCACAACAACTAGCTATGGGCAGTTCTGACCATCCAAAAGTCACTTGGAACAGAGAACTAAGCTGGTAAACTGTGAATTTCCCAGCATGAGAAAAGGATGAGAAGCTTTGGGACCCAACCCTTAAAGAAAACAGATTCAGAGGGAAGGAAGTAGAAAGTGAGCAACAGGGGAAAATAAGGTGGAGGGTGGGTTTGGTAGGGAGACTAAATTACCAAAGATTTCAGGAAGAAAAAAACTAAAAGACCTGGACCAGGGATGGGGAACCTGGTGGCCTCAAGGCTGCATGTGGCCTTCTAGGTACTTGAATATAGCCTTTTGACTGACTCCAAGTTTTATAGAACAAATCCTATTATTAAGGCAATTTGCTCTGTGAAGTTTGGATTCAGTCAAAGGGCTGTTCTTGAGGACCTAGAAGACCACATATGACCTCAAAGCTGCAGGTTCCCCACCCCTGACCTGGACCATAAACAGACAAATAAACAGGAAAAACAGTAACAACAGAAGGAAATATGACCTCCATATATAATAAATTAGTTCATACATCTATGAGTAAATACTGAAAAGCAAAGGAAAATTATCTGGCACCTGATGAGACATAGGATCCTGTGAAAATTATGGCAGCAGAACTTATGTACTGCCCAGCAAAAAAAAAAAAAAGGAACAGAATAGAAAAAACTGGAATCTTTAATGGCAAGCCTCAGCAAAGAAATAAAAGATACAATAATAAATTGGGAATTCAAATACAAAGAAGTTAAGAACAGTGCAGAAAAAAATTAACCTTAAAAATGTGCTCACTATGTAAGCAAAATATACTGATCTCAGTTATAGCAAAGAGGCCACAATTTGAAAGGAATTCTGTATGTAGAGACAGAAATTTTTCCTCTTTTAAGAAAGATGAAAAAGTAACTCCCTATTATACGGACCAATGAGAGACAGAGTTGACATTTCATTGTTGAGGGTAAAAAGCACAAGAAGGAGAGTTCTCACAAGCTTTGAGGGTAGCAGAAGCCATCCAACTCTCAGGTGTTGCTGATTCCATTTTCTCCCAAACATACTTTTTTTTTTGCCTGGAAGTAGGGCTGTTCAAGAAAACATCAGTATGTGAACTGACGCTGGTGATTATTTCACTAGCCAGAGCCATAGAGAGAGTGGGGCTACCAGGGTGGGAAATTTAGAATGTGCTAACAGTACTGTTTCTCCCACCCTAGCTTCTCTTTAGATGCCAGCAGTCTGAATCTTGACAACCTAGATAGCTACTTGTTAATTGTGTTATAGAAGGAAATCTTATTCAGTCGTGAGTTGGGCAAGATGGAGTCTCATGTTGCTTCTACTTATGTGATTCTGTGATAGTGATTTTTCATGTCCGAGGCAGGGAAAGGAACAACCTCCTATGCTACTCTTTTTTGGAAGTGCCCTACAGTCAGAATAATTGGAAGATATCTGAACTCATCAGCATTCAAAGCAAGCAATGTCATATCTAGAAAAATAGCCATGAAAATAATCAGTGTGAAGTGACAGGTAAGTATTTTAAGTCTGGAAGTCATGTGACTTAATGATGCATTTCTGTTGACATAATGATGCATTTATTTTCAATTTTATGTCTGTTTATCCTTCTTTTAAGATAATAGTTGAGAAACAGTGTAACATTCATAGATTAAGAATTGGCCTCAAAGTTAGGAAGACCTGGATTCAAGTCTTGCCTCTGACATATACCAGTTATGTGACCCTAGGACAGTAACAACCTCTCAATATCTAAGCAACTATTGCAAAGTAAATGCTAACCTGAATTGGTAGAGAGCATTCTGCATCCAAGAACTCACAGGCCTGCCCCCCCAAAAAATGAGTATCTATTTAATGTTTGGTGAGTAACTTCTGCACAGACTTGGGGGTTACCATCTTGTGTAAGATCAATATCTAGGTGACCATACAGAGGTTCACATGGAGAAGGCTCTTGAGTTTGATATCCACATGTATAAAGTGTCTGAATTATCCTACTAGGTATTCAGAGAGTTTTCATATTTTCCAGATGCTTTGAAATATTTCCTTTTCTCTTTAACAGTGTAGACATATTTCAGTAAACCAAAGCCCAGGAAAGTTATCCTTAGGGGTGCATATTTGTGTCTGTTTTAGAACTCTCTGTTATTCAAACCTGAGAGCCTACCTGTTGGATTGTATACTATAACCTAAGGAACCACAGTTTATCTGGAATTGCAGTTCTACTGCCTAAGAAAAAATAAGCTGCCTCTACATAACTAGACTTGCAAATCCAAACCTATTGAATGACAGAAAACAACACCGCACAAAAGAAAATGATTTTGATAGCCAATAGGACTCTATTGACAAGAGGGTGATTTTTACCTCTGGTCAGTTCCAACCCGTAGTTTGGATTGAACATAAAAGGATGGTATCACAAACAGATGCTGAGAAAATATGACACTTTCATCTGATGAAAAGCATGCTAAAAAATGAGATCTCTAATCAAACTAAGTACTTGTTAGTAACCCAATGGTAATGAATCAGCATATGTGCATTAAAGATAAACAAATCCCAGAGTTTATAGAAAACCAGAACCAGCATCATTTTTCTCATCCTGCGAATTGCCTTTGACAGGTCTGTGAAGTGCAAACCCCAACATCTGCTCAATATAATCCCATGATTCAGGATTGCCTGGGTATATTTAACCCCACATACGAATTCTTAATTATCTCAAAATCATTAAATAGAGTTTGCAAAAGTTGAATGAACATGATGCCAAACATCTGTATAGAAAAAAATGAAAACTTGTGCCCATCATCCAGACATTTCCACATATCTGATTATCCAACATATATGGCAAACAAAATAATAGACTCATCGTTGGAAGGGGTAATTAAGAACAGCTGTCTTAGGTCCCAATTCAGAGCAAGTATAATGGGAGTTTCTAATATCTTCCAAAAACTGACTAGGGGAAATAGATCAGTGATGTAGTGGGGAATATAGAAAAATATACAGATATACATTTCCCAACATCTTTGAGCTTTCTCTCTTCTCTATCCTTAAGGCAATTCTGATCTGCCATTCATTCCACATTGCTAAGAGCTGAGAGGTATCTGAAATTGTTTGGAACTGGGGGAGGTAGCTTGCAACTGTTACTAATTGCATCTCTTGCTATGGCTGCTGAATTGCCACGGCTATAAAGCAAGTTGGGTTCCATGACAGATAAACTGAGATAGATAGGATGGTGGTGGTAAGAACAATCCAGAAAAAAGGATGCAGCCAAGGTGCTGAGGATGTGAAACAGACCAGAACACTTAGATGAGACTCAACTGAGACTGAACTGGACCTGCAGCTTCTGTGAAAAAACCAGTGTTACTAAATGGAAGGCCATTCCCAGCTCTAATATGCCTGTTTTCTCTGCTGGCTGAACCAATCTAAAGAGTTCCAAATCTACAATTTTCTCCTCAAAACCTATCCTCCCCATACCCTAAGTAGTGAGAGCAACAGGATTTATATTACTAAAAGGCAACTTTACAATTTTGCTATAGTTCTCCTGTAGCTACTTTACAGCGTTTTAATAAAACATGCAGCCTTTACAAAATCCATGTTATGAATGAGGTCATTTGGTAGAGAGAGGGAACTTTCCAAAATGCAATATTAAGGTCTGAGAACAGAGATGAGAGATTTCCTATCAGTAATTTTGTAATATATTCTATAACATGCCCTTGAATCTTTATTGAACTTGGGGCCAAGACCTAGGCTCTACGAGATGTATCAAACTGGAGAAGTAATATGGAAAGTAGCCTAAGAATTTGTAGGCTGTAAGGATACAGTGGCCTTTGAGACAGACAGCCTATGGACACTAAATGCCCCTGATGAAACCATTTTTTTCTTAGTGACTCAGGCATTGCACCATCTGCTGATTAAGTTATATTTTGCATCTCTTACCTGGTTAGTTGCTTAATTAGATGTCATCATGCATCTCCCCCAACAGGTGGCAAAAGGCAAAGAATCGTAAAAACAGAGAGTTAGTGTTTGAAGGAACTTCAGAAGTCATTAAGCCAACTTCCTCATTTTACAGATGAGGAAACTGAGGAACAGAGGTTAAGTAGTTTGCCCAGGAAATGAGTCAAATGTGTATTATTTTTGCTTCTGCACTACCACCAAGGGCATACACATCCTCATTATCTTACTACACAAGAATTCCTTACAGAGTTTTGACAGATGAACAAAAACCATCTGCTTGAACAAACTCAGGGACAAAGAAGTCACAATCTCATAAGCCAAACTATTCCATTGTTAGGTAGTTCTGAATTACTAGAATGACTACCATCAAATCAGTCCTGATCTCTTATCTGAAGTCCAGCTTTCCATCTCCAGTTCTATCTCCACTGCACATATCCATTGGAATGTTCCTTTCTTACCACAAATGTTTCAAATCAATCAGGACAAAAACTAAATCTGTCGTTTGTTCCCTTATCTTAAAGTTATTGTCGCTTCCTCACTCTCCCATTACCCTCTAATGAAGTCAGTCAATCCAACCAATCCAATAATGTTTATTATGCATATACTGTGAGCTAAACACTAAGCAAAGTGCTGGGAGGGAGGGTGAGGGAATAAACATTTATTTAGTGCTTACTGTATACCAGGCACTACGATAAGTACTTTACAAATATTATCTCATTTAGTCTTCACAACAACCCTGAGAGGTAGGCATTATTATTATCCCTAAATAATAAACATTAAATGACTTATACAAGGTCACACATCTAGTAAGTACCTGAGGCTGGATGTGAATTCAGGTCTCCCTGACTCCAGGCCCATCGGATCATACATTTTTGTTATACAAAGATAAACAACATAGACCTTAACTTCCTAGAATTTATACCCTTGCAAGATGTGATCTCCTTGGGGAAAGAATTATTTTTCATTTCATCTTTGAACCTGCAGAACATGGTTTAGCACAAAGACTTACACAGAGGAAATGTTTAATAAATACTTCTTATTATTACAGTCTAGGTAAGGTCCTAGAAAATACACTAAGGTACTCAAACCCTCAAATAAACCCTTCCTCTTCTTGATATGGCTTTTCTTTCCAATGACTAGTTTCATTCCCCTCCTAGCTGTGCTTCTGGCTTTCTGGTCTTCAATCTGCTACCTCAGAAAGCCAGAAGCACAAGAATTTCTCTCAATGCCTGGGGCCTCCTCATCCTGGAACATCCCTCTGCTACACTGGCTCCCTCATCCCCTTGATAAGCTCCTCCATTTTGGAGATGTGGCCCAGACTAAACAAACTTTATTCCTTCCTGAATGTGCTTCTGACTTTCTAGATTCCACTACCTTCACCCCCCCATCCCCAAATGCCCTTTTCAGCTCACTTTTGTGTGTTGTCTTCCTTGTATATACACACACACACACACACACACACACACACACACACACACACACACATGTATACATATATACATATACATATACATAGTCCTTCAGGGGATGGGCTATCTTTCTTTTTGCTTGGATTTGTATTCCCAGTGCTTAGCACAGAACTTGGCACACAGTAAATGCTAAATCAATGCTTGTTGCTTTGCCTTATCTATCTTTACTTGCCTGTCTTTGTGAGAATTTTATCCATGTGCTCCCAGGAGGCCCAGTCAACATCCTAAAGGTCTTCCTATATTTCTCCTGAATGTGCAAGGAAAATAGTGAAATATTTGGGCCACACAAAGTATATTTCCCATACTCACCAGCCCATCTTCTTTTTTCAATGACACCATCTTTAATGGCATCTTTTCCTTTGCTTTTTCTTGACAGTTTCTTGTCACTTGCTGCAGCTTACTGATACCCATGATGTACTTCCTCATTGCTTTTAGAATGAACTATAATTTAATTCTTCAGAGACTGTAGTATTCCATACCTTGCAACCATATACTAACAATGGTAGAATATTGTTGCTAAAATTATGTACCTTTGTTTAATGAAGAAATTCGGAGTCATTTAAGAAATTCTTCTACAATTTCTCATGAACAATCTAGCCCACTTTCTTCCTCCTCTTTACTTCTAAGTCCAACTTGTTGTTAGTTGGCAGTTGCTGATTATGATTAGTGCATTACAACTCAGAAGGTTGCAGGGCTTCTGGGACAAGATCCAGGCCATTAAGAGTTTAGCCCAGGGGCAGGGAACCTATAGCCCTGAGGCCACATGTGGTCTTCTAGGTCCTCAAGTATAGACTTTGGACAGAATCCAAACTTTACAGAACAAATCCCATTAATAAAAGGATTTTTTTCAGTAAAACTTGGACTCAGTCAAAAAGCCACACTCAAGGAGGGTGAATGTGAACTCCAAGATGCAAGGTTCCCACCGCTGGTAGCCATGTAATCCACATATTAAAAACAAAATGGATTAAAAATGCTTATTATTCAGACTATGGCATGCGGTTAAATGGAGAGCCTATAAAATTTGCCCATTAGCATATATGCCTTAGACAGACAAGGTAAACTGACAAATTAACAAAATAAAAAATAAAAAAATGAGCAAAAATGTGTGAGAGATAAAGCCAAAAGAAGGATCATTTCTGATGAGTGTGTGTGTATGTATTTTATAGAAGAGGGGAGTAAGGTAGTAGACAAGGGAAAGTTTTGTGGTGGAGGTGACATTTTGGAGGGAGTTCCAAATAAAGGAAATGCTGTGAGCAAAGGTCTGTGGCTGTGACAACATGAGATGTGAGTAATGAAGCTTGGTAAAAGAACAAAAAAGAAATAATGTAGGATAGAATATGAAGAGTCTCAAATGTCATGATAAGGATCTTTAACTTTTTGTAGCTAATAAGGATTTACTGAAGGGTTTTAAATGAAGATGAATTGAAGGCAAGGGGGGGATTATTAGAGGTGGGAAGATCTAATAGAAGATTGTTGTAATTGTTTAGGCAGATGACAGTAGCAACTGGTAGAAGGCCTAGAGGCAGAAGATGTGACAGAGGTAGAACAGACACAACTTCCTAAACTATCTGCTATGAGAAGTAAGAGGAAGGAGTATCAATGGAAACCCCAAAGTTCAAGTTTGAATAGCTGCTTATACCACTGACAAGTTGTGTTCGTTTTTCTCCCAGAATATCTTTTGTGTATATTCTTTCCTTACTATTTCCATTGACACCTTAATAGTCCATGAACTTCATTCAAGAGCCACCTAACTGTTCTCTTTATTTTCCCCATAAAGTCATCCTATAAACTGCTACCAAGTTTATTTTCCCAATGAATTTCTTTCATAATACTACTTTTCTACTCAAAAATATCTAATGGATCCCAATTTTCTATAAAATTAAGTCTAAATTGTTCAATCTGAAAATCCAAGGCTCAAAGTGTAAGTAAGAACACCAGGATCTGTCATTTATCAGCTGTCTGACTCAATCATTTAACCCTTCTGCCCCATTTTCTTCATTTGTAAGATCCAGTTTAAGTCTACTCTTCCATAAAGCCCATCCTGAAATTAAACAAAACATGGGTTTAAAGACTTAAATTGGGTTTATTCACATCACATAAGGTATTGTTATTGATGACAAATTAAAGACTTCGTTCCTGCCTTCTAGGAGCTAGAGAATGACATACATACTTAAATGACCTTTGAAACCCTTTCAAAGGAGTTAATGAGATTGACAAGCCAATAATATAAGCTACGCACTTGAGTGACAAGAGACTGCATTTAAGTCAAAATGTTCCTTGCTTAAGTCCCATGGCATAACCCTAGTTACTAAGGAAGCTCACTAGAGAGTCATAAAGGTCATCCTGACCCCACTGATGTTTGCCAGTGTTTAATAAACTGGTCATTATTGTGAAGTCTTTGGGCAGATTCATTTGACCCTGAAAAGTGACTCAGACATGCCATACTCCCAAGCCCTCCAAAACAAATATCACCAATTATCTAACTGGAAATCAGCTTGGGAAGCAATGGAGGGAGAGCCAACCCATTGCTGTCCCTGTTTGTCAACATTTCAAAGAAGGCTTACCCTACAACAGAGAGTGCTAATAATAGTTAACACATTTCCATATTAATCGAAACCCAGAATTTCCAATTGGGTCACTGTCCCCAATGTGTCATCTTTCTATAAGGATGGAAATTAGATAATTGTCCCTGGAAGCAATCATTATTCATTGGCCTTCTAGCTGCAAAAAGACAAATCTTACATGTGACATTTCAGTGTTCAGAATTAAAAAATGTTCAAATCTTGTCCTTTTCCTTTCTCTTTTTTTCCTCCCACCTTGTTTCCCTCTTCCCTTATACTTTATTCTCCCCTGTTCTCTCTTTTCTCTCTTTTTCTTTCCTCTTTTTCTGTTTTCTCTCTAATACCCCTTCTTCCTCTGCCTTCTCAACTTTTCCCTATAACTAATGCTACTGTCTGAATCTTGAATTCCAGGGGGCCCACATCTTTAAAGAACAAAAGGGGATATGGTCAGCATATTTAAAGGAATTGAAATTTAAAAGAAACTACATAAGGCCTTGCGACAATAATATGATGGTTTTACTTCCTCATATTTCATTCCCAATAAATCAATCAATAGCCTTTATTAATCAGTCAATAAGAATTTAGTAAACGCCTACTGTGCCAGGCACTGTAATAAGTGCCAGAGATATGAGGCAAAAGGTAGTCCTTCTATTCAAGATGTTCACAGTCTACTTAAGGAAATAACATACGAACAACTATGTACAGACAAGATATATACAGAAAAAAATGAGATAATTAAGAGTGAAGGCACTAGTATTAAGGGAAAATCAAGAAAGCCTTCTTGTAAAAGGTCAGATTTTAGCAAGGGCTTGAAAAAAGCTAGGTAAGCCAAGAAGTAGAGAGGTGAGAAATAATTCCAGGCACAAGGGACAGACAATCAAAATGTCTGGAATCTGTAGATGGAAGAGCAAGGACACAATTATCACTGGATAGCAGAATACATAGGTAGGGGAGGTGGGAAGGAATAAAGTGTAAAAAGATAAAAAGCTGGAAAAGTAGGAAAGGTCTAGCTTGGATAGGGTTTTGAATGTCAGAGGATGTTATATTTGATCCTGGAAATTGTAGAAAGTCACTAGACTGTATTATAGTCATAGCTTTGCTTTCAGAAGATTAATTTGGCAGCTGAATGGAGTATGAACTGGAATGAGGAGAGATTTGAGGTAGGGAGACCAACCATAGGGCTATTATAACAGTTCAGTCATGAGTTGATGCGGGTCTGCACCAGGGTGATGGCAGCATCAGAGGAGAGAAGTGACATAAATGAAAGATGTTATGAAGGTAAATTTGACAGTCCTTGGAAACAGATTGTATTTGATGAGTAAAAGAGTCTGAGGAGTTAAGGTGATGCTTAGATTGTGAGCCTGTGTGACTGTGAAGGTAGTAGTACCCTCAAAAGAAGCAGGGAAGTTGGGAATAAGGGAGAGTTTGAGGAGAGGAAGATAACGAGGTCAGTTTTTGATATATTGAGTTTAAAATGTCTCAGGGACATCCAATTGGAGATGTCTAATAATCAAATCTGGAGGTCAGGAGAGAGGTCAAGGCTGGAAAAAGAAATCTAGGAAGCATCAGCATAAACCGGATAATTGAATACACATGCTTATTACATATCAGGTACCATTCTAGGCACTGGAGATATAAACAGTACTTAGAATGAAGCGCTTCCTTCTCAAAAGGTTCTTACATTCTAAAGAGGGAGACAAGTACGTGTATAATCTTTTGTGATCTTATTATTCAGTGTACACTCAGTCTTATGCTACTAAAATAGAGTAATTGGATTTTAAGCTGAAAAGGTGATTGTAGATCATTTTATCCAAGCACTCATTTACAGATAAAGAAACTGAGACCCACAGAAGTTAAGTACCTGGTTTAAGATCACATAGAGTGGGCCTTCTCAGTACAAAGTCAGTGCTCTTTCATCATACTACCATTTACTCTTGGCTTTTATGTTGTTCTTCATTTCACCTCATTTGTATCCTTGGTAGTCAAGTTCAGACCATCTTGGAATTTATTATCCATTCCTAGAACTACTTTTGTATTGACATTGTTGATACTGGCTGATGACAGTATCCTGAATTTCTAGCATCCCAGATATGTTTCCCAGTCCTTAATAGTCTGACTGCCACTGAAATTGAGAGAAACTGCTCCTACCTTTCAGCCAGAGGCTTGTTGGCTGCCCAGTGACTTCCTACCACCTAGGGCTTAGAAATGACAACAAGAAGATGAAAGGCAATTCCAGGAAATGGCTTTATGATGAATAGAGAATATGATGGCATTCCCAAATTCAGGAAGGACAACTAAAGGCATTGAATCTTTCTGTCTGCTGTCATATTGACTCATATTATTTCATGATAATTGCAAACCAATTAGAAACAGGTAGCTGTAGGTCAGGTCAGGCTAGGTCAAGAAAACCTAGGATCAGGAGAATCAGCACCATGGCCAGAAGTAGTGAAATGATTACTACCTAGTTTTGTTAGTGCCACAGAAAAGGAAATCAGAGCAGGCTGCATTGTGTCTGCATTAAAATACTACTATGAATGTGCAAGGGCTGTGTGTAGCAGGAAGAATCAAGGAGAGGAACTACTGTAGAATCAGACGATTATAGATATGAAGCTAGAAGGGACCTCAGATGCATCTAATTCATCTTCCGTCCCACTTTACAAATGAGGATACCATATTAGATTGATTCCAGGGAGGTCAAGAAACTTTGCTGAAGATTACACAGTTAACAAGTATCAGAAAGGGAATTTGAACCCAGCAGTAATGGTTGCCTACATTTAATTAACTGGTCATTATTGAACAGTCTTTTTTTTGTGAGGCAATCAGGGTTAAGTGATTTGTCCAGGGTCACTCACATAGTATCTGAGACAGATTTGAATTCAGGTCCTCTTAACTACAGTGCCAGCGCTTTATCCACTGCTCCACCTAGCTGCCCCCCTTGATGAGTCTTTTGACAGATTCATATGATCCTGGAAAGTAACTCAGACCCAGATAAGCATCTGAGGTTCTGAAAAGGCATGCTTATATTGTGATTTCCAGAACACTTTCTTAATGGAATCTCATTTTCATATGTCATGCCCATTACACTGACCTGTGGGACATTAGCCAGGAGAGTTGTATGTTGTGGTAACACTTTCTGGGCACTTGTATACTTACAATATTACCACTTCTCAAGTAGGTAGGGATTTCACCTTTCTGTCCCATAAAACTGGGTGATTATAAGGTCTCTCTCTTGAAACAGCTAAAATCCAAATCTCGATCACAATTATATAAGAACCTGTCCCATAAACCTCAGGGCTTATTTAGTAGTATCACCATGGCTTAATTCCTCCTTTTGCTTCCATGGAGGTTTTGGTGCATCTTGTTCATAGGCTTATGGAGCAGCTGCCTAAGTGGAATGTAATGAATCCATGGGTAATTTTGCAGAAAGATCAGATTATTCTGGTCACTGTGACCAGTCCTCCAGGACCACAAGCCACTATAGCCCTACCTACCTATCTTTGCTGTTCATTTTTAAGAGGTGAGTGACAGTAAATGATGATCTTTTTTGTTAGTGTGAACTAGCATTTAAGACAATCACTCATTTTCATCACAGATCTAACACGTCATAAGAAAATTGGGAGGTGTTGTCAATTTTGCAGTTTCTTCATTAGAAAAAAATGGAAAGAGAAAACCTACTGTTGGTAGACCATAGATTAATAGTGAATTAGTAGATATATTCATATGTCTATCCCAATGTGGATGGGACAAAATATGACAAAGGATGAAGGCTGCAGGTTGCCAATATCAATTAATTTTGGTAGCTACAATTTATTTCTGGTTTGCAAAAGGTACTGTTGGTATAAATATTTATAAAGACAATGAACAAGGAATCAAAGAATCCTTAGATCCAGGAAACTGGCTACTGTAGAACTAGTCGCAGTAATATTTTGAAAGAGTTGTGAAACTGGTAGATAACCACAGTACTAACAAAAAGAAAAAGCACACCTGTAAGAGCTGAGGATTTTTTTCAAGTGTCACATTATTTTTACAGAAAAGATGAGGAGATATGGGCTAGATGATAGTATAATTAAATGGATTTAGAACAGGATGAATGACCTGACTCAAAGAGTCATTGTTAATTGCTCATTGTCACAGGGCAGGAGATGCCCAATGGAGTGCCCTAGGGAACTGTCCTTGGTTTTGTTCTATTTGACATTTTCATCAATGACTTAGGTAAAGGCTAGATGGCATGTGCATCAAATTTGCAGACGACACAAAACTAGGAAGAATTATTAATGCGCTGGATGCTACAGTAAGGATACAAAAAGATCTTGACATATGAGAGCATCAGGCTAAACCTAATAAGAGAAAATGCAATAGGATGTCGTCTTATATTTAGGTTCAAAAAATCACCCTTGGGTACTTGGTAGAACTACTTAGAGCCATAATTCATAGCCTTGGTCAACTGAAAGGAATTAGTTTATTTCAAGAAACCTTAGATATTATTAAAATGCCATGACCAGTATATAATATATATTTTTTGTGCTTTCTTTCCCTCTAGATGACTCGTGTTCCTGTAATAAAAATACTTTGACCAATGCACTACTTAGAAGTCTGGAACTTAGGGTGGAAGAAACTGAGACCGAGCCATCATTTAAGCCCAACAGTATATTCAACCATGATAAAGAAGTAAGAATAGCCCTTGCCATGGTTTTCCCTGGCTATGATTCTTCCACAGGTGGGTTGCACAAGACATGTGGTTTTTAACCTTTTTGTGTCAGGACCCTTTCTCAGAATGTTTTTAAATACAGAAGATAAAGTATTTAAAATTGCAAGGAAAATGAATTATACTAAACTATAGTTATTTAAAAAAAAAGACCTCAAGTTAAGAACTCTTGCATTCAATGGAGGAGGTTGTGTGGGCTCACCATAAAAGGAAGTAAAAATCAAATATATATGGATATATAGATAGAGATATAGTGCTTAGCTGTACATCTAGACACAGTCTCTCTCTCTCTCTCTCTCTCTCTCTCTCTCTCTCTCTCTCTCTCTCTCTCTCTCTCTCTTTTCCCCATCAGAGAGAGTAGTCTGATGAGAAATAGTATGTCTAGGATTTTATCACAGGCTATAAATACTAACAATGCATAAGGAGTTTTCTAGAAAAGTCAGAGGTGCTATACCACTGGTGCTATCTCTTCAAGTCTAATATCAGAGCTTTGTTTCATAATTGATTTACTAACTTCACAGGTAAGTAGCATGATCCTTTTTTCACAAAGTCAATTCCTTAAGATGTGCCACTTGATCATACCTACAAAGATAGCATAAAGAAGTCGTTTGCTTGCTTTAGCTTCCCCTACACTTGATCCCAGATAGGGGCCTATAGTTTACAAACAAATTCTGAAGGAAATTGTAATACGGTTTTGGAGTTTATATATCACTTACCATGACCTACCACCCATAGCACAATAGACAATTACTGCATGCACACCATCCTATTGTACTATATTTTTGCTACACACTTGCAGCAGGGCTGGAACATTCATACTGATGGAAAAAATGCTAAGAATAACAGATTATGTTGTGTCTTTGGAAGCTCACCTTTACATGTAGCCTATATAATTCTTTCATGTCTATATCTGGCAGATATACCAGAAACTTAATAATCACCAGCTTTGATGAGCTCAAAGGAAAGGAAAACTTGGGTGACTGAGCATGTATTAAAGTGGGTGTGGGAGCAGGAAAGGGAATAGAGAAATTAGCAGAAAATAAAGGTTCCATTGTAGGAATACACATACATACATGCATACATTCATACATACATATTTACATACATATAAGTAAGCTTGGTTACTTTGCTGGGTTTCGTATCCTGACTTGCCATCTGCAGCATTTCCTTCTTGGTAACCTGATTAGATGTCTTCTAAACAACTAATAAAATGGTAGACTAAAGGAGACCTTAGTCCCAATTCTGCTTCTAAACACTACTAGATGTACAAGTACAGGCAAATTTCTTAACTTTTCAGAGCATCAATTTCCTCATTAGCAAAATGAGAACAATAATACCTGTAGTACTTATACTTCATAGGGCAAGTATAAGGGCCAAATGAAATATTGAATATGAGATGTGCATGGAGACCCAAAGACCTCAGCTCAGTTCTAGCCTTTAACAAGTCTACTTAGAGCAAGTTACTTGACCCCTCTTAGTGCATATCTTTATGAAACTTTCTAAGACTATAAAGTTCAGAGGCAGTGTTGACCTGCAGTGATAAACAGTTCCTCATTTGTGAGTTCCCAATATGAATGAAATCACAGGTACAACTCCTTACCATTGCAATAATGAACCATCAGGACATTGGCACTATGACATCCTTCTACCTCAGCTGCTCTTCTGAACACTCTCTACTACCAGCTGCTGACCCAAATCCATTCATGCCACCTTTGCAAAGAATGATAACTAACATTTACATAGTACATTAAACTTTACAGATCACTTTTCATGTATTATTTCATTAGTACCTCACAATTCTCATGTTAAGTAATGACTTCTGTTAGTATGAAAAATCCCCATGTTTCCCCCCGAACTTCTTGTGATAAACTGTCTTTGCTCTAGTCAAGCTACTCCAGTCTGGTGCTCCAGCCATGCCCTTTCTCTAGAATGCCCATGTATAGGCTCGTCCTTGCTGAAAAATCTCTACTTAATAGGTCATTGGTGCTTCATCAGAGGTAGAAACCAGCTAGACTCTGTCACTCCCTATAAAATATCTGGTTCTCTTCTTCATTTTCCATCTGCCCCATATGGTATAGGACAACTTTGGTGTTCTCTGAAGGTACTGGGAGAAGTGGTGAGAACTGGTGTATCTTAGATGCTGGGTCACATGGAGGTTTACCATGATCACTGATCCCTTTTTTCCTTCAACAATGGTCACAAAAATATCTCATTTAAGGCTTGGACTCCTGTGTTGACTATAAAGGGAAAATCCTACATTTCCAAAACCCCAGTTGTATCCTTGTCTTTCAAGTGGTTATGATTATGTACCTTTGCCACCTCTTCCTCTACCCTACCCCTCATCCCATCTTGAATGTCTCAAGTTAAAGCTTTATGTGAGATAAAATGAGTCTATAATAAAAGTAACTTGCTTTCAGAATTTTAGAAGCTTGTTCATTTACAAAAAGTTGAAAATAGAAAACCCTTGGGGAGGGGTACAGTAATACAGCTATTATATTATGCCCATTTTAAAGATGAAGAAACTGAGTTTCAGAGAAGTGAAAGTGATTTGCCTGTGGTCACCTAGTGAAGTGTCATAAACAAAGCTTAAACTCAGGTCTTCCTAACTCCAGATCCAAAATTCTATGCATTTCACCACACTACACTCTCATGAAGTTCCAAGGTGCCCAGGCACACTTGATCTTTCCAGGGACCAAGGTTAGACTAGTAAACAGAATGATTAAAATGGTATACAGGCATACATATATGGCTAGATATATGATAAAAGCATGTGTGTGTGTGTGTGAGAGAGAGAGAGAGGGAGAGAGAGAGAGAGAGAGAGAGAGAGAGAGAGAGACAGACAGACAGACAGACAGACAGACAGAGAGATACACATATCCCCTTTGTCATAACATATGCACGGTTACTATGAGTATTGAGCAAGGAGCTAAGATGAGAATGGAGGAAGCCCAAACTGGAGGACATAGACAAGAGCAGGAGGTCAAAGAAGCAGGTTGTGGTGTTCAGGTTTAAGCAAAAGAAAGGGATATATCTAGAAAAGAAGCCTGAGTATTCAGGCATGGGCGAGGGTTCAGGGTCCAAGATATGAAGAAATGAGCAAGATAAATGTTTCAGACAGATAACAGCATCTCACAATACAGGAAAGGGAAGAAAGGGACAGACGAGAACTGATGATTCAAAGTGTGATGGGTTCCCCCAGATCTCTGATTGGGGGTATCATCTTTCTGCCTAATGGGCTGGTTCTTCCTTAGTCATACCTCCTCTTCCTGCAACCCTCCATGTCTGAAATTTTCTATGACTGGAGCTTACTAGGCTAGAAACATATGGTTCCCTAGCCAACTGGTACACCTTCACCTCCCACATGTGATAGCAGAGATAGGAAATCATTCAGAACCACCTAATCAGAGACTGTCCCCCAAACATACCCTTATAAACACTTAGCCCCAATCGGCTCACTGAACTGCCCTGCTATGTGGCATGCAGACATCCTGGTGAAAGTTGATAGAGAAGATGTGTCAAGACTTGGGAGCAGACTCTTAAAAGACTATCATGGATTCGCTCCTCTTGCCATGGCCTGGAAAGAGTCATTCCAGAGGCTTTCTGTTACTTGTGATATCTTAACCATACCGCTTGGAGTTGTGGAATGGACTTTGTTTTGTTTTCGTAAAAAAACATTACAATGGTTTTTTTAACATTCTTTTTTTTTTTGAGTTCTAAATTCTCTGCATCACTCCAGCCCTGCCCTGTTGATAGAGAAGGCAAGTAATATGATACCCATGGAGTACTCTTTGAAGGGTATCCTGGCCCCAGTGTGGTAATGGTGTGTTGCCTTAGTTTTTGTATATATAATAGCCAGCATTTATTATTTAAACCTCTTTAAGGTTTGTAAAGCATTACACATATGTTATCTCATTTGATCTCTACAACAGCCCCAAGAGGCTGTTATTATTCCCATTTACAGATGGGGAAATTGAGTTAAGAGAGGTTAAATTATTTCCTGATAGTAACACAGGTAATAAATGTCTAGGACAATATTTGAACTATGGCTTTTTGCACTCCAATTCAGCCCTCTACTCAATGTACCACCCAGCTCCTGCCCTAATTTGAGGAAATGCATGCTATCCCAGCATCCTCACCTTGAAGACCCTGCATTACTCCCACACAATGTTCTTTTGAATATTTACAGTTAAACCTGATTGCCTCTTAATCATATAAAGTAAATATTCTTTTCAATATTGCTTGATTTGTCTAGTTCTGTGAATTATAATTCCCAACAACGCACCCATGTACTAAGAGAAAACCCTTTTGCCCTGGCTTTAAGTAAACTCTTTTGCTCCTATGTACTTGTTACAAAGTCCAGAGAATAAGGAGATCATAAACTGTTATCAAGTTGCAGCTGTCAGTGAACATGCAGCGATGTCATTATTGTCCAGCCCTTTACTCTTCCTTGTGGCCAAAATCTCAGGCAGCTTCTGGCACAGACTGGTGCACAAAAATTACCTGGGCACATTAATGAACAAAATCACAGACATTCTGGAAGATGTATCCAGGCAACCAGATACCACAGATCCACCATGACATACCATAGAGAAATCCAACTTTTGTCTCATATTTTCCTTCATATAAAGACAATGGGCTCTGAAGCTAGAAAATAATGGCAAGTTTGAGTAGACCTTCCCAGGAGTCCTGCACCACCTTGCTTTTATCTCCTTCCTGCAGGCAATCACAGACAAGACAGAAGTTGATGCTTTTGATAGGAAAATTGATATCAGGTGCATCTGTCCTGTTCCCACTGCCTGACTGCCCTACAGTGTAGTAATCAAGCCATCCTTATATAAATGGATAAGGCTAAATAGCTAAGGTTTGCCTCAAATGTAAGGGAGGGGTCTGAAGGTATCAGTCACTCCAGCAAAGAGATAGATTCACCAAGTATTGCTCACAGTCCTGACATGAGTCAAGAGAGGAATTCTTATGTCCTCTTCTCCAGAACATTTTGAAATCAGCTCCAGGTGAGACCATCTGATATTATACAGAATTCTTCAGGAATCCAAAGGACCCTGTCCATCCTGAAGATGGCAGCTTAGGAGGCATTTCCTTCTTCAGGAGGGGCAGAACACCAGCAAATACTAAATCTGTGCCACGGCTTCACAGAGGGAAGCACCCTAGATGGAAAACATAAGAGCAAAATCCATTTCTGTTTAAAAACCCAGCTTCGAATGGCAAAGCTGCTGCACTCCATGCAGTAATTGGCATTAAGAGCTGCTTGTAACTGCAAACCAGTGATTTTCAATTGGTGTAAAAAAAAAAGTAATTGACATTAAGTGCTGTTTGGAGCAGCAAACCAGTGATTTGCAAATGACATTCAATAAGAAATCATTTAATGTCAATTGATATTAAACAGGCACTGGCTCACAGTGAGCATAATAGGAGAGGCAAGGACAGGACCTTCAAATGTGATGTGAGCTCTGTTGGATCATGCTTGGCCTCCAAAAGGCCATGTCTCTAAGTGGAGACTGAATAAGCATAACAGATATCAGGGAGTAATTTCTTCCAGGTTCTCAAGTAAGTCCCAAATTTAAAAAAAAAAAAAGAAAAAAGAAAAGAAAAGAAAGAAACAAAAAGATAAAAAGATTCCAGCTGGGATGGGGTTGCAGCCTCTATGTGTCTGTTTCCTTCATTCTATTTCTATACTACCAACCTGATCCAAGCCCTCATTACCTTGCACCTGGACTATGCAACCTCTTCCTAACTGATTTTCTTAGCTCCAATCCCTGAACCCTTCCAAACTTCAATCTGTCCTGCACACTGCTGCCAGTTTTCATTAATCCCTTATGACTAAAACTCTAAGGACTCATCATTACTGCTCTGTAAAGCCTAGTATTGAGGGACCACTACAATCCAAACTGATAGCAAAAAATATGTCAAATATCTTGTACCTTCTCTAGCAAATAACAGGTAACTGAGCAAATTAAATAAGTCTTTAATAAATACCTGATTATTGATTCTTGATCTAGGTAGCCCAGCTTCCCTTAATGGTCATTAATACTATCAGTTCACTGTGGAATTGAGTCCTTGCAGGAATTATCATAATAAGCTCCATTTTGCTGACTGCCCAGAATACAATTTGGCACAATAAACTCTCTCCACTTTCTATCCATAACTGAACCCTGGCTTTCTCTTGATGATACTACCTCCTTTGTCATTCTCTCTAGTGATCCAATACCCCCGGATTTTATTCCAATAGGAGGAGGAGGCTAAATGTACCTTTCAGACCCTTAACATCTCCCTTCTTGCTTCTCTTGAAGTTTGCACTATACATTTGTCACCACACCTCCATATAATTGCAGCTACTGACCTCCAGAACACTATTCCAAATCTTCTAATATTTCAGCATCCAGTATACAGTGTTCCTCTCCACCTCAAGCCCTGTCTTCATTTTCAGTACTCCAGCTCCAAGATTATGAATTCTATCTCCATTCCTGGTTGCAGTCTCCTTGGCTACCTCCTCTCATGCTGATTTTCTCCCTCTAAATTTCCTATTTGTCTTCTTACTTATAGACTCTTGATTGTTTCCTATTTCCCTAGGCTATCAATGATATTCTGGGTTTTGCCTGCACACATTTGTGGCCTCAACCAGACATTCATCAATTTCTTTTTTTTAATATAAATTTATTTATTTTTAGTTTTCAACATTCACTTCCACAAGTTTTGAGTTCCAAATTTTCACCACATCTCCCCCTTCCCCCCACCCCAAGATGGCATGCATTCTGAATATCCCTTCCCCTAGTCTGTCTCTCTTCTTCTATCTCTCCCCCTTCTCTTATCCCCTTCCCCTTCTATTTTCCTGTAGGGCAGGATAGACTTCTGTACCCCATTTCCTATATTTCTTCTTTCCCAGTACCATGTGAAAAAATTTTTTTTAAAACATGTGTTTTTAAAACATTAGGTTTCAAATTTTCTATCTTCCTCCCTCCCCACCCACCCTCATTGAAAAGGCAAGCCACTCAATATAGGATGTACATGTGCAGTTATGTAAAACACGTCCATAGTAGACATGTTGTGAAAAACTAACTCTATTTCCCTTAATCCTATCCTGCCCTCGCATTTATTCTATTCTTTCTTTTGACCCTGTCCTCCTCAGAAGTATTTACTTCTGATTACCCCTTTTCCCAATCTGCCCTCCTCTCTATCATCCCCCTGCTCTCTTGTCCCCTTCTCCCCCTATTTTCCTGTAGGGTAAGACAGATTTCCATACCCAATTGAATGTGTATGTTATTCCCTCCTTAAGCCAAATCCTATGAGAATAAGATTCACTCATTCCCTCTCACCTTCCCCTTTCCCCTCCACTGTAAGAGACTTTTCTTTTCTGTTTTTTTTGTGAGATAATTTACCCCATTCTACCTCTCCCTTTCTTCTTCTCTGAGTATAATCCTCTCTCATCCCTTAATTTTATTCTCCAGATATGACCCCTTAATCTTCAACTCACCCTGTGCCCTCTATCTATCTACATATACATATATATTTTTTTCCTCCAACTACCCTAATACTGACAAAGGTCTCATGAGTTATAAATATCATCTTTCCATGCAGGAATGTAAACAGTTCAATCTTAATAAGTCTCTTATGATTTCTCTTTCCTGTTTACCTCTTCATGTTCCACTGAGTCCTGTATTTGAAAGTCAAATTTTCTATTCAGCTCTGGTCTTTTCATCAAGAATGCTTGAAAGTCCTCTATTTCACTGAATGACCATTTTTTCCCCTGAAGGATTATACTCAGTTTTGCTGGGTAGGTGATTCTTGGTTGTAATCCTATCTCCTTTGCCCTCCGGAATATTATATTCCATGCCCTGCAGTCCTTTAATGTAGAAGCTGCTAAATCTTGTGTTATCCTGATTGTGTTTCCACAGTACTTGAATGTTTCCTTCTGGCAGCTTGTAATATTTTCTCCTTGACCTGGGAACTCTGGAATTTGGCTACAATATTCCTAGGAGTTTTCCTTTGGGGATCTCTTTCAGGAGGAGATCTGTGGATTCTTTCAATTTCTATTTTGCCCTCTGGTTCTAAATATCAGGGCAGTTTTCCTTGATAATTTCTTGAAAGATGATGTCTAGGCTCTTTTTTTGATCATGGCTTTCAGATAGTCCAATAATTTTTAAATTCTCTCTCCTGGATCTATTTTCCAGGTCAGTTGTTTTTCCAATGAGATATTTCACATTGTTTTCTAATTTTTCATTCTTTTGGATTTGTTCTTATGTCATGATTTCTCATAAAGTCACTATCTTCCAATTGCTCTATTCTAATTTTTAAGGAAGTATTTTCTTCAGTAAGCTTTTGGACTTCCTTTTCCATTTGGCCAATTTTTCTTTTTAGGGCATTTTTCTCCTCATTGGCTTTTTGGACCTCTTTTGCCATTTGGGTTAGGCTATTTTTTAAGGTGTTATTTTCTTCAGTATTTTTTTGGGTCTCCTTTAGCAAGCTGTTGACTTGTTTTTCATGATTTTCTTGCATCACTCTCAGTTTTTCCTCTACTTCCCTTACTTGCTTCTCAAGATCCCTTTTGAGCTCTTCCAAGGCCTGGCACTGATTCATATTTTTCTTGGAGGCTTTGGATGTAGGAGCTTTGACTTTGTTGTCTTCTTCTTTTGATCTTCTTTGTCACCAAAGTAAGATAGTATAGTCTGACTCTTTTTGCGCTGCTTGCTCATGATCCCGGCCAATTACTTGAGTTTTAAACTCTTTGTTAAGGTATGAATCTGCTTCCAATGTGGAGAATGTACTGTCCCAAGCTTCAGGGGTTTGTACAGCTGTTTTCAGAGATACTTGTAGGGACCTGTAAATTTTCAGTTCTTCCAAGGTGGTATGATAAGGGATGAGGTGTTTACTCCTTTCCTGGCCTGTGACTACAAGTACTCCTTTCTGTCCTGTAACTGTGAGGAGGGGTTCTTCTCCACAGCCACTACAAGCTCCACCACATCAGCACTCCTCCTCACCCCAGCACTGCCACCCAGAACTGTGGCCCAGATCCAAACATGGGCAAAGCAAGAGATTCCTGCCTCAGCACTGGCAAAGAGATCCCTGCAGTCCCTCTCTGATCAGCCACTGGATTCCCCCTCAGTCTGTGGGCTGGAAGCTCGGGAAGCAGCCCCCCCCAGGGCCATGCTCTTGGGAAATGGAACCGAAACCCCCGCCTTCCTTTCTCAGCTCTGACAGAAACAGACTTTTCCCACTGACTTTCTAAGTTGTCTTTGGCGTTTGTGGATTAAGGAGTCTGGAAACCTCCACAGCTGCCCGACATTCAGTCCTCTGAGGCCTGCTCCAGGCTCACTGCGGCCTGCTCAGCCATGCCGTGGCCTGTGCAAACACGCCACACTGTGCTGCGGGCCCAGCCCGGCACCTTTCTAATCAATCATGCAGGTTGTCCTGGGCTGGAAATTTGTTTCACTCTGCCTTTCTGTGGGTTCTGCTGCTTCAGAATTTGTTCAGAGCCATTTTTTATGAGTGTTTGCAGGGGTTTGGAGAAGAGCTCAAGCAAGTCACTGCTTTCACTCTGCCATCTTGGCTCCGACATTCATCAGTTTCAAATGGCATCTTTGACCCTTGGGTTCTTCATCCTTTTGTCTACTTAATGATGTTGCCCTTCTGATCCCCAACACTGGAGCTTCCTTTTCCTTCGCCTATTCTGAAACCAGTGTGGCATGGTGAATAGGAGCCAGCCTCAGTGATGATTTCCCAGATTATGCATTTTTAATGCATTCTGTCCACTTTTATTTCATTGTATGGCCCTTCACACTCCATGTTCCAGTCAAACACTGCTATTTGAAATTTCCTGAACTGATCTCTTATTTTGCTCCCTTGTGTATTCATTCATTTCATCATCTACTTCATGGAGCTTTCCTCGGTTCTCAAGCAACCTGCCCCATACCACACACACACACACACACACACACACACACACACACACACACACACACACACAATCACATGCATACACAGAGAGTTATTTCCCTGTAATAAAACTTCTAATTGAATTTTGTCAATATCTGTTCTTTGCACTTAGCAGTCTACTTTGTGTCATACAAACTTATATACAGTTTCCTTTTGTCCCATGTTAGAATGTATGCTACATGAAGGCAGGAACTATGTTGTTTTTAATCTTTCTATCCCCAGTGTACCTTGAACACTGTTGGCAGTAAATAAAGTTTTGTAGAACCGAATTGAATTTTAGAGGAACAGAAAGGCTCCCAGTCATTCAGATTATCTTCCTCATCAAAAAGGCAGGGCCGGTAATATTTGTAACAAAAGAGAGTGGAGAGCTGTCGTCAAAGACAGATAGAATTGTGTCCATGTTATACACACTTAGCTAGATGGCCAAAGGCAAGCCATTTAACCCCTTTTAGCTTCTGATTCTTAATCTGCAAAATGTGCTTGGGGTTAGAGGGTAAGTGGGAGAACATCTATGGTATTATTCCTCTGACACATACTGCCTACATGACCTTAGGTCCAGTCACTTAACCTCTCTAGGCCTCTGTTTTCTTATGTGTAAGAGAAGGAGTAGACGGCTTTTGAGATCTCTCTTGCTCTCAGTCTATGACCCTATCAACCTAACATATAGGGTCTTTGAGTAACTTTAGCAAGACTATGTATGCAAAGTGTTATGCAAGCCAACATATTACATGATGATGATATGATGATGATTATGATAATCATGATTGTGTGCTGTGATCTGTGAAGTAAGTGACCCTAAATTCAAAGTCTGTGGATCTGTGTTTGAATTCCAAGTTACCTATGTAATCCCAGGCAAGTAATTTAAACTCTCTGAGCCTCACTTTCCGTAACTGTAAAATAAAGTGAGGGGAGTATGGTAAGAGTGAGCAGCTAGGTGGCACAGTGGATAGAGTGCCAGGCCTAGAGTCAAAAGACCTGAGTTAAAACCTGCCCTCGGACACTTGTTAGCTGTGTGATCCTGGGCAAATCACTTAACCCTGTTTGCCTCAGTTTCCTAATTTATCAAACAAGCTGGAGAAGGAAATGGCAAACCACTGCAGTATCTTTGCCAAGAAAAGCTCAAATGGGGTCACCAAGAGTTGCACATGACTGAAAAATAGCTGAAGAACAACAGTCTTAGGAGTAGCTTCTAATAAGGTCCTTGCCATATAGGCTAGACTTTCCTTTTTTTCCTAAAAGGCAAAGAAACTGTTTTTATGACTTAATTAGTCCAGAGTAATAAAGCTCAAATCCTTAGTGTACTTTCCTAGTTACTTAAGTACAAAAGGAGTCAAAAGCACCTCAGGCTTGACACAGGATTTTAAAAATGCAGATGCAGAATAGTTGTGCCCACCTGAATCAAGATTACATCATGTTAAATGTTCTTTTCATATTATTGTTAACCATCTTTTCCTTTGTCAAATGTTAGATGGTCTATGATTATCTCATTTTGTTCTAATCTGGAGCCTAAACCACTGGACCAACCTAAGTCAGGCTTACTCCAGAATGAGGGAAGACTAGATGCTATTAAAGGTCTTTTCCAGCTTTAAATATTGGGACCAGATTGAGGAAATAGCCAGCTCTATAGGGTATCTCTCTGACTTGGATTATGCACTGGCTTTCCTCCACAACAGTGCTGAACATTTTAGCAAATATGCAGGACATATTTCTGCTTTATGTCTCAATTGAAGTGTCTTTGAGCAAGATTATCTCTGCTATTATATATTTTAAAGAATTTTGTAGAAGATGTCTTTTAAGAAGAGTTTTTTATCTTAGAAATGCATGGAAAGACTTGCACAAAATGATGAAGAGTGAACTGAGCAGAAGCAAGAGAACATTGTATACAGTAACAGCAATATTGTTTTAAGACTGACACTGAGTGACTAAGTCACTCAAAAGCTTCCCTGCCCCATGGTGAATTTTAAGCATTATGGGATATCACATGTTCTACATCTTTTAACCAAATCCATGATGGTAAAGATGTGATCTGTTATGTGGAATATGGCTTACAAATACCTGCCTGTCCCCTTCTAATATCCTATCCTCATCAAGGATACTCCCACTATGTTCAGGTTACACACACACACATACACACACACACACACACACACACACACACACGCACATATTTTATGAGGATGAGAAATTAAGCACATAGGGAGTGACTGTTGATATTTTCTTGGCCACTTTTTTATGTTAATACAGTTTTAGGATTTTTTTTCTAACTTTTTTTATATTTTCCATTGGTACAAATCTTCCTTGTTGAGCTTTCTTTAAAATTTTTCCTCTCTCTGCCACTTCTCATTGTTTTATGGATACTATGGATGATCTTCAATCCTTCTTAGTAAGATTTTACAAATAAGTTCATGTTCTAGATCTGTTTTGCCCTCTTGCAAAGAGGTCCCATTTGCTTACGAAGACAAATTTAGTTATTTATTTAATAATTGAATTACACTAGTTAAAATTCTTTATAAAATTGTTATGATATTGTATACCTTTTCCAACACCCATTTTATATTCTGAGGGTCAAAAATTAATTTAAGTGAATCAAATTGAACTTATTTTAAGTGTATGACATAGTTTTTGTTTCTTGTTTTTCTTATTTTTTCAAACATGGTAATAATTTGGTGTTGTGCTAATAAGTTCTATTGATAAATTAATATTCCTATGTTTCTACAACTCCTTCAATTTTTCACTTTCCCCAGAAGCTTTTATTAAATAGGTAGTTCTTCCCTAAGTTATTTGTGTTTGGGGGTTTATGGAACATGGGCTTTTTAAGTATGATTTTTTTTCTGTTTCTCCTTTGGTGTGTTCCTTTGATCATTTAAAAAAATATTTTAGACAATATTAAAAGTTTTTGATGATTGTTGCTTTATAATTTTAAGATCCGAAATATTGTTTCCCTCCTTCTTTATTTTTTTTTCATTATTTGCCTTGGACATTATTTACTACTTTCATGCACTTTATGGATTGGTGAGTTATAAGTCTAAGATTTCACAATTCTACACATTGGATATAATACATGGTCTTATCCACAATGAGGGATTATTTTACTTAAAGGATTTTAAGATTATTTCATTTATTCCATGTGAAAATACCCTTATGATGATATTATGAGAGCTGCCCTACATCCTAAGTACCCACTTACTAATGCTTGAGTCCTGCTTTTTTCATGAAGACTTCCCTGACTCCACCCACCTGGAGTGACCATTCTCATATCTGAACTTTAACAAGAATTACTAGTTGTATCATACATCTCACACTTGATTTTGTATTCATCTTTCTCAACAAAGCCTCATCATAATATGGGGTTCTCAAAGATAATAGCAGAGGGGCCTAAGCTTTGATAGGTCTTACTTAACTGGAAAAGCTGAAAGTATAGGCCAGAGACCATGCTTCTCCTGTCTGAAAAATAGTCACCCTAAGTTCAATGGTGCTTATCACTTATAGAAGGGCTAGAAGGAAATTTTCTTTTTTTAGTCACAGAAATTCAAAGACTGTCCAGTAAGTTGTGGGATTTTGGTTTCCTTCAGCTTTGGAATATAGTCTGCATTCTTCATTAATGAAATCATGAATCCTTGAATTACCAGAATTGATGAATACCTGCATATTTTTGCCTTGTTTTCCCCCAAGTAATCTGTCAACCCTTTGAAGGCAAGTATTACATCATGTCTCCCAAATATAGCTTAAAGCACAAGGGATAACATTATAACGTTCAATATAAAAGTCATTGACTTAACAAGAATGAGAAAGCAAATAGATCTCGTATCACCCAGACCTCTAGACATGTCTATGGCACAACAGCAATAAACTTTAGGCATCATCATCTAAAGTTCTTCACAGTCATTTGACACTAGAAAGGGTCCCTTAGAGGGAAGAAGGCTTGGGTTTGGGAAAGGGCTCTTGATCCATTCTTCATGGAAAAGGATTCTTAATCATATGTTTATGGGATGTGTGTGTGTGAGAGAGAGAGACGGATAGACAGACATAGAGATGGTTAGTAGAAATGAAGAAAAATGCTTTCATCCAAATTATTGGACTCCCTGAAATCTGTATATGAACAAATTGGGGGGGGGGAAATCTGTGGATCTCAGGTTAAGGTGAAGAATTCATGGTATGGAGGTTTTTTTCTAACTACAATCCTGACATTCAGGAAAGACAGAACTCTGAGCGCAGGGCACTAATTAAATTCTTAAGAAGATGATTCGGGTATTACTTCCTGAATCTTCTTTGAGATTCCCCTTTGCAGCATTTTACAATTCAAGGGCAAGCTGTATTTCTGTCACACATTCCCAGGCAAAGCACACAAGAGAAGTGAAAGAAGGAAAGTGTGGCAAACCACTCACACACTCCTCTAAAGAGATGACATTGGTCCGGACAGCTCTCTGTTCTATTTACTTTGACTGCAGGGGAGGAAAACATTCTATCTCTAGTCCTTCTTTGTAGCAATGCTCAATGAGCTTCCAGGGCTGTAGTGAGGGATTTATAGGATATATTTTCCATGAATACTTCACTTAAACACTTTTTCTTTATTTATCCAGATCCAGCCAATATGTCTCACATCCCTGGGTTCCCTACTCAGTCCCAAGACCAAGCATTGTCTGAACAAATAACCACAACTAGTAATGTAATTTCTAGCAGTCTATCAATGCTGCTTTTGATCCCCACTAATAATACACTTTTCAACCAGCCCTTATGGATTGCAGGTGCAGAGAGGAATGCATCAGTTAGCAAAGTGTTTAGAGATGTCTGAAAGGCATCATATAAAATCATATTCTGGTTGGTCTAGTGATGCTTTCATAGATGGGACTGAAGGAGTTTTTCATATTTCCCTGGTTAATTTCTACTGATTAGAAACAACATTTTCACCATGAGTCAGGAAGTTTTTGAACTTCAGCCTTTTGATAGCTCCAGTGGCTATTCTTTCATATCTACCTGGAAGCTGGGGTGGGGGTTGGTATTCAATAACTAACATAAAGCTTTTCCTACCAGAGCCCTGATTTCTCATTCAAAGGTTTATTTTTGGAGCAGATTGGGAAAAGAGGTAGGAGAAAGTGGGAAAGCAGAGAGCCTGATTAAAAAAGGAGTAATGGTCCAGGTATTTGTGTTTCTACTTTGGGATAGGAGGTGGGTCTACATTCAGTTTAGTTCAGTCACCATTTATTAAGCACATGCTCAGTATTGGAAACTGAGCTAGAAACTGGGGCTACAAAGCCCCCTTTCACCCCCCAAAAAAAAGAGAAAGAGAAAAGGAAATAGAAACAAAGGGAAGGGGAAAAAAGGGAAGAGGAGAGAAGAAGCAGTTACTGTCCTCAAAGAATTTACTTTCTGCTAAGGGTAAGCACAGAATAGCATGCACACAGATAAATAATTAGAGTCTCTACAAGTAAGACAGTGATTGCAAAAAGGAAAGAACACTGGGTAAGGGATGAGTAGCAATAGGAATGACCTCATCTATGAGACAGCACCAAAACTATGCTTTAAAGGAAAACAGGAATTCTATGTAGAAAGAAGGAAGAAGTCAATTCCAGACATGGGAAACATCATTATCAGCATAGCTAGCATTTCTATAGTGCCTGTTTTGTGCCAGACATGCTACTAAGCATTTCAGAAATATTATCTCAACAACTAATAGTAATACAATTATTATTCCCATTTCAAAAGTCATAGAACTGAGACAGGCAGAGGTTAACTGACTTGCCCAAGGTCACACAGCTAGTAAATATCTGAGACCAGATTTGAACTGACTTCAGACCCAGTGCTCTTATCCACTGCTCTACCTGGCTGCCTCTAAGGAAGACAGCTCTGTGCAAATTTGAAAACTCAAGAGAGAGAACATCGTGAACCAGGGAAGCTAGTAGGCCAGTGGAACTAGGAATGAGAAAGTGTGAAGGGGAGGTCAAATTAAATACTTTGGAATTGTATACAAAAAGTTGCTACACAGTGAACGTCCTTCTTAGCTATACCACTGTGAGGTCTATGCCCAAAAGAGATCAAAGAAAGAAGAAAAGATCCTATATATTTAAATAATAATAATAGCTGCTTTTTGTGGTGGCAAAGAAAGAAATGGATATGAAAAGGTGGTGCACATCAATTGGGGGATGGCTGAACAAATTGTGCTATTTGGATATAATGCAATACAACTGTGCTGTAAGAAACTAGTAAATCAATTATTTCAAAGACACATGTAGCCTGCTTGGTAAATTTCTGTTTGTCTTCTGTGGTAAAGAAAACATTTATCAATAAAAACAAAACTAATTTACAAAAATAAATGACTGAAAAAGCAAGTGGGAGCCAGACTGTGGAAAGCTTTATATATCAAATATGTTTTATCCTAGAGGTAATAGGGAGTTATTGAAGATTGAAGAAAGATTGAAAGCAAGGAGACCAGTTATGAAGCTATTGCAATAACCTAGCAAAGGTAAAGACTATGTAAATGGATATAAGATGCTAAAAATGATTTGGAGATAGAATTGACAAGATTAGGCAACTGAATGGATATGGGAAGATGATAAGAGAGAAGAATGATTCAAGAATAACTCTGAGAGGGGCAGCTAGGTGGCACAGTGGATAAAGCACCGGCCCTGAAGTCAGGAGTACCTGAGTTCAAATCCAGCCTCAGACCAAACATTTGACATGTACTAGCTGTGTGAGCCTGGGCAAGTCACTTAACCCCAATAGCCTAAAAAAAAAAAAGTAAAGAAAAAAAAAAGAATAACTCTGACAGAGAGGTAGAGCCAAGATGGTAGAGTAAAGGCAACGACTTGCTTGAGCCCCCCACCCACCTAAACCTCTTCAAATACCTTTAAAATGACTCTAAACAAATTCTAGAGTAGCAGAATCCACAAAAAGATGGAGTGAAACAAATTTCCAGTTCAAGACAACTTAGAAGTTCAGCAGCAACAGTCTGTTGCTCCAGGGTGAGAGAGGAGACCAGTCCCTAAGGCCCTGTCAGTTCAGACCAGGCCCAGCAAACTGGGAGCAAGTTTCCATGCGACCAAATCACTGGCAGCAAGGGTAGTTTTCAGACCTTTCAGCCCACAAATGCCAACTGACAAGGTCAGCAGGAAAGGTCTGTTGCGCCTGGGTGACAGTGGAGCACTGTCCAGCCCAAGCCACAGGCCAGCAAAGCCCCAGCCCCAGCAAACCAGGAGCAGGCCTGAGGATTGACTAAGTCAGCAGTGGCAGCAGTGGCAGCTGCTTCTGGAGCTCTCAGCACAAAAATGGTAAGGGGACCAAACGAGTGGTCAGAAAGATATTACAGGGATCTATGGCAAGCACTGAGTCAGAACTCTGTTGCTTTGCCCATACTCAGATCCAGGTCACAGACTTGGGTGGCTGTTCTAGGGCAAGAAGGAGCACTAGCACAGCAGAGCTTTTAGCCACAGTGGAGAGAGGACTCTCCTCACAGTTCCATGGCAGAAAAGAGTGCTTATGATCACTCACAGACCAGAACACAGACCAGGAGAGGAGTAAACATCCCACCTTAGATCATACCACCTTGGAAGAACTAAAACTTACAGGTCCCTAGAAGTATCTCTGAAAACAGCTGCATAAAACCCCCGAAGCTTGGGACAGTGAGCCCTCCACCCTGGAAGCCATACCTCAACAAAGAGTAAAAAAGTCAAGTAATAGGCTGGGGGAAAGAACAAACAATGGGGAAAAATTCGTGATAATAGAAAGTTATTATGGTGACAAGGAATATCAAAACACACACTCAGAAGAAGATAACAAAGTCAAATTTCCTACATCCAAAGCCTCCAAGAAACTATGAATTATTATCAGGCCATGGAAGAACTCAAAAAGGATTTTGAAAATCAAGTAAGAGAAATAAAGGAAAAATTGGGAAGATAAATGAGAGCAATGCAAGAAAACATGAAAAGCAAGTCAACAGCTTGGTAAAAGAGACACAAAGCAATATTGAAGAAAATACCACCTTTAAAAACAGATTAGGCCAAATGATAAAAGAGGTACACAAAGCCAATGAGAAGAAAAATGCTGGCCAAATGGAAAAGGAGTTTCAAAAGCTCACTGAAGAAAGGTAGAGGGGAAAATGGGAAGAGAAATAAGAGTGATTCAAGAAAATCATGAAAAATGAGTCAACAGCTTGGTAAAGGAGGCATAAAAAATACTGAAGACAATAACACCTTAAAAAACAAACTTCTTGCTGTTGCTACTGTGTGTCCTTCATTCTCAAAAAGGACCATGATATCAGGGAGATGACACCATGCCATGTAAGTGAATTAGATTTAAGTTAGGGAAGTGTGAAAAGTCATCAGCCTCCCTTTCTCCTCCAGATCTAGAGGCCAGATATGGATCAGGGGAACTGGAGATGGCCCAGGATACAATGGGGGACCTTGGCCTTTTCAACCTAAGATTTTTAACAGGTCTCAGTTTGACTAAGACAGTGCTCATTCAGTGATGAGGGTTTTAAAAATGGGGGAAAGAATGGCCTCTTAAAAAAAAAAAAGATCTGGGGAGGCAGAGCCAAGATGGTGGAGTGGAAGCAGTTAATTTCTTGAGTCACTTTTCTCTCCCCCATAGCCCTCCAAATACCTATAAAAATGGCTCTAAACAAATTCTAGAGCAGCAGAACCCACAAAAAGACAGAGTGAAACAAATTGACAGCCCAAGACAATCTGGACAGTTGATTGGAAAGGTCTATTGTGCCAGGCTGGGAGAGAAACACAGTTCAGCGTGGGTGCTTGGACAAAGACCAGGCCTCAGAGAACCTGGAGCAGGCTTCAGGGGACTGGATTACAGGCAGCTGTGGCAGTTTCCAGACTTCTCAACCCAAAGAAAACTTAGAAGGTCAGTAGGAAAGGTCTGTGACTGCAGTGAGAGAGAAATTCAGTACCAGTCCCAGTCCTAGAGCAGGCCTGGAGTGGCTGCTTCTGGAGCTGTCAGCCCACAGACTGAGGGAGAATCGAGTGGCTGATCAGAGGGGGATTGCAGGGATCTCTTTGCTTGTGCTGAGGCAGGATTCTCTTGCTTTGCCCATGCTTGAATCTGGGTCAAAGTTCTGGGTGGTGGTCCTGGGGTGAGGAGGAGCACTGGCATGATGGAGCTTGTAGCGGTGATGCAGAATAAATGCTCCTCACAGTTCCAAGGCAGAAAAGAGTGCTTGTGGTCACTCATAGACCACAGTACAATCCAAGAAAGGAGTAAATACCTCGCCCTTGATCATACTACTTTGGAAGAACTGAATATTTACAGGTCCCTACAAGTATCTCTGAAAACAGCTGTACAAATCCCCGAAGCTTGGGACAATACACTCTCCACATTGGAAGCAGACTCCTACCTTAACAAAGAGTTTAAAATTCAAGAAATTGACTGGGATCATGAGCAAACTTCACAAATGAAAGTCAGACCACAGAATCTTTCTTTGGTGACAAAGATCAAAACATACAACCAGAAGAAGACAACAAAGTCAAAGCTCCTATATCCAAAGCTTCCAAGAAAAACATGAATCAGTCCCAGGCCATGGAAGAGCTTAAAAAGAATTTTGAGAAGCAAGTAAGAGAAGTAGAGGAAAAACTGGGAAGAGAAATGAGAGTGATGCAAGATAATCATGAAAAACGAGTCAACAGCTTCCTAAAGAGACCCAAAAAAAATTGAAGAAAGTAACACCTTAAAAATAGCCTAAACCAAATGGCAAAAGAGGTACAAAAGGCCAAAGAGGAGAAAAATGCCTTAAAAAGCAGAATTAGTTAGATGGAAAAGGAAGTCTAAAAGTTCAGTGAAGAAAATACTTCCTTAAAAATTAGAACGTAGCAATTGGAAGCTAGTGATTTTATGAGAAATCAAGACATTGTAAAACGAATGAAAAAATAGAAGACAATGTGAAATATCTCATTGGAAAAACAACTGACTTGGAAAATAGATCCAGGAAAGATAATTTAAATATTATTGAACTATCTGAAGGCCATGATCAAAAAAAGAGCCCATACATCATCTTTCAAGAAATTATCAAGGAAAACTGCCCTGATATTTTAGAACCAGAGGGTAAAACAGAAATTGAAAGAATCCACCAATCACCTCCTGAAAGAGATCCCCGAAGGAAAACTCCTAGGAATATTGTAGCCAAATTCCAGAGTTTCCAGATCAAGGAGAAAATATTGCAAGCAGCCAGTAAGAAACAATTCAAGTATTATTAAAAGACAATAACACAAGATTTAGCAACTTCTACATTAAGGGACCAGAGGGCTTGGGATATAATATTCTGGAGATTAGAGGAGATAGGATTATAGCCATGAAATCACCTACCAAGCAAAACTGAGTATAAACCTTCAGGGTAAAAAATGGAAATTGAATGAAATAGAGGACTTTCAAGCATTCTTGATGAAAAGACCAGAGCTGAATAGAAAATTTGACATTTACATGCAAGACTCAAGAGAAGCATGAAGAGGTAAATAGGAAAGAGAAATCATAAGGGACTTATTAAGTTTGAACTGTTTACATTCCTGCATGAAAGATGGTATTTGTAACTCATGAGACCTTTATCAGTATTAGGGTAGTTGGAGGGGGAAAAATTATATGTGTAGATAGATAGATAGATAGATAGATAGATAGATAGATAGATAGATAGATAGATAGATAGAGGGCACAAGGTGAGTTGAAGATGAAGGGGTGATATTTGGAGATTAAAATTCAGGGGTGAGAGAGGATTGTACTGGGAGAAAGAGAAAGGGAGAGACAGAATGGGGTAAATTATCTCATATAAAACAGACAAGAAAAGACTTTTAAAGTAGAGGGAAAGTGGAGGAAGGCAAGAGGGAATGAGTGAATCTTGCTCTCATCAGATTTGGCTTAAGAAGGGAATAACATAAAAACTCAATTGGGTGTGGAAACCTATCTTACCCTAAAGGAAAATATGGGGGAAGTGGATAATAGAGCAGGGGGCATGATTGAGAAGAGGGTGGATAGAAGGAGGGAGGAATAAGAAGCAAACACTTCTAAGGAGGGACAGGGTCAAAAGGGAGAATAGAATAAATGAGAGGGCAGGACAGGATGAAAGGAAATACAGTTTTTCATAACGTGGCTACCATGGAAGTGTTTCGCATGACTATACAAGTATAACCTGTATTGAGTTGCTTGCAGTGGGAAAGGAGGAAGGGAGGAAATTTGGAACCCCAAGTTTTAATTGTTTTCACATGCAACTGGGAAATAAGATATACAGGCACTGGGGTTTAGAAATCGATCATGCCCTACAGGAAAATAGAAGGGGAAGGGAAGAAGGGGGGGGGATAGAAAGGAGGGCAGATTAGGGGAAGGGGTATTCAGAATGCATGCCATCTTGGGGTGGGGGGAGGGATGAGATGGGGAGAAAACATGGAACTCAAAATCTTGTGGAAGTGAATGTTGAAAACTGAAAAATAAATAAATTAACAAAAAAAAAAAAGAAATGATGACCAAGCAGACTTCAGAAAAACCTGGAAAAACTTGTATGGACTGCTGCTGAATGAAGAGAACAGAACCAGGAGAACATTGTACACAGTAACAGCCACACTGTGTGATGACTGACTTTGATAGACTTAGCTTTTATCAGCAATGCAAGGATCTATGATATTTCCAAAAGACTCATGACGGAAAATGCTATCCACATCCATGGAAAGAACTATGGAATTTGGATGCAGATCGAAGCATACTATTTGCTCTTTTTTTCCTTTTGTTTGGTTTTGTTTCCTCATCCTTGTGGTTCTTCCTATTGGTTCTAATTCTTCTTTACAACATGACTAATGTGAAAATATGTTTAATAGGAATGTATGTGTATAGCCTATAACAGATTGTGTGCTGTCTTGGGGAGGGAAGTAGGGAGGGAGGGAGAGAAAATTTAAAACTCAAAAGCTTATGGAAGAGATTGTTGAAAACTAAAAATTAATTAATTAATTTAAAAAAGAGATACAATGAGCAGGGCACTCTCAGAAAAACCTGAAAGACTTACATGGGCTGATGCAAAATAAAATGTACTATGCACAAAGTAACAGCAATGAGAGGCAGGTGGGGAGGGAGGAAAGGAGAGAATTTGTAACTCAGAGTTTTAAAAATGACTATTAAAAATTGTTTTTCCATGTAAATGGGGAAAAATAAAATACTGAATAAATAAAATAAAAAATAAGAATAACTCTGAGGTAGTGAACCTGGGTGACTGGAAAGATATAATGTCTTCAGTATAAAAAGGGCTTCAGCTCTAAGATTTTATTATTTGGTCCTCTAATCATGAACCATACAATGATCCAAGATTAGAATTAATACGCTTTATAGGATTTTAAGATTTTGAAATGGAAGAAACTGAAAGATTATCTGGCTTAACCCATTCATCTTCAGGAAGCCTTTAGAAAAAAACTGAATATTTGATCAGAAAGTCTCCACAAGATGAATATTGTACCTTATTTATGGAAGTTTACCTCATTTTACTCAAGATGTTGAGTGTAAATTGATGTTTTGTAAATCAAATCCTATTTTAAATTATAAAGATGATAATCATAAAAATGATCTAGAGCTGATGAGAACTTAGAGGTCCTCAAATCTAAGCCTCAGATTTTTCAAATGGGGCCTTTCACACCCATCACCTTGGTTAAGATGATTGAAAAGGAAAATAAAAACTACTGGAGAGGATGTGGTAAATCGGGTACTTTAATGCACTATTTATGAATTTGTGAACTGTTCAAACCATTCTGGAAAGCAGTTTTTAACTATGCCGAAACAGTGATTACATTGTGCATACCCTTTGACCAAACAATACCATCACTGTGGCTATACCCCAAAGAGATCAAAGAAAGAAGAAAAGAACCCATATATACAAAAATATTATTAACAGTTCTTGGAGTGATGAAGAATTGGAATTCGAGGGAATGTCCTTTCATTGGAGAATGGCTGAACATGATATGGTCTAGGAATGTGATGGAATACTATTGTGCTACAAGAAATGGCTTCAGGAAAAACGTAAGAAGACTCATATGAACTAATTAAAAATAAAGTGAGCAGAACCAGGAGAATAATTTGTACAGTAATAGCAATATCATAAAAATCATCATTATTATTGCCATAAACAACTGAAAGACTTAGTAACCCTGACCACCACAACAAGCAATCTCAATTCCAAATAACTTATGATGAAAAAATACTATTCATTTCCAAATAGAGAACTGATTAATTCATAGTACAAAATGAATCCTATTTTTTTCTCTTTTTCTTCCTTTTGAAATGATGTGGCTAATTCCCTAATTGATAAATGGTCAAAGGATATGAACAGACAGTTCTCAGATGAAGAAATTAAAGCCATCTATAGTCATATGAAAAAATGCTCTAATCATTATTGATTAGAGAAATGCAAATCAAATCAACTCTGAGGTACCACATCACACCTATCAGATTGGCCAACATGACAAAACAGGAAAATGATAAATGTTGGAGAGGATGTGGGAAAATTGGAACACTAATGCATTGTTGGTGGAGTTGTGAAATGATCCAACCATTTTGGAGAACAATTTGGAACTATGAGCAGGCAGACTTCAGAAAAACCTGGAAAGACTTGTATGATCTGATGCTGAGTGAAGTGAGCAGAACCAAGAGAATGTTGTACACGATAACAGCTATGTTGCGAGATGACTGATGTTGATAAAATTAACCCTTTCCAGTAATACAAGGATCTAAGACATCTCCAGAGGCCTCATGATGGGAAATGCTATCCACATCCAAAGAAAGAACTATGGAAGTTGAATTGCTATTTTTTTTTCTCTTCTGTTGAATTTTGTTTCCTCTTTCCAATAGTTCCTCCTATTGGTTTTAATTTTTACTTACAACATCACTAATGTGAAAATATGTTTAATAGGAATGTAAATGTACAAACTACATCAGATTGTGCACCATCTTGGGGAGGGTGGTGGGGAGGAAGGGAGAGAAAATTTTTAAACTCAAAAGAATATGGAAGTGATTATTCATAAATCATAATAAATTAATAAAGTAAAAAAGTAAAAATAAAAAATAATGTGGATACTACAGAAATTTGTTTTGCATGTTGTCATATTTGCAATGGATTTTGTGCTTCTTGCTTTTCCAAAGGGTGGAGAGGGTGGAGAAGAGGATGAAGAGAGGAAGAGAATTTGGAATTTTAAAAGTAGAATATTTTAGACAGGAAAAATAGCCAAAAAAACCTCCCACATTATTAAGACACAGGAAGGAATTCAGAGGGGTCATAGAAACAAATGGGGAGGATATTTACAGCATTGTTAAAGCTAATATTCAGATTTGACATTTAATTTAGTAATCTATTAAAGAAGATCAGACAGGAATAATAATTTCAAATCCTTTTTTATTTGATTTTTTTTATTTTATGTTTTCCTGTTTTTATGTCATCACATGTATCTAAATATTTGTACTTGTTCATAGGATATAAGTCTCAAGCTGGAAGGGACCATTCAAGGATATCTGCTCCAACTACTCATTTTACATATGAGAAAACTGAGGGCCCTAGAAGGTTAAGCAAGGACTTCTATAAAGTCACACAGATAGGAAATAGCAGAAAAAAATGATTTTAACCCAGGTCCCCTACCAGAGAGTCATTGCTTCTTGCTGTTACAGGAAAATGAAACAAAATTGCTACATGAGGAAAAAACCAAAAACAAATACAGAACTGAGGCTGAATGGTTTGCTCAGGGTCACAGAGTTGGTGTCTAAAACAGGATTTGAACTCAGGTCCTCCTGAGTCCAAGTCTAGCATTCTTTCCACTGCACCTTACCTTGGC
Source organism: Phascolarctos cinereus (assembly GCF_003287225.1). NCBI lineage: Eukaryota > Metazoa > Chordata > Mammalia > Diprotodontia > Phascolarctidae > Phascolarctos > Phascolarctos cinereus. The sequence goes on from NW_027556098.1 coordinate 134,070,621, forward strand.
CTTCTTTTTTCTCTACCTCTTCCACATCAAAACTTATTTTCACATCTGGGTACAAATGGATTTTTTTTAACTTTCAAGAAGGAAAAAATTGAATTATGTGACATTCACTATTTGCCATATTCTTTACTGCACATGGGTGATCGAGAGAGACTGTGAATCCCAGACTACTATGTTCCATCTGGATTCTAGTAATGGGACTGGACTTATTCCCAATTGTGATGTTCTACAAAAAAGACACCTTGTTCTATGGGCTTAGTCAGATGACGACAGAGCAGTTAATTCTGGGATTAGTCCACCCCAAGTTCTGCAGAGGGATACAGAAGATTAGAAAAGCTAAGGATTAGCGTATAGATCATCTTTTTAAAGTTCCATTTAGCTGCTCTTGCACCATCATCCTACAGCAACCTTCACATCTTAAATAAACTTCTCTGTTCATTTAAGATGTGAAGGCTACTGTAGGTTTCTTTCTAGGAAACAAAAAAGGGGAAAAGGAAAAGGCCCCATTCTCAGTAGCCCTTTCAGGACCTGTGAAAAATATGGAAAGTTACTGGAGCCCAAACACCAAATGATTTCGATCAACAGGAAAGAAGACTGTTCATAAAAACAGCTCGACGTCTGCCAGAACAAGATGCTTGTTTACCACATTTCTGTGCAAACTGGAGTGATGTTTCTTACCTAATGTACTGGAGAATTTTGAGATGAAAGGGGAATGTTGTGGAGCACTACACATAACTTAATTGAAAGAGAATTTCCGGAATAGAGTGCCATATGTTTTTTATTTGCACTGAACTTATAAATATCCCCATAACAACTTGGGCCCATAAATACTACAATCAGGGTGATTTCTCCCCATTTGGTACAGACATTCCTTCCTATTCCCAATGATCAGAGTTTTGTTTTTTTTTTATGTTAATGCTTATCTCTTTCCCCATTGTGCATAGCCATTCCTAAAAGGCAGTCAGTGAAATTTATTAGAATATATATATATAGTTTCATGATTTGACAGGCAGAGGATTGAAAGCCTAAAAGGGCCTCAGAGATACTAATTTCTATTCTCTCTCACTTTACAGATGAGGAAAATTAACCTTAAAGAGGTGAAGTAACTCAGTCACATAGATTATTAACAAGAGTTTGGATTACCAACCATATCTTCTAGCTTAGACTTTCAGGCACCACGCCGTGATTTCCTCCTTCTGGTAGAACCCTGCCCATGGAGACTGCTGTCCAGGGCAATGGCATTTGTTTATCAACAGGGAAATACAGGAGGAAAGATAGACTAGGAGGAACTCTTGACCTGAAAATGTATAAGGCTAGCTTTTTGTAGCAACAGCTGGGTTGTATAGTGGATAGAGTGCCAGGCCTGGAGTCAGGAAGTCATCTTTATGAGTTCAAATTCAGCCTCAGACACTTACTAGTGTGAAATAAGCTGGGGAAAGAAATGGCAAATCACTTCAGCATCTTTGCCAAGAAAATCCAGCGGGGGTCACAGAGACTCAGATATGACTAAAATGACTAAACAACAACAAAAAGCTTTTTATAGAAGAATATCATGGGATCATGGATTTAATAATCTAGTCCAACCCCCTCATTTTAAAGATGAGGATACTGATGTCTAGAGAAGTTAAGTGACTTGTCAAAGGTCACACAACTAGCCAATAGTATAAAAGTAGGATTTGAACCTAGGTCTTCTAAGTCTGGAACTCTTCACATTGCAATATAAATACTATCTAGCCCCTTGCATCTCATGGTTTGGATGGGTAGAAAAAACTTTAACCAAAAGGTTTATAACCCTACCTGGCTACTACAGTACCTAAAATTCTCTGCATCAGTCATTTAAACTCTTGTTGAAATGCAAATGTTTTTTGGGAAAGTAAGAGATCCAATCATAATCAACCCTTCTGTATAATTTTTTTTTCAATTGTAGCCCATGCCACCAAAACCAATGGATTATCATGATCTCTGGTTCAAATAAAGTAGACTTTTCATTTTAATTCACCTATCTTAGCTCACTTGTCCCTCCAAGACTGATAAATCAATGAGTATTTACTAAGCACCTACTACATGCCAGGCACTGTGCTAAGTTCTAGGTATACAAAGACAAAAATAAAACAGTTCTTTTTCTCAGAGAGCTTGCATTCTTAATGAGGTAGGAAAAGAGTGGAGGAAACAATATATACATAACAAATCACTTACAAGACAGATCAGAGGTATTCTTTAAAATATTAAAAATTTGACAAATCAGCTCAGAGCTTATTACTCAGTGATGCACCATGATAACACACTCAGGCAAGGAAGAACATTAAAACAAAAAACATTTAATTGGGAGACCACGAGGGTAGTAAGGTAAGAAAGATAATAGCACAAATTCCAGAATGAGTACAGTGTCCTTCCTATTATGCCAAGAGGAGTTTAGTAAATGAGCTCTTACAGATGCATGTTCTAAAAGGACCAAGCACAGGCAATATCCAGTCCCATTAAGCAATAGAAAACTTCAGAGCAAACACCTTTATTGAGAACTCTTCCTGTTGCTGTCTCAGAAATCGCTCCTCCTGGTATAGATACCAGATACAGTTTCATTGCTTGACTTGTTTCAGGAAATGCTCATTGTGTCCCATTGGAGTTGTCTCTAATGCCAGCCCAGTTTTCTCTCCCTCTCTGTAGTGGAAAATCCCAGTAGAGATCATCATTTAAGCCCAGTATTCTTGGCAGGAAAACTTTTCTTCTATTGCCCATGCAGGTGCATCTAGTCTGTCTCCATCTCTGGCAAAAAGGGAGTTGAACATAGGTTTTCCTTGCACCCCAAGGAGTCACAAGCTACACAGTAAGACAGGCAGCTTAACCAGATGCGTTGCAATGGGCGAGGGGATAGATTAGTTTTAAGGGGGAAGAAGAAAAGATCTTTAGAAGTTGGGGTTTTAGGCCTGGGAAGGACCTGGTGGGACATGTAATGCATCTTGGGTAGCGAGGAGGCATTATGAGAGTCCTGGCTCCAGTATGGGGAGAGGGGAAGGCCAAGAAGAAAAGTAGGGGGAACATGTTGAAGACAAATTTAGCTTATTGTTTCGAGGATAGTCAGTCTTACTCTATTATTTAGCTGATCTTTACCCCCATGCATTAGTAATAAGCCCACAATGAGATTATGGTGGAATGGAAGGTAATATATTTTCCAAAGATATGAGAAAAGTAACCAGTGAGCATTTCAACACATGTCACCAGCTTATCTAGAGTGAATCTTGACTTCTTTAGAAAAAAAGAGATTAGATCATGGAAAATTCACAACTATGGGTAATCCCCCAAATTCACATAATTATTCAACAGGTAAACTTGTATAGGAACTCAGGTTTGTACTGTCCCATACTCAGGGATGTGCTAGAGCTAGCTCTCACCGAAGTCAATTGTTATATTTTCAATATAAATATTTATACCTCAGAAATGGGCAAACAGATTTATAGAAATCAGGGTATGACTTATTGCTTTGTTGATTGTCTAGACTCAAGAAAGAGATGGAGAAAATGTTAACACAGGTTAAACTTAAATGCGTGTTATGAATACATCCCCCTACCCTTCTCAGAGAGCTGGTTGTTAAACATTTATTGGAACGTTCCTACCTATACTGTATATTGTAGGACAGGGAAAATGGAGATGCAAAAAAAAAAAAGTCATGATATCGTTGTGGGTTTCAAAAATCAGATGAAATCCTTTCATTAAATTAGCAAACATATGGAACGATTTCATTTTTCTTTTCATTGCAAAATTTCTGATGGAGATTTTACTAAGCAGCTGGATAGTCAAAAGATGGTTATATGGAATTAAAATTAGGGGAGACTAGATGTGTTCCATAGTCTAAAAAAAATGGCCCCCTGAAAAGTAGAAGACAAGGAGCTCTCTCCAAGAACAAAGCTCATATTTACAGGAAACAGAGTGTTATTTGAAAAAGGTGACATTTTCAGATGAATTTTATTGTAGTGAAGGTCAGGTGGCTAAGTGCAAAGGCTGGGTCTGAATGATATTCAACAACAAAATGGAAAGTGGAAAAAAATAGCATCCCTAGAGAAGTTCTCCCTACAGGATACCATACAACTCCGTAATGGAAACAAGAAGATGTCAAGTAAAAATCTTTACTGTGTTTGTATACCATGGGGACCCAGAGAATCCAGATAGTTTAGTTAAACGTAATTCAATAAATATTTATGTTCCAGGCACTGTGCTGGGTATTGGAAAAAATAATTAAATAATATCTCATAAATAATAGAATCATAGATTTAGAGTTAGAAGAAAACCCCAGGTTAACCAAGTGTGTCCTCCTGCCATTTTAAAATGAACAACTAGAAACCAGAAAAGTTAACAGATATTACCAAAGTCATCCTGGAAATAAGTGATAAAGCCTGGATTTAATCCTAATTCCTCTGACTCCAAATCTAGCTCTCTTTCTCCCATACTGTGCCAGTTACATTCTACTTGGGTGAACAATTCATACAGAGAAAAATAAATATTTGGAGGGGAGGAATAAGGTAACATAGCTTGTTATTTCATTGTGATGGGGAACTTTCAGAGAGGAAGCTAGGAGGCTTAATGGATAGAGCACTGGGACAGGAGTCAGGAAGATATGAACTCAAATCTGGCCTCAGACACTTGCTAGCTGTGTGGCCCTGGGTAAATCACTTAACATCTGTTTGCCTCAATTGGCTAAAGAAGGAAATGGCAGACCTTGTAAGTATCTTTGCAAACAAAAAAAAAGGACAATATGGTCTACAGTGGTCACAAAGAGTTGGACATGACTAAACAACTAAACAATAACAAGGAAGAAATTTCTTCTATGTATACCAATACATGCTCTGGAATTTAAAGACTTTTTTTGTTTTGTTTTCTTTATCTTTTTTTTGATATAAGTTTATTTATTTTTATTTTTATTTATTTATTTATTATTTTTAGTTTTCAACATTTACTTCCACAAGATGTTGAGTACCAAATTTTCACCCCATCTTGCCCCTCCCCCACCCAAATGGCATGCATTCTGAATACCCCTTTCTCTACTCTGTCCTCTCTTCTATCTCTATCCCCCTTCTCTCATCCCCTTCCCCTTCTATTTTTCTGTATGGCAGGATAGACTTCTGTACCCCATTTCCTGTATTTCTTATCTCCCAGCTGCATGTGAAAACATTTTTTTAAATGTGTTTTTAAAACTTTGGGTTTCAAGTTTTCTCCCTTCCTCCCTCCCCACCGACCCTCATTGAAAAGGCAAGCAACTCGATATAGGTTATACATGTGCAGTTCTGCAAAACACTTCCATAGAAGACATGTTGTGAAAAACTAACTCTATTTCCCTTAATCCTATCCTGCCCCCTCCATTTATTCTATTCTTTCTTTTGACCTTGTACCTCCTCAGAAGTATATGCCTCTAATTACCCACTTTCCCAATCTGCCCTCCTCTCTATCATCCCCCTGCTCTCTTGTCCACTTCTCCCCCTATTTTCCTGTAGGGTAACACAGATTTCCATACCCAGTTGAATGTGTATGTCATTCCCTCCTTAAGCCAAATCCTATGAGAATAAGATTCACTCCTTCCTTCTCACCTTCCCCCGTTTCCCCTCCACTATAAGAGCCTTTTCTTTTGCTTTTTTTCTGAGATAATTTACCCCATTCTACCTCTCCCTTTCTTCTTTTCCAAGTATAATCCTCTCTCATCCCTTAATTTTATTCTCCAGATATGACCCCTTAATCTTCAACTTACCCTGTGCCCTCTATCTATCTATCTATCTATCTGTCTGTCTATCTATCTATCTATCTATCTATCTATCTATCTATCTATCATTCTATCTACATACATACATACATATAATTTTTTCCCTCCAACTACCCTAATACTGACAAAGGTCTCATGAGTTATAAACATCATCTTTCCATGCAGGAATGTAAACAGTTCAATCTTAATAAGTCTCTTATGATTTCTCTTTCCTGTTTACCTCTTCATGTTTCTCTTGAGTCTTGTATTTGAAAGTCAAATTTTCTATTCAGCTCTGGTCTTTTCATCAAGAATGCTTGAAAGTCCTCTATTTCACTGAATAACTATTTTTTTCCCCTGAAGGATTATACTCAGTTTTGCTGGTTAGGTGATTCTTGGTTGTAGTTCTATCTCCTTTGCCCTCCAGAATATAATATTCCATGCCCTGCGGTCCTTTAATGTAGAAGCTGCCAAATCTTGTGTTATCCTGATTGTGTTTCCACAATACTTGAATTGTTTCTTTCTGGCAGCTTGTAATATTTTCTCCTTGACCTGGGAACTCTGGAATTTGGCTATAATATTCCTAGGAGTTTTCCTTTGGGGATCTCTTTCAGGAGGAGATCAGTGGATTCTTTCAATTTCTATTTTGCCTTCTGGCTCTAAAATATCAGGGCTGGTTTTTTCTAAATAATTTCTTGAAAGATGATGTCTAGGCTCTTTTTTTGATCATGGCTTTGAGATAGTCCAATAATTTTTAAATTCTCTCTACTGGATGTATTTTCCAGGTCAGTTGTTTTTCCAATGAGATATTTCACATTTTTTTTCATTCTTTTGGATTTGTTTTAAAGTGTCTTGATTTCTCATAAAGTCACTAGCTTCCAGTTGCTCCATTCTAATTTTTAAGGAAGCGTTTTCCTCAGAAAGCTTTTGGATTTCCTTAACCATTTGGCCAACTTTGCTTTTTAAGGCATTCTTCTCCTTATTGGCTTTTTGAACCTCTTTTGCCATTTGGGTTAGTCTATTTTTTAAGGTGCTATTTTCTTCAGTATTTTTTGGAGTCTCCTTTAGCAAGCTGTTGACTTGTTTTTCATGATTTTCTTGCATCATTCTTATTTCTTTTCTTTGTCACCAAAGTAAGATAATATAGTCTGACTCTTTTTGCACTGCTTGTTCATGACCCCAGTCAATTGCTTGACTTTTAAACTCTTTATTAAGGTAAGAATCTGCTTCCAATGTGGAGAATATACTGTCCCAAGCTTCGGGGGTTTGTACAGCCGTTTTCAGAGATACTTGTAGGGACCTGTAAATTTTTAGGTCTTCCAAGTTGGTATTATAAGGGGAGAGGTGTTTGCTCCTTTTCTGGCCTATGCTCTGGTCTATTAGTGACCACAAACACTCCTCTCTGTCCTGGAACTGTGAGGAGGGTTACTTCTTTATAGCCACTATAAGCTGCACCATGTCAGCTCTCCTCCTCGCCCCAGGATTACCATCCAGAACTGTGGCCCAGACCCAAGCATGGGCAAAGCAAGAGATTCCTGTCTCAGCACTTGAAAAAAGATCCCTTCAATCTCCCTCTCATCAGCTACTCGATTCCTCGTCAGTCTGCGGGCCTGAAGCTCAGGAGGCAGCCTCCACCACAGCTTGTGCCAAGGGAATGGAGCTGAGACCACCTCACTGTCTCTCAGTACCGCAGAAACAGACTTTTCCCACTGATCTTCTAAGATGTCTTTTGCATTCGTGGGTTGAGAAGTTTCAAAACCACCACAGCTGCCCATGATTCAGTCCTAGGAGGCCTACTCCAGGTTTGCTGTGGCCTGCGCGGCCATGCCGCACTGTGCTTCTCTCCCAGCCCAGCATGATATACCTTTCTGATCTACCATCCAGGTTGTCTTGGGCTGGAAATTTGCTTCACTCAGTCTTTTTGTGGGTTCTGCTGCTTTAGAATTTGTTTAGAGCCATTTTTTATAGGTATTTGGAGGTGTTTGGGGGAGAGCTCAATCAAGTCACTGCTTTCACTCCACTATCTTGGCTCCGCCCCAAGAATTTAAAGTCTTACAGAGTTATCTGAGGCACTGAGACACTGACCTACTTGCCCAAGGTTACCTAGGAAGTATTTGTTGAAGGCAGAAATTAAACCCAGGTCTTTCTGATCTAGGGGTCAGCTCTCTTTCACATACTGTACTACCTCTCAAATATTACAGTGGTTGTTGATTCTTGATTTTCAAAGACAACTGATAACATCATGACTTGTTTATGAATTTGATTTAAGTGAGGCAGAGTTGCACAGGGTCATCAGCCTGACTCTCTTCTCAACCTGGTTTAGCACATCTGCTGAGATGGTTTTACTGGGATGTGGCGATTGAACATACTCCAGTTTCTTGCAGCCACAGATGTGTGACAAAGGCGGATAAGTAGCCAAAAAGGGCTCAGCAAGCACTCACACCAGAGGTGCTAGTCCTCCCTGAACACCCTATATGCTCCCCTCAAATATAAAACTTATACAAATACAGAATTATTTCTTATGCCTGAGATAGAGAGCTAACACTCAAGGGCATTAGGAAAAGGACACTGCAGTAGGTAAAACTTGAGCCTTAAAGGAAACTGGAAATGGTTAAGGTAATGAGGGATCTTGTGTTCTAGGTATAGAAGACAGCCTGTACAAAGACACTGAGTTTTCAATTATCCCCCAAGATATGCAGTGTGGAAAGCTAAGCTAGCTCCTTTTCTTGATTCCAAAAAATCAGAAGTTGCTATTTTCTAAAATTGATGGATAATCCTAGCTATATGGACAGAGTATTATGCTTCTTTCTCCCTCAAGCTATGGTCCCCTACATATTAAATTATTTTAACTTCCTTACCCTAAATTTAGTTTGGAAGTAAGTCATTTCCCTTCAGAATTTATCTGGAAGTTTGTTCTCCTCTCCCATTAAATGACCACTGTACAACAGACTTATAGACCAAACACTCAAAGTAACTTCAAAATGTTACCAGCTTCAATACCAAATAACCCATCATCTTCCTTCTCCATCCCTTAGCCCCAACTAAAAAGCCTCCAAGAGAAATTAGGAAAACCAACTCCCACTTTGGAGAAGAGTAAAGAGATTCCAACATATCAGGAAAGGATTGAGAAGATCATTTAATAAAATACTGCTTTTCCAGTCTCAAAGATATCACTCACTCTGAAGATTTGATGGGAAAACTCAGCAAATCGCATAGACCATTCTGGATCAGCCCCATGATGTACTAATTCCAGGAATTTATTTCAAATAGAAACACTGAATAATGGTATAACTTTTATGTTTTTAACTCCAAAGTTTGGCAATATATTCTTCCTTGGAATTCAGGATCTATGATTCAGGAATTTGTCCTTTGTATATTTATATATCCTTGTTCTAATATATTCAAGACTTTCCCTACTACTGCTACTATCAACTCAAATTTATATAACCTTTTAAGTTTTGGAAATCACTTTATATCCATTATCTCATTTGATTATCAAACTAAAAATGAGAAGTAGGAACTATTATTATTATTATTCTCATTTTACATACGAAGAAACTGGGGCTTAGAGAGATTGAGATATGCCCAGAATTGTGCAAATAAGTATCTGAGTAGGATTCTAACTTGGGTCTTCTTGATGCCTAGTTTAATGTTTTATTCACTGTACCTTGCATTTGTCTGTACTGAAGCTCATTCCTCACATTCCTGTCTACTCATAAGACATTGTGAGGTCTTCCTAGAATTCAGCAGCACTTTATTCTGGAGGGCATGATGCTTGGTGTCATCCACAAATCTAAAGATTCTCAGTCTACTGGATCATTCATAAAGTAATGGTTAGTAAGATTGATCCCAGCACCAATCTCTACTAATTCTTTTTTATCTGGAGAGATGTTTGTCATTAGGTAGTACAATCTGTCAGTGAGAAATTCTATGATCATTAATTAAAAGCTAGAAGGAATACTATATAATGGAATGGGGCTCATTCATTTAGATGTATTTCAGATTGCTGGAAACAGCCATTATTGTATAAATGATCTGGGATATAAAGATAATAAAGATTCAATTTAATTCAAAAAAAATTCATTAGGGGCCTACTATATGCCAGGTTCAGTTCTGAATTTGGGGCATGCAAAAAAAAAAAATTACCTGGCCTCAGGGAGCTTTTATACTGGAGTGAAACAACATGCACACAAATGAGGAAACACAAAATGTATATGAAGTTAAAAAACAAAATAATTTCAGGATGTGGGTTTTTGCATTCACTTGGGTGATTAGAAAATGTATCAGAAAGTGATACATGAACTGAGTCTTGAAGGGATTTAGAGATTCAAAGAGTTGGAGGTGAGGAGGGTGAGACCTACAGTTGTAGGGGACAACTTGTGCAAAGACATAGAAGGAAATGAAATGTTATAGAGTGCATGAGTAATGTGAAATTAGTTTGGAAAAAAAGTAGATGGTAGACTTAGTTAATGGCGATAACAGAGAAATTACATTTAGGGAGTTTTAAAGGTGCCATAGATAATGAATTCATGTCAATAATTAACATATAGGCACAAAATGGTATAACATCTAAATACTTACAGGAAAAGTAAACTAATTATACAGAGAAATAGACAGTAAAACTGTAATAGGGGAGGACCTCAATGTATTCCTTTCAGATCCAGACAAATCTAAACATAAAAATAAGAAAAAGGGAAGGTAAGGACCTGAATAGAATTTTAGAAAAGTTAGCTATAATAAATCTTTGGCAATTTATGTCTGCGAATAGAAACGGGTATACATACATACACACACAGACACACATATGTATGTATGTATATATATGTATGTGTGTGTGTGTGCGCGTGTGCGTGTGTGTGGCAGTGAGTGAGGGGGTGTGAACGTGGGTGTGGGTGTATGTATAATCCTTGGCTATGTATGACACCTTTACAAAAATTGGCTATATACTAGGACATATAAACCTCTTAAAAATGCAGAAAAGCAGAAATGTTAGACACATCCTTTACTAACCAAAATCAAATTAAAAAATATATACAATAATAGGCCATTGACAAAAAGATTAAAACTTAAATGGAGAGTAAATAACAATATTTTTAATTGGCAGATCAACAAAAAATCCTAGAAGCAATAGATAATTTCATTAAAGATATTGACAACAACAAAACATGCCAGATTTCCAGAATGCAAACAAATGTTCGTTTAGGAAGAAATCATATCTCTAAATACTTATCTACAAAATAAGGAAAGAAAAGATCAATAAAGTGAAGTGCAACTTAAAAAAAGCAATTCAGCAAATTTAAAAATCTCAAATGGCAGAAATCCAAGAAGAGACTAACAAAATTGAAAGCAAACAAAAGAGAATATTGAATTATAAATTAAACTGGGAATTGGCTTTTCAGGGACACTATTAGTATGATAATTAGCTAGTTTGTTTTAATGAAAGAGGAAATCCAAAAGACTAGCAACAAAGATCAAAAGGAGAATATACAACAAACAAAGAAGAAATAAAGGAAATTATTAAAAGCTATTTGCCCAACAGTATGCCAGTAAGACTAAAAGAAATGTTTGAATATTTATAAAAATATAATGTACAGATTCACAAAATAAAAACAGATCATTTAAGTAATATTATCTCATAAAAAGAAATTAAACAAAGCATAAAAGAATGATGAAAGAAAAAATCTGGAATCTAGATGAATTTACAAATTCTATGAAACAATCAAAGAACAGTTAATCCCAATGCTACATAAACTGTTTGCAAAAATATGAAGAGATTTCTTCTATGATATAAATATGGTCTTGATAACTAAATCAGTTTGAGCAGGAAGAAAAAAACTGTAGACTAATACCTTTAATATCCTTTGATGCAAAAAACATACAAATAAAATTTTGTCAGGGTATACAGCACTATGTCACAAAGATTATACACTATATAAAAGCGGATTTATGCCAGGAATACAAGATTGCATCAATATTAGGAAAGCAATAAATGTAAATGACCATATTGATTAGAACAAATAATCATAGATTATATAGTTTCAGACAAGTTTTTTTAACAAAATACAAAAGCCATTTCTGTTAAAGTTAATGGAAAACATAAGAATGATTAGAACTTTCTTTAATGTGGTACATAGTTCCTATATAAAACCAAAAGCTAACACTATATGTAATGAAAATTAGAGGCCTTTCTAATAGGATTAGGTGGTAAAGCAAAGATGTTCACTATCATCTCCATATTTGATATAGTGTTAGAAATACTAGTTATAGAGATAAAACAAGAAAAAGAAATTGAAAGAATTAGCATAGACAGAGAAGAAATAAAATTATCCTCTTTGCAGATCATATGATGATATACTTAAAGAACACATTGAATCGACTAAAATTAATTACAGCAATTCATGATTTCAGCAAAGCTGTAAAATATAAAATAAATCCATATAAGTTATCTACACTTTTGTATATTACCAATAAAAATAACTACAGAATGTATAAAATATGTGGAAGTCTATCTACCAAGATAGACCACAGATCTACATAAATAAAACTATAAAACTTTGAGGAAATAAAGACAAATTTAATTGTCATGGATATCACAAGCTAATATAATAAAAATGATAACACTAGCTACCTAAATTAATTTCGTTATCCAATGACATACCAATTAAATTACCACAAAATTACTTTATAGAGCTTGAAAAAATAACAAAATTCATTTGGAGGAATAAAATATCAAGAATCCAAAGGAAAATCATGAAAAAAATTAGGAAGGAAGAAGACCTAGCTAAACCAGCCTTCAAATTATACTACAAAGTGGTAATCACTGAAAGGATTTTGTACTGGTTTTAAAAAATAGAGATAGCTTACTGGAACAAATTAGTCACACAACATGAAGAAGCCAAAGAACACAGTGTAATTGCTTCTGATAAACCCAAAGACCCCATGTACTGTGCTTAGAACCTACTTTTCAAGAAAAACTGCTGGGAAAATAAGAAAAGTCTGACAAAAAAATAGATATAGATGAAGATCTCCCACTATATGCCAAAATAAATTCCAACTAGATAGACAACTTAAACATAAAAGGCTGCATCATAAACAAACTAGAGGGATAAGGAAGAAATTACTTTTTCAGATCTGTGGATGAGGGAAGAATCCATGATGAAACAAGGTATAGAGAAGATCAGAAAAGATAAAATGGAAACTTTCAGTTACATTTTAATTATTGTACAAACATTGCAGCTAAGTTTAGAAGGGAAGCATTTAACTGGGGAAAAATCTTTCCAGGGATTTTTTCTCATAAAGGTCCTAATTTTGACATATGTATGCGTGTATGTAGGCAGGTGTACATATTGATGGATATATGAAGTTGCATATATATGGGACAAATTCAAATTTATAAAAATAAGAGCAATTCTCCAATTAATAAGTGGTCAAAGTATTCGAATGGGCAGTTTTCACAGGGAAAAAAAATCAAGTTATCAATAGTCATATGTTAAAATCCTTCAAAGCATTAATAATGGAAGAAACACAAATAAAAGTAACTTCAAGGTTATACCTCACATCCATTAGGGTAGTAAAGTTGACTCCAAAAATGGAAAATTATAAATGATGGAAGGTCTATGGAAGAACATAAAAGTTAATGCCCAGTTGGTAGAATTATGAATTGGTGCTGCCATTTTGGAAAACAATTTGGAAGTGTCCCAAAAGTTATTACATTATGCAAACCCTATGACCCAGACATGCACCCCAAAGAGACAAAAGAAAAAGAGACCCATATGTACAAAAATATTTATAGCAGTTTCATTTTTTATGTAGTAGCAAAGAACTGAAGATTAAGCAGGTACCCATCGAGTAACAGCTGAACAAATTGTGGTATATTAACGTAATGAAATAGTATTATACTTTAAGAAAAGATGAAAATGACAATTTGAGAGACCTGGAAAAACTTGTATGAAGTTATGTAGGATGAAGTAAGCAGAGCCATAAGAACAATTTCTACAATAAATTGTAATAGTATACCTGCCATATTGTAACAATAATATAATAAAGACATAAACTTTAAAAGACTTAAGAATTCTGATCAATGAAATGAGCACCTACATTCTAGATGACCAATGGTGAAGAATACTAGCCATCTCCTAACAGAAAGATGATGGACTTCAGAAGCAAAATGAGGCATGCGCTTTCTAGATATGATCAACACAAGAATTTGTTTCACTTGGGTTTTTTTCCAGGGGCAAGGGAAAGGGGGAGGAGAAAAGGTAGAGAGGAGTGAGAAACAGTAAATGTTTGTTAATTTAAAATGTTTTAAATAAAATCATTTAATGAACATGGTAACATAAACATAAAAAACACTGGACCCAGATTATGATGAGCTTTAAATTTCAAATGGAAGGATTCATATTTTATTCCAGAAGCTGTAGGGAGTGACAGAAAATTTTAGGGAAAAGTAAATCAATTTTCTAGTTGTAATTAGTACACTATTTTAAAAGCTGTTAAACCAAACTGCCCAGACATATAACTCTAGCCTGGGATTCAAATCCGTGTTTTTTTTTTTTTATCTTGGGAATGTCATAATCCCATTTCCCTCGTCCTTAAGTGGAAAATAAAATGAAAGCTACCTCTTCCTTTACTCCAAGAGTAAGTGAGAAAATATGAAACACTTATTCTCAAAATAAGGAAGGACACCTTGGAAAACAGGTGTTACAAAAACTCTAAACCAATTCTTCATTCTCATCATTCTTAAACTGTGTTGTTATTGTCACAGGAGTTTTCTGTATCTCAGCATAGCAGAGATATCCTAGACTACTGTAAAGGGAAAGGCATCCTCTAGTAACTAAACTATTGACATTAATCCCATGAGTCATCTTCTCAAGGCTGCTGGATTCAGGGACTGACAAGTCCTGGCAGAGTGTGATGGAAGAGGGACAGTTTCATTGTCATTAATAATGATTACAATAATAATCATACCAGACAGGCAACTGAGCACACCTGGCTGCCTGTGAATGCCTGTGCCCTTTGCACACCCTATTTATGACAGTCCTTGTTACCCTGTTGTCATTTTTACACACAGGGATTGATGAAACTGAAGTTTCTACACAATACCTTCACTGCCACACAGGTCGTACACATAATCCTTTTCTTCCTCCTGCCTAAAATGCCATCCCTATTTCTCTCTTGTTTGAAACCTACCTACCCTTTGGGCCCTCATCAAGTCTACTCAATGAGTGCCACTCCAGTCTGCATCTGCTGCTCTGCCTGGTTTTTACTCCAGAAACCAAGATGTCTCCATTCTGGATACCCCTGCCATTGTCTCCCTGCACCCATTAGATTGTAAACTCCTTCGCTAGGGATTCTTATTTTTATTAGTTCTATCCCCAGTACTCAGCATAGCACCTACCACATAATGTCTGCTTCATAAATGTTATTGGACTGGATTAAAGTTCCATCTTTACTGTGAAGGTTTCTGGGACAACTTAGTTCACCTAGTTTTTTTTTTCTTTTTCCCTCCACCAAAATGATATCCATTCCTTTCTAGGCCTCAGTACTCTGAACTTTCTTTACTATGCCCCAGAAGTCTCTTCATGATAAAATCTCATGGCAGTCCTAGAATTTACACACTGGAAGTACTTTTCACCCCAGTGGTTTCTCCCTTTGTTTGGATGGCTCTTCCCTAAATATCTGTTTAAGGACGACAGTCAGGCCAACCACGTCGTCATTCCTTTTCAGGTAGGTCTTCAGATTTTTGCTACCATTTCTCAGCACCATGAATACCTCCAGACTTTCTGTGCCCATAAAGTTTTGTTAATGCATTTTCTTCCCCATTAGCAAATGACCTCTTTGAGGGCAATCTGTCTTTCTTCATACTTATATTTATATTTCTAACATGTATCACAGTACCTGCACACTTATATAAGTACCAGACAAAAGTTATACAAGTGCTTGTTGATTTGCAGACTGATGTGGTCCTAATGGTGGGAACTACTCAATTTGGTACTTAATCAAATAGATATTTCACATTAGAGAGGTCATGTGAGTTTTGGATAGAAAATTGGACTTGAAGTCAGGAAGACTTAAGCTTGTATACTGTCCCAAACACCTCAGTAACTCTAGGCACATCACTTAATATCTCTGAGTCTCCATTTTGTCATCTGTGAAATGGTGATAATAATGACACCTATCTTACTGGATTCTGTGGATCAATCAATCAATGGCCAAAAGAGATAACCTATGCAAAGTACTTTGCAAATATTAAATCTCTTTTAAGGGGAGACTATTCCCAGTAACCCCATAGTTGATGTAGTCACAGAAAGCAAAAACAAATAAATAAAATATAATGAGGTATAAATATTTTAATAAGGTATGACCATGGTCCTTTTATGAATATCATTTTCTGATGGAATTAAAGGAAGCTTGGCCATAAGGTGAGTAGAAAAATGGCTATATTTCTGAGGGCTGTAAGAAACTGAACTGCTAGCTCTATAAGCATTTCATAAGAAGGAGAACCTAGCCTCTGAGAGGAATCATTCTTAGAAAAGAAGAAAAGATTTCTCTATCTGACTCCCCCATTAGCCACATTACTTTGAAGTAAATCTACTTGACCAAAAGAATACACTACAGCAAGCTTTGAGCCAAAACAAATACTCCAGACAAACACAGAAATAGAGACAATCACTTAAGGGAGCAAGCAGCTTCCAGGAGTGAGACCTTTTGCAGCAGTTATGAGAGCTGACTATGGACCAAGGGAAGGCTAGCTCTAACAATTGAGTCATGCTACAGAGAGAAGCTAAACAAGGAGCTCACCTGAGCAACCCCACCCAGGTGAGACATTATATACTGGGAGAAGCTGCTTGAAAATTCCCTAGGAGATAAAGGACTTCCAAGCCACACAGTGCCTCCATTTTGAGTTGCCTCAGGCAAATGTGTTCCCTACACATATACTCCATGACCATTAGACTCTTTTGTGCCCAATCTTACCATGGATGCTGCATGCATTTGTGGGAAAGTCAATCCCGTATTCATGTGGAGGAATGTTTTGTAGTGCTTACTGTTCTTACTATCTACTTCAGTAAATGCATCTTCACTCTGATTGTTAATATAAAGCATGCCAACAAAGGATTAATGATCTAATAGAGTTAAGAGTGGAGAACCACAGGGTACCTACCTGCTTTTGAACCTTGAAATGGCAGGCAACCTCTCAAGACCAAACCCATGAGTGAATGAGCCAGTTAAGCGAACAGCACAGAAGGGATGATACACTCATAGGAGTTTTATCTAGGATGTTTGGGTCTCGTAGAATTTACAGGGACCCCTTAGAGTGATTCTCCATTTGGACTCTCCTTCTTGAATGCCCTAGTATTGCAGGGATCTAATAGAGAAGAAAAAAATGAGCCTTTTTCTTTTGTTTTAGACTACAATTAGACCCTCTGTCTTCTGGTATATTTTCTTAACAAATCAGACAATATTCTTTGCTATCATTTCTAAATGATTGAGTGTTTATGTACTGATATTTAGTCCATTATCATGCTCATTATAAGTATGAAAGTTGATACAAGTGGTACGATTATTTCATCCCTAGAATACTGGTGCCTACCAATTCTTTTTGACCATACTATAAGATCTCAGAAATATCCTTTTAAAAAAGAAAAAAAATACTTTAAGCTAATCTATAGTATCAAACAATTAACTGGTAATTTACTAAATTAAAATATGAAATTATGAACCCATGTGCAAGTCATTGTGCTAGAATATAAGAACAAAGAATGAAGTAAATAGATAACATTATAATGAGGAAAACAAAAATTACGTATAAAATATATATATCATAAATATATGGTTAAATATAAATTTAAAAAATGAGGCAGTTTGAGAGGGAGAACATTAGCAGTTGAGGAAATCACAAAAGTTTTCATACAAAAGATGGTATTTGAGCTGCAGCTTAAATAAAGAGACTCTAAGAGGTAATGGTAAGGAATGTCATGCAAAGTCACAGAGACAGAAGATGGAGGGTCACATGTACAGAACAAGTTTTAAAAGGCAAAAATATGAAGCACACTGGACAGTGAAGTGGATAGAGTACAGGGTTTAGCGTAGGGAAGTCTGAGTTCAAATTTAACCTCAAGCCCTAACTAGCTATGTGACCCTGAGCAAGCCACTAAAATTAGGTGGTGCAGTGGATAGAGCTTTAGCTTTGGAGTCGAGGACCTGAATTCAAATCCAGCCTCAGGCACTTGACACTTAATAGGTGTGTTACCCTTAAATCACTTAACCCCAATTGCCTTGCAAAAAAAAAAAAAGTTTCCCTAACTATAAAATGGGGAAAATAAGAATACCTCCATACCTCATAGGATTATTGTAAGAATTCGGGTCTAAGATGTGTTCAGGGAAGACTAGTACCTCCGGTGTGAGAGCTGCCAAGTGCTTTTCAACCTTTGGTGTCCACCTGATCCACCTTACTCTCACCTGTGGCTCCAAGAAGCTGTAGCCTGCACAGCAGCCATGCTTTGGTAAACCACTCCACAGACAGGATAAAGCAGATTGATGGTAACCAAGTGGCTTCAGACCTGTCAGTGAGTTAGGAGGGTGTTTACTCCAAGCATGTGAAGACTTCCCTTGGTGGAATGGGTGGATGAGAACAATTTGTTCCAACGGTCATGAAGGTAGCTGAAGCACACTCTATGGAGCCCTTAGAGCTTGGTCAGACATCAAAGATGCCGAGATCATCCACTGCATCTTGAGCCATCACCAGTTGTCTTGACTCTGTCCTGCAACTGGAGTATGATGACTCTGGAAGAGAGTGAGATTGATGACTTCATGCAACTCTGCCTCACTTAAATCCAATTTATATATTAATCAAAAGACATCACCCATGCCATTTTGCCATTTTTACCTATGTCAAAGTCCTGTCATGACAAGCAAGTGACAAAGCAGCAGGTGGCCCAAGCCATAGGATTGTCTTCTCACTGGAAGTAGTAGTGAAATTTGACAGACCCTTCTATATCTGAGCAGCCTTTTAAGGATTGCACTGCTCATCTCCTGGTGTGAGGAAGGGGCAAGAAAAGGTGCCCTAAAAATTATCTATTTACGCAACCCTGGACTGATTACTGTGGCAGGCAGGATCCCACGCTATATTTGAAACATGCAAAAGAAATGTAAAAAGGCTTCTGCAAAGATGATTCCACTCACCATTAGTACATGAAATGTGCACACACTTATAGAAATCAAAATCCGGTGGACGTGAAAGATGAATAGCTGTTGTTGAGAGAGAACTCAGCAGGCATCACATCCTAACAGCAGCCCTGAGTGAAACAAGGCTGGCAAACGAAAGCCAGCTTACTGATGTCAGAGCTGGATACATGCTTTTCTGGAGTGGCCCCAGTGAAGGGGAGCACAGTGAAGCTGGTGTAGGTTTTGCAATCAAAACTAACCTAGTCAACAAGTTTGTATGCCTACCAAAAGGAGTGAATGAAAGGCTCATAACAATGAGATTGACACTTGCAGGAAAATGCCACTCCATCATCATCAATGCCTATCTTACCACCATGACAAACCCTGATGATGTCAAACAAAAATTGTATGAAGACCTGGAGACACATCATCAATGTGCCCAAAGGGGATAAGTTACAGTTCCGGGTTACTTTATTGCTAGAGTAGGCTCAGACTACTAGATATGACAGAGAGTCCTTGGAAAGAATGGAATTGGAGACAGCAACTGCTTACTACTGAAGACTTGTGCATCTCATGACCTTCTCATCATCAACATTGTCTTCCATTTACCTAAATGCAGTAAAATTTTGTGGATGCAACCTCATAGCAAACATTGGCATTTAATAAATGGTGAGGTTATAAGAAGAAGAGATAGACAGACTATGAGAGTGATGAAGGCAATGTGTGATGTAGAGTGCTAGACAGATCATAGACTTATCCTCTCCAAGCTAAATATTCATATTCAACAGAAGTGGTGGCCCCAAGGCAAAATGACTACCAAAAGGATTAATGTCCACAGATTAGAGTGCTTCTCTGAGCCAGAAAAGTTTGTTGCTAATTTGGAGGGGAGGTTGAGCCAACACTCAGTTAGCAACAATGGAACAGAAAAGGAGTGGGCAGTTTTCAGAGATTTTGATGTATAGCACTGCATTTGTTCATCTGAGTCAGAATACTCACAAACAAAATTGGTATGATGAAAATGATGGGGAAATTCAGAAGTTGCTAAATGAAAAATGAGAACTCCACAGGGTTTACCAGCAGGATAGTTCATCCATCTGTAAGAAAGCAGAATTTAGTTACATCAAAAGTAAAGTACAAGCAAAATTTAAACAGATGTGGGATTCTTGGCTCAGTAAGGAGGCAGATGAAATTCAGTTTTATGCTGATACTAACAATCCAGTAACTTTTTTTGTTTACAGATGATTGTACACTCAATGTACCCTCTGAAGCTGAGATGCAACAAATTGGATTCTCTGCTGCTTGTGCTAATTTTGGCTAAAAATTAACACCAAGAAAATACAAGTGCTCCACCAGCCAGCACCGAACTATTCAAACCTGGAACCATTGGTTATAGTAAATGGAGTTACAGAAATTTTGCGTGTCATGACATTCCATCAAGTAACTATGGAAGAAGAGAATTTTTCATTATATCATATGGAATTTTCTAGTTTGGGAAAATCATTTCTATACGCAATAATATTACATTTTAGAATTCCTCATTATCAATTAATTATGAGATGCAGAATAGCGTTTGTAGGAAGAGAGGCAACTTTAAAGTTCCATATAAAAATTTGAACAAAAGTCAGAGAGACACCTAGAGTTTATGAGATAGTAAGGTATTAGCTGATTAAGATTGGATAAAACCCCCTTCCTCCATAGTGAGTTGATGGAATGTCAAAGGACAACTGGAATATATCATTTATAAGCAATATAGATTAGCAGGCTAATTTTGTCAATCATTTCCTCAGGAAGGTAGGAGAACCTGAATATTGTTTAGTTCATATGAGTCTATGTAGGATAAGGGCTAGAGGCTAGCTCTATTGTCAGTATGTCTTACTAGCTAGCTATGGGTAAGGTACTATTTATACACTAATCAATGATGCCAGAGAAGACAAACAAAAAGTTGGCAGAGACAGTCTGCAAAGAGGATACTTGGTGTAATTCTGGATTGGGGACCATAATTCTAATGGTAGTCAAAGGAATTGAACTAAATAATTACAGGAACAAAACTGAAAAATAAAGTTAAACCAAGCTAAAAGTTCTGGGGTGGGATAATAGGAAGGGATAGAGATAATGAAGGTCACAGTGAGGCAAAAAAAAATAGATTTGAGATGAGTAAGATCAGGTGAAAACGAAAAGTAAGAGATAGTGATCAGAGGAAGAATTTCAGGATTCATGATGAAGTGGTATAATTTGAGTGATTTATAAGTTCTAAGTGGCTTGACCACCTCATTGGGGGTAACCAAAGCAGAGTGAAGATGGAAGTTGTGAGATAGGTAGTGTGCTTTAGTGGATTGAATTCTGGACTTACAAGCAGGAAGACCTAGGTTGGAATCCTGTTTAATTAAATTATTATCAGTGTAGCTCTTAGCAAATTGCTTAACTTCTTTATCCTTCAATTTCCTCACCTGTAAAATGGGGATAATAGCAACTACCTCATAAAACTGCAAAGGGTAATGAATCAAATTAATATATAAGGCACTTTACAAGCTTAAATGCTTTAGAAATGGCCTGGAGAATGGTATATTAAAGTAATAAGTATCTATGCAGAAGTATAAGATACATAAGATGTAGATACATAAGTATCTACAGAGCTATAGAGAGAAATGGAGTAAGCTCCAAAGGAGGACAGAATATTTGGTGATGATAGCAAAGGGGAGTTCTGGAAATAGCACCACAGAAAATGTGTGTTCCAGCCTCCTCTTGCTATTACTCATATGCCATATTTTACCTTGGCTACTATTTGAATGACCTTCAGAACACTACTAAAAAGCCTCCTAAAGGAATTTATGAACAAATAAGAAATATAGAGCATTATAGGATATAGAATGCATAATTTTGATTACACTAAATTAAAAGTTATTACACAAACAAAACCAATGCAGCCAAGATTAAAAGGAAAGCAGAAAACTGTGGGGTATGGGGAGAGAGATTTTAGCAACTTTCTCTGATCAAGGCCTTATCTTTCAAATATATACAGCATACTAAGTCAAATTTATATTAATATAAATCATTTCCCAGTTGAATAAATGGTCAAAGGATATGAAGAGGAAGTTTTCAGATAAAGAAATCAAAGCTATCTATACTCATATGAAAAAATGTTCAAAATCACTATGGATTAGACTCATAAGAAATGCACATTAAAACAACTCTTAGCTACCACCTCACATCTATCAGGTTGGCAAATTGACAGAAAAGGAAAATGACAAATGTTGGATGGGATGTGGGAAAATTGTGACACTGAAGCACTGTTGGTGGAATTGTGAACTGATCCAGCCATTCTGGAGAGTAATTTGGAACTATGCCCAAAAGACTATAAAACTGTGCATACATTTTGACCCATCAATACAACTACTACGTCTGTATCCCAAAGAGATAAAAAAGGAAAAGTACATGTATGTTCAAAAATATTTAAAGCAGCTCTTTTTGTGGTGACAAAGAATTGGAAATTGAGGGCATGCCAAGTTGTGGCATATTATTGTGAGGAAATACTATTGTGCTATAAGAAATGACGATCAGGATACTTTCAGAAAAAACATGGAAAGACTTACATGTACTGATACTGAGTGAAATGAGCAGAACAGGAAAACATTGTACACAGTAACTGCAATATTGTACAATGGTCAATTGTGAATGACTTAGCTATTCTCAGCAATACAAGGATCTAATATAACTCTCAAAGACCTATAATGAAAAATGCTATCTACCTCCAGGAAAAAAAAAAACAACTAGTGAAATCTGAATGCAGATCAAAGAATATTTTTATACTTTATATTTCTCAGGATTTTTTGTCTGTTTTATTTCATAACATGACTAATATGGATATATGTTTTTCATGACTGCACATGCACAGGCTTTATCAAATTGCTTGCTTTCTCAATGAGGAGGGGAGGAAGACTAGGAAGGAATTTGGAACTTAAAATTATATTTAAAAATGGAGGTTAAAGTTGTTTTTATGTGTAATTGGGAAAAAGTAAATAACAGAAAATTTTAAAAGTAAAATAAAATGTGGTGCTCCCCAAAAAGTCTCCTTGGTGAAACTCAAATTAATGTGAAATAGAAGTTTAATCATTTACACTCTTCCTGGGCTGCTAGAATTATGAGAGATGGAACAACCAACACTTGAAACAGTGACCTGAGATAAATCATCTTCCAGGGTAGCCAGAGTTTCATCAGCAGAAGAATACAGAGAGACTATGAGAGAAAGAGATCCACAATGAAGGGAAGATTGCTAATGATAGAGCAAGTATTACATAGTGTACAGTAGAAAGGGAAAGCACATAAGAAGAAAGACTGGGAAGGGGCTGAGATGGATACAGATAAGAGTATGATGAGAGGTAATAGGGAAAAGGGAGATGTGATTCAACTGACTGTACCTCTAAATAATTAGGAGAGCAGGAATAAGAAGTATGCTAGCCATAGGATAGGAAAGGTACCAGTTAATTGAGTCATGAATTTGATCTCATTAATGGACAAGACAGTAGATAGAGATAAAGGAGGTCACTGGTTCAGGACAGTGTACAGCTGAGATGGCCACTTTGGTCTTCTGTTCTTTGTCATAATCCTTGAGGCAGGACAGTGCCTGGTTCCCTTACCTATATGTCTTTCTCACAAATCTTCTTTTTATGCATAAGACTGACTATGTAACTTGCCTACTCAACAACGTTCCACGGCTCCTTTATCCTGGGATAAAATATATGCTAGGATATTTCTAGGATAAAAAAAAAATGTGACTGTGTATTTGAGCAGATGACCATCCTCCTCCTCACATAACACATGTCTGGAACTCACTCCTTCCTCATCTTATCCTATTGGAATTTTTCTTCTTTTAACCACAGATATGATGCTACTTTCCATAAATTCCTGTCTGATTCATTCTTCTCATCCCAAGTTTACTTAAATTTCTCCAGTACACTTGGTCTAGATCATACTATTGTTCTTACTACATTTTTCTTTGTGTTGTACTTAGTAGTGCATGTCTTATTTGTTCCTTGTTGGATTATATGGATATAGATGGTACATATTATTGTTTTTCACTTTTTAATTCTATATCCTGGCATGCATGTATATGTATTGTGTATGTGTGTATATGTGTGTATGTATGTATATGTATATTGCGTATGTATGTATATGTATATGTATATGCATGCATATATATGTACATATATGCATGTGTGTATATGTTTGTGTATGTGTGTATATGTATATATATGTATGTGTATGCATATCTATACATATACACATATGCATGTGTGTGTTCATATATATGGGTGGGTATGTATATATGTACATGTGGCTATGTATATAAGTGTGTGTAGGTATACATGTATATGTATACCCATATACACACATATGTATAGTCCTGGATAAGGTGATTCCTTTACCAATGCAGGTTGGCACCTTCTCTGCAACTTACAGTCTTAGAAAGTTGGCCCCCATGGACAGCCGCCTAAGGCCCAACCAGAGACTGATGGAGAATGGATGCTGGGATGAAGCCAATGAGGAGAAGCAGTGTCTAGAGGAGAAGCAGCATCTTTCCAGGAAGAAGAGGGAAGCCGAGGCTGTGAAAGCCACTGAGGATGGCCCTCCATATGACCCTTACAAGGCCCTGTGGTTTGAAAGGAAAAAGGACCCTGTTTCCAAGGAGTTAACCCATATTTATAGAGGAGGATACTGGGAAAGTAAAGAAAAATAGGACTGGAGCTCATGGCCAGACATTTTCTGAAATTACAGGAACAAGAGGGAGGAGGATCAGCGGGATCAGAGGAGGACAAAGGTTGGGAGAGGAAGCCAGCCATTCTGAATTCCTTACCTAGTGCTTTCCTCAAGGTTGTCTTTCTTAACCAATCATTTGTTCCAAAGAAATCAGCAGGAGCAGAAGCCCTGGAGTTGATGATTGATTGGCTTCGATGCCTTATCTGATTGAACCCGACATTGACATACTAGATCCCTGTGTTTGAAAGGGAGAGGTTGGGGAGCTGGGAGTTAGCATTATTCATACCTGCAGGTGTCTCTGTCTCTGACTCTTCCTCCTCCCTTTTACCCCATTAAAATTGTGCTACCTATAGTCCCATCCTAGCAACAGTATCTCACTCAGCCAAGAGACATGTGAGGTGAGAACACGGATTAGCGGTATCTTGGTGCTGCCAAGAGCAAGCTCTGATATTAGAAGTTTCTTTTTTAAAAAATGCAAGTGAGAATCTCTGTGGGCAACATCTGTAATGACTGTACTTGGGGCTCCAGTGCCTCTTTTTAATAAGAGTTCTCCAAGGCAGGCTAAGTTTTAGAGGGCCAGGGGGCATGCCATGCATACCCAGGAGCTGACTGCTATCAGATGAAAGTACCTAGTGGAAGAGTTTACTTGTAAGTAGGATGGGGGAAGCCACTGAAGCTCCTTTTATTGTTGGGAGTTTGTCTTCATCCATGTAGAACTCCCCTTGACTGTTCTCCATCTTCTGGGCTACATAGCAGCTGGCTGCCACTTTAGCCATCGGTAGGAAGGGGCTAATCCTTAAGGATGATAGTACTTGTAACTTTGGGGGCTGCTTGGACTTCTGCAGCTGAGAACTTTTCCTGAGAAGATAACAAGGGTCAGAGCAAGACTTCCAGCCATTCGGCTCTCTGTATCACTCCTCACCCCTACCCCAATTGCCTTCTGTGCTTCAGCTTTCTCTCCTGGCACTAGGTCACCATGGGGTCTGTGTTCCAGTGTGGAGCAGAACTTTGCCTGTTTTCTGATATTTTGGAATGAGAGAGACAGGGAGTATATGATCTCTGGAATAAGTTTTTCCACCATCTGTCTCAAGCCCCATGGACTGGAGACACCTCTTGAATAATTTGTTAAATATATATATATATATATATATATATATATATATATATATATATATATATGTGTGTGTGTGTGTGTGGTGTGTGTGTGTGTGTGTGTGTGTGTGTGTGTGTGTGTGTGTAGAGAGAAAAATCTAATTTTTCTGTTTTGATTTTCCTCCCTTTCATTAAGAATCTTTTTTCTAATCTACCCCACTCTAGGACTCTTTGCATTGAGCATATGTTGATGTAGATTTCATGTTCTATCTTCCCACCTCAGATGAGGCAGGAAGATTTTAAAGCTGGTCAGGATCATGGGCTGTTAGGGAACAGGGGAAGGTTCTCATGGCTCATCTCATGAGGTAACCATAATCTCTGAACACTGGTAAATACCTTTATTGCTCTGCTCTCAAAATTGAAATCCTTCACCCCTCCCTCCCCTGCTTGGGAGTTCTGCAGTTGTGAGGCTCCAAAAGCGACTTCTACTTGGCCTTGGACTGTGCTGGGAAGAAGACAGAGGCAAGGTCCCCAAATTGCTGCAGGGGGGTGTAAGAGATCTGCCTCTGTTTTCTCTTGCCTTCCTTCCCTGTTGTTTTATTTTGTGTCCTTAGTCTCCCCCCGAAAACATTCCACAGCCTTTCTCATCCCTCCCCCACCCAACACCACCCACCCCTGGTTGAGGGTCACACTGAGGTGCCTTCCTTGTATGCTTTTGTTGGTGTTTCTGATTCTGTTCCTTAACAAATGAGCCTCAGCCAGTGAGGGTACTGACTGGGGAAAACGGTGTGTGGTGTAGGTTATTCCAGAGGAAACCACCATACCATTGAAATGTAATTCATGCTGGCTCAAGGATTTCCCTTGCTTCCTTCCCAGCTTTGAGGGGCATTACAGAAGGGTGATTGTGGGACTTCCTCCAACATGCCCCATTCCCAGAGCAGGGAAAGGCTAATATGTAGGTGATGGATCAAGTAAATGGATTAAGCAAAAGGCTTCAGAGTGAGCAGTCCTCAGCTACACCAGCCCCGTGGCCTAAGTTCCTCTTCCTCTGCTGCCTACTTTCTATTTCTAGGTTTGTTACTGAATCAGAATCCAATTCCTCCCAGTGGGAGAGGCTTCAAGTCCTACAGGTGGAATAAAGGCAGATTTAAAACAAAACAAAACTATAATTATACTTGGGGGTTTTGTGCATTATTGCTTTTTTCCAAGAAAATAACTAAATTAAATATTTTTTTTAAAAAAAAGAAGGTTGGCTAGAGCCAACTTAGAGAGGTTTAAGTGATTTGTGCAAAGCCACAGAGGATTTTCAGAGGGAGAATTTGAACTCATGTCATCTTGACTTCAAGACCAGCTCTCGGGGGCGGAGCCAACATGGCGGAGTGAAAGCAGTGACTTCCTTAAGCTCTCCCCCAAACCCCTCCAAATACTTATAAAAAATGGCTCTAAACAAATTCTGAAGCAGCAGAACCTACAAAAAGACAGAATGAAACAAATTTCCAGCCCAAGACAACCTGGATGGTTGATCAGAAAGGTGTATCGCGCCTGGCTGGGAGTGCAGCACAGTGCAGCATGGGAGCGCAGGCTGCAGTGACCCTGGAGCAGGCCTCAGAGGAGTGAATCACAGGCAGCTGTGGAGGTTTCTAGACTCCTCAATCCACTAATGCCAAAGACAACTTAGAAGGTCAGTGGGAAAAATCTGTTTCTGTCGGTGCTGAGAAAGGAAGGTGGGGTTTCAGCTCCATTCCCCAAGAGCATGGGCTGCGGGGCCGGGGGGGGGGGAGGGCAGCTGCTTCCCAAACTTCCAGCCCACAGACTGAGGGGGAATACAGTGGCTGATCAGAGAGGGACTTGAGGGATCTCTCTGCCAGTGCTGAGGCAGGAATCTCTTGCTTTGCCCATGTTTGGATCTGGGTCACAGTTCTGGGCAGCGGTGCTGGAGTGAGGAGGAGTGCTGGTGTGGTGGAGCTTGTAGTGGCTCTGGAGAGGAACCTCTTCTCACAGTTACAGGACAGAAAGAAATACTTGTGGTCACAGGCCAGGAAAGGAGTAAACACCTCGCCCCTTATCATACCACCTTGTGAGAACTGAAAATTTACAGGTCCCTACAAGTATCTCTGAAAACAGCTGTACAAACCCCTGAAGCTTGGGACAGTACACTCTCCACATTGGAAGCAGACTCTTACCTTAACAAAGAGTTTAAAACTCAAGTAATTGGCTGGGATCATGAGCAAGCAGTGCAAAAAGAGTCAGACTATATTATCTTACTTTGGTGACAAAGAAGATCAAAAATACACACAACCAGAAGAAGATAACAAAATCAAAGCTCCTACATCCAAAGCCTCCAAGAAATACGAATCAGTCCCAGGCCTTGGAAGAGCTCAAAAGGGATTCTGAGAAGCAAGTAAGGGAAGTAGAGGAAAAACTGGGAAGAGAAATGAGAGTGATGAAAGAAAATCATGAAAAACAAGTCAACAGCTTGCTAAAGGAGACTCAAAAAAATACTGAAGAAAATAACACCTTAAAAAATAGTCTAACCCAAATGGAAAAAGAGGGTCAAAAAGCCAATGAGGAAAAAAATTCCCTAAAAAGAAAAACTGGCCAAATGGAAAAGGAAGTCCAAAAGACTACTGAAGAAAATACTTCCTTAAAAATTAGAATAGAGCAATTGGAAGATAGTGACTTTATGAGAAATCACGACATAATACCATAAATCCAAAAGAATGAAAAATTAGAACACAATGTGAAATATCTCATTGGAAAAGCAACTGACCTGGAAAATAGATCCAGTAGAGGGAATTTAAAAATTATTGGACTATCTGAAAGCAATGATCAAAAAAAGAGCCTAGACATCATCTTTCAAGAAATTATCAAGGAAAACTGCCCTGATATTTTAAAATTACAGGGTAAAATAGAAATTGAAAGAATCCACAGATGTCCTCCTGAAAGAGATCCCCAAAGGAAAATCCTAGGAATACAATAGCCAAGTTCCAGAGTTCCCAGGTCAAGGAGAAAATATTACAAGCTGCCAGAAGGAAACATTCAAGTACTGTGGAAACACAATCAGGATAACACAAGATTTAGCAGCTTCTACATTAAAGGACCGCAGGGCATGGAATAAAATATTCCGGAGGGCAAAGGAGATAGGATTACAACGAAGAATCACCTACCCAGCAAAACTGAGTATAATCCTTTAAGGGGAAAAAGGGTCATTCAGTGAAATAGAGGACTTTCAAGCATTCCTGATGAAAAGACCAGAGCTGAATACAAAATTTGACTTTCAAATACAGGACTCAAGTGGAACATGAAGAGGTAAACAGGAAAGAGAAATCATAAGAGACTTATTAAGATTGAACTGTTTACATTCCTGCATGGAAAGATGATATTTATAACTCATGAGACCTTTGTCAGTATTAGGGTAGTTGGAGGGAAAAAATTATATGTATGCATATAGATAGATAGATAGATAGATAGATAGATAGATAGATAGATAGATAGATAGATAGAAGGCACAGGGTGAGTTGAAGATTAAGGGGTCATATCTGGAGAATAAAATTAATGGATGAGGGAGGATTATACTCAGAGAAGAAGAAAGGGAGAGGTAGAATGGGGTAAATTATCTCACAAAGTAAAAACAGAAAAGAAAAGTCTCTTACAGTGGTGGGGAAGCAGGGGAAGGTGAGAGGGAATGAGTAAATCTTACATTCATAGGATTTGGCTGAAGGAGGGAATAACATACACATTCAATTGGGTATGGAAGTTTGTCTTACCCTATAAGAAAATAGGGGGAGAAGTGGACAAGAGAGCAGGGGGATGATAGAGAGGAGGGCAGATTGGAAAAGCGTGTAATTAGAAGTAAATGCTTCTGAGGAGGAACAGGGTCAAAAGAAAGAATAGAATAAATGGGAGGGCAGAATAGGATAAAGGAAAATAGAGTCAGTTTTTCACAACATGTCTACCATGGAAGTGTTTTGCATAACTGCACAGGTACAACCTGTATTGAGTTGCTTGCCTTTTCAATGAGGGTAGGTGGGGAGGGAGGAAGAGAGAAAATTTGAAACCTAAAGTTTTAAATACATATGTTTAAAAAAAAAGTTTTCACATGCTTTTGGGAAATAAGAAATACAGGAAATGGGGTACAGAAGTCTATCCTGCCCTACAGGAAAATAGAAGGGGAAGGGGATAAGAGAAGTGGGGAGAGAAAGACTAGGGGAATGGATATTCAGAATGCATGCCATCTTGGGGTGGGGGGAGGGTGAGACTGGGTGAAAATTTGGAACTCAAAAACTTGTGGAAATTAATGTTGAAACTACAAATAAATAAATTTATATTAAAAAAATAAAATAAAAAATTTTTAAAAAGACCAGCTCTCTATCCAATATGTCACATTCCCTGCCATATGCCCCATACACAGTCAAAGATTATTCCCTATTTTCTCTTTTCCCCCTAACTGTAACTTTGCTTATGTTATTCCATTCACTTTTGCTCATGCCCTTCCCCATCCCCACTGAAGTTGAAATTATAATAATAAGAGACGCATCTAGTAGTCTAAGGGAACAGCTAGGTGACATACGGGGTAGAGCAGTGGGCCTGGAGTCAGGAAGATTGATCTTCCTGAGTTCAAATCTGGCCTCAGATACTTCCTATCTGTGTGACCCTGGGCAAGTCATTTAACTCTATTTCCCTCAGTTTCCTCACCTTTAAAACAATATCTGAGAAAAAGCTGGCAAACCACTCTAGTATCTTTGCAAGAAAACCCCAAATGGAGTCACAAAGAGTTGAACGCTACTGAAAATGACTAAAAAACAGTAAAAGTAGTCTAAAAATTGCATGAAACTTTACATACATTATCTCACTTGAAACTAGTAACTCTCTGAGCATGATATTCCAATCTTCATTTTACAGATGAGGAAACTGAGGTTCAGAGAGTATATGTGAATTGTCCATGATTACAGCTATTAAGTATCAGAAGCAGAATTTTAACCAAATTTTTCTTAACTCCTGGTCCACTCTATCCAGTATGTCATTCTCCCTTCACTGCCAAGCTCAAATGCTACCTCATCTAGGAAGTCTTTTCTGACTTCTCTAGCTAGAAGTTATGTCTTCACCTCTAAACTTCTAAGTAGCTCTTGATACCACCTCTACAGTGTGTATTGTATAGTGTGTTCTATTGTACTCATTTGGTTAAGTGTCTTATCTGCCTATTAGACCAGCCCTGTGAAGCCAAGGGCCTTATCATATTGTTTTTCATATCCTTACTGTACCTAGCACAGCATCTTGTACGTGTAAATGTTTGCTGTATAAATGAATGGATATCTCATTTCTTTTGGCTGTACATTTGACATTAATTATGCTACTTTTGGAATGTAAAATAAAGCTGACCAAGGCAGCAATGACAAATATTTAGTGAATCCTTCTTTCCCACATGGCAAAATTGTAAAATGTTATCTTTTAAAATCTCATTGTACTTAAAAAAATAACAGCAGGGAAATAAGATACCACCAAATGGGAGCTGCTTATGATGCTAATAAACAGGAAAAATGAAAGTGACTCTTGCAAACAATTGCATTCCCAGGAAAGCACCAATTTATTTAGAATGTGAAAGAATTCAAGTTGAATTTGGCTCAGTAATGGTAAAATAAAATAGAGTTTATTATAATGGAATAAACATATTTGATGTAGGAGATGTGGGTTGTTAAACTAGATGAAAGGGATTTAAAGAGAAGGAATTATGTTGCTTATTTTGACCATGGTTTTCTTACTCTGGTTATGTCCTAATGTGTCTGTCCATCCATCTGCCCAATGCTGACCTATGCCTCTATACCATTTAGGAAGCTGGCGTGAACAAATCTATTTCCACCCAGGCTCTGTGCTTTCCATTTGAGTAGCTGCCAGATGCTGAATGCCCAGGTTATGGGCCATGTGATCCAAATGATTATGCTTTTCATAGAACTGGGAGCATAGATTAGTACACAATTCCATAAAAATCCTCTTTTTATTAAAATAACAAGGCATAAGAACTAATCTTTAATCGTTAATTATAAACAAGACAAAAACTTATAGAACTAGATACAAAAAAAAAACAAGTGTCTTTGCACAATGTGGGGATAATATGACCAAACAACTCACAATTCCAGAATTTCAGCAACTTGATGTCCCTTCTCTTTTCTCAGAGTCCTCAAGACATTTACCACTGTGAATGTAGAGACAGCTAGATGGCACAGTGGAGAGAGTGCTGGGCTTGGAGTCAGGAATATCTGAGTTTAAACCCAGCCTCAGACACTTACCAGCTGAGTAGTCCTGGGAAAGTCCCTTAACCTCTTCATGCCTCTGGTTCCTCAACTGTAAAATCATAAAACCTAACTTACAGAGCTGTTGTGAGGATCAAATGAAAAAAGATTTCTAAAACATTTAGCACAGTGCCTGGCACTAAGGGGGTATTTGTTCCCTTTCCATTCTCATTGTACTACACAGGTTGGTGATTCAAAAGGGTATGCTCCTCACAGAGCACAGGCAATCTGCTGATGCAGCCAACTATATGTATGTGTGCATGTATGTGCATATATGTGCATACACATGTGTACACCTATGCATCCATAACTACCAACATACACATGCATGCATACACATAAAACATGGAGACACATATGTACATATGTGTATACATGTGTGTATGCATGTTTGTGTATGCATTTATGCGTGAGCATATGCCTATACACAAATACATGCATGTGTATGTATGCATATATGTGTGTATATGTATGTGTGTATATGATCTATGTGTGTATGCATATATATGTATTGTGAATATATGTATGTGCATGTATATATGTATACTACGCATTATATATCATAGCATTGTACATAGGTCACTCTGTAGACTCCATGGGCTTGTTTCTCAATGGAATTATAGTCTACTCAGTGACCTCCAACTTCATGGTCAGCTCCACAAAGACACTTCATCTCCCAATTCCAGGCATTTTCACTGGCTATCCTCCATACTTCAAACTCTTTCCCTCTTTATTGCCATTTCCTGGCATCATTCAAGTCTCATATAAAGTCCCATCTTCTGCCAGAAACCTTTCCCAGTCTTCCTAAATCTCAACATCTTCATCAGAGATTATCTCCAATTTAGCATACACACACACACACACACACACACACACACACACACACACACACACACACATACATATCTTCTTTGCAAATATGGTAAATAGTTGTTATAGTTGTGGGGATGTGGGAAGCACTCAAAACTCCCTCAGATCACAACACACAGGTGACCACATATTGTGTCTATATGTAAGATCCACTCAGAGAAAAAGTACAAATGGCGTCATTAACAGATTTAAATAAATTCATGGATGACAACCCCATTATAACTTACTATAGGAAATTAAGATATTTAGATCATATCCCTAGCCTTTGGCAATAGGATCATAGATTCAGAGCTGGAAGAAATTTAAAAGATCATTGAGTCTAAATCTTTCATTTTTCAAAAACAAAAAAAGCAATTAAATTGCTCAGGCACACAACTATTATCCGAGGAAGTATTTGAATCCTGGTTTTCCTGACTGCAAGTCTAGTGCTCTATCTATTATGTACGTTTGATATCAGAGCTCTATTCACCAACTCCCCTGTATTACCCCTCATTGCCCCTGTCCAGGACAGAAGCCTGGATTGGAGAGATGGATCATAGACCTGGTTAGTTTTCATATATACTCTCATGTACTCCTACTCGGGGTACACTTAGCAGAGTTTCTTATTTCTCCACTAAATACCTTTCTGAATCTTACTGACACATTACACTCTAAAGATATTTGAGTGTATCTATCTGTGGGATACACAAGGTATGAAAGAAATCTGCATCTAAAGCACATTTGTGTTTTCCATAAGAAAGCAAGACACAGCTCTTTTATATTTGTCTATTGAATTAGCTTGGCCCCTGGCAATACCACTGTAGGCTCTGGTCCCTCCAAGTCTTAGGAATTGAACCAGATAAAAGGTTAGTAGTATGTGGATTAGAGACCTCAAGAGAAACACCCCAAGAGAATAGATGCTGGTTTTATTTATACTTTCTTTTTTGTTATGAGCTTAACAGTCATCAGCAAACACAAACATCCCAATAACACAAAGGACAAAAATGATTGAACATAAAATTGTGAATTTGTTTATAGTTTGTTCTTTTTTAAGTGTATACATTCAGCAGACTGGTTACAAACTCACACTTCCTATTTGTACCCTGCTCTCAAGCTTTTGTTTTCTTCTATGAGTTGTTTTAGTGATGTTCTTTTCTTTCTCTCATCTTTATCACTTTACCACTAATTCACTCCCAACTTTTTTCTTCCTTATAACAAATCAGTGAAATACAAAGTCAAAAAAAGTCACCACCCTGGAAATGTCTAAAAATGTATTTCTCTTTCTGCACATAGTTCTATTATCTCTCTCCTAGAATGTTAAATCATCAGTCTTTAAAGTCATAATTGGTCACTATATTAGTCAGAGTTCTGAAGTCTCCCAAAGTTGTTTTCTTTTTTGTTTACATTACTGTAGTTATTGTGTGAATTGGTCTCCTGATTCTGCTTATTGGAAATGCTGACTATTTAAGATATTTCCTACAGTTTCACTCTTTTCAGGAAGAGTAATAATAATAACTCGCTTTCATAACAGTTTCCATTTCTATGACATTTTAAATTTTGTAATGCTCTTGCCATATACATCTGTGAGGTTAGCAATACAAATTGTAAGCCAATTTTATGTAGTAGAAAACTGAAACTCAGAGAAGTGATGTGACTCTCCTATGGTCATCTAGCCAGTAGGAAGAGCTGGGATTATTTCTACCACATCACTTTATACTAAAACACTGACTTTTCTACTCCTCATCTATTACCAGTAGTTGGGAATAACTGACCTTTGAGGCTCATTTCCTGGGTATACTGAGGGACAGAGAAAAGTTCCCTATGCTCCTAATTCAGTTCCAATCAGAGTTAGAATATTGAGAAATATTGAAGGAATACAGTTGGACTTCAGGAATAGCATGAGCAAGTGGGCAAGTCTGTGTGAGATGTAACAGGACAAAGGCAGGAAGACAGGAGGAGAACCCAAAATGTATTTTTAGGTGGATGGGATAGGAAAATCAAAAAAATGCTCGTTTGCTGATAGAGGAATCAGAGAAGGTTACAGCCTTGCTGTTGGCAGTCTCCTATTCAATATTTTTATCATGATTTGAATGGAAAAGGTTCATTGGTAGAAAGAACTTGGAAGACTGAAACTTTAAGACTGCTCTCTAATAGTGAAATGTAAGCATTTGTACTTTGTCTAATGAGCACATAGGGTAAGTATTTTAGGAGAAAGGAGGCTCTACTTTTCACCTTTGAAATTTCATTACCTAGAGGCCCACCTCCACATAAGCCTTGCTTGCTTTTGACCCTAGAAAACAGTATCATTTGGTATCATTATCAAATCTATCTGAACAGAAGAAGCCCAATGTACACTGTCTACCACTATTGATTATTCCAGGAAGGTTTTCTACCATACCTAGAAATCTCTGCCTAAATAATTCTTAGGAATCCATGATCTACTTATTGGAGCCCATGGTCACATCTAAAGTGAGAGCATCCTGAGGAAATTAGGTAAGTATGAAGATGGATGAGAATGCCATTGAGAGGTTTTGTTTGGTCAGTCCAAGGATCACTACCCATGGCAAGGCAGATATAAAAGGTCAGTGTTTGAGCTCACTGTTTTTTCCTTCCAAAGAGATTTCTGGACCCCACTCTAGTTACCTTTGCCCAATTTCAAGGCTCTCTCTGTTCATTTGCATTTTAATTTTGGTGCTGCAGTGCCCAGGTGTTAAACCTACAGGAACCTAATGAAGCAATAAGGAAACCAAAGCCCACAGTCCCAGCCAGGCACAGCTGCCATAAGTTCAGGCAGATCATATTTCAGAAGAGGAGCTAGACTCTCACTCAGCCAACACAGGTGCAAAGTAAGCTTGGGACCTTAACTATTGAGGCAAGAAACATAAGGATTTTCCTTCAGACCTAGAGCAGCCCAATGCAAAATTCTCTTCTTAAATACTGTGATACTAAAGTAAATCAGAACTACTTTAGGAAAACAAATCTTTACATTGACCCCTTAATTTACCTTCAACAATGTTTAAAAAATTACAAAAAGGGATCATATATTTGATATTTCCCAGCATAATGCTTAGTATAAAGCAAGCAATCAATTGACTTGATTTAACACCCACTATGTCCCAGACACTATGCTAGGTTGTGGAAATATAAAGACAAAATTGAAACTCACTTCCCTCAAGGAATAAGAGCTTAATAAATGCTTGTTGATCAAATAAATGTCTGTTTATTGAATATATATATATATATATATATATATGTGTGTGTGTGTGTGTATGTATATACATATATTTTATACACACACACACACACATATATATATATATATATATATATAATATATATATATATATATATATATATATATATATATATATGCCTATAGGCACATGAGATAAATGCCTACTCTGTATGATTTAAGGGGTTCCAGATATTCTCCTGCCCAAACTGTCCCCTCTTTCATACTCTCTCACCCACTCCCCCTCCCCTGACCTGAAGTTCTACAATATTAAAATTTAAGGCCTAATCTCCTAGTAACGCATAGATGGAGATAGGAGAGAGAGGTGAAATTTATTGATTAATTATCATTAATAGTGGCAGAACAAAGATGTTAGAATATCAAGAATTCAGAAAGATCTTAGCTTAAAAAAAGCCAAGATCTCCCATTGCATCCTGGGCCATCTCTAGTTGTCCTGATCTATATCTTCCCACTGAACCCACATGGCTCTGGAGGAGAAAGTGACTTTGCACAGCCTTCCCTCACTGTAATCCAATTCATTCACAATCATGGCATCATCATGGTCCTCCTCGAGAATGAAGGACAAACCACAACCATAACCTCACAGCCCAGGAAGAGAGAGACTATGTACTAGGAGAAGAAAGGGTTCCATACCCAGACCAGTATACCATGAAAAGGACAAGTGAGAACTGACATCTTTGTTGTCTACTATCCATTTCTGAGTCAAAGATCCATGTGAATTGATGAGGGGATCTGTGCCCTCTGCATCAACCCAGCAGTCTCAGGCCCTAGGAGAAACAAGCAACAAGTGTGACTCAGTATGGAGCTTGCACAGACGTAACCAGGGTAGTAATCCATGACCTAAGGAGAGACTGCAATTTTCTAACTCTAAACCAGCAGAGCTTCCCAGTTAGATGCTAGTATCTCAGTCCAGCAGCAATTTACTGTTGCACCAACACAAAACCAAGTAAGGAACTTGGAAAGCTCAGAACAGGAGGACAGCAACCAGACTTTGACTGAAACCAGACCACTTTGGGAGTACTCAAAGATTTCAGGTCCCAAGCCTGAGTTGTTTCTGAGATATTGGAACAACATAACCCTTAATATCCCAAAGAGGCAACAGTAGGACCAGTCCACACCTTCCCTACAGAATTGCACAGACCTTGGTCTTAATATCATGTCCTAAGCCAGGAGAGAGGATAAAAGAATGAGCAAACAAAAAAGAACCCCATCATACGAAGAAAAAAAGCTCCTTTAATTTACCTTCCTACTAATTTCCACCTATTCTTTCTCCTGATTCCCTCCTGTTAAATAATCATAACAGAAACAGAAAAGAGAATAACTCCCAAAAATCTATAATCAAAGATTCAAAGGAAAATGCATCCTGGGCACAAATTCAACTTGAATTCCTAGAAGATATGGAGCAAAAGATTTTTTTAAAGAGTTAATTTTTTGTCGTTGAAATTATACTTCCAGAGGGAGAAAAAGGGAAAATAAATAAGAGCAATAGAAAAATTGGAAAGAAAAGTAACAGTATGGCACAAAAGATATGGAATCTTGCTCAAGCAGCAAATTCCCTGGAAAGTAGAATGGACCAAATATAAGTCAATAACTGTGAAACAATAGAAAATATTAAAACAAAGTCAAAAGAAAATGTAAAATATTTCATAGCAAAAACAACTCACCTGGGAAACAGATCAAAAATTCCTGAGCTATCTGGAAGTCATGAACAAAAAAAGAACATAGACATCATATTTCAAAAAATCATAAAAGAGAACTACCCAGATCTCTTAGAAACAGAGGACAAAGTAAAAATAGAAAGAATCCACCAGTCATCTCTTGAAAGAAATTCCATAATGATAACTTTCAGAAATATTAAAATCCAGAGCTTCCAAGTCAAAGAAAAACACTAAAAACAGACAGAAAGAATTAAATTACCATAATCTTCAGTGAAAATCACACATATTTTAGGAGTCATCATAAAAGTTCAGAACTTGAAATACTTTATTCCAGAAGGCAAAAGACATAGGCTTACAGTCAAGAATTACTTACCCAGAAAAACTGAGTATAATTCTGAAGAGGCAAAATGGACCTTTAATAAAAGAGAGGCTTCCAAACATTCCTGATGAAAAGACTACAGCAGTGTAGAATCTTTGAAGTTCAAACATAGCAGTTAAGAGAGCATAAAATGATACATATGAATGAATGATGATAAAGGACTAAACAATGTTAAACAGCTTACATCTAATTAGGAGAGAGGAAACATGTTCCCACTGAAATCTACCATCATCAAGAGTGATAGAGAAAGTCTAATTAGACAGAAGGCCTTGCGAGTCATTCTTGACTATTTAAAAGGACAATGTTAAAAAAAAAAAAAGGAAAATGTAAAGGGAGGTGAAAAGGAATTCATTGGAGGGTAAAGGGGGGGAAAGAGGTTAGGAAAAATCATCTCACATAATGTTGTGCAAGTAATTATCTATATGAACAAGGAGTTGGGGCTAACGGTTGAACTTCACATTCAGCTCAATTGGTCAGAGGAGGAAAGAATACACAGAGAGAGAGTTGGGCACAAAAAATGCATTGCATTCAGCAAGTAAAAGTAGGGAATGTGGAGAAGAAAAGAAGGGGAAATTAGAGAAAGAGTAGAATAAGAGAGGGGATTAATCCTAAGTAAAACCCTAAAATGTATGCTAGGGAGATATTTATAAATTGTGAAATGGCTGAACAAGTTATGCTGTGTAAATGTGAGGGAATACTATTGTGCTTAACAAAGTATAGAGGGGATGGTTTCAGAGAAGTCTGGGAAGCTTTATACAGACTGATATAGAGTGAAACGCATAGAACTAGAAGAACAATTTATACAAGACAACAAAATAATAAGGAAAAACAATTTTGCAAGAGTTAAGAATTCTAATCAATGTGCTGACCAACCATGTTCTCAGAGAATGAACGATGGAACATACTACCTGGGAGAGATAATGGATTCAGAGTACAGATTGAGGCATGTATATATTTTTTTGGACATAGCCAATGTAGAAATTTGTTTTGTTTGATTATGTATGTACATAACAAGGATTTTACTTTTCCTTCCTTCTCAATGGGTGAGAGTAGGTTAGGGAGAGAGAGAAAAGGCAACTTTTTGCTGACTGAAAAATATATGCCTTATATACAATTTTTTAAAAATAATCATTAAAACTTAAGTGTTGTTTATTTTCTCAAATAATTCTATTTCATGATAGAGAGAGCCAGTCCTGGGAGGGGTTGAGATTAGGGAAAAGTTAAAATATCTTTAGGGAAGAGTAGAGTTGGTCTGGAGCATGAAGCATGAGACAAAGGTAGGTGGCTGGGTCATGTATAAGAGAAACCTACATCAGGAACCCTGCTTAGTCACAGAGAATTATAAGAACTGGTCATGGAGGAAGTTAAGAGAAAGGGAGCCAAGTTGTGGGGAGGGGGTAAGGGGTGAAGGATAGTTAGGAAAAGCTCCAGAAATCAATTGCTCCAGGTTTTGAGGTGTTGGTTTCTACAACTGCCAAGAGTTATCCCTAGTGTCAGACGAGGCACATGAAATGCTTTGCATTTAAAAATACCTCTGTCTTTGTGACCACAGAGATAGTTTTATGACTTGACTTAGCTTTAGATCTAGCTTAAGAGCAGCTGATTGGGAATGAATTACTCAAATACAGAACAGCTCAGGACCCCGAGGAGAGCTCAGTGTCTGACGAGATGCCGAGTGGACAGACAAAAAATTTCCCCAATATATTCAGATTATCTACTGCCTAAAGTAGTAGTGGCTTTTTCAGGTGTTGGGGAAGGGCCCAGAAATGATCCAAGACCCTCATTTCAATCAAACTACCATGTTTAATAGGACAGGAACTGAACTTGTGATTTTAATGGTAGAAGTAATTCCCAAAGAAGGAAACTCCCTCCACCAGTGCAGGTTATCACTTTCTCTAAAACTTAGATTCTCAGATGGTTGCCTAGAGCATGGAAAGTTGAAGTGACTTTCTCAGGGTCATGTACTTAGTATGTTTCAGAGGAAGGACTTTAAATCTGGCCAACTGTCTACCTTTCCTTATGCCAAGATGCCTCTTTACCAGGTTTTATAGCAATGCTAGTACTCTCTCACACTATTTTATTCTTAATCTTTCTAAGCAATTTTGCACTTATTTTCTCATTTGATCCTCACAATTCCCCTCTGAGGTAGGGAAAGTACTTATTTTTAATTTCCATTTTAACAAGAGGAGACTGAATTGTCATGTTACTTGTTCAATGTCACATAAATAGATAATGGTAGAGCCTACATCTAGACTAATAAGTGACCCTTTTTACAGTTATAATTTTTTTATTATTAACTTAACAACAAAACCAAAATGTACTAAGAAAAACAAAGAATACTGTATATGAACCAGTGAACTATTACAATTTATTTTGAGGTCTATTAAATTTAGCAAGGTAATAACAAAATTATTTTGTCCCCTTCCAATCTTTTTGTTTTCTTTTTTTGTTTTTAATGTTTTGTTGATGTTCTTTGTTTCTTTGTTTCTTTTGAATTCCTGCCACTTCCCACTAACCCACAACTTAGCAGAAATCACCCATCCTCTGAAACAAATAAGTATAGTTAAGTAAAAGAAATCTTCTTCTTGGTCATGTTTGAAAATCTAGTTCTTATTTCTTCCTCTAGTTCAATAGTTCTTAGCCTTGGGTCCATGAACTTTAAAAAAAAATGTTAACAGTTATAATTCCATATAATTGGCTTCTTTTGTATTCCTATATATTTTATGCATTTAAAAACATTATTCTGATGATTCATCCATTTTGGAGAGCAAATTGGAACTATGCCCAAAGGCTTATAAAAATGTGCATACCATTTGACCCAGCAATAGCACTTCTAGGGCTATATCCCAAAGAGATCATATGAATGGGAAAAGAGCCCACATGTACAAAAATATTCATAGCAGCTTTTTTTGTGGTGGCAAAGAGTTGTAAATAGAGAGGATGTCCATCAATTGCGTAATGGCTGAGCAAATTGTGGTATCTGAATATAATGGAATACTATTGTGTTATAAAAAATGATGAGCAGGCTGACTTCAGAAAAACCTGGAAAGACTTGTATGGTCTGATGCTGAGTTGAGTAAAGTGAGCAGAACCAAGAGAACATTGTACACAATAATAGTCATGTTGTGCAATGATTAATATTGATAAACTTAACCCTTCCCAGCAATACAATGATCTAAGACATCTCCGAAGGCCTCGTGATGGAAAATGCTATCCACATCCAAAGAAAGAACTATAGAATTTGAATGTAGATCAAAGCATACCATTTGCCCTTTTTTTTCTCTTCTGTTGAGTTTTGTTTCCTCTTTCTGGTGGTTCCTCCTATTGGTTCTAATTTTTACTTACCACATCACTAATCTGAAAATATGTTTACTAAGAATGTATATGTACAGCCTATATCAGATTGTGCACCGTCTTGGGGAGGGTGGTTGGGAGGAAGGGGGAGAAAAATATTAAACTCAAAAGCATATGGAAGTGATTGTTGATAAATCAAAATAAATTAATTAATAAAAAAACATTATTCTGAGAATAGGTCCATAGACTTCAATAGACTGCCACAGTTTTTCGTGACACAAAACAGATTAAGAGCCCTTGTTATAGTACTTCACCCCCTGACTCAGAAGTCTTTAAAGTCATTTTATTTTATCTTATTGTAATTATGTCAATTGTTTCCCTGGTTCTGCTTATTTTGTTCTGATTTAGTTCATGAAAGTCTTTCCAAAGCCATTCTTTTATTCTAAATACTTCAAATCTTTCCTTTCTTACCATACAACAATATTTTATTATTTTCAGAGAGCACAATTTGTTCAGCCACTTCCCAGTTGATTGGTACACACTTTGCTTCCAATTCATTGACATAAAAATTACTGCTATAAATATTTTTGTTATACATGCATTCTTTCCCTCTGATTTTTTTTAATTGTATAGGCCTAATAGAGATATCACTAAGTTAAAAGTTATACAGAATTAAGAGACTTTCGGGGTACATTTCAAAACTTTTCCAGAATAGTCAAAGTAAATCGTAGTTTAATCAAAAGTGTATTAGTGTTCCTGTCCTCTCCAAGCTCCTACAACAATCACCATTTTCATCTTTTGTCATCTTTGTCAATCTGGCATGTGAGAGGTGAAACCTCAGTGTTGTTTTAATTTGCATTTCATTATTGGGAGCATTTTTTTCATATACTTGTTGATAGGTTCCATTTCCTCATTTTAAAACATCTTGTTCTTTGAATACTTATCTATCAGGGTATAGTTCTTGTCTTTAGATGAATGATTTCATTCAGTGAAGGTAAACGGGGGATAATTAGAACATATAGTGGCACAAAGGGACAGGACTAGCACCTGAAGGACTTGAAATGGAAGTAGGTTCATCAAAAGGGGAAATTATTCTTTTTTCCCTTTGTGAATCTTTAATTTTATTCTCTTACTTCTAAACAAGATCAAACCATTCTAGACCATCCCTTCATTCCAACAATCCTGCTCTTTCCATCTATCTTTGTGTTCTTTTTTCCTCCATTGTGATGGAGGTGAGGGAGAAGTAAGCGAAGGAGGAAGGAAATGGACAAATTTGGTGAAAGAAGTATACATTCTGATTCCCTTTGTCTTCACTTGCCATTGGACAAGCATTAGGTAAAGTCTTGTGTGCAAAGTAGGCATCATCTGAAATTAATATGCAAATGACACTGGGAAGGATAACCTATTAAGTCTTACCAGATTATGTACTTTTCAACTATAGGATTACTTTCCAGAATTTGCAGCTCCCTGAGAGCAAGAGCCTACAGGAAAGAACATGGGGTTGGTCAGTTCCAATAATAGAATAAGAAGAGAAATGGTCCATGGCATAAAATATTACTTGGGGGGGGGGGGCGTGGAGCCAAGATGGCAGCATGAAAGCAGTGACTTGCTTGAGCTCTCCTCCAAATACCCATAAAAAATGGCTCTAAACAAATTCTAAAGCAGCAGAACCCACAAAAAGACAGAGTAAAACAAATTTCCAGCCAAGACAGCCTGGATGGTTGATTAGAAAGGCATATCGTACTGGATGGAAAGAGGAGCGCAGTTCAGTGTGGGTGCGCAAGCCTCAGCAAGCCTAGAGCAGGCCTCAGAGGACTGAATCACTGGCAGCTGTGGCGGCTTCTAGATCCTCAGTCCACGAATGCCAAAGACAACTTAGAAAGTCAGTGGTAAAAGTCTGTTTTTGAGGTGAGAGAAGAGCTAGGTCAGAGCCAGTTGCAGAGCACAGAGTGCAGATGCTGGGGCGGTGGCTGTGTCCTGAGCTTCCGGCCCACAGACTGAGGGGGAATCAAGTGGCTGATCAGAGGGGGACTGCAGGGATCTCTTTGCTGGTGCTGAGGCAGGAATCTCTTGCTTTGACCATGCTTGCATCTGGGTCACAGTTCTGGGTGGCAGTCCTGGGGTGAGGAGGAGCGCTGGCGCAATGGAGCTTGTAGTGGAGGTGAAGAGAAAACCCTCCTTACCACTCCAAGAGAGAAAAGACTGCTAGTGGCCAGTCACCTAAAGACCAGAGCTCAAGCCAGCAAAAGAGCAAACAACTCACCCTTTATCATACCACCTTGGAAGAACTGATAATTTACAGGTCCCTACAAGTATCTCTGAAAACAGCTGTACAAACCCCCCCGAAGCTTGGGACAGTACTTTCTCCACATTGGAAGAAGACTTTTATCTTAACAAAGAGTTTAAAACTCAAGTAATTGTACAGGATCATGAGCAAGCAGTGCAAAAAGAGTCAGACTATATTATCTTACTTTGGTGACAAAGAAGATCAAAATATACAACCAGAAGAAGACAACAAAGTCAAAACTCCAACAACCAAAGCTTCCAAGAAAAATATGAATCAGTCCCAGGCCTTAGAAGAGCTCAAAAGGGATTTTGAAAAACAAGTAAGAGAAATAGAGGAAAAAATGGGAAGAGAAATGAAAGTGATGCAAGAAAATCATGAAAGACAAGTCAACAGTTTGCTAAAGCAGACCCAAAAAAATACTGAAGAAATTAACACCTTAAAAAATAGCCTAACCCAAATGGCAAAAGAGGTCCAAAAAGCCAATGAGGAGAAAAATGCCCTAAAAAGCAAAATTGGCCAAATGGAAAAGGAAGTCCAAAAGCTTACTGAAGAAAATACTTCCTTAAAAATTAGAATAGAGGGGCAGCTAGGTGGCACAGTGGATAGAGCACTGGCCCTGAAGTCAGGAGAACCTGAGCTCAAATCCGGCCTCAGACCAAACACTTGACACTTACTAGCTGTGTGACCCTGGGCAAGTCACTTAACCCCAATTGCCTAAAAGCAAAAAAAAAAAAATCAGAATATAGCAATTGGAAGATAGTGACTTTATGAGAAATCACGACAATAGAACAAATCCAAAAGAATGAAAAATTAGAAAACAATGTGACATATCTCATTGGAAAAACAACTGACCTGGAAAATAGATCCAGGAGAGAGAATTTAAAAATTATTGGACTATCTCAAAGCCATGATCGAAAAAAGAGCCTAGACATCATCTTTCAAGAAATTATCTAGAAAAAACCAGCCCTGATATTTTAGAGCCAGAAGGCAAAATAGAAATTGAAAGAATCCACAGATCTCCTCCTGAAAGAGATCCCCAAAGGAAAACTCCTAGGAATATTGTAGCCAAATTCCACAGTTCCCAAGTTAAGGAGAAAATATTACAAGCTGCCAGGAGGAAACAATTCAAGTACGGTGGAAACACAATCAGGATAACACAAGATTTAGCA
The DNA here is from genome assembly GCF_003287225.1 of Phascolarctos cinereus. Classification (NCBI taxonomy): domain Eukaryota; kingdom Metazoa; phylum Chordata; class Mammalia; order Diprotodontia; family Phascolarctidae; genus Phascolarctos; species Phascolarctos cinereus. Next base: position 134,115,529 of record NW_027556098.1, read on the forward strand.
GCTTCTACATTAAAGGACTGCAGGGCATGGAATATAATATTCTGGAGGGCAAAGGAGATAGGATTACAATGAAGAATCACCTACCCAGCAAAACTGAGTATAATCCTTTAGGGGGAAAAAGGGTCATTCAGTGAAATAGAGGACTTTCAAGCATTCTTGATGAAAAGACCACAGCTGAATAGAAAATTTGACTTTCAAATACAAGATTCAAGTGGAACACAAAGAGGTAAACAGGAAAGAGAAATCATAAGAGCCTTATTAAGGCTGAACTCTTAACATTCCTGCATGGAAAGATAATATTTGTAACTCATGAGACCTTTGTCAGTATTAGGGTAGTGGGAGGGGAAAAAGTATATGTATGTATGTATGTATGTATGTATGTATGTATGTATAGATAGATAGGTAGATAGATAGATAGATAGATAGATAGATAGATAGATAGATAGATAGATAGATAGATAGATAGATAGAGGGCACAGGTGAGTTGAAGATGAAGGGCTGATTTCTGGAGAATAAAATTAAGGGGTGAGAGAGGATTATACTAGGAGAAGGAGAAAGGGAGAGGTAGAATGGGGTATGTTATCTTGCACAAAACAGACAAGAAAAGGTTGTTACAGTGGAGAGGAAACAAGGGAGGGTGAGAGGAAATGCAAGAATCTTACTTTGGCTTAAGGAGAGAATAACATACACACTCAGTTGGGTATGGAAATCTGTCTTACCCTACAGGGAAATAGGGGAGGAAGGGGACAAGAGAGCAGGGGGATGATAGAGAGAAGGACAGATTGGGAAAGCAGTAATCAGAAGGAAGTACTTCTGAGGAGGGACAGGGTCAAAAGAAAGAATAGAACAAATGGGGGGGCAGGATAGGATTAAGGGGAAATAGAGTTAGTTTTTCACATGTCTACTATGGAAATGTTTTCAATAAGTGCACATGTATGGCCTGTATTGACTTGCTTGCCTTTTCAATGAGGGTGGGTGGGGTGGGAGGAAGGGAGAAAATTTGGAACCCAAAGTTTTAAAAATATATGTTTAAAAAAAATATTTCCACATGCAACTGGGAAATAAGAAATACAGGAAATGAGGTACAGAAATCTATCCTGCCCTACAGGAAAATAGAAGGGGAAGGGGATAAGAGAAGCGGGGGAGAGATAGAAGGGAGGGCAGAGGAGGGAAAGGGGTATTCAGAATGCATACCATCTTGGGGTAGGGGCAAGATGGGGTGAAAATATGGAATTCAAAATCTTGTGGAAGTAAATGTTGAAAACTAAAATAAATAAATTTATATGAAAAAAAGAATGTTACTTGGGAAAATGATCTACGAAAAGGGGAGGCAAGATAAGGGACAGAGTAAGAACACTGGGGATCTTTTAAGGGTGAAATGAGGCAAGAGATATAGATGGGAGAGATCGACTTTGCAACGTCCTGATTTTGTCATTAGTTGGCCCTGCGGATTATTTTTTCAGAGAACAAGTTAGATTGCAATCAAGAGTCTTACAATTTGGAAAGTAGCATTTGAAAGTCAGTTCTGATGTGTGACCTGGACTAAGTCATTTATCCTCTGTACATAAGCTCCTTGAGGACAGAATTTATTCTGCATGCCTGGCTCAGTGTCTGGAATGTAGTAGATATTTAATAAATGTTTAATAATTGCTCAAATTGAATCTTTTCTACTATACAGATTTTACCAATGAAGAAACTAAGGACCAGGGAGATAAATAAATGCTGATCCAGGATTCAAACCTGAGTCTTCTGACTCATATCCAGTGTTTTTGTTGTCATATTCCCAGCACCTAGTACATGCCTGACAAATAGTAGATGTCTAATAAATGTAATTCTCAAGTCTTCTGAAAAAATTAGATTTTTATGGATTTTTTCCTTCTCTTTAATAAATGCTTGTTGAATTGAATTGAATGTTCTTGTCACAGTGCCACATCATAAATATACAATGGCATACTTGATTATATATCCGCATGGATTCACTGCTATATAGAGATTCCAAGTGAATAAGTAAAGAATCCCACCAGGGAGGAAGGCAGTGTTGCTCACTATTTTACCCCTCAGAAATCAGTGGACAAAGATGGGGACAGAAATAAATCACATGGCTCTCTGGGAACTGTTCTCAGAAAACATTAGCTCCTAATTTTTACATGATTCCCCTACCATGACACTGGAAGTCCATTACTACCCACTCTTCTATATCACAAGGATGGAGACTCTTTGAGCTGGTCTTGAATTCTGTGGCAGGAATGAACTGTGACTCACTCTTGTTGAGATAGCCCATAGCACCATTATCCAATGCGAACACTTCTTCTTCTGCCTTGGCTTTGTCTCTACTCCCAAAAGGAAAATAAAATTGTCCAACTGGCCTTTAAGACAGCCCATAAAGCAGTCTGACATATTTCAGGCACTGTTGGTGCTTAGCACCTGATGCCACACATTGCAAATCTGCTGATGCCAGTCCTTTGGCCTTTCTCTACTCCTGGCTCAGGGCCTGTGGGCTGGAAGTACACATCCTTTTCCAATTATAATCTCTTTCTTTTCAGGAATACAGACTCCCTGTGATCAAAAATCTGATCAATAGGAGAATTATGACTATATTTTAGAAGCTAAACAAGTGAGGGGTTCATATTTTATTTTCCCCACCCTCAGATAAAGCAACAAGATTATAACTCCCTGTCATCAGATTTCTGAGCAAAAGTTTTGCTCAATAGCATAGAATTAAAGAGTCTAGTTAGCCCTTTGGTATGAGTCAAAATTGAAGATCATTGATATAGAGCTCAAAGTCATCTCAGAGGTCATCAAGTAGAACCCTTTCTTTGTATAACTGGGGAAACTGAGACTGAGGGAGGTTACATAACTTGGCCACAATCTACAAGTAGCAAGGTTGGAATTTGCACCCTCGGTCTTCTGAGGCCACACAGAAAGAGAATTGATGGTTTCTCCTGAAAGCCACTCAAGAGTTGTGCCCTCCATGCTCCCAGAAAGTGTTCCTTTATTTCTAAAATCAGTTCCTCATGCTACTGTCCATTTCCCTGTCCTTCCACCATCCCCCAAAAGGAAAAAAAATACTACACTTCTTACTGGAGCTCCCTAAAATAATATAGCTCCTTATCTTATCCTATTTTTATCCCCATCTGACTCCACTACCCAGCCTAGAGACCCCAAAGAAGAAATACACTTGCCTTCTAGTCTATTCTTTTCTATATCTTGGATGTTCTAACAGGCAGCCCTTCTTTGTGCATTCTCTTGTTATTCCTCCATCTTCCTCACTTGGATATAGTCTGATCCTTTGCCCAGAGCTTTTTGAATTCTTTCCCAATCAATAAGGTGTTAGATAAATATCACACCTCTTGGCATAGACTTCTAGGCTGGATGTGGCATAAGCTTCTTTTTGCCTACTTCTCTTCCAAGCACCTTATCTTTCTGGGCTCTGTATGCATTCAACTCAATTCACATTGAAATTTTATTATGTAAAGGGCATAATAAAAGTTGAATATACCCATTGATCTCTTTAGTCAACAAGCTTCTTTTTCAGTTAAGGAGAAAACTCGCACCCATGGAAGAGGAAGTAGAGATTGTAGATAGTAGTAGACTTAAAGGCAAAAAGACTTGATTTCATATCTCACTCAGACACTCATTAGCTGTGTGACCTGGGGAAAGTCATTTAATCTCCCTGGGTCTCAGTTTCTTCAACTGTAAAATGGAGCTAATAATAATCCTGCTTTAAAGAGTTGTTATGTAATATAAGGAACCCTAAAGAGCTCCAATCAAGGCAGATAGGTGGCCCAAAAAAGAACAATATATCTGGTGTCAGAAAAAGGTTGTTTAAATGGATGGGAGTTTGGGGGTTGAATTCAATGGCCTCTAAACTCTCTTCTAGGTTAAAGGATATGGTCTTATGAAATTTCTGATCCTAAGAAACAAGGAGTGACCCAGGAGCCGCATATAAGTAGTAACTAGTTTGAATTGGCTAAAGCATAGAAAGTGCAGGAGTCTAAAAGAGACAGAAGTATGCTAATACATGTTTACCAACCTACTATCCAGAAGGGAAATACACCTTAGACACACTCATAAGTGTAATCTGCATTATTAAACTTTTCTCACTTTCTTAAGTCCATACAGTCAACAAAACAATAAATCAAGCCCTGATTTGAAGCATTTGCCAATTCCCAAGGTGTAAATGTTCTCGCTGAAAATTTTACAAGCAGATCTCTCCAGCCAGTTGGAGCTGACCTGAGTAGAAATCATCTGTTACTGACTCTCAGTGTGACTTTTAGCAAACCATTTGGTGGAGTGGCATGATGGAAAGGGCACTGGATTTGATGTTAGATGATCTGGTTTAAAACTTTTACTCTGCTACTTGCTACCTGTGCTAACTTGGTCAAGTTCCTTCATTTCTCAGTGTATCTATCTATAAAATAAAAGTGTTAAACCAGATCATCTAAAGTCTATTCTAGTTCTAAATCCTACCATCCTTTTTCACTTGTGTGTTTTTTCTTGGAGGAAATACAGCCACGGCCTAGAATATTAACTTGGTGCCAGTTGCAAATTGGGTGTCATTTGTTTTCAATATTCCCTTCTTCCTCTTTCTAAAAGCTTTCCTAGCTGTAGTGCCACCATCCCAGAATTTCTATGCTTTCCTGACTCACCCATCCAAATGCTCAGACTTTCTCATTCCTTGACAGTATCCTATGGTTCAAACTTTTGTTTTCACCATTATAGCTTTTGGAAGTTCCTCCATATACCCACCATCACCATCAAATATTTTCTTACTGCCATATCTTATTTCTTAATACTTAAAATCTCTTTAATAAGGAATGTAGCTTTTTGTTCCATTCAGAGTTACTTCTGAAAATTTCCTGGGTGGGAATATATGCATTTATATTCACCCAAGCAGTAAATGATCAGATCCTTTTCTCAGGGCAGTTTGCATTGAGGAAGAAAGATATCATAAGAGCACTGGGTTTTAAAATGGTTCTATGGAAATGTCATGGCATTGTGGATGAATTAGTCAATCTAGATTCATGAAGATCTGGGTTCTAGTCTTTCCTTAGACACTTAATTAGCTGCATAAACCAGCAAGTCATTTCATCTTTCTCACTCTGTTTCCTGAGGTCGTATAGTGAGTGCTTCTCAAATCTGGAAGTATGATATAAATAATATTGAAGTACTTACATGGTGCAGTGGATAATGCACTGTGTTTAGAGTCAGGAAGGCCTGAGCTCTAATGAGGGGAGTGGAATTGATGGCCTCTAGTTTCTATTCCAACTCTAAATCTAACAACCTATTGGCTATTATTGTGGCAGGAGATGTGATTGTGGGAGAGGGTGAATGGGAATGGGGAAAACTTCACTAACCTCTAGCCCTTAGCAAGGATTCCTATTTCTTTAAGTAGCTTGGGAAGTGTAAAACATTCAAACAACTGAAGAATTTTCTACCAGACTCATTTCTTAATAGTGAACTATTCATCTTTGAGAGAAGGTAAACAAGTGGTTTCTTGTGGAGTATGTTGGGGCTGTTAGAAGCCAAAAATTGGTCTTTGTCTACTGGTCAGTGACATTTTAAGGGGGATCAAGGTTCCCAGTGGGTACTTGACTGACCTCAGAGGACTCTCAGTTCTTTTCTTCTTTTATGACCTGCTCTACCCTTTGAATGGTTAAGAATTCATCCATTAGCCATTATTTAAAGATGAGATAATATGAAAAGTTCTTTGCAAATCTTATAGTGCTATATAAATATTAATGATGATGATGATGATGATGATTACTATTTTTTTTATTTTGAAAAGCCTATTTTGTTCTTTTCTATTTTTTGTGACACAATCTTTCAAATTTCTGTGACATACCCACCTGTAATTTAGAGTGCTGGGTGTGTAATATGCTGTCCTAAACCTATTTTCTGCCAAACTGTTATTCAGTTTTTCTAGAAGTTCTTGTCAAAGAGAACTAGACAGTTACTAAGTTTGTTTCTGAGTCTTGCTGAACTTGTTTGTTCTAAGGATCTACTTTTTGTGATCTAGATAGAGATCTATGTGGATATATAGCTATATAGAGATACATAGATTGAGAGAAAGGGGGAAGGGGGAGAGAGAGAGAAAGAGAGGGAGAGAGGGAGAGAGAGAGAGAGAGAGAGAGAGAGATCCAGACCAAATAGATTGCTAATTGCCATTTTATTTCAGATTGAATAATAACAGTTCACTTTTCTGGATTTACATCTGTATACTCCACTTTTCTCCACAGATACAAATGAGATAGTAGAGGGGAGTGGCTAATAACTGAACTACCTCCCTAAAATCATTTTTAATAATATTTTATTTTCCCCCAATTACATGTTAAAAACAATTATTAACATTTGGGGTTTTTAAGCTTTGAATTCTAAATTCTATCCCCCCTTTCTCCCTTCCTCCCTCCCTGAGATGGCAAGCAATCTGTGCATTAATGTAAAACATTTCAATATTAGTCATTTTATACAAAAAAAAAAGAAAGAGAGAGAGAGAGAGAGAGAGAGAGAGAGAGAGAGAGAGAGAGAGAGAGGGAGAGAGAGAGAGAGAGAGAGAGAGAGAGAGAGAGAGAGAGAGAGAGAGAGAGAGAGAGAGAGAAAGGAAGAAGGAAGGAAGGAAGGAAGGAAGGAAGGAAGGAAGGAAGGAAGGAAGGAAGGAAAGGAAAAAGGAAAGGGAAGGGAAGGGAAGGGAAGGGAAGGGAAAATAGCATGCTTCAGTCTGTATTCAAACAATATCAGTTTGTTTGTTTTTTTCCTCTGGAGGCAGATAGCATGTTTCATCATGAGTCCTTAGGGATTGTCTTGGATCATTGTATTTCTGGAAAAGCTAAATCATTCACAATGTTTCATTGTACACTATTGCCGTTACTGTGTACAATGTTCTCTTGGTTCTGTTCACTTCACTTTGCATCAGTTCATGTAAGTCTTTCCAGGTTTTTTTTTCTAAAAATCATCCTGCTTGTTATTTTTATAGCACAATAATATTCCATCACAATTGTAATTTGTTTAGCCATTCCCCAATTAATGTCTGGTGTATGTGTTGTGAAACATATATATGACTCATTATTAGAGCTGTAGAAAAGACAGAGGAGTCATTCATCATAGTAAAGAAAGTCTTAGAAGGCACTTTTTATAAGGGAAGGGATTATTCAAGCCTGGTCCATGACAAAATTGTGGGAGTATCAAAGTTTGTCTCTGGCACTACCAATCTACCCTTTCTATTTCCTTTTGTTTCTTTATGTGTGCCTCCTGTCTCTTTCCTCTTGATATTCATGTTATTGGAATCATTGCAGAGCAAAAAAGAATAAACTCATACACACTTAAGTGTTGGGCACCTGTTAGAGAATCTCTCCTAATCCTTTCCCTGGAGATATGGACATGTTAAAAGAGGAATCTGTAGAGCACATAGATCAATCAAGTTGGTTAATCCATCTGTCTCACTTCCCTAAACTGTAAATGGAAATAATAATAGCACCTACCTACAAAGGTTGTTGTGAGGCTCAAATGAGATAATATTCATAAAGCACTTACCATGTCTCATGCATAGTAAGCACTTAATAAATGATTATTCTTTTCCCTTACCTTTTATCAAACCAACATTCAGACCCAAAAATACCAAAACTAGACTTATGGTCCAAAGAAATTAGAAAAAGAGGAAAAAGTCCTGTATATACAAAAATATGTAATAAGTAGCAGAGCCAGGATTAAAATTAAGATCTCTTGAATCCAAAAGTAGTGTTCCTTTCCTATACCTACTATGTTTCCAGAGTCTGATACAGCAAGGTAGATAATCAGTGGATACAACAATAGAATTAAAGTCAGGAATATCTGTGTTTGAATCCTGCCTTCTATACTTACTTGCTATGTGATCCTAGGCAAGTCACACAATTTCCCTGGGCTTCAGTTCTGTAAAATAAAGGAGTTCCATGTAGTGACCTTTCCATCTTGAAAATCTATGATCTATAACTTTACCAGCTTTTCCTCTTTGTCTCTGGGGTGTTGATCTCTATACAAGTCAGCCAAATTCCAACCGAAGTTGTTGAGTTCTAATGTCCCCACAGCTGCTTCTCAAGCATGGAAAACAGATGGTATGGTGAGAACCCTGGCTCTGGCCCTACCCTGAAGCATGGAGGGCTGTAGATTATTAGTTTCACCTGGGAGGCACAAGGTTCTGGCTAAGAGAAAATCTGAGATTAGGTATTTGGCCCAAAGAGAGAGAGAGAGAGTGAGTGAGTGAGTGAGAGAGAGAGAGAGAGAGAGAGAGAGAGAGAGAGAGAGAGAGAGAGAGAGAGAGAGAGAGAGGGAGAGAGAGAGAGAGAGAGAGAGAGAGAGAGAGGGTGTGTGTGTGTGTGTGTGTCGGGGGGGAGGATTTTATCCATTCAAAATACTGCTATGGTGTCTCATTATTTATAGATGCAGCTATTTCCTCCAAAGGAAATACTGATAGCATTCCAGTTGCTATGTATTACTAATTCTAACCAAGATCAAGAGAGCATACTTAATTTAATTTTTTTTCACCATTCCAAACAACTATTTCCCCCATTTATTCAGTCTCCAGAGAATTGGTGTCTGCACAAGAATTCTAATTATGAAATGCAAAAGAAACCACATTCCCCAAGGCTGAGGATGCTCTTTTATAATTAATCCTGATGAGGGCTAATTAATTAGTGGCCCTTCTAGATGTGTGGTTTTATGGTCAGATTGAAATATAGACCCACTCCACCCTGGGCAAGACTTTCTAACTTCAGACAGAATAATCACTTACAGTGAAGTGAATCAATTTGAAAGTGGCCAAAATCATAGCCTTTGCTCCTCTTCATCCTCACCATCAGTGTGAAAGAACCCAAGACTCAAGAAGAAAACATGGGTTCAAATTTGAACCCTTCTGAACCGTGCTAGCTAGAATAAGTTGTTTAAACTCTCTGAACCTCCTTGGGCTCATGTGTGAAATGCAAATTGCAAGGTCTGTTGTTGGGACTAAAAAGGGGCTTCCTTAAAGAATTAGTTGAGCTTCACAAAACATGTTGAAAGCAATCAGCACCTTTACTGGGTGTGTTTAAAGGAAGATCTGAAAAGGAAGGGCATGAGTCTGAACTGTAGACACATAAGGTAGGGGAAGGCAGAAATGAGAAAGTTTATAAGGGATGAACAGTGAGTTTCTCACACTGAAACCAGGATTACTACCTCCATACAGGAGGAGTTCCTTATCAGAAGCTGAGATTGACACCTGCAAACCAAACTATCTCACTGACTTCCTTCACAGTAAGGCCAGGACCTGGGCTTGGAGTGAGTAAAACCTAAATTTAAAACCTTATTCAGACACATATTACCTGGGTGACCCCTGGGCTAGTCACTTTTCCTCTCTTGGCTTTATTTTCCTTATCTAGAAAATGATGGGGTTGGCCTTGTTGGAATGTAAGGCCACTTTCCTATGACTTCAAAGTAATGCCAGGAATGGGCAGTAAAGGCCTATAAGCAGGATATAACCAAACAACCTCTGCAACATGGCCTTAAGGTAAGAATAATAAAGATGGTTCAATATTCCTGGGCAGCTCAGGCAGTTCTATAGTCAAGGCACTTGTCTTAATTCAGGGATTATTTTTTTTTCTAGAAAGAGGAAGGGTCTCATTAAGTGAATCTATTGGTGTTCTCTTTAGGTCACAGGCAGAGAAGATATCAAATATCTAGGAAATGGGAATTTTCTAGCCAAGAATATTTCAAAGATAGAATTTTCCTAATTGGAGAGTTGGAGGTATGGGGATAAATGTTCCAGAGATGATATAGAGCAGGAAGAAGGGGATATGACCAGGTAGAAATAAACAATTTGTTGAACAGAGAACAGCTAAGTAAGAAAAAACAGTGTTTTTTTCCCCTTATTATAGCAGGGGGATAGTAACACTGGCACTACTTATAGCTTGTGATTGTTATAAAGAAAACACTTCTTTAAACTTGAGTGATTAAACAAAAATGTGAGTAATCACTTCTGTTGTGGTTATCATCTGTGGGTAGTAGAGAGAACCCTAGACTAAAGGTGATTTATAGTTATTCTTTTGTCCTATTAAATAGCTTTGTGACCTTGGGCAAGTTATTTAACTGCTCTGGGCTGTAGTTTCCACATCTATAAAATGGAAACAAGAACATTTGCCCCGACTCTTTTATAGGGCTCCCAGAAGGAAAGCACTTTGAAAAGTATGATGTGCTGCATGAATATAATACTATCATTGATCTTGTTATGTAGAGAGGATGACTTTGACAGCAACGTGAAAGACTAACACAGGAGTCAAGGGTGATGTTGAAAGTGGGAAGTCCGGTATACAAAGTGGGAAAAGAAAATATAAATGGGAAACTGTTTTCAACAGGAGCCTGTTACATGGCTGGGAGCTTTCCAGGATCTGGGAAAGTACATAAAGGGGATGAGAGGGGTGAGAAGAAGGAAGACATGGGAGAATGGAAAAGGAGGCTGCTTGCTATTACCTTCTCCTACCATCCAGAGAGATTTTTTTTATGGCATGAAGGAAGATACTGACTCTGAAACCCTGAAGCCTAAAATTAGGAGAGTGGTATTTTATGCTTCTCAGAATTGAAAACATTTCTCTGCACTCCCACCTGGCATTCTATGTTTTGACCAGGTCTTGTCTATGCTAATTAGTTTTCCTTCTTTTTAACCTATTCAAATTCTACTTATCCTTCAAGGCCAAAGTTAAGTGCCACATCATTCAGGAAGATTTCCTCCAACATTCTAGCCCTCAGTGATCTCTTCCTTCTTTCAACTTCAGTAATCTTCTTTTGTTTTAGAATCATAGATTTTGAGCTAGGAAGCACCTCAGAAGCCATAGAGGTCAAGGATTCTTAACTTTTTTGTGTCAGGGACCCCTTTAGTGAGATGATAAAGTCTATCAACCCCATTTCAGAATAATATTTGTAAATATATAAAATAAAATACATGGGACTAACTACAAAGGAAACCAAAAGTTGGTAAAAAACAAAGATGTAGTGTTCTCACCCAAGATCATCCAATTTCTGAAATATATCCATACACTCCTGGGGAAATCCATGGATCTCTTATCTAGTCCAACATCCCCATTTTACAAATGAGGAACCGGAAGCCCAAGGAGGTAAAGCGACTCACCCAAAGTTGTTCAGGTAAGCATCAGAGGTAGGATTTGAACTGAGGACTCTGAATCCTGAGTCAGTGCTCTTTCTCCTGTACTTAACTACTCACTCTTATTGCTAATCACATACAGTCCTATTATGCATTATGTCAACAAGATTTGTTGAGTATCTATTATCATTTCCATGTATGAGTCTTGATTTTCTCAAAAGATTACAAATGGCTTGAAGGAGAGTTATCTTTTGCATATGGTACCCATAGGGCCTAACATAGGAATAGGCACACAACAAAGGTTTGTTATATTGAACTGAATTCCCCAAAATTGGTGGAAGCTTTTATTTCAAGTCACCATGTGTTTTTGTCTTGCTTTGAAAGGATTCCCACAGTCTGACTGTGGAGCAAATTAGTGGTTGCTTTAATGGAATAGAATTTATGAAAGGATAGATAAAGTTGGAAAGAATTAATATTTTCAAGATATCCCCTCCCACACATACACAAAACTTGGTGTGAAACCAGGGCATCCCCACTGGGAGTTCACTCTAAACATATTGAAACTTCTTTTAAGAGGAACCACTCCCATTGTGGGGCTAGTAAGAGGAATGGTTATGGTTTTTAAAAGGATCTCTAGGCCAGAGTTCTGAGCTAAATCCAGCTCAGGTGATGTTTAGCCCACAAGGTGTTTTTTACACTCTAAATTGAAGACCATTTGCTAATAGTGCGTACTCTGATCATATTTTTAGGACCAAGATGATGGAAGCCTGGGGACACTGTGATAGCTCCTGAAGTGGTTTTATTTCTACAATATATCATAATAGACATACAGCCTTGTAATTCTGGATACCATAATCAGTATGATTTTTGTCTTTGAATGAACAATGTCTAGCACACAGTAAGCATTTAATAAATGTTTTTCAATTAAGTGCTTATAAAGAGTACAATGTCAAAGCCATCAGTCCAGACATGGAGAATATCAAGATAATGACCTTAGAGAATAACTGAATTTAAGACTACTGGGAATCAGCAGACATAGTAGACTGTTGGAGATATTTGGTCCAACTTACTCATTTTTCAGATTAAAAAGATGAGGCACAAAGAGATGAACTAACCAATATCAAACACTTGAAAAGGGGCAAATCAAATTAGTAGCAAAATTGATTACAGAAATGCAAATTAAAATAAGTCCAAGGAACCACTTTGTACCTCTCAGATTGGCTAAGATGACAGAAAAGGAAAATGACAAATGCTGAAAGGGATGTATAAAAAAATGGAAGATTAATGAATTGTTGGTGGACTTGTGAATTAATCCATCCATTCCGGTAAACAATTTGGAACTATATCAAAAAAGAGGAATGGCTAAACAAGTTGTGGCGTATGATTGTTATGGAATACTATTGTGCTTAAAGAAATAAGTGCAGGATAGTTTTGGAAAAACCTAGGAAGATTTACATGAATTGATACAAAGGGAAGTAAGAAGAACCAGGACAACATTATGCACAGTAACAGCAGTATCGTAATAATGATCAACTGTAAAAGATTTAGCTGCTGTGATCAAGAAAATGATCCAGGAATATTCTAAAGGGCCCATGATGAAAAACGCTATCCATCTCCAGAGAGAGAACTGGTGAACTTTGTGTGCAAATTGGAGTAGTTTTTTTTCCCAATTTTAAATTTTTTTCATTCTTGTTTTTTTTGCAATATGGATAATATGTATTTTGATTATTTCACATGTATAATTGATATCATAGTTTTGCTTGCCTTCTCAGTGGGTGGAGAACGACTATAGAGAGAAAGAATTTGGAACTCAAATATATTTTAAAAGATTCTTTCTTTAATGTTTTAAAATAGTATATCATTTTTCCAAATCCATGACAATTTTAACATTTATTTTTTAAAATTTTTGAATTTGAAACTTCTTCCCTTTCTCCCTCATCTTTTCTCCACCAAAGATGGTGAGCAATTTGATATAGATTATATATGTGCAATCACGTAAAATATATCTTCATATTAGTAATGTTGTGAAAGAAGAAAAACAAAAGAAAAAATAACATAAAATAAAACAAAGAAAGTGAAAATGGTATGCTTCAACCTGCATTCACACTCCATCAGTTCTTTCTCTGAAGGTAGATAAATTTTCCATCATTAGTCCTTTGGAATAATCTTGGATCATTGTGTTCCTGAGAAGAGCTAAGGTATTCATAGTTGATCATTACACAATGAGGCTGATACTGTGTACAATGTTCTCCTGCTTCTACTCACTTCAACTTGCCTCAGTTCATGTAAGTCTTTCCAGATTTTTCTGAAGTCTACTTGTTCATCATTTTTCATACCACAATAATATTCCATTACATTTATGTACCACAACTTGTTCAGCCATTTCTCGATTGATGGACATCACTTCAATATGCAAATCTCTGCCACCACAAAAAGCTGCTATAAATATTTTTGTACATGTACGCCCTTTTTATGATCTTTTTAGGATAGAGACCTAATAGTGGTATTGCTGGATCAAAGGGTATGGACAGTTTGGTTTCCCTTTGGGCATAGTTCCAAATTGCTTTCTACAATGCTTGGATCAGTTCATAACTCCGCCAACAGTGCATTAGAGACCCAATTTTTCCACATTCTATCCAATATTTATTGTTTTCCTTTTCTGTCATATTAGCTAATTTGATAGGTGTCAGGTGGTACTTCAGAGTTATTTTAATTTGCATTTCTCTAATCAATAGTGATTTAGAGCTTTTTTTTAATATGGCTATAGATAGCTTTGATTTCTTCATCTGAAAATTGCCTGTTCATATCCTTCGACCATTTATCAATTGGAGAATGGCTTGTATTCCTATAAATTTGATTTAGTTCTCTATATATTCGAGAATTGAGACCTTTATCAGAATCACTTGCTAAAAGATTGTTTCCCAGCTTTCTGTGTTCCTTCTAATCTTGGTTGCATTGGTTTTGTTTATGAAAAAACTCTTTTTAATTTAATATAATGAAAATTATGAATTTTATATCTTGTAATGTTCTCTATCTCTTGTTCGGTTAAAAATTCTTCCCTTCTCCGTAGCTCTAAAAGCTAAACTATTCCTTATTCTCCTAATTTGCTTATGGTATCAACCTTTATGCCAATTTTGTCCTTATCTTGGTATGATGTAAGATGTTGGTCTGTGCTTAGTTTCTGCTATACTATTTTCCAGTTTTCCCAGTAGTTTTTGTCAAATAGTGAGTTCTTATTCCAAAAGTTGGAATCGCTGAGTTTATCAAATGCTAGGTTACTATGGTCATTTGCTATTGTGCTTTGCGTACCTAAACTATTCTGCTGATCCACTATTCTATTTCTTAACCAGTACAAGATAGTTTTGATGATTGCTGCTTTATAACATAGTTTTTTGATCTGGTAGGATTAGGCCACCTTTCTTCATATTTTTTTTTATTAATTTCCTTGATAGTCTTGAGCTTTTGTACTTCTAGATGAATTTTGTTATTATATTTTCTAGCTCTATAAAACAATTTTTGTTAGTTTGGTATGGCACTGAAAAAGTAAATTAATTTTGGCAGGATGTTCATTTTTATTATATTGGCTTGGCTTGCTCATGAGCAATTGATATTTATCCAGTTGTTTAGATCTGACTTTATTTTTGTGAAAAGTGATTTATAATCATGTTTGTATAGTTCCTGGGTTTGTCTTGGAAGATAGATTATGAAGTATTTTATATTGCCTATAATTATTTCAAATTAATTTCTATATCTTGCTGCAGAGTTTTGTTGATAATATATAGAAATGCTTATGATTTATGTGGGTTTATTTTATGTCCTGCAACATTGCTAAAGCTGTTAGTTACCTCAAGTAGTTTTTCAGTTGATTCCTAGGATTCTCTAAGTATATCATGATATTATCTTCAATGTTATTGGGAAAGCTTCTGGCTTATTTCTGCTATAGATAATGGTTGCTGGTGGTTTTAGATAGATACTACT
This sequence comes from Phascolarctos cinereus, assembly GCF_003287225.1. Taxonomy (NCBI): domain Eukaryota; kingdom Metazoa; phylum Chordata; class Mammalia; order Diprotodontia; family Phascolarctidae; genus Phascolarctos; species Phascolarctos cinereus. The sequence continues at coordinate 134,130,608 of NW_027556098.1, forward strand.
TATCATTTTAAGGGAAATTCAATTTATTCCTATGCTCTCTAGTGTTTTTAGTAGGACTGGTTTCTGTATTTTCTCAAAAGCTTTTTTCTGCACCTATTGAGATAATCCAATGATTTCTGTTGATTTTGTTGTCATCGATATGATCAATTATGCTGATAGTTTTCCTAATATAGAATCAACCCTGCATTCCTGGTATAAATCTGACCTAGTCATGGTCTCTGATCCTCGTGACATATTGCTGTAATTTCCTTCAATGTTCATTAGGGAAACTGGTCTATAGTTTTCTTTCTGTTTTAGTTTTTCCTGGGTAAGGTATCAGTACTATGTTTGTGTTGTAAAAAGAATTTGGTAGGACTCCTTCTTTGACTATTTTTCCAAATAGTTTTTACATAGTGTTGGAATTAATTATTCTTTAAGTGTTGGTAGAATTCACTTGTGAACCCATATGGCCCTGGAAATTTTTTCTTGTATTCATGGCTCATGGATGTCTTGTTAATTTCTTTTTCTAAAATAAGATTATTTTAATATTCTATTTCCTCTTCTGTTAATCTAGCCAATATACATTTTTGTAAATATGTAGTGATTTTACTTAGATTGATAGATTTGTTGGCATATAATTAGGCCAAAATATGACCTAAAAATTGCCTGAATTTCCTCTTCATTGGTGGCAGATTCACCCTTTACATTTTTTGATACTGGAAATTTGGTTTTCTTCTTCCTTTTTTAATCAATTTAACCAATAATTTATCTATCTTACTGGTTTTTTCATAAAACCAGCTCCTAGTTTTATTTAATTAGCTTAATAGTTTTCTTACTTTCAATTTTATTAATCTAACTTGGTTTTCTGTATTTCCAATTTGGTGCTTAATTAAGGATTTTTAAATTGTCTTTTCTGTAGGTTTTTTTCAGTTGCATGTCCAATTCACTGATTTGCTCTTTCTGCATTTTATTTATGTAAAAGTTTAGAGAAATACATTTTACCTTAATTATTACTTTTGCTGAATCCCATAAATTTTGGTTTGTTGTCTCATTGTCATTCTCTTCAATGAAATTATTGATTTTTCTGTGTTTTGTTCTTTGACTCATTTATTACTTAGGATTAATTTATTTAGTTTCCAATTAATCTATCTTTCAAATGCCCTTTATCAAATTTTTATAGCACTGTGATCTGAAAAGGATGCATTTAATATTTCTGCCTTTATACATTTGATTTTGATGGTTTTATGCCCTAATGCATGGTTAATTTTTGGGAACGTGCCATGTACTACTATCCCCATTCAATACTCTCCAGAGACCTGTCATATCTGATTTTTTTTAAAAAAGACTGTTTGTGGGGGCAGCTAGATGGCACAGTAGATAGAGCACCAGCCCTGAAGTACTTGAGTTCAAATCCAGACTCAGACCAAACACTTTACACTTACTAGCTGTGTGACCCTGGGCAAGTCACTTAACCCCAATTGCCTTAAGAGAGAGAGAGAGAGAGAGAGAGAGAGAGAGAGAGAGAGAGAGATTTGTTGTAAACCTTTCTGAAACTCAGAACCTTTAAAAATATTAAAATCAAATAAATGATAATTTTTAAAAGATCAATATTAAAACATTCTAAAACTCAACTCTTTTTAAAAAGAATGTTAAAAATAAATGATCATTTAAAAAAAAAAAAGATTAGCCGTGAAATCTTTTGTACAGCATTCTTTCTTCTATACCATCTAAAAAGATCTATACCTGATGAAGACAGTAATTGCTTAGAAGAAGGCTAAATGAGGCTTGGGTTTTCCTGGAACTTTATTTGATCTCTACCCAGCAACAGAGACTGGTACTGTGAGCTCAGAATAAGTAGAATTTGATGTGACAGCCAAAAAGAAAAAAACACTGATGCGTTCTTAGGCTGCTTTAAAATAGGTTTTGTATCAAACAAACAAGTCATTTTTTACTATTATAAATATTCAAATTAACTATAAAGGACATATGAAGAAAGATGCTATCTTCATTCAGAGAAAGAACTGAAAAATAGAAATATATATAGAATAATTTTACATGTGTATGTATATATACCTAATTGTACCTAATGGTAACCATCTCTAGGGTGTGTGGGAGGGAAGAAAAAAGGAAAAAAAGGAAATTTAAATGATAACTATTATATATTTTAAAAGAATAGCAAGTTGTACATAATAGATTTACAGTTTCATGTGCAATCATCTTATGTATTATGGAAAAGCTTGTTTTATTCCACAAATTAAAAATAAAATAAATAAATAAATAAAAGTGGAAAAAGAGAGGTTTGCTATCAAGAAAGATAACATCCTTGATGTATACTGCCTGGGTCAGAACACACCTGGAGAACTGTGCTCAGTGCTGGGTGTCATATTTTCAAAATGATATTGACAAGCTATTGAAGGTCCAGAGACAGGAAGTTGGAGAATGGTGGAGTACCTGCACACTATGCCATATGAGTATGAGTTAAATAATGTTTAGACTGGATAAGAGAAGCAAATGGAGGACATCATAACTTTTCATTCACTATTCATAATTTGAATAATCTTTATGCTAGAAAGAAGAGAGCAGAAGATATCATAACTGTCTTCCAGTACTTGAAGGGGAGAAAAGAAATTAGATGTGCTCTATTGTCCCCAAAGGGCAGAACTATGAGCAATGGGTAGAAGTTGTAAAGAGATAAACTTAGATTGGATGAAAGGAAAAACTTCCTCACAATGAAAGTCTCAACATGGAATTGGCTGCTGTAATGGGTTGCTCTTCACCCAGAGTTTTCAAGCTAGAGCTATATGACCCCTATGTCAAAGATGGTGTAGGGGGGATTCATATTTATTTACAAGTTTTACTAAATTACTTCTGTGGTCCCTTCAAGATCTGGGATTCTCTAATTCTGTTGTATAAACCCCTTTTCTAATGTCTCACCTTTAGCACCAGCCCATGTCAAAATCATCAAGACAATAAAGTTTGTTTTAGGTGCTGTGATTTTGTAGATCATAAAATTTTAGAGCTGAAAGGGACCTCAGAGATCATCCAATCTGACACGTTGATTTGTTGAATTGCAGAAACTAAAGCCCAGAGATATGAGGGGAGGTGACTTGTCCACTGTCATATAGAGCCAATATTTAAAGCCAGTTCCTCTGACTCCAGCTTCAGTGTGACTTCCACTGCATCATCCTACTTCCTCATTAATGCTCTTCTTTCCCAGTCCCCTTACATTGTTCCTTGATTGTAGAGCCCCTTATCATAACTGTCCAGTTTAAGCTAGCTATCACCTTTGAAAGGAATTGATAAATAAATTTATAATCAAGTGTTAATAATCAATAATAGCTTGTGGCAAGTAATGCATTCCAAGACTCTCTCAGCTCAAGCACAAATTTCATCATGGGGTTTTTTCCTGATCCCTCCAGAAGTTAGTGCCTCCCTGCCTACTACGTACCAAAATTGCCTTCTATTATATATACATGTATGTATTGAACATACTTATGTGTATAGATCTTTCCAATGATAGAATATAAGTTCCTTGAAGTTAGGGAGTATTTCATTTTTGTCTTTATATTGCCAGCACCTAGCATAGTGCTTGACATATAAGAGATGTCTGATAAATACTTATTGATTTATTATTTTAATATTTTAATAAATTCATGATCTCATAAATCTTAATAATTCATCTAAGTATTCATATAACAACCCAACTAAGCTTTTTTTTTCCCCCTGTGGCATTCTTGTCTACCTTTTCCCACAAATCTTTCATACAGGATATTCATGGGCATCAGGGTGGCACTGAAGTTATACATAATAAGAAGAAAATAGTGATACTGATGATGATAATGATAATAATAGCATCTATATAGCATTTTGAAGTTTATAAAATATTTTAAAAATATTATTTCACATGATCCTCATAACAAACCTGGAATGTGGTACTATTATCACTATTTTACAGATGAAGAAACTGAAGCAGATAGAGGCTAACACTTGACTAGGGTCACCCAGCTAGTAGTTGTATGAGGCTGGATTTAACTTCAAGTCTTCCTGATTTCAGATCAAACTCTCAATCCACTGTGCCACCTAGCTGCCTCTAAATTCTCTCTCATCCCTTGCTTTCACAGTGTGAAGGGTCCATCTCCTTTTCTGACTGTATGTTTCTTAAATGGAAGTAGGTACTTCATGATCACAAATGACTGGTGGTAATATGCCAATTTCTATTTCTTTGTACTATGCCTCTCTCCATTTTCATTTTCTTCATCTGCCATTTTCTTTCTTCATAGACATCACAGACTATGCAATCCATGAGTTTATTTATCAGTATTTGTATCTTAGACAGGAATTGCAGATGGACACTGAATGCCAAAAATTAATAAAGGAAGGGGATGAGTTGGATTACACTTGAAAAATGATGCAGCATTTTCCATGGATCTCATGCTGCTTCTGGTCGTGGAAGCTAACATTTTTTTTTAATACCAACATTCTCCCAGTGATGCTGGGAAGGGAAGTGGAGGGTGGGGAGAGAGAGAGTTCACACCATTGCATGTCACCATCTCAGAGGAATCAAAATTTGCATTTTAATGGGGGCCTGATCCCAAAAGAATGAATCTAATCATTGAATTCCAGGCACTGTGACAAGCCAAGGAGGAATCTATTTGAAGGCTAGCCTTTCTGGTCCCTCATACATAATACTATATGGACACCCACCTACTATGCCTGCTTTTCAGAACAGCCCTGTTCAAAGCATTCAGGTTAAAGATGGAAATGTTTTGTGGCCAAACTGAGCAATTATGTTGACACCAATGTTTTCATTCTTGGACGTTTTTGGCATTTGTGTCCCTCTCTGTCTTTCCCTTTCTTTTCCCCAAGGCCCAGCACAGGAGTTTTCCCACACACTTGCCCAGGGCATGACTCTCATTAACATGGCTTAGAACTCTCTGCTGGGGATTTTCTTTCCTCTACTGAATTCAGAGGAAAGCTCTGTTTGTTCTGCTGGCAGCTCCTATGTCAATCTGAACACCAGATGTTGGAGGGTTGAAACCAAATCCATACCCTTTCTCTCTGGTCTGAATATAACCCTTCTCTTCCCACACACCCCCCCAGCCCCCTCTCCTCCCTACACACAGGACACACACATTTTATTGTCAGAGGGGGACCTAGAAGAACTTTCCAGGAAGATTAAGCATAGAGGTGCCCAGAGGGTGCTTGGATTATCAAGGAATTATCTGTTTATCATTCCACTTGAGTTATTTGTCTTTCCTTCTCAGGCTATTTATCTCCCTGTATACCAGCCATGCATTATTCTCTGGGCCCCTCTCCCAGGTTACTTGCCAAGTGGACTGGTAACATAGAACACAAGTCTTACTGAATGTCAAATGGGGAAGGGAAAGCGCGCGCGCACACGCGCGCACACACACACACACACACACACACACAAATTTTGCTCTCCCCAAGAAAACTGCTAGTTTTACTTACCATCTCTTTTTCAGGATTGTCCAAGCTATGTGAACAGGGTAGCCAAATCAGGACTACACCTGGTTCCGTTGTAAACCACTGAATGAGTTCCAGATGAAAATATATATATGATGGGGTGGGCAATGGATCTGAAGCCTAGAAGACCTAGCAGTCAAATACTAGCTCTACTATTTACTAGTGACATTGAAAAAGGGGCTTCCCTCTTTGGGCTTCAATGGACTCATCTACAAAATGAGAATGTTGAACCAGATGACTTCCCAAATCCCTTCTAAATCTAAATCTGATAATTTGAAAACAAAGAGTGCCTGCTCTCAGCCTGGTCAGTTAAAGAAATCTAACTTCAAATGAAGAATGCTGAATGATTGATATTGGAAAGATAATAGGGAACCAAGATGGCAGAGTACAGACCAGGACCCAGGTGAACTCTCTCACCATTCCACTTCAAAGAACTTTAAAATAACAATTCAAATCAAATTTTGGAGTGGCAGACCCAAGAAAAGGTCAGAGGGAGAAATTTTTGCAGCCTAAGGCAACTTAGAAGGTCTTCAGGAGAGGTCTGTAACAGTGGGTACAGGCCCAGAGCATGGTAAGAGCAACAGAAGTGGGGAAGCAGCAATAGCTTCAGGATCTCTCAACCCAGAAATGGGATCATGCAACTGGTCAGAAAGGGACCCTTTGCTGGCAGTGTGTGCAGCTGGCACTGATTGGCAACTTTATTGCTTATAAGCAGTTCTGGGTCCAATTCCAGAGTGGAGAAGAGCACTTGTTGTCAGTCATAAGGGAGCAGCAGAGGCCTGGTCAAAGTTTTAGGGTTACAAGGAGCAAAAGTACTTCTAGCTACAAGAGAACAGGTACCCTTCCTGGATAAAGACCAGAGCACAGACCAGGAGAGCAGTGACCATATGTTTCCCAGGATAACATCATCTCAAAAGGATCAAAAATTTGAAAACCACTGGAACTGGCTCCGAAAACAGCAGCATGAAGAAGCCTGAAGCTTAGCACAGTGCCTCCTCACATCTAGGTGAACAAAACCCAATTTTAACACAAATTACAAATTGAAAAAATAGGCTGGGAAAATGAGAAAATCATAAAAATAAATAAATAAATGAAAACTTGACCATAAAAAGCTAATAGCACAGCAGGGAAGATGAAGACATAAACTTAGGGGGTGGAGCCAAGATGGCGAAGTGAAAGCAGTGACTTGTTTGAGCTCTCCCCCAAACCCTTCCAAATACCTAAAAAAAAATAGCTCTAAACAAATTCTAAAGCAGCAGAACCCACAAAAAGACAGAGTGAAACAAATTTCCAGCCCAAGACAACCTGGATGGTTGATCAGAAAGGTACATCTCTATGGGCTGGAAGAAGAGTACAGTTTGGCATGGGCTCACAGGCCACAAAAAACCTGGAGCAGGGCTCAGAGGCCTGAATCTTCAGCAGCTGTGGCAGTTTCCGGACTCCTCAATCCACAAATGCCAAAGAAAACTTAGAAGGTCAGTGGGAAAAGTCTGTTTCTGCCATGCTGAGAAAGGAACTTGGGGTCTCAGCTCCAGTTCCCCAAGACCGTGGCCCTGGGGAGGCAGCTGCCTCCTGAGCATTCTGGCCCACAGACTAAGGGGGAATCCAGTAGCTGATCAGAGAGGGATTGCAGGGATCTCTTTGCCAGTGCTAAATCAGGAATCTCTTGCTTTGCCTGTACTTGGATCTGGGTCACAGTTCTGGGAGGTGGTCCTGGGGTACGGAGGAGCGCTGGTGTGGTGGAGCTTGTAGTGGCTGTGCAGAGAAAACCCTCCTCACAGTTACAGAACAGAAAGGAGTACTTGTGGTGACTAATAGACCAGAGCATAGGCAAGGAAAGGAGTAAATACCTTGACCCTTATCATACCACCTTGGAAGAACTGAAAATTTACAGGTACCTACAAGTATCTCTGAAAACAGCTGCACAAATCCCCGAAGCTTGGGACAGTACATTCTCCACATTGGAAGCAGACTCTTACCTTAACAAAGAGTTTAAAACTCAAGTAATTGGCTGGAATCATGAACAAGCAGCACATAAAGAGTCAGACTATATTATCTTACTTTGGTGACAAAGAAGATCAAAATATATAGCCAGAAGAAGACAACAAAGTCAAAGCTCCTACATCCAAAGCCTCCAAGAAAAATATGAATCAGTTCCAGGCCGTGGAAGAGCTCAAAATGGATTTTGAGAAGCAAGTAAGAGAAGTAGAGGAAAAACTGGGAAGAGAAATGAGAGTGATGCAAGAAAATCATGAAAAACAAGTCAACAGCTTGCTAAAGGAGACCCAAAAAAATACTGAAGAAAATAACACCTTAAAAAATAGCCTAACCCAAATGGCAAAAGAGGTCCAAAAAGCCAATGAGGAGAAGAATGCCCTAAAAAGAAAAATTGGCCAAATGGAAAAGGAAGTCCAAAAGACTTACTGAAGAAAATACTTCCTTAAAAATTAGAATAGAGCAATTGGAAGATAGTGACTTTATGAGAAATCAAGACATATAAAACAAATCCAAAAGAATGAAAAAATAGAAAATTGTGAAATATCTCATTGGAAAAACAACTGACCTGGAAAATAGATCCAGGAGAGAGAATTTAAAAATTATTGGACTATCTGAAAGCCATGATCAAAAAAAGAGCCTAGACATCATCTTTCAAGAAATTATCAAGGAAAACTGCCCTGATATAGTAGAACCAGAGGGCAAAATAGAAATTGAAAGAATCCACAGATCTCCTCCTGAAAGAGATCCCCAAAGGAAAATTCCTAGGAATATTGTAGCCAAATTCCAGAGTTCACAGGTCAAGGAGAAAATATTACAAGCTGCCAGAAGGAAACAGTTCAAGTACTGTGGAAACAAAATCAGGATAACACAAGATTTAGCAGCTTCTACATTAAAGGACTGCAGGGCATGGAATATAATATTCCAGAGGGCAAAGGAGATAGGATTACAACCAAGAATCACCTACCCAGCAAAACTGAGTATAATCCTTCAGGGGAAAAAATGGTTATTCAGTGAAATAGAGGACTTTCAAGCATTCTTGATGAAAAGACCAGAGCTGAATAGAAAATTTGACTTTCAAATACAAGTGGGACGTGAAGAGGGAAACAGGAAAGAGAAATCATAAGAGATTTATTAAGGTTGAACTGTTTACATTCTTGCATGGAAAGATGATATTTGTAACTTATGAGACCTTTGTCAGTATTAGGGTAGTTGGAGGAAAAAATTATGTATGTAGATAGATAGTAGATAGAGATAGATAGATAGATGATAGATGGCACAGGGTGAGTTGAAGATTAAGGGGTCATATCTGGAGAATAAAATTAAGGGATGAGAGAGGATTATACTCAGAGAATAAGAAAGGGAGAGGTAGAATGGGGTAAATTATCTCAAAAAAAACAGAAAAGAAGTCTCTTACAGTGGAGGGAAAACGGGGGAAAGTGAAGGGGAATGATTGAATCTTCATCTCATAGGATTTGACTTACGGAGGGAATAACATACACATTCAATTGGGTATGGAAATCTGTCTTACCCTACAGGAAAATAGGGGGAGAAGGGGACAAGAGAGCAGGGGGATGATAGAGAGGAGGGCAGATTGGGAAAGGGGTAATCAGAAGAAATACTTCTGAGGAGGGACAGGGTCAAAAGAAAGAATAGAATAAAAGGAGGGCAGGATGGGATTAAGGGAAATAGAGTTAGTTTTTTACAACATGTCTACTATGGAAGTGTTTTGCGTAACTGCACATGTATAACCTATATTGAGTTGCTTGCCTTTTCAATGAGGGTGGGTGGGGAGGGAGGAAGGGAGAACATTTGAAACCTAAAGTTTTAAAAACATATATTTAAAAAAAATGTTTTCACATGCTACTGGGAAATAAGAAATACAGGAAATGGAGTACAGAACTCTATATTACCCTACAGGAAAATAGAAGGGGAAGGTGGTAAGAGAAGTGGGGGGGAGAGATAGAAGAGAGGTCAGACTAGGGAAAGGGATATTCAGAATGCATGCCATCTTGGGGTGGGGGGAGGGGTGAGATGGGGTGAAAATTTGGAGCTCAAAATCTTGTGGAAGCAAATATTGAAAACTAAATATATATATATATATATATATATATATATATAAAAATTTTAAAAATTAAAATATATATATATATATAAATTTTAAAAATTAAAATTTTTTGAAAAAAGAATTATAATAAAGACTTTCACAGTCTGGTTGCAAAAAAAAAAAGAAACAAAGGAAGAAAAAGAAAAAGAAAAAACTTAGAAGACAATAATGTGAAATAATGTGAAAATAGCTATAGGCAAAACCTCAAAGAAAAATGCTAATTGCACCTAAAGCCAGCAAGAATTTGTGAGAGTTAAAGAAAGTAAACATAGTGGTAGAGGAAAAATTGAGAAAAGGAATGAAAAGGATGCCAGAAAACTATAAAAAGAGAATTAGCTGCTTAGTAAAAGAGATACAAAAAAAATAGTGAAGAAAATATCACTTTAGAAAAAATCAAATTGGCCTAATGACACAAAAATTCACTGAAGACCTACTTAAAAAGAAGAATTAGCCAAACTGAAAAAGAGGTACAAAAGTTCACAGACAAAAATAATTCCTTAAAAATGTGAATTGGACATGTGGAAACTAATGATTCCATGACACATAAAGAAATAATAGAGGGGAGCTAGCTGGTGCAGTGGATAGAGCACCGGCCCTGTATTCAGGAGGACCTGAGTTCAAATCCAGCCTCAGACACATAACACTTACTAGCTGTGTGACCCTGGGCAAGTCACTGAACCCCATTGCCTAAAATAACAACAACAACAATAACAAAAAGAAATAATAGAACAAAGTCAAAGGAATGGGAGGAGGAGAAAATGTGAAATATTTCATCAGAAAAACAACTTACCTGGCAAATAGATCAAGGAGAGGTAATTTAAGAATTATTGGACTATGCAATATCAATGATTTTTTAAAAGAGCCTAACATCACATTTCAAGAAATTATCAAGGAAAAATGCCCCAATATTTTTACCAGATGGTAAAATAGAAATTGAAAGAATCTACCATTATCTCCTGAAAGAGATCCCAAAATGAAAACTTCTAGGAATAGTATAGCCAAATCCCAGAGCTCTCAGATTAAGGAGAAAATTGCAAATAGCCAGAAAGAAACAATTCAGATATCATGCAGTCATAGTCAAGATCGCTAAAGACCTAGCAGCTTCTACATTAGAGGAGTGAAGGGCTTGAAATATGATATTCTGTAGGGCAAAGGAGCTAAGATTACAACCAAGAATAACTTACCCAGTAAAACTGAATATAATTCTTTAAGGGGAAAAACTGATATTAAATTAAATAGAGGGCTTCCAAGCATTCCTGATTAAAAAACCAGAGCTGAATAGAAAATTTGACATTCAAACAGAAGTTCAAGAGGGTATTTCAGAAAAACATGGCAAGACCTACATGAATTGATGCAAAGTTAAATAAGAACCAGGAGATCATTGTGCACAATAACAGCAATGTTGTAATGTTTATCAACTGTGAAAGACATGGCTACTCTGACCAATACAGCGACCCAAGACAATTCCAAAGTACTCATGATGAAAACATGAGTTTCTCCAGAGAGAGAAAACTGATGGACTCTGAGTACAAATTATTTTCTTACTTCTATTATTTTTTTTTACTTTTTTATGATAGAGTTAATGTGATTTTACAAGTATCATTAATCATATTGTTTGCCTTCTCAGTCAATGGGGAAGGAGTTAGGAGGAACATAGAGAATGGAGAACTTAAAATTTAAAAAGAAAAGAATGTTTAATACTAATGAATGATTTATTAAAAAACAAACACTACACAAAAACCCCAAACTCCTAGACCAAGCCCAATACATTTTCCAATACTAGGCCAGCCTTGTACATGTGTATGCTTGAAAAGCAAGACCTCCTGCCCTAAATATCATTTGTACTCGTGTTCCAGCATATGAAATTCAACTATTGGAGTTTTATACATTTGATTTAAGCATTTTTCATTCCATGATTCTCATTTAAATACAAATTCCCTAGAAGGGGGAAGCATTGCATCCCTAATATCTCAGTGTAGTTGAGTTTATCAGAATCTTTCCTCTAGCCATAGCAACATAAAATTCATGGGTACTACAGATATCATTAGTCCAACTTTACAGATAAGTAAATAGAAGTTTAGAGAAGTAAATGTCTTAACCAAAATTATACAGCAATGACCCAAGGTGGGATTTAAACATGGTATTCCTGACTTCAAGTTCAATAATCTATCCACTATGCTGTTCCATGCTGCTCATATTAATTCATTAATTCTTTACTTATTTATTCATTTGATGAAGATTTATTTTAATAAGTATTGTATGCATATCTCCATACTACTTGGCAGAAAATCACAGGGAAATGTAAAAGATCCCTCATTGGTTTCTTGTGGAATTTTTTCACCTAAAAAATTCATTGTGAATAGAAACATAGTAACTCAGGATATCTTTAAAATTGGATTAAGCCCAATTCTGATGACACGCTGGATCAGCAGCACTAGGCTATTAAAGACATCTGGGGTGAATTGTTCTCCCTCAGAGGTGTGGTGGGGGATACATTTCTACATGACAGGTATGCAAGCCATTTTAAAATGCTGCAATAGAGCTGAAAGGTTGGGCAAGAGTGAGGAGATTGCTCTAGTCTCCAGGAGAGCTAGTGAAGCCTGTTTTTATTTAAGGCACTTGATTTGAGTTAGATTTCTTAGATTTCTCCAGGACTTGTGGGGTGGGAGGGGCAAGGAAGGTTTCCTATACATATTGGGGCCACTAAATGAAAAGATTAGGGAAAGAGCAGAGTTTGAGTATACTTTGCATCTGGCAATTAAAGAGAGGAAGTGGAATGTGCTACAATGCCAAAATGGGTTAATACACCCTTAATACACTAGTACTTTGCATCACCTTGGGAAGGTTTCAGGGTATTTACTCAATATCCTGAATGTCTAGGGTATTTTGCCAGCTTGCATATTCCTCAAAAGTTCAGGCCCATTTTTAGTATTTTCTCTCAGGACTTTTAGAGCCTAGCTGGTGATGTTAAGAACTCTCCAGCCAGGGTCTTGGTGACTCAGGAAACTAGGAGGGATGGGTGGAAGTCACAGGGAAGCAAATTTCAAGTTGGTAGTGCTGTGTGTATTAAAAAATGGAATGGACTCCCTTAGAAGCAGTGAGGTTCTAGTCACTATAGGTATACAGGCTAAATCTGAACAGCTGGTTCTCAGGAATGCTGAACAGATTTGTGATCTGGGCAGAAGTTGAACTGGGAGGGAAAAGATAAAACAATAAGAGACTTGGATCACACCTTTTTGGGAATAGATTAAGTAATGGCTGTTCAACACAAAAATTATCAGAACAACACTAGAGGGGGATTCTGGTGTTAGTGATCCTCAAATATGGAATTCTAGATTAAAAAATAAAAATAAATACATTTTATCTTTGTTTTATGCAACATGTCCCAAAAATCTTAGTGTTATCGCATGCTAATAAAGCTTCAACTGTGCTAAGACTATGGAGACACCCTATATAAAGATTCACCACAGTATTCTTTTTAAATAGAGTAGCCTTGGAGCATTTTGAACAAGTTATGATATGTAGAAATGTGGGTTGCACAAAACTTCTTTTAAAAAAATCATCCAATGGGAAATATTCCCATTGGCAGATAGTGCTAGGATAATATAGTCCTTAAAAGAGAGCAATTCATTCAATATGTCTTTGTGACCTGATACCACTAAACAAGGAGCCTCTAATCAGTAGAGTCTGGTGCATCAGAAGACTGGGGATTTAAAGCTAAATGAGACCTTTGAGGTCATCTGATCATCTCCAGGGCATGGCCCATGACCTGAAAGATACAGGTCAAATGGCAAAAGAGCTAGAATGAGCATGAATTTTTTAGCTAAAGGTAAAGTGTGATGAACTCACTATATATATTATTCTTTAGGCCTTCTCTGTGGTCCCATCTCTACAAAATAGAAAAGCTCTCTCAGTTTTCAACATGAGCACCGTTTATAGTGTCTCATTATAAATTGCATCCTGGTTTTACAAGGACAGACACATGGCATATATAAAGTCACATAATTTATCATTAATAGATGTTTTCATTTTTTACCTACTTAATGAAACAGTGTACATGTGGATTCAATAACAATTCCTTTTAGACCACAAAATGATAGGCAGCAGGCCCCCTGAAAAGACTGTTAGGTAATTTAATGAATGCTCCTGTCGACTTCAAAGCATCTCTTCCTACAGGATTTCCAAGAATTTCTGTTCATTTCTCTTTGCCTCATCTGTGTTTCCATTTCACCACGTGTAAGCCCTCTCCTCAAGGTAAATGACTCTTAGCTTTTTCGATAGCTCTTAGAATAATATACCATGAGTCATTTTTTTTCTTTTTTCCTTTCTTGCCTCAGGTCTATAGGTTTTGATTTTCCAAGAACCCCTGTCATAGGTGGCATTTGCTCCCAAATATTTCCTAAATCTTTTGCCAGTAATAAATAAAGGGCAGCCTAAGTGAGTCTGGTCACATTGGAATGAATTCCATATGTTTTTATAAGAGGGACTTTAGAAATTCTTTCATCCAGCCCCCCCCCCAATTTTAAAGGAAGAACAAATTAGGTGATTTGCCCAAGTGAGCTAGTGCCAAAACCTGGATTTGAACCTAGAGCTTCTGGTTCCTATTCTCTCTAATTCCAACTATACTCCCTCTTATATTAATGGACTGGCACTAGTCAAAATGCCTTCCTTGCAACTGCATAGTAACTGGTCTGTTATTTTACCACCACTCCACCCCACCCCACCCCTGAAGCTCTGCTTGGAGAATCTGACCTCTTTTCATTGCATTCTTTTTTTTTTTTACTTTTTCTGTGAAGTCATTGGGTTTGCAGAAGATCACATTTTCTCTACTGTTTCAATATCCCTTTAAATTAAAAATAATCTCAGGCCCCATCTTAAACACAGCATTCCATCTAAGGCTGAGTAACTTCTGGGAAAAAAAGAATTACATTATTGCATTTCTAACTTTGCATATATATACATATTTAGAAAGATATAACTATAGATGTGTATATGCATATCATTGGCTTCTTCCCTTAAAATGGTGATTTCTTTTCTTAAAGGAATCATCTTGCAAACTGATGTTCAGTTATTACCTGATATCACCTTCCAAATCTCAGTTCTTGACTTAGAGTCTGCTATGCCACCACCCACCATTCAGTACATGTATAGGAGGTTTTATTACTTTCCCCAAAGACATATTGCCTCCAATTTATTTATATTAAATCTTGGCTCCCTGAGAGCAATCCAATGCTTCCATCTTCCCTGTTCCCTCTAATTATTTCACTCTGCCAGTGGATAATTCTAGTAACTTCATATTAAAATAGGTATTATGTTCTTCTTTTACTTGAATGAATTCATCGATGACTAATAGCCAGAAAAATAGAAGCTGCAAGATCCTGAAGTGAAAGATGGGGGAATTGCAAACAGTATAAAGTTTTGTTTTTGTATTAGAATTGAAGTTCTTTTTGGGTTATTTTAATTCTGGGTATTTTTAACTCGTAGCACTTCCCCTTTTGGCATCATTCCTATGGGTGAGATCAATATTAGTAAATAAGGCTACGGTTTTTACATTGCTCTTTTAAAGCAGGGTTCAAACTTTAGTATCTCCATACTGTAGATGAAAGCTTGAAGCCCAGAGGAGTTAGCAGATGGTGTCTGTAGCACATATATTAGCCAATCCTATATCATTCTGAATTTTGTCCTACCGACAGTCCAGGGACTTGAAGAAAAATGGAAAGAATATCAAATCACCAAACATTCAGCGTTTCTGGATTACCATAGGAGAGTTGACTTAGTGGAAAACAAGACTAGTGTTGCACACATTGCATGATAGTGAAGTATATCCAGGGTGCATTGACATCATCCATGAAATAATCACCAGATGCAGAACTGAAATCCAGCTGTTAATTGAATCTTACCAAGTCAACATCCACAAAGGAGAGTGACAAATAGATGTGATCTTCCCCCAAATTATTCACGACTACCCTGGAGGCATTGCTCTTGTTTCTTGACTAGAAAAACAGAATTAGGGTTGATTCAGAACAGCTCATAAGACAGCTTTTTACAGATGATTGCATCTTGTTCACAAATGCAATTTATGGACTCAAAAACAATAAGCTACGGCAGCCTAAAGGACCCCTAAACTGATCAGCACAGCAATGAAACTCTATGAAGCAATGGGTTTATGAAGTGAACCCTTTTCACATAGCACAGACCATCACAAGATGGTTGAAGGTTAAAGATGTAGTGGAATATTAGCACCTCAACCTCTGTGAATATAAAAGTAGCCATAGAGACCTGCCTCAGCCGAAGAATGCATGGTCATTTGCATTAGTATTCATCACCATTGCATAACAGTGAACAGTGAGCAGGTGCCCACAAGATAGTCAGATCCAAAATGTTTAACTCCATATTGAAGCACAAAATAATTTATGTTTTAGAATCCTGGTCCAAAGCAAAAGAGGATGCATAGAAAGCTTTTATTCAGCCAGTAACCAATGGAGAGAACAATGCAATAAAACTTTCTTTAAAATTGTGTAACATATGAATAACTCTAAAGAAGATTGGGGTGACAAAGTTATTTTAAGCATTCTATCATGAAAGAGCCCCTAAATTGGTCATGAACCAACCATGATAGATAATTGAAAAGTGTTTCAACTAATAAATGAAGTCACATTGCCGAATGAGGATTAAGCCACTTTAGGGGAAGGAATATTAAGATGCACCAATTGTCTGGCTGGTTTTATACAAATAAAGACATCAAGTGTAGCGTTGTAAATTCTGGTGTTCAGAAGAACTGTGTTCTCCTGATAAAAAATAAAAATTAAAATTTAATTATCATGCTCCACTCATTTTACAAACGTAGATCTCAGGATCTGGAATCAGTAAAACCTGAGTTCAACTCAGTCCTCAGACCCTGTGCAAGTCACTTAACATGGCTGTCTGACTCAGTCTCTTCAACTGTAACAGAATGTTGATAATATCACTTACTTCCATGAGTTGTTGTAAGGGTCAAATTTAGCACAGTGCCTAACATAATTTGTTCAATGAATATTTGTTACCTGCCTTCCTTCCTTATTCCTTTCCTTCCTTCCTTCTTTCCTTCCTTCTTTCCTTCCTTCCAAATCATGTAAACTCTTTAGAGTCAGGAAACCCCAAGTCTTCTCTTCTTGTCTCTTGAGGATTACTTAGCAGAGATCTGACCACAGAACAAGTACCTAGCAAAGATCTATAGAGGTGAATTGAACTGATAGAGTAGATGTTACACAGCAAGATAGGAATCAAGTCAAGATATTAAGAATACAAGTTCATGGTGACATAAAACAATACCCCATCAAATCAGAACTCACTACTTTCAAAATGGCTATAATCCAGGCAGTG